>NC_135258.1:12992582-13617582 GCF_964204865.1 Styela clava | reverse complement strand
ATATAAAAAAAAGGATACAAAAACTCTTTGACAGAATGTCTTACACTAAACATGGCAAAATGTATAAAATAACTAGAAAGAATATTTTACTTCAGAATCCGCATATATATATATATTGTAACCCACAATATTTATAGCGCGAGTCTATCGAGACGGTCATAACATTTTTTGCCCTGAAGTACGATTTACTTCATACTTGAACCTATATTAAATTGGTCGAAATTTTAATATTTTATAACCGGTATAAATTAATAAAAATTCAATCTCTCATTAATATAAATAATACTTTTACTGTGATTTACGAATAATAAAGTATATGTTGTTACCTTCTTGAGTGTACGTCCCACATATCACAAACAATGTAATTCCAAATAAATATGAAAACTTCATAATTTATAAACATCCAAGCAGGAGGCGTATTGTTAAAACCTTAAAACTAATAAAATAGTATTAAAATATAAAAATTTCTGCAAAAAATAGGAGGTAATGAATTATACTCTTCGCTACTAAATATATAGATCGCAAGCATCATGATGTGCCTTTCTGTCGGCACACTATATCAATTAAGCACGTCCTGTCCATTGCTCTGGTGCCAGACGCCTGTCTGTACCAATCCAAAATTTTAAGAATTGCAGGAATAGATATACACGAAATGCCGGTAACGAGATATTATTGTTTTTAAATAGAAATAAAACGAGAAAATCTTTTTTCGTATTTTTTCTTCTGTACAAAATTCTCTCGAACTAACTTTTAACTATATTTTATAGCGCGAACGGGCCTTGATCATGTAATTATAGGATCAATGAGGGCCATTGTAAAGAAATAAAGCAAGCTACAAAATACAACATAGTTTGCGCATTGCATTTCCAGTCCTTACATTCGTATTAAACCACATGTAATGCTGTTGGTTTATAACTTATGAGCACCAATAAAACCTTTTAAATCTTATCTTAAATTTTTTCATCTTGCGCCAGTTGCCAAGAATAAGAAGTGTTCAAATTGAACTCGCGATAGCGTTATTAGCTATTTTCAACATGACTACGAAACAAACTTAAAGCGGATGAAGTTTCTTCTAACACAAATTGTATTACTTGCTGTAGGACTATTCTGTCACGTATACTCCCATTTTGAGTTCTTTCGGCCAAATTAAATTACACTTTATTTGTGTGCACAAACTACGTCTAATTTCTTTCTCACGTTTTTTCTACATGTCGAAATGTCAAATGACGACCTTATTAAAAGTTATGCCGTCCAAGTATTTAGTTTTCGTCATTTCAATTGTATGGAAATCAAATACTTTTGAAATCAATTCTGCACAATGTCAAAGTATGCATAATATTTTTGACAACTAGATTATATTTAACTTGAAAATTACCCTAAATTTCTGCTTATATTTTACTGTGTACAATAATCTAGAAAAAGAAGTCGAAACTTGGAATAGAATCAACTCATTAGAGTAACTATATAACAGATGTTCCAAAGAAATATTTTTATAAAAATGAAACAAAACAATATTCAGTTTGATATTTTGTTGTTTTTGGTGAAACAAGAGTCCGATTTATAGATGGATTTCACAATCGTGATATTAAGACGTCCAAATGACGTGCAACATCACTACTATCATCATTAGTAAACGACGTTATACAAAAAAGAGAATTTCGACTCACTTAACCTTAATCATAAGTTAAAATGTTATTATTTAATATTAATACGGGAGTTTGGAAATTCCCAATAACAGGAGAATTCGACTTTATGGCGAATATTGAAACTTTGCCCTTTGTATAAAGAAATTGCATAAAAAGGGAGAAAATATATTAGATAAAAATATTCGGCTTGTAAAACGACTACTTCAAGTTTTGATCGCACAGAGCGACGGGATGTACAAGTAAATAAAAATTGTGCCAGAATAGTTACTTTTAGTTTTATCATCACACCTAATTGCACACGCCTGATTTATTTCCGAAAAAAAGTATTACACATGTCGCTCTATGTTCATTTAATCAACAGAGCCCCAGTGGGCGTTTTCTTCTTATTAATGTGAATTTAAAATATAAGATATTATTATATATTCTGCAGACCTAGCGTTACAGCACGTAACTTTAGATATAGACGATATTTGTCAATTTATCAAAAAATAAATAAAGTAAAAGTTGAATTACTCGATTGTTTTTTGTATTAAAACATTTGACGAACGGTTCATTTGAGAAGGCAAGGCTGTACCAGTGTTGTTTTTTGTGGTATTTTTCTCCACATCCTCTAAATCTGATAATGCAATAAATTTTTGAGCGAGATCTATTTTTAATTTAATAACCACATAATACCCAAAGAGCGGATTTATCACTTGACGAATACATTTTCATTTCTTTTTTTGATTCAAGGTTAAGCAAGTGCAGACAGTTCAATGAATGCAAACGATTCATTCAGTAGAATAATAATCATCGGAAGCAACGCCCATGCTTTATGAGAAATAAAATGAAAGTTAAGACAAATGGTGGTTTGTGGTAATTTAATTGCCGTCTCATCTGCGGTTAAAATGCAATGTGGAATCATGTCAGATCGTCCATGGGAACGAAATACTGCTATTCTGATGTCATAGCTACAATTGGAACTTTTTAAATATAACTATTGTGTATATCGGTAAGATGAAGAGCATAAAACCACACTACTTCAAGTATTAAACGTATTTGTAATGTATTTAGAACTCTTTAGAAGATGCACGTTTTTTTTGTGTGGCATAGTAAATAGGAGAAACGCGTTCGTGAACAAACTTGTTCACAAACAGTTTACTTATTAATTGCATTACCTATTACACATTACAGTGTGTGCTAGCAATCTATTCCGTTTCCCATCAAAAAAAGTAATAATGTCGGATGACGATAAAACTAATTTCCTGTTTGTTATTACTTTGAGGAGATCGCTTTCTGTGGAGCATGGAGAATCGGGGAAATTTTGTAAAGTAATTAAAAAGTCTTTTTCAATATGACATTCCGCTATTCGATTAGATTTGGCATATAGTTGCCGGAATGCCGTCTTGATCTGTGTGAAGCCAAACGACATTCACTTTTAATGTTTGGTTCGGCTTCAGTTTTGTTTAGATGCCATGATGCAATTGTTTGTATATGTAAATGACACGCAAGTGATGTAGCCTACAATCCTCGTTTACATGTAACTGATGTAAAATATAGCGGAAAAAATGCTTGATTCGATATTACTAACTTATTATTATTGTGATTCCAATATTAATTCTTATCTATATCATATCATAAAGTTCCTATGCGTATTCTACTCGAATTTATGAAAGTACATGTGGATTGTATATGTAATGTATAATTTTCACATCACAAAATTCACTTCGAGAAATTTCCGATTGTGGTTTGCAAAAGTCCCAGATGGAAGAAACTGCAGGGCTTACCTGGATCGGTATAAGTTTCCATTACTATAAATTATCTATTTGTGATTTATATCACATAGTAAACTGTATTTTTTGAATGGGTAATTTCGGTATTTATATATATAGCTTGAAGAATTCGGGCTTGAATTACTGGAAGATAAAACCTCGCTTTCTTACTTTTTATCCACTTCTTTCTACTTGATGTCTGTGCTCCCTCTTGTGAGTATATTTTATTGAATTCCCGTATTCATATTAAAAAGATGATAAAAGGCATTTTTAATATTTAATTTTAGCTTAAAAAGATTTCTTAGACCACAAAACGTTTCAAATACATGATAAAAAATATTATATATCATTGCTCTAACAAACTATATATATCTAGAATATAAAAATATTTATATCTTAATTATCTTATGCTTTCAACCACAAACAAACTATATATACAATGCTTGAGACCCATGCGCCTAACCTGCGTGAAGTAATTGTTAACTATTGTTTCTATGCGTCTCACAGATTTATACAAACCATTCTTGAACCTGGCCGGACTTTTTGAACAACAAGAACAGTTACTGTTTTTATCTTTCATTTCCGGGACGCTTTAGTAATGTTTTGATAGTATAATCATTTCAGAAATGTTTTGAAAAATAAACAAAAACAAGATGATCAAGTATACGGAGACAAAAGTCAAATGACTAATGTCAGCAAAATTCCATCCGGAGAAATGTACCGAATGTCATATTGAGGTGAATTATATATACCGGTATATATATTAAAACAGCGCCCCATTTGACTCAGGTAAATTTTCATGTTTTTTTATGACCAGTAAAATTAGCTCTTGGGTCTGTCTGCATAAATCTAAATTGCTGATAGTAGTAGTACCAAGTTTCTGAATTCGCTCTACATGTGGAGCAGTCGAGCACACTTCTCAACAACGTTGTTACAACAATAGATAGACGAACGAAAATAAACAAATGATAATTTGCTAGTTATAGCTACATTTATTTCTGTTGACTGAACTTCAAAAACTTTTTATTGAACTTTTCAGTAATTTCTTGTAATAATACTGATTATTTCTGAACACTCGATGCATATTTCGCAAACCTTTGTCCGTTTCGCATTCCTGAACACATAGATAGATACTCATAGTTCACTCTTTAGCGCAAATAGTATATATCAATCTCATACAGAATGTTATGCGTTTCGTTTTTACCACCGTCAGTCTAAGGGTCCTTTATTTATAAGAAATTAGTTGCTTGTTTTTTAATCTAAATTTGGCAATCAGTTTATTTTGGACATTGGTCAGTCCGGTTAGTGACTCCAACCGGAAATGCAGATTCCATCATATTGTTAACGATTTATGTCGACATTCGAAATTTCTAGTTTAAAAAACCGACTTAGTCACATTTACAAACATTTCGTGACCTTACATCATCGTTATTACAAAGCCAAAATTTCCAAATTCTTAACTTCAATTCCCCTTATAGTAATAAAATTAGGGATCATTCATTTCGCTTCCATTGCCAGTAATATACCAAATGTCTGAGTTTGGGGTCATTACAAATTAAACGCTTTGAATATTGAAAAAATTTAGATTCTAAGGAACTGATTGTAAATGTGATGATATCATTGAAATTTAAAATATTTTAGCTCTCGCTTTGCCGTTTTTGTCACCCCACACGCATCTGCTGAAAAAGTTCAATGAGTAATTCTGGCAAGTTACTTCACAAAGTTAATGAAGAAAAATAATAATGAACAAATTTTCGTTTTTTTTTTTGCTTTGGAAGTTATATTCAACTTTTCATGAAATTTTACAAATACAAATGTTATTATTTCTATGCTCCATCATATTAATTAAAATAAGACATTTAAATCATTAAATACTCCAATACATTCACATTCACCCCTCCCCCTAAATTTCGGCGAAAAGTGTGTTGGTTGTGTAGGTGGCTGTAATATTAAATGTTTAAGGTTGGAATTGAAGTTGTGATGGGCATTGTGTCTATTTTACTAGTGGTACTCCTTGCGTCACGTCACGAGTAAACCTTGGATTCGACCCATAATTACAATTTTTACATTTTATTGTATTATGAAAACAAATACTCTTTTTATCAAATTACCCAAAAAGTTTGGCCAAAAACTTATCTCATCGGTAATTCTTGGTATTTAGGGTGTTTTGAAGATTTTTTGTTATCACGAATAAATGTTAGTAATTTCTGGCTAAGTTTCAATAAATATTTGACAATATTCAAACTATCGGGTTGATGTTTTCGCAAACTGAAACCAGTTCAACTCGTGTAAAAAATGAAATTTCTAGCTAATATTACCATATCTTATAAAATACTAAGTGATTTAAGAGTCTTTCTGAACACAGAAGCAAATATATTTCTGTATTGTTTCGTCTGCTGACCAACGTCGGATCTCCCCATACGCCAAACATCGCAAAAGAATAGAAGAAATGTGAATTGTTGATCCCACAGGAACCCAGTCAAAAGCACATTTCACAAAATATTTTGACATTTTAACTTTGGAAAGTCAGACCGGAAATTTGCTTCCAAAAATGTCGATTAAACTCTAAGTTAACAGACGCTGTACTAATTCCTCGAGCATGAACGTTTACATCATTCCTAACTTTGTATGTAAGCGTGAATTTTTGTCGAAAAATAATAAATATTGATTTTTACTTGTGGTTTCAAACTAGACTTTGAAGACGCTTGTTGAAGTATGGGAACGTGTAGCTGGTATAACGTGACAAATGACTTTGTATGTATTCCCATTCAAAAGTGATGACATCCTTGACACTACACGTTTGTATGCTAATATGTTATACCGAGCGTGAGACATGTCATGGCATAGGGTTATTCTTCTGTCAAGATGTGTCAGATAGAGAACAACGTCATACAATACACATTGTGAGACATATGAGGTCACGCATATTGTTGACTTCCAAATATAGACAAATGAAAATGAAAATGCCGGTCAAACTTGAATAAAAAAATTTTGAATCTCAATTTACAATATTCAAATTACTAATTGAAAGTCAACAATTTCAGGTCTGAAAATTATATTTATGTTAAAGAATAGAACATCATTTTACAGAGCCAGATGAATAAACAAAACTTTTCATGTTGTCAGTGCACTTATAGAAAAGGTGTGTTACATGTGAAACATCTGTCAAACATCAAATCATTACCGAGGGACCTATTCAGGTTTTTTTTTAACATGAATTGTAATACTGATGGGTCTCAAACATATTTGAAAATTATAGAGTTCATGAATTCTTAGGTTCGACATTCTGAAATGATACAATACTTTTGGGTGAGAAAGACAAAAACTGTAATTTTAATAAAATATCTTCGCATACACTTAATGTCACAAAATTCGCATTAATTGTTTTCATATAAGTTTGCGAAACGCTACTGAGGAAAGACAATTTGGGACGACATAAAAAGCTATTTTGATTTAATACTATAATCTTAAAAAATTGCGAAAAAAAGAAATTATCAATGGTTCAGGATTCAGAAAAGATTTTTATCGCTAGCATCACATGTTTAAACCACTTCCACTAACTGTGCGATTCCGGTATCAATAGTTGCAGTATTAGAATAATTATAAAGATTTCCAATGATATAAGAATCATATTAAATTAGGGTATTCTTCTGTTTGAAGGCGAATTGCGATTCCTACTATTTAATTTTGTGTCTTATTTGATTACCACGCCACAAATGATCATCTTCAACTTAAACCCACATTCTATGCGTAATGAACATATAACATGTACGTCTACTAATATTGTTATAAAAATAAGTTACGTAGTTTAGGACATGATATGAGTTTGTTAAAGGGACAAATGATGAAACGGAATCGAAAAAAATGAAGTGACTATGAAAACATATCAATAATATTAGTAATATACGAAACTCTTTATTAGCCCAATTTACCTTATAAAGCGATAATCACCAACTTGCGAAGTCAGAAATGTAAGTTTACAATATTGGATGACTTTCATTGTTTCATTTTATTCGTGCCACTTTTATTATATTTTATCTATAATTAATATTCCTTCCCTTGTGTTACACTGAATTACAGAACTTACAATCTTACATTATTCCCAGTTATTAAATCGGATATTTTTTGCATCTTGATAACATCCTAACCCGGAGGTTTGCGATTGTGATCAGCGTTGGGAATGCGCCCACCATCCACCATCTATCTAAAACCCTATAGTAGGAGCTGATAAGTTTAAATCTCCAGAACGTGCTCGTGTCACAGATGATTATATAGTGCATGAATTCTTTGGTTCGACATTCTAAGTTCAAAAATGATATATACAATATTTTTGGGAAAGAAAGACAAATACTGTGTTTTTTTATTAAAATGCATGTATTCAAGCGATCCGACCTCAAATTTACTCAGCGAGACATTAATTTGGTGCTTATAAGTGTTTTTGCTTGCTATAGAAATTAAAACAGGCAAACTATTTAAGTCAAGAAACACCGACTTGATATTTCCGTTCGAGGTTAGGAATCATCCGAAGTTATTCGATTTGACTGCAATACAGCGCAAAATTTCTTCTGTCTACTTTTTTATTGTAGCAGTCGTGCTTTTAAATATATACATTTTACTACATTAATCTACTTTCAATTTGATAAACTTTATCAAATGAGGCTGACGGACATGACTTTCCGTGTCCAAATCGGTGAAGCATAATAACGATTTCTCAGAGCGGAGAAGCGTTACAGAAGCGGTAACGCTTGGCGAAATGAAAAAGTGTTTCAATAAATTATAATAAAACAGTAAATATATATCATATTATTATCACAGTTAATTTGTAAAATCACTCTTTTCATATTTACACAACAAAAATTTGAAAGTGCGGCGGAGAAAAAAAAGGAAGCCCAATCAATAAGTCAAGTCCATGCATCTGGAAACAAAATAAATAGCTAACAAATCCGATACCCGACAAGGACAAGTTACCAGATGAGAAGCCGCGGTTCGCCATATGACAAAGACGTCCCATCGGCTTTCCTGTCCCGCGGGATAAATATGTGAAGTCATGTCAAAAAATGGACGGTCGGTTACGCCAATATACAAAATATTTAATTAGTTCTACTATTTCCTGTTATGAATATTAAAATTCCTTCCTATTCTTCAACTCTCATCATACATGTTTGTAAATATTTGTATTCATCTTGTGGAATATATGACCGCGCTCGTCATCGCAACATCGTCTTGCCTGGGATTGTAAATCCCGCTCAGAATAGAAATGTGCGAGAGAAATGCTGGACTCCTCACTGGTCAGTTAAGATTCCATTCATATGTTAGGATGATTTATTTCGAACTCCGGCGTGGTTTTTGTAATTTGGAATACCTACTATAAATAAATTCCACGCAATAGCGCCTGAGAAATTGACCCGCATTTTATGCTAGACTCTATTGTTGCCATTTCTTTTGTCGCATACAATTTATGATTAACAACTCGAGTGTAGACAAAGAATTTCTACATAGCGGTATGTCATTTATTGATACGTTTTTTAGAACCTAATTATTTTGTGTTCTGGTCCTACCCCCCAACGTTGGTTTTTGGCAAATGCTGTCTCAAACAAATTTTTACTTCTTTCGTAAGATATATCGTAAAAACACACAAAAATGAGATTTATACCCTATGGACCTTTCCCCGACCTTTGACCCCCGAAAAATTCCTCCTATACTTTACCATTGGAAAATTTTCGGGGCTATTTTAAGAGTGCTTTTGCGAGTTTGCGCCTATAAAATGGGCATGTGTTTCAAACCATCATTATGATTCATGGCATACGACAATCTGTTTTTTGAAAGTACCGGTAAAGAATTTCAGGCTAATCTATCACAGCTATTTCTACACTAATTTTTATTACTGCAATTAAATTAAAACTCCTAGAAAGACAGAGTGATCATTGAATTATCTGATTTATATTTAAGTTTCCGAAACACAACTGAAAACTAACGAATAGAGTTCAAAAAAACGAGGTAATGTTTACAACCACGCTTGGAAATCTGTCTGAGTGAGAAAAGTGTCTGAGCGGATGTGAAAAGGGGGCATTGTTACGTCACTTTTTGCATCTTGCTGATTTGCCAATGTCACGAAGTAAACAAGGAAGTCGATGCTCGGGGAAAGGTCCATTCCCTTCCCTTCACACCAGAACATGGAATATGAACGTGCCATAAACTGAATATTGTATATATCGTCGTTGTGTCGTACCTGTTTATTGTGCAAGAGTTTTATTTGTATATTTCATGTCTGTTGTTCTACTATAACGCGGCAGTCCAAAACTGCAGTTATACTTGTTCGGGTGCATGTCGCACATCTGTGACTTAGTCCAGTACGGTGTTGAACATGTATCCCGTCTCTGTTATGCCGTTTTATTATTATGCAGATACTGTTACATTTTTGAGGCAAATAAACATACTTACATACATACAATTATAAAGTCTCGTGAATTTGATTCAGGGTATTTTATATCTCGTTATTTATGTATATTCAAGACGCCGAGCACTACCAATACCAACTAGTGGCAACAAACTCATGCCACTGGCATCATTGGGCCGCCACATAAAAATTTGTATTTAGTAATCATCAAAGTGACTATAATATAGTATTATAGTCATTTTGGTAATCATATCAGGAGCGCAAATCGATTAATCAGCAGCGTATCGCCCAGGTACCGGTTCCGTAGCAATCCAGGTTTATTCTAGGAATGATAGCTAGCTAATAGTTGAGGAGATGAACCAGAAGCCGGCTATAGATCAGCATCAGCTGGTATATGGTATCATTTTCCACATGGAATTTAGTGACAAAGACCTCTATCTGGAAAATATTGAATAGACCAAATGATTTTGAGTTAGGCAATGAAATAAATACTGAAAAATGTGAAGTTGTTCATACTTACATTTTTAGCCAACAGGTTTGCCATACCAATTAACAATTTCAAAGTTGTAATACAGTAATTCACAAATTTCATATATAAATAAAATATCAATTACATTTCAAAATATTTTACGAAAGCAAATATACAAGATCAACTTTTTTCAATTCCCACAAAAAATTACTTATGTCTATATCATGTTTGTTTTCTGCAGCGATTGAAATGAATTCTGAACAAAATGCCCAAAAAAATACAGAAGAAAAAACAGTGTCAAAGTCACCCATTTCCTTTAACTACTTTTGAAAGGAAGGATCTAAACTCGTGGACTTTTTACACTGCGGATATACATCAACTTACTGTGGTTGTGAAGGACAAGGATGAAGCAGATGCAATGCATGAAATGGTGGGTTCACAAATCAGTGACCAGATGAAGAGTCTTGTATATATGCATATACATACCTAGTGAATTCAAAGCACCATTGAATCTATAATATTTGATTTGATTACCTAATGAATAAATTATTTTTTCTTCGAGAAAATATACCTGGATGGATTATAAAAATTGATAGAATTATATGTCAGGACTTAATTACGGTACATTCATTTTTTGTGTAAAGGCACTGTCAGAAGTGTTGAAGGCCCCCTATATAATCTTTTCACAAAGATTGGTATGGTGTATGTAACTTAATAGTGTTTAAATTGTTCATCCACAACCAAGTCACTGTGGATATAACATGAAGTTGAAACTCTTACTTCATGTAGTTCATATCAGTACCATAGAAAGTCGCAGATTCCATCAATGACCAGTTAAGCTTTTGTTTTTACAATACTAAGTCTGACCATTACATGGGTATCTCGTTTCTCAATAACATAGTCATTCTATCATGTTTTTAAGGGTTCATTTGGTACATGGGCCGATGATGATACAATGAATATAGAGGGGGCTTCGGCAAAGGACACTACTAGAAAAAAATTTATCATGACATATGAAGAAGCATTTTTCCTGTCATTCGCACTCGGCTGTCTATTCATTCGTTATGAATCAAAAGAAATTGATATATCAGAGCAAGTGTTTTATTATTTGTCACTATATTGTATACTTCTCAACAAATGAGAAAAGAAAATTAATAAAAAGCAATTTCTCAAAGATATGACCATGCAGTTGGCCGACCGAATTAGTCAACACAAATGATTTGTACATTCAACTAAGGCCTAACAATACTGCACAAACTCAAATTGAAACCATTTTAATTAAATGCCTGTTTTATTTATTTATTCCATATTACCAATGCTTTGAAAAACTATTATTACCCATTTATTTTTTAATTTTTAGGCAGTGGAATTTGTTTTGCTCCAAGAAGAAAAGATTTCCTGTTACTTATGCAGTTTATCATCATTTTCGAACAAAAGGTTGGGTTCCAAAAGAAGGATTGAAATTTGGGACCGATTACATTCTATATAAACATGGACCATCATATACTCATGCTGCTTATGCTGTTATCATTCAGGAAGTAAATGATGATTTAACGGTAATTACTTTTGTAAATCATTGACTTGAAAATATTATCCAGTGAAATCCTGGATATCTAAAGCAGCCCTCGTTTTAAGAATTTTCAAAGGCCAAGTTCTCCTTTCTTACCATGTTCTGAATCAAAAAGATATTCGATTCACCTTGTATAATATTGGGATAATCACAATTTTTCTGGTAAAATTATAAATTCACAATATTCTAACCCAACACAGTGTAATACAGTGAAGGGTTAGCAAACGCTCTGTCAACTCAATATCTGAGCCTATATTCCTTGCGTTCACACAGAATTCTGACCGGTCAAGCAGACATTTAACATGGACTTCCATGGCTGGACTGGGAAGACTTGTTTCATCAGTATCAAAAAGTTTACTCATATGTTCAATCACATCAACAAATATTGACACAAGTTCACCAAACTGCTTGAAACAAATGAACATATATGAAACAGTTTTCTCTCGATGGATGTCATCCAAGGAACAAGAAGATGAGTTGGATGTTGACACAGTGTTTTGAGTTGATTATGTCACTTCTATGTATTAGCCTCAGCTGCTTCTTTTTCTACCTCTTCCGCTTTCTTCATTTCATCTAGAAAGATGATGATCCGCTTCTAAAATCAAAACGAGGGTTGGTTGGTGAAATGGTGTTAGAAGCCTATGCTGGTTGTGGATTTCTAGTGGGTGTTGTGGTGCAGGACAGCCTTGAACTTAACTGGCATTGCAATCTGGTAAAAATAGAACTCAATAAACTAATTTATCGGAGAAATTGTGATAAAATCCAACCTGAACATTACTATTACAAAACATAATTGAGCTGATGCATTATTATAGTCTTTCAAAAATAGGAATTGAGCATTTCCACTTTGAAGTTTCACAAAATGAGGCCAGACATTAGGACAATATAGTTCACTTAACTGCTGATCAGTTGCATACCCGTCAAAGACTGGTAAACTGACGAGAGATCATAGTTTGCCATATGGTTAGGCAATCTTATCGACTCTTCGTGTTACGAAATTTTGTTCTATTCTATAAACTATCCAATATCTTACGCATATCTGTTTTTGTATTTCCATATTTTTATTCGCATAAAGTCCAGGAGGTGAAGGTGTTCCATCTAAATAAATATTCCATTAAATCTGAAAGATACTAACGAATATCCAACTTGATAGCTGCAGTTTGGACATTGGGTACTCAATTTATTGCATACAAAATATTTCATCACTAAGACTTGAATTACCAGAAATAAATTATATCCTACAAATAATTCCATGAAATTGATAGTAACCTGCCCCAAAGCTGAAACATATGTTCAATACAGTGGTAAAAACTACATGAAATTTTCACAGAAAAATTATTTGCTATATTATTACATTCCTGTATGAGCTATATAGGAACCGAAACTGGTAAGAACATTGCAGGTTATTTCGCCGGTCCCTAATAACTCGTATCATTCCCATTAATGAATTTACCTGAAAAAGACCAGTCTGGTATGGTCACCATATCACTACTTCTGTCACCGACTCTATTGTTGTGTTTTTTCAGTCTAAATTCATTTCTGAAAAGAATAACAGGATAATTGATTCACCATAAGTTTAATGAGAGTTTTAACCAAATCGACATGAGAAGTGATAAGAAGCTAATTGTATAAGAAGCTGATTGCTAAAGTCTCATGTGTACTGCATAAAATAGTGTTCAGCCGAAACATCTAATAATATTTTTGAATATATTCAAATTGGGTCCAATTTTGACAAAAACCAGGGCAGAGGTATTGCTGTATTGGCTACTCAATAAGTACATGGGATTACAAAATACAGAACAGTCAGGTTTTACAGTGGTTTTATAATGTTTACATGCATGATTTTTGATTATATCATCACAAAAGAATGGTGAGTTTTCAGATAAAAAATCGAGAATTTGAAATAACAAATAAAATTATTTTGATCGGTTTTATACAATGTTGATTTATTTTCAGTACCGGTACCTATTTTACTGTTTTAAGTTGTATATTCTCAATACAGTGATAGTGCAAAAGGATAAATCAATTGAGCCACAGTGTAATAAAAAAAAAAACTACGTAAGTGATTATTGCCAAAACATAACTTACTTTTTCCATCTTGCTAGGGCTGCAGATGTGCAGGAAAGACATCTTATGTGAATGTTTGGATGACATAAAGCCACTGAAATTCCTCTGGCTGTTATCGCACAAGCAGCCATTTCAAATACACACTTGCCAAACAAAGTTACACTTTAAACCAACTGATTCCAAACTTTTTCGAGAACTTATATATATGAGGCCGCTGTATAACTTAGTCCTGTAGTCCCAGAGCTTTTGCATGAATGGGGATTGATTGAAATGAACCTTCGGCTGTTTACTCAACCTTTAACCCCGCAAACATCTCCTATTGCTAGTTTTTATCAAATAAGTACGGTAGCCTATGTATACGGTATGTCGATATGTATGTACGTTTATTTGCTTCAAAATGGAACAGTATCTGCATAATAATTAAACAGTGTAAAAGATACGGGATATATATTCAAGATACATTGGGTGAAATAAACTCCACGTTGATTCTAAAAAACGACATCACACAGGACGAAAATTCAGGAAAGTCGCCAGAACTTCAAATGGTGTTTGACCCCTTTTTGCGCTAAAGGTTTTCAGTTTCATTAAACCTTCCCAAGGTCGAGCTATTTTTATATATTTACGACTGAACAGCTATCAAACACCACAATATTGTGATTTTGCAGAAATATATATTTTGTATGGGGGATATATTTTGTCTGTTTTTTTGCCCCGAATAAGTATAAAATATTATCCATTTTTGATTAGAAGGCGCCAAAGAGGACATCATCAACTTCGGCACCACCGCGGGTGAAAAGAGCGATTTCAGCTGTCGTGTAGTCAGGTTATATGTATATATATAAGTTCATTTGCTAATTGATTGTATAGTACGGTATATAGATAAAATGTGATAAGGTGTTTCTCCAATCTTCTGTTTTCTCATAACATACAATTAGATTACAATTTCAAACAGTGTGAAATATTACTTTTTATGAATGCATTATTTATCTTCTAATATTGTCTAAATCAATATTATTTTATGAAAATCTAATAGAAAAAAAAATGTGAACGTACGGTATTTTGTTTACAAGTGAAATATGATGTAAATGTATGGGTATTGTATATTGATTTTTCTTCACCTAAACGGAATACAGACCATGCAATTGTATTCCGATATCAATTACTATAACTGTATAACCAAAATTGGAAATGGCATATAAATACTATCAATTCACTTTCATCTGGACAAAAATTATATAAATAATTTAATTCCATATTGGCACTGGAATTCTATTTGGCAATAAAAATAAAAAGTTTACAAGTTTAGGTCAATTGTGGTGGGGTTTCTATGTTCTAATTGTACAAGATTTTTACAATCCTTTATTATATTTTAAAATTTAAAATGTGCCGATAGATTACTAGGGTCTTGTGTAGATCCGTACCTAACGTACTTCTAGCAGGCGTAGCATAACAATCTTCTGACATGCCAATCCTAACCCTCACCTGACTACGCCATCCAAAAATTACGTCAATACGACGTCACAATCACGTCATAGAGCTTGCCAAATACTCGTACGATCGCCCGAAATGGCATCGGCACTGACGATAAAGAACTGAGTAACGTCAGCGATCTCTTTCCTATCGGGATCGTTGCGACGAGAAAACGAGAGGAATGGCTGTTCGATTTCGGGTTCTCGTCTGCGCGTCTTGGATGACAGTTCGCATAGTTTGAAGGGCTCTATTCATCACTGTGACGTCATAGTGACTTAATTTGGGGATGGTGTGGTCA
Source organism: Styela clava (assembly GCF_964204865.1). Classification (NCBI taxonomy): domain Eukaryota; kingdom Metazoa; phylum Chordata; class Ascidiacea; order Stolidobranchia; family Styelidae; genus Styela; species Styela clava. The sequence goes on along the minus strand of NC_135258.1, from coordinate 13,601,914 downwards.
GGTGGGGGTTAGGATTGACACGTGAAAAAATCGTTATGCTACGCCTACTAGAAGTACGTTGGGTAGGAAACTACATGAGACTCGATTACTACTGCTGTACTGGTACGGTTAAGTTACATCGATACATAAACTTAGACCAGTCGTCAGCAATTTCCCATTGCTGGGTTGGCAAAAAATCTAGTATAATTCCCTACTTCGTTTAATTTGTATAATAGAGACACAGGCATAGCTGTTCCAAAATATTCAATAATGTGTGAAACATAGGTCTGTGTCTGTATATTGTAACTTACCAACAAATACTTAAATAATTTTGCTAAAACTATTTGGTGGATGGGCGCACCTACCCGTACTTCTTTTAACTTTGTCGTTAAGGTATGCCCGCCCTCCAGGTCCTCTGCATTTTGTTTTTCCGTTTGTTTTGTTTTATGCCGTAGTGAACAAAATAAAAGTTGAAATACAGAATGTAAAAAGATAAAACTAGACTATCTGCCATAACGCTGTAACGTCAACTGGAGTTCAAATCATGAAAAATATTGATTCTAAATTTCAGTTCAACAAAAATTATCAAAACAGACATGGTAGATAAGTAGCCTGATGCTCAATATCCTTGGATTGCATAATGAATGGAACTCTTTAAAAAATTCTTCAATACTGTAATATGCATATTAAGATGAAAACAAGTGAAGCCTGAATGCTACATTTCTCATCAATATGTTTAGATATAAGAGTTATTTGGGATAAATTCAAGGTGGTAAAGGGATACAGTTTTTACATATTCATATTTGATTATTTTTTTCAACTTCAAAATATTGTTCAAATAGCGATTGTGTAAATATTTGATGTGAGCTCTAGCTAATATTGTTTCAATCTGGTTTTCATTTGATGGAATGGCTTGGTCCTTTCCCTAGGAGCTTTGTGTAAACAATAAAAAAATTTCAAAGTATTATCATTTTATCCTATGCTTACGTACTTTATTTCAACAAATTCAGAGCTTCTGACAATTCATGCCACATAGTAAATATATGATAGCTTTAATAAAGAGAGTCTGTATTGGCATCTATATATATATATTATATATATAGTATTGACAGTTTTTAACCATAGGATGTTTTTCATATTTCACACTTTATTTATTCAATATAAATGATTGAGACTCACTGGTATGTATAAAACATATATTGTAAAAAAGACCATTATATTAGTTATACCTACAAACTTTTGATTTAGTCATTTTATTAATACAAAAATTACTTTTTCTCTCTTCTGCAGTTACTGGTAATCACCATTCATTGTCATGTTATTCATAAATTTATAATTTATCACTGTAATTGCTCTCACTGAAATACAGTATTGCAGCACAAATTTTTCTTCCCTGTTTGGTTCTTTATTCCACTATATACTTCCCAAGTTGCATAATATTCATTCAATATAACATAGTATCATCAGCCATTCTCTTTCAATTGTTACAGAAAAAATGGTTATGTTTGGTCTATGTTATGCCTCCACCCTGCACTCCATCTATGTTTTTTTTTTGTCTTAGGAAAATTTGCATTACATGTGTGAGCATAACAAGAGATTGTCACTGTCTGATTTAATATCAGACAACTGTTATATGTAATAGTTGAAGTGAAGGAATCATTTTTTCTAAACTTGGGATATGCCACTACCTATCATACGATTCTTTGATTGTATGCTTGGTAATAAAGAATACATGATATCTTTTCTAGGCATGTATAGAACAATAATAATATAAATATAGCACAACTCTTCTAACTACACTGTTCACTGCTACTTTGGACATATCAATCTATGAGAAAAGATGTTTATAAGTTTCAAGTCTTTTGAATCTGTTGGCAGTCAACTAAAGTGTGAATTAAATCGCGATTAGGTAGCAATTATGTTTATGGTGAATATCACAAGTTTTCAACGGCATGCAATGTTTTTTAACGTCAGTTTATAATTTTCTTTGCTTTGCATTCAGCTTTTCTGATGAATAACCATAAAATACCATTTCAAATATATTGAATCAGAATAGAATTGATAAGTTCAATAATATTAAGTTCAAATGGTATACCACTGTCAAAAATGTCTTTTGCGAAAAAAATTACAAATAATGCGGAATTACCGGTAACTACTGCCGACTGTGAGGTTCAAAAATTAAAGGATTTAGTGAAGAAGTTGGAACGACAGAATCAACATCTTCGTTATAAAACTGGGAAACTGAGTCCACATTCAAAAACTGATTTAAATTCTGTCGCACGTTCATCATCAAGTGATGAATCTAAACAAGATAACGATACTGAACATAAATATGTACCGGTACATGAGGAAGTTGTGGTTGAATCAGAATTACAAGTCCTAAACCAGACAGCTGAAACTGATTGGTTGTATTCACCATCCAAAACAAGGTATTCAGAAAATCGTGGAGTTCTAGAATCATGGATGCGAAACGATCTGGAACACCCTGCCACCCCAGAGTTGGCGAAAGCAAAAAAGAGCATCTTGGCTAGCCTCGATACAACATTTGGATACGAAAGTATACAGTTCGAGTCTCCATCTTTTGGAAGATCCTCGCGTTCTTCTGCTTTAAAGGAAACTGAAGACGAGTTTGAGATTCCTTCATTGTCCAATAATACCCCATTGGAACGTCGATTATTCTCATCTCATGGGGGTGGAGGAGATAACTATAATCAACCAGAAGTTCCCACAAAATCAAATGCAATGCACCATGTACACCACATGCCTTTACCTAGCCATACAATGACATCAGTACATGGACTAATTCCAAGTGATGGGTCTGTCGTAGGACGACACAGACAAAGAAGCCCTTCACCTAGTAATCGATCACGAGGAATGCAAAGAAATGCTAAAGAATCAACAAGTTCCCATGGTTCCAGAAGAGAATCTCCAGTCAGAAGAGAATCACCAGCTAGAAGGGAATCTCCATCTAGAAGAGGAGAATCTCCAGCTAGAAGAGAATCCCCTAGCAGAAGAAGAGAATCACCAATAAGAAGACAAGAATCTCCAGCAAGGAGAAGTGAATCACCTGCTAGAAGAATGGAACCCCCAGTTCGAAGGATGGAACTGCCTTCAAATAGAATTGAAGCTTCTCACCAACGAATGGTTTCACCTGGCCGAAGAAAGGAATCGCCAAGTAGAAGAACTAGTTCTCCTGCAAATCGAATTAAAGAAAGTGCATTGCCTCCTGAAAAATCTCACTCCAGAAGAATGCAAAGTCCATCTACAGATTTAAGTACAATAAGAAGCATAAATAGAAGTTCACCGGATCTACGTAGAGATGACTTATCCTCTGGATCATCAATCTCGTCGGATCCAACAGCAACACGAAGAAGCAATATTGGTAGAGTTTATACATCTGCTCTTCCTCAGGCATCCCCTGGTTATGGCCGAGCTACGAATTCTGACACTAAACCGAAAAGTAGAATTGGTAGACAACTAAAACCACCATCTTATTCTTCTCGTACAAGTTCTAGACTCACAAATTCTGATTCGGGTTCAGAACCCTCATCTCCCAGATCCGGTATAGCTAGACCACAAAATACAACTCCTCGTAGATCATTACCTCGACCAAGTCAAACATCACGAAATCAGTATTACAATCCTAATAATGAACAATACAATAAATTATCTCATAATTCGAACGCAAATAATAATATAGCTGAAACTTATCAAGCAGATGACTCACCATTTGACAATAAAAGTGAGGGCAGTGATGTCTGGAAAGACGGTGAATTTTTTTGAGTTGCACACTTGTAATGTGGCTAATGTTGTGCCATAGTCTATTATTGGAAAGAGTTTACTTGTGGTACATTTTATATATCTCTCATAGACAAAACAATCACCATCAGTTGTAGTAAATGCTATAGTTGTTTACTCTGCTACCACAGTTAAAGTTGTTTGGTGTCGCTTTATTGAGAGGGTTATGTCCAATAAATATCTATATAATTTTCATTATATGAGCCCATGATCCTGATATGCTTCAAGCCAATAGGGGTTGGTTAACCCAGACACAGGCATGTGTTGCCCATCACAATCAAAAGAGTTGCAATTTACATCATTTTAAGAAGGGTTTCATTTTTTAAATCATTCGAATGGTTTGTCCTACCTAGATAGTATTTATGCATGCAAACGTATTTTAACAGTCACATATTTTATATCAGTAAAGTACTAAATTTTGATATGTTAGTTGCTATAGGGCAATATATGTTCCATATTGTTCTACAAAAATAAGATATGGTATGCATGCTTCACTGTTTATGCCTATGTGTAACTTTCAACTTACTTATATTGTTCAACTGTGATTTAATAACTTCAAATTCTCATTGCTATGGTGTTGAAGTTCTTCGGTTTAAATCAAAAAATTTAACCAAAGTAGCACTGAGTTATACCGGTAATTACCCTTTATCATTTTGCAACTTGACTTATCCTTGTAAGCTGCTACTGCTACCCAATATGGTTATGAACATGGCATGATATGGTGCATTGAGATGCTTGTATCACCAATAATATTTGAAGACGAATCTTTCCATAGCATCAGTATTTTCATTCACACAAGGTTGTTTGTTATTATTTTTTCATTTTGTGTCTGACTCAAATATACATTGGTTATTGTTGATTTCGTGAATATACTTGATTCCTGAGATTTGTGTAATAATTTTGTTAAGGAGCGTCAAGCTGTCAAGCGTTGGAATGCTTTCAAAATAACATTTGAATAAGTCTGCTCAAATTGAAACAAAGAAAGAAATGAAAACTTGAAACACTTTTAATTACAGCATGTTTACTTCCAGCTTTCATATTGAGTTTCTGGCTAGATAATATCAACTACATGTATACAGTATATTCAGTTTTACCAATGTCAATCATAGGCATCCTGGTTGCAATCAATCAATCTTTTATTTGTCAACACAAAAAACAAGCATATAGAAAACTGTTACAACAAACGAAATATACTGATCATGTTAATTGTGTGACTGGAGTCGCGATGGACCTATAAAAAAGTAACTAAATGAGACACAACTACTGAATACCAGTAGTTGCGGTAGGAAAAAAAATTGAGGCTACTGTGCAGATTATTGCTTTATCGCCTTTGATCTAATTTGGTTCCTATACGTAGTTTAACCCGGTTCACAGGATTGGCACGAGGTGTTCATATATACATGAATACACCACTTTTCTGATGCATCGTTATTGGAAGAAAAAGGTCCATATTGATTGTTTTGATATATCGTTGTTTTTTTAGGGGGGGGGGGGGGATATCTCCACAACAAATGGACCAATCAATATCGAATTTTCTGTACAAATAGATGGAAGAAGGCTTCTAGACTTAACTATGATTGCATTGCAGATTCAAATCTCATACTCATCTCTTCATGCAAAGTATAACAAATAGATCAGGCTAAAACGGAAAGATTCCGATCCCTAGAGAAAATCCTCGTAGAAACATTTCTGTTCAACGTATTCCCCGATGTGCGCAACTTAATGTCCATGTTGCGCTCATCAAACTGGAACATGGGGATAATTTTTTTCTTTTCTATTATTTATTTATTTTTGTTTACTGTATAGTATACCCTAAATATATCGCGTTTTATTCTTACTTAAATAACTTCTCAGTGGTTGTGTGTGTGTGTGTGGCTGGTGGGTGCATGTGAGCGTGTGTGAAATAACTCAATAATTTTAGGTGAGTAAACACGTACCACTTCCTCTTGGCAAAACCTTCCATCTTATATTTTGTACGTTATAAACCTTATCTAAGGTTTCGTTTGCTCCCCTGATTTCATAATCAGTTTTTATTTATTTGTTTTTATCTGCCAAATGTGCTGTTTATGGAGTCGAAATAAACTTATACTTATATAATTTACTTCGATCTCGATTAATTTCTCCGCATATTAATATGTTTTTCACTCACTGTGCTCAAACTAAAGAAAGCCAATATTCATATTTTCTGTTTCGATAAGGTATATAAAACCTGTTGTATTATTTCTGTGGTTTCACACCTTTTTGGAATAGTAAAGCATGTTATGGGTCATATAGGTTGTCACAGCTCAGATAACATCCGCAGTTTTATATACTTTCCTTTACCCGTGTTATGAGCTCTTTTTATTTTTAAATGAATGCTAATTATCTAATCACAGTACTTTACGCACACGTTGATGAAATAAATAATACAATAACCATTTCAGCAATACGCTGAAAATGTATATATGTGATCAGCGGAGTATATCTGTGTGAAGATTCAGTGGTAGTTGTACCCGGCCTTATTCTGAGCGAAAGGCGCGAGCGTGGAATTACGTCATATTAAAAACATACCCCCGCCCTAATTTTCGGCTGCCTATGCTGTTCATCCCATCTGGCAGTAAATGAATTCAGTAAAGCAACAAAATATATTTGCAGAAAACCTGAAGTTTGGGGCTCCCTATTTAAAAGTTATACTTTATGCAAGCGGATTCCAAAGGGTGCAGATAAAATTGTTGTTGTGGTATTTCATGTCTAACTTTGTTTGTTTTTTTCTCCCCTCTTTTATTTCTCAAAATATATAATAATATACTGTATATTAATGTATAATCTACTATGGATGAATTGGACGACCGCTACATCATGTTGAGAATATTGTTATGCCGGAACACAATTCAATGGCATTATGGGGATTGTTCAAATATCGGAATTAAACCTTATACCATGGACAATCAACTATTGACTGTATAATTTACATATAACTATTAATTTGTGTATATCAATCGAACATGATATAAATTTGATGATATTACGGAACAATTTGGTCGTTATGTATTTTTCCATTTATCGTTTCATTTTATTTTTTCAATAGAAAGAAAAGGGTGCGACGCGCGACTTGCTAAGAGCGCCGCGAAAATCAACAGAATTGTGTTGAACATAAGTTATAACTAAAATATGATTGAATATTTTATATATTGTATTTATTATAAATGTTCTATTGCTTCTTCATTTTTACCTTTCTATGCCGTTTACTTTCTGTTTTTGTTTTTTATTGTTAAAAACATCACTTTTTATACACACGATAACATATAAATACAATTGCACTTGAAAAAATGAGTTCATGATAATTTTCCACTTTTTTACATGATTCGACAGTTTACATTTTTTGGTGGAAATAATTTTTTCACAGTTGAAAATACTTTTTATCATATATAAAAATTGATCAAATTGAGGCCTCTCATTACGTAGTTTACATTTATAAATATAATATCTTGCACTTAGTAAAACCGGTAGTAGTATATATTTACGGTAAAACACAGTTTATACCTTGGTTTTGCCCTACCCACATTAAAATTTCTTTATATGTCAGATTGAGATTTAACCGTAAATATATACTACTACGATTTAACCTTGACCCATATTCAACAGTTAGCCATGCATTTCTGTGACGTTAAGTAGATAGACACTACTTGCTACAATTTCGCGAGCTGCAGTTTAATTATCTGCTGAACTGAGTTTAGCGAGCGTGGGTGATTTTTCATCATTCAAAAGGAAAATTAAGAAGAAAGTTTGACCATTTGCCTTTATTTCTATTTGTTGACATTGTTTGTGATAATGAAGAATCTTTCTCTCAGGTAAGATCAATATGTCAAAGGTGACGTTTCCCTGAGCATTTTTTTCTAGGGTCAAGGGTCGGAAAAATATACATTGCGCCATTGTCGTGCAGGATTTAGATTGCAGTAATACTGTACCGGTAAACCTTGAGAACTGACAATTGATGTTCACACTAAGTTCTGTCAAGTTAATTGTGTAGACGTTATATGCCGGTACCGGTAGAGTCGATTTTATTGCAATCAATCGATTTTTCATATATTTTAGCACGAAGCGCCAGCATAGGTTTGCACATTTTCATACCACTGTGAAGCTAGTAGCAATTTGACCTTTGTGTGCGGCGAAGCGGAAAGGTGAATATTGGCAGCAGAAATGAAGGAGTGTCATAATCTACATCCGAAAAAATGTAGAAAAACGAATTTAGAATACGATCAATGGGAAGATACTAATCATTTACGATAAATTAACATCTACAAAGCAAAAAATAACAATAAATTACATGATAAACAATGAAAAAACAATAAAAATGACACGAATTTTATTTAACTTCCTTCGAAATAGCAGATGAGCAATTCCTAAATCAAGTCAAGTTGTACAGTAAACAAAACTAAGGAGATGGATGACGAGTTTAAAAAATGGGGAGTCAGCGTACCCCCATAGGAGAACATAAGCCTTCCAAATTTTAAAACCTAGGGTATTCTCATAGCTAAAAAACGTCCTTATTCGGAAAATTACCTATAGCTAAAAAAGCTGATTTAGTCAAATTTCAAAGCCTAGCAGCACATCCTTCCGCCCAAGAGGCATCCGATTTGATTATTTATTATTGAAGAGGTTTATCTGAAGTTATTCACACAACTCGAACCTAAGTCTTGTTTTTATTAGAATCTAGGGTATTATCGAAGCGAAAATGGCCCATTTTGGAAAAATTACGTATAGCGAAAAAATCTGATTTAACCAAATTTCAAAGCCTAGCAGCACACCCTTCCGCCCAAGAGGCATCCGATTTGATTATTTATTATTAAAGAGGTTTATCTGAAGTTTTTCACACAACTCGAACCTAAGCCTTGTTTTTATTAGAATCTAGGGTATTATCGAAGCGAAAATGGCCTTATTTGGAAAAATTACTTATAGTCAAAAAAGCTGATTTAGCCAAATTTCAAAGCCTAGCAGCACATCCTTCCGCCCAAGAAGCATCCGATTTGATTATTTATTATTAAAGAGGTTTATCTGAAGTTTTTCACACAACTCGAACCTAAGCCTTGTTTTTATTAGAATCTAGGGTATTATCGAAGCGAAAATGGCCCATTTTGGAAAAATTACGTATAGCGAAAAAAGCTGATTCAACCAAATTTCAAAGCCTAGCAGCACACCCTTCCGCCCAAGAGGCATCCGATTTGATTGTTTATTATTAAAGAGGTTTATCTGAAGTTTTTCACACAACTCGAACCTAAGCCTTGTTTTTATTAGAATCTAGGGTATTATCGAAGCGAAAATGGCCCATTTTGAAAAAATTACGTATAGCGAAAAAAGCTGATTCAATCAAATTTCAAAGCCTAGCAGCACACCCTTCCGCCCAAGAGGCATCCGATTTGATTATTTATTATTAAAGATGTTGATCTGAAGTTTTTCACACAGTTCGAACCTAAGCCTTGTTTTTATTAGAATCTAGGGTATTATCGAAGCGAAAATGGCCTTATTTGGAAAAATTACGTATAGCGAAAAAAGCTGATTTAACCAAATTTCAAAGCCTAGCAGCACACCCTTCCGCCCAAGAAGCATCCGATTTGATTGTTTATTATTAAAGAGGTTTATCTGAAGTTTTTCACACAACTCGAACCTAAGCCTTGTTTTTATTAGAATCTAGGGTATTATCGAAGCGAAAATGGCCCATTTTTGAAAAATTACGTATAGCGAAAAAAGCTGATTCAATCAAATTTCAAAGCCTAGCAGCACACCCTTCCGCCCAAGAGGCATCCGATTTGATTATTTATTATTAAAGAGGTTTATCTGAAGTTTTTCACACAGTTCGAACCTAAGCCTTGTTTTTATTAGAATCTAGGGTATTATCGAAGCGAAAATGGCCCATTTTTGAAAAATTACGTATAGCGAAAAAAGCTGATTCAATCAAATTTCAAAGCCTAGCAGCACACCCTTCCGCCCAAGAGGCATCCGATTTGATTATTTATTATTAAAGATGTTGATCTGAAGTTTTTCACACAGTTCGAACCTAAGCCTTGTTTTTATTAGAATCTAGGGTATTATCGAAGCGAAAATGGCCTTATTTGGAAAAATTACTTATAGCGAAAAAAGATGATTTAGCCAAATTTCAAAGCCTAGCAGCACATCCTTCCGCCCAAGAGGCATCCGATTTGATTATTTATTATTAAAGAGGTTTATCTGAAGTTTTTCACACAACTCGAACCTAAGCCTTGTTTTTATTAGAATCTAGGGTATTATCGAAGCGAAAATGGCCCATTTTGGAAAAATTACGTATAGCGAAAAAAGCTGATTAAACCAAATTTCAAAGCCTAGCAGCACACCCTTCCGCCCAAGAGGCATCCGATTTGATTGTTTATTATTAAAGAGGTTTATCTGAAGTTTTTCACACAACTCGAACCTAAGCCTTGTTTTTATTAGAATCTAGGGTATTATCGAAGCGAAAATGGCCCATTTTTGAAAAATTACGTATAGCGAAAAAAGCTGATTCAATCAAATTTCAAAGCCTAGCAGCCACCCTTCCGCCCAAGAGGCATCCGATTTGATTATTTATTATTAAAGATGTTGATCTGAAGTTTTTTACACAGTTCGAACCTAAGCCTTGTTTTTATTAGAATCTAGGGTATTATCGAAGCGAAAATGGCCTTATTTGGAAAAATTACTTATAGCGAAAAAAGCTGATTTAGCCAAATTTCAAAGCCTAGCAGCACACCCTTCCGCCCAAGAGGCATCCGATTTGATTATTTATTATTAAAGAGGTTTATCTGAAGTTTTTCACACAACTCGAACCTAAGCCTTGTTTTTATTAGAATCTAGGGTATTATCGAAGCGAAAATGGCCCATTTTGAAAAAATTACGTATAGCGAAAAAAGCTGATTTAACCAAATTTCAAAGCCTAGCAGCACACCCTTCCGCCCAAGAGGCATCCGATTTGATTGTTTATTATTAAAGAGGTTTATCTGAAGTTTTTCACACAACTCGAACCTAAGCCTTGTTTTTATTAGAATCTAGGGTATTATCGAAGCGAAAATTGCCCATTTTTGAAAAATTACGTATAGCGAAAAAAGCTGATTCAATCAAATTTCAAAGCCTAGCAGCACACCCTTCCGCCCAAGAGGCATCCGATTTGATTATTTATTATTAAAGATGTTGATCTGAAGTTTTTTACACAGTTCGAACCTAAGCCTTGTTTTTATTAGAATCTAGGGTATTATCGAAGCGAAAATGGCCTTATTTGGAAAAATTACTTATAGCGAAAAAAGCTGATTTAGCCAAATTTCAAAGCCTAGCAGCACACCCTTCCGCCCAAGAGGCATCCGATTTGATTATTTATTATTAAAGAGGTTTATCTGAAGTTTTTCACACAACTCGAACCTAAGCCTTGTTTTTATTAGAATCTAGGGTATTATCGAAGCGAAAATGGCCCATTTTGAAAAAATTACGTATAGCGAAAAAAGCTGATTTAACCAAATTTCAAAGCCTAGCAGCACACCCTTCCGCCCAAGAGGCATCCGATTTGATTGTTTATTATTAAAGAGGTTTATCTGAAGTTTTTCACACAACTCGAACCTAAGCCTTGTTTTTATTAGAATCTAGGGTATTATCGAAGCGAAAATGGCCCATTTTGAAAAAATTACGTATAGCGAAAAAAGCTGATTTAACCAAATTTCAAAGCCTAGCAGCACATCCTTCCGCCCAAGAGGCATCCGATTTGATTATTTATTATTGAAGAGGTTTATCTGAAGTTATTCACACAACTCGAACCTAAGTCTTGTTTTTATTAGAATCTAGGGTATTATCGAAGCGAAAATGGCCTATTTTTGAAAAATTGCGTATAGCGAAAAAAGCTGATTTAGCCAAATTTCAAAGCCTAGCAGCACGCCCTTCCGCCCAAGAGGCATCCGATTTGATTATTTATTATTAAAGATGTTTATCTGAAGTTTTTCACACATCTTGAACCTAAGCCTTGTTTTTATTAGAATTTAGGGTATTATCGAAGCGAAAATGGCCTTATTTGGAAAAATTACTTATAGCGAAAAAAGCTGATTTAGCCAAATTTCAAAGCCTAGCAGCACACCCTTCCGCCCAAGAGGCATCCGATTTGATTATTTATTATTAAAGAGGTTTATCTGAAGTTTTTCACACAACTCGAACCTAAGCCTTGTTTTTATTAGAATCTAGGGTATTATCGAAGCGAAAATGGCCCATTTTGGAAAAATTACGTATAGCGAAAAAATCTGATTTAACCAAATTTCAAAGCCTAGCAGCACACCCTTCCGCCCAAGAGGCATCCGATTTGATTATTTATTATTAAAGAGGTTTATCTGAAGTTTTTCACACAACTCGAACCTAAGCCTTGTTTTTATTAGAATCTAGGGTATTATCGAAGCGAAAATGGCCTTATTTGGAAAAATTACTTATAGTCAAAAAAGCTGATTTAGCCAAATTTCAAAGCCTAGCAGCACATCCTTCCGCCCAAGAAGCATCCGATTTGATTATTTATTATTAAAGAGGTTTATCTGAAGTTTTTCACACAACTCGAACCTAAGCCTTGTTTTTATTAGAATCTAGGGTATTATCGAAGCGAAAATGGCCCATTTTGGAAAAATTACGTATAGCGAAAAAAGCTGATTCAACCAAATTTCAAAGCCTAGCAGCACACCCTTCCGCCCAAGAGGCATCCGATTTGATTGTTTATTATTAAAGAGGTTTATCTGAAGTTTTTCACACAACTCGAACCTAAGCCTTGTTTTTATTAGAATCTAGGGTATTATCGAAGCGAAAATGGCCCATTTTGAAAAAATTACGTATAGCGAAAAAAGCTGATTCAATCAAATTTCAAAGCCTAGCAGCACACCCTTCCGCCCAAGAGGCATCCGATTTGATTATTTATTATTAAAGATGTTGATCTGAAGTTTTTCACACAGTTCGAACCTAAGCCTTGTTTTTATTAGAATCTAGGGTATTATCGAAGCGAAAATGGCCTTATTTGGAAAAATTACGTATAGCGAAAAAAGCTGATTTAACCAAATTTCAAAGCCTAGCAGCACACCCTTCCGCCCAAGAGGCATCCGATTTGATTGTTTATTATTAAAGAGGTTTATCTGAAGTTTTTCACACAGTTCGAACCTAAGCCTTGTTTTTATTAGAATCTAGGGTATTATCGAAGCGAAAATGGCCCATTTTTGAAAAATTACGTATAGCGAAAAAAGCTGATTCAATCAAATTTCAAAGCCTAGCAGCACACCCTTCCGCCCAAGAGGCATCCGATTTGATTGTTTATTATTAAAGAGGTTTATCTGAAGTTTTTCACACAACTCGAACCTAAGCCTTGTTTTTATTAGAATCTAGGGTATTATCGAAGCGAAAATGGCCCATTTTTGAAAAATTACGTATAGCGAAAAAAGCTGATTCAATCAAATTTCAAAGCCTAGCAGCACACCCTTCCGCACAAGAGGCATTCGATTTGATTATTTCATGTTAAAGAGGTTTGCCTGAAGTTTTCCACACAACTAGAACTTAAGCCTTTTTTATTTTAGAATCTACGTTTTTCTCTTGGCGAAAATGGCCCTAATTAGAAAAATTACGCATAGCGAAAAAAGCTAATTTAGTCAATTTTTGAAAGCCTAGCAGCACACCCTTCCGCAAAAGAGGCATTCGATTTGATTATTTCCCATTAAAGAAGATTACCTGAAGTTTTCCACACAACTAGAACCTAAGCCTTTTTTATTTTAGAATCTGGGGTATTCTCATAGCGAAAATGGCCTTATTTGGAAAAATTACATATAGCGAAATAAGCTTATTTAGTCAATTTTCAAAGTAAGGCCATTTTCGCCATAAGAATAACGTAGATTCTAAAATAAAAAAGGCTTAGGTTCTAGTTGTGTGGAAAACTTCAGGTAATCTTCTTTAATGGGAAATAATCAAATCGAATGCCTCTTGTGCGGAAGGGTGTGCTGCTAGGCTTTGAAAATTGACTAAATTAGCTTTTTTCGCAATACGTAATTTTTCCAAAAAAGGCCATTTTCGCTATGAGAATACCCCAGATTCTAAAATAAAAAAGGCTTAGGTTCTAGTTGTGTGGAAAACTTCAGGTAAACTTCTTCAACATAAAAGAATCAAATCGAATGCCTCTTGTGCGGAAGGGTGTGCTGCTAGGCTTTGAAAATTGATTAAATAGGCTTATTTCGCTATATGTAATTTTTCCAAATAAGGACATTTTCGCTATGAGAATACCCCAGATTCTAAAATAAAAAAGGCTTAGGTTCTAGTTGTGTGGCAAACTTCAGGTAAACCTCTTTAACATGAAATAATCAAATCGAATGCCTCTTGTGCGGAAGGGTGTGCTGCTAGGCTTTGAAAATTGACTAAATTAGCTTTTTTCGCTATACGTAATTTTTCCAAAAAAGGCCATTTTCGCTATGAGAATACCCCAGATTCTAAAATAAAAAAGGCTTAGGTTCTATGTGTGGAAAACTTCAGGTAAACTTTTTCAACATAAAAGAATCAAATCGAATGCCTCTTGCGGAATGGTGTGCTGCTAGGCTTTGAAAATTGACTAAATTAGCTTTGTTCGCTATACGTAATTTTCCCAAATAAGGCCATTTTCGCTATGAGAATACCCCAGATTCTAAAATAAAAAAGGCTTAGGTTCTAGTTGTGTGGCAAACATCAGGTAAACTTCTTTAACATAAAAGAATCAAATCGAATGCCTCTTGTGCGGATGAGTGTGCTGCTAGGCTTTGAAAGATGACTAAATTTTCTTTTTTCGCTATACGTAATTTTTCCATTTAAGGCCATTTTCGCCATAAGAATAACGTAGATTATAAAATAAAAAAGGCTTAGGTTCTAGTTGTAGGAAAAACTTCAGGTAAACCTCTTTAACGTGAAATAATCAAATCGAATGCCTCTTGTGCGGAAGGGTGTGCTGCTAGGCTTTGAAAATTGACTAAATTAGCTTTTTTCGCTATACGTAATTTTTTCCGGTGACCGTACATTTGAACCCATGTACATTTGAACCCATGCGTATATCCACGGGTTCAATTTATATGCGGGTGCTAAAACCCATGGGTTAGGGTTAGTATGGGTTTAACTATCCGTGAAACAAAAAAAATTCCATAGGTGCAATAGCATACAGGTGCAATTGTCATGGGTTCAAATGTAATGGAAACAATTTTTCCAAATAAGGCCATTTTCGCTACGAGAATACCCAAGATTCTAAAATGAAAAAGGCTTAGGTTCTAGTTGTGTGGAAAACTTCAGGTTAACTTCTTCAACATAAAAGAATCAAATCGAAGGCCTCTCGTGCGGAAGGGTGTGCTGCTAGGCTTTGAAAATTGACTAAATTAGCTTTTTTCGCTATACGTAATTTTCCAAATAAGGTCATTTTCGCTATGAGAATACCCCAGATTCTAAAATAAAAAAGGCTTAGGTTCTAGTTGTGTGGCAAACATCAGGTAAACTTCTTTAACATAAAAGAATCAAATCGAATGCCTCTTGTGCAGATGAGTGTGCTGCTAGGCTTTGAAAAATGACTAAATATTCTTTTTTCGCTATACGTAATTTTTCCAATTAAGGCCATTTTCGCCATAAGAATAACGTAGATTATAAAATAAAAAAGGCTTAGGTTCTAGTTGTAGGAAAAACTTCAGGTAAACCTCTTTAACGTGAAATAATCAAATCGAATGCCTCTTGTGCGGAAGGGTGTGCTGCTAGGCTTTGAAAATTGACTAAATTAGCTTTTTTCGCTATACGTAATTTTTCCAAATAAGGCCATTTTCGCTACGAGAATACCCCAGATTCTAAAATAAAAAAGGCTTAGGTTCTAGTTGTGTGGAGAACTTCAGGTTAACTTCTTCAACATAAAAGAATCAAATCGAATGCCTCTCGTGCGGAAGGGTGTGCTGCTAGGCTTTGAAAATTGACTAAATTAGCTTTTTTCGCTATACGTAATTTTTCAAAATAAGGCCAATTTCGCCATAAGAATAACGTAGATTCTAAAATAAAAAAGGCTTAGGTTCTAGTTGTGTGGCAAACTTCAGGTAAACTTCTTTAACATAAAAGAATCAAATCGAATGCCTCTTGTGCGGATGAGTGTGCTGCTAGGCTTTGAAAAATGACTAAATTTTCTTTTTTCGCTATACGTAATTTTTCCAAATAAAGCCATTTTCGCTATGAGAATACCCCAGATTCTAAAATAAAAAAGGCTTAGGTTCTAGTTGTGTGGCAAACTTCAGGTAAACTTCTTTAACATAAAAGAATCAAATCGAATGCCTCTTGTGCGGAAGGGTGTGCTGCTAGGCTTTGAAAATTGACTAAATTAGCTTTTTTCGCTATATGTAATTTTTCCAAATAAGGCCATTTTCGATATGAGAATACCCCAGATTCTAAAATAAAAAAGGATTTAGTTCTAGTTTTGTGGAAAACTTCAGGTAAACTTCTTTAACATAAAAGAATCAAATCGAATGCTTCTTGTGCGGAAGGGTGTGCTGCTAGGCTTTGAAAATTGACTAAATTAGCTTTTTTCGCTATACGTAATTTTTCCAAATAAGGCCATTTTCGCTATGAGAATACTCCAGATTCTAAAATAAATATGGCTTAGGTTCTAGTTGTGTGGCAAACTTCAGATAAACTTCTTTAACATAAAATAATCAAATCAAATGCCTCTTGTGCGGAGAGTGTGCTGCAGGGATTTGAAAGTTGCCAAAATTAGCTTTTTTGACTTTTGTAAATTGCATAATTTTGTTTGTACCATTTTTATAAAATTATCGTGTATTAATGACACGATTGCACATAATTCTGGAAATTTGTCATCTCTTGAATAAAAAATTAATATTTCGCGCCACCAATATAGAAGAGACGTTATGCTGATCTTCAAAATATCCAAATTACGATATAACGATAATGTACGACATATAATAACCTGACTTCTGATTTCAGCGCCAGTGAGACATATTGAAACAAAACAATTTTTACGTTCTGTTTATTGCATGTGTTGAAGAATTTGCTTTATACTACAAAATGCATGTGAAACTTCTTAAATTACTAAGACATATTATAATGAAGTTTAACGTTTGTTACGTAATACAATACACAGTTTGAAACGCAGTAAAGCACTTTTACGGCTACGAAATGTTGTAATTTAGTAGGCTGGTTTTGAAATATTTTTAAAGTTATACAAAAATGCTCGGGGCTCTTGGTTGAATTAACACTTTAGCAAAATAAGCAGCGCGCATAAAGCATCACGGAATGGGCACCATATAAATTTTTATCGGTATCACAGTGTTTAATAATGTAAATCGAGTTGGTCAGACGATTTGGACCTCAACTCAATGGCTCGGTTGATATTGCTTATTTCTCTTAGTTCGCGTACCATCTTGCACCTCTGTATAAATGTTTGCAGGCATGAGAAGTATTTCCAAAAAATGTCACATAAATTGAACATAACTTAGCTTTTAATTAGCAGTTATTACCGAAACCTATGCAGGTGACATGGAACACTCGTTTCGTTATATTTTCAAGCTTATATGAATACGTAATCTAACATTTTTTGTCAAAATATTTGTCCTGATCAATTTTATCAGCCGAGTATATTTAATTTCGACAACGTACTATGACAAATGAAACTGCATAGGCGATCAAACCGCCGGGATGCTCTCCACTCTGTATCCTAAGTTGCCGTCAAATATATTTGAATTTACTGCTTATCGTGATGTATTTCTTCCACAGCCTGTCTACAAACTTAATCATTGTTCTCTGTGTGGAATTTAGGACTCGCCCATGTTTTACGCCACCACCCTTCAATAAGCACAAAACTGTCATATCACCCTTCAATGAGCACAAAAACGAGATTATACGCACCGCTGCGCAAAATTAGAAGAAGGTTTGCTACTAGCTTCACAGTGGTCATTTTCATCTAGAAATAATGTGTACAGCTGTTTGTTTACAAACTAACTAGCTACCGGTAACCAACCAAAACCAAAAAGTGTGTGGAGTCCGATCTCGATATATGCGCGTAACTTTGACCTTGGGCTAAATTTTATTTTCTTCCTTGAAAGTTTCATGTGGCTGGTTGTCATGGAGTATAAATTGCGCCTTCGATTTTGTACAAGGAGGTTGCCTATAATTTAATATTTCTCATCAAATAAAATAATCGCTCGATTTAATGTTGCATATGACAATAGATAAGAATTTAATCGATGCAATTGTACAGAAGCACAGCTGAATGATATGGTGAACTATTTTTATAATTAAACAAATAATACCTCTTTGGGTTTCACACCTACAGACCTAGTACAACTTCAAAATCTACAATATAAATATACCACGGTATAAACATCTATAACACCTGTATAAAACAATGTATCACAGTAGTCTATCACAAAAATTACTACAATTAAGACTAGACAAATTATGACTAGTGAAAGCACTGGAAAGGACATTAGACAATTACCCAAATAGTATTGCTAATCCATTTAATACACAAATGTCGAAAACTGGACTATCTAATTCTCTCCAATATCATATTTGACAATTCCCAGTATTGTCCAAGTGTACTTGGGTTGGACACATGGGAATCTCTGTATTTATCCAAATTGTGTTTGAAAATATTCACAGATGCACTTGACGTCACATTTAATAGTAAGCTGTTCCAGTATTTTACGACCCTGTTCCCAAAAAAGTTCAACTTTGAATGCTGATTTTGTCTTACAAGGTTACCAGTTCTAGGAGACTTGTTGAAAAATTGTTGCGCATATGTACAAAAACCATTTAGTATTTTGAAGGCTTCTATTAACTCACCTCTCATTCTTCTTTCTAACAATGTTGTCAGTCCCAAAACCTTCAAGCGGTTCTCATAACTCTGTCCTATACAACAGCTTATTTGTGCTGTAAACTTCCTCTGAACTGCTTCTAGATTCATTATATCGCCCCAGTTCCCATGCAAATTAGCCTACTGTATCAATTGAATTTCCCGACTTTCATTTTACTATCTCTCCCAAATCATGTATGAAGATTCATATCAACCTTGTTGGTAAATTATTGAGGGACTAAGTTTCTCTTTGTGTTTATTGCTTTTATTTCAATTTTTTTATTGACTCATTTTGAATCTTGGTGTCGCAGACTTTCTGACTTATGATGACCATTTCTGGTCTATCGCGACTTCCAGTCAATTGCAATGAAATCCATTACTGTAATGCATAATTTTTTTTCTTATTCTGAATTTGTGTAGTGATTTCTTGCACGACGAAATAAACGTATTGTCTATTACATGCCGTCTCGCTCATCACACGCACAGTTGTTTTTAACTACCTAACTAATTGCACACAATTTAAGTATGAAGTTAGAGGAAATGCTATTATTTTGTTATTGTGTATTACTATACTAGATATGAGATTTGGTTGCATCGAAATGCAGTAATTTTTTAAAATGTGATGCCAAGTGTTAGTTTAATAAACACTGTTAAAAACTGAAAAATGCTTCAAAATGTCAAAATAAAGTAGAGCAACATAGGAAATTACTTAATTTCAAAAGAGAGCTAAGTTTATAGTAAGTATAATAGAAGTATACCTATAGAAGAATATGTATACAAATGTCCATCCATATAAGTGTATGTAATTGGTAGATATATAATAATTTGAAAAACTTGTTTTTACATGCTTCATCTTAATAATAATAATATTGTAATCGTAAAAATGATGCTGATTACCACCTACCGGTACCCCGGTATATGAATTATGGAAAAAATGGATGATGACGAATTCTTCCTTGGATGTAAAACCATGTATATCATATTAATAATGTACTGTTGATAATTATTTTTGGTAATATAATATTTATGTTATTTTTCATTTAAAAAAAAATGAAGACATATTCTGTTCATATTTACATTACTGGAAATATTTCGGAATTTTCTTATAAGCCTATAATTATATATTGTCTAAAACCTATCAGTGTTGTTCAGAGGGCTAGTACTGTCGTTACAGATCTATCCGCTCGTGTGATATTAATTGACAAGAGTATGTCGTACTTCAATTTTTTTTGCTCAAAGCAAGGTCTTGCTACCTCGGAAGTAAATTAGACTGATTTCTAAGCAAAGTTAGGGCTGACACTAAAATGCCTTAGCTACTAATTTAGATTGATACTTGTAGTAACTAATGGCTATGTAACAACTTCATGTATTTCAGAAAAATGGCAGATATTCAAGAGGAAATTAAATCATTACTTGGACGAGATGCATTGAAAACTGATTGGATAAAAATAGCAGAGGTCAATGCAAATCCAAACAAACCACAGAATGTACATCATCAAATTGAAATATCACTGGATAAATTGTACACAGGAATGAGTGTCAGAATTCGCGCAGACAAAAAAACACCATGTACCTCTTGCTCGCGTGGTATTAAGAAGCACAGCTGTGCTGTATGCTCAAGCACCGGAAGGTCCGATCCAGGAATTTTAAACAACTGTACGAATTGCGATGGTAAAGGCTTCAGACTTCTTACATGTGATGTTTGTTTTGGGCAAGGGACTCTTCAGAAAGAAAAATACCATGCTGTTACCATACCTCGCGGGGCAAGAAATGGGCATCAGATTTGGATAAAGGGTGAAGGTGATACAATGCTTAATCAACCAGATGCGGCAAGTGACATTGTTTGCACTATAAAAGAGCAACCACATAGTAACTTTCGAAGATGTGGACATGATTTGTATATACAAAAGAATATTTCTATAACTAATGCGTTATGTGGTTTGAAACTTGTTTTTACACATCTTGATGGTCGAAAAATTGTGTTAAAGACACAACCAGGAACAGTAATAAGGACAGGCGATATGCTTTGTGCGAAAAATGAAGGCATGCCGGTGTTAAACTCCAAAACTGGTGCAAAGGGAGATCTTATAGTTATGTTTAATGTTCTATTTCCTAAAAAGTTTGAAGATTTGTCCGTTTTACAAAATATAGAAAATTATCTCCCTAAGCGAACAAGCCCTGATATCGCAAGTAAAGATTTAGAAGAGTTTGATCTAACCCACTTTGATCCTAAAGAAATAGTTTATGCAGTGCCATACCGACAACAAGAAACGTATGAAGATTCACCAGCAAAGAAAAAAACGGAACAGAAAGAGGAACCTGAAAAATTACCTACTTGTGCACAACAATAGTTCGTTTCTATCAGTCGGGGTGATGGGGTTACGCAAGACCATTTTTTGTCCCTCCTCTCTGCCTTTGCATCAGTGGACCCATTATGTGCGTATAATTATGCAAGATTGCTGTAGCAGGAATAAAGAATTTATTATGTACTTAATATTTCAATTATGCTTCTTCTGTAAAGAGCAATGTCAATCTAAAATTACAAATGTATCAAAAAATCATGTTGGAAAATGCATCGCTGGTAATTATTCACTTGTGTATTTTATAACTTGATTGTGCTGCCTTAAATCGTGTCAAGTTTAGGCTCCGAGTCTTTTTATATTTTGTTCGAAGCTAGATCTTGCACGTAAAAAAAGACAAACTGTCATCAAGAGCTATGTCACAGATGACCACTGAATTATGCTATAAGCTACTAAGATCATATAAAACCGACTAGCAGGAGTGTAAATTTCCTTTTGATGGTGAGGAGTCCAGCAGTATTTCACCAGCGTTTATCACATACCAGATTTAAACGATGGAACCATACACTGCATCTACTGTACATCTGTAAATACTGTATCACTGTTGGCTTCATGAAGTTCTTTTACTGTCTTTAATTTTGTCAGGATAAACAAGAAATCATATTTATACTCCATTAATGATCCTTACAAACTACCATTTCACTGCGATAAACTATTTTTGCAACTTTCTATTATTGCTCCATTTTTTTTTTCAGAAAAGTCGTAGATAGGTTTAGGGACATTTCCATCATTTCAATCTTCAAATATATATTCTGGTACGGTAGTAACAGGTGGGGGGTCATAGGGGAAAACATTTTATATATTTCATTCTATGAAAATCTGGCAACAAGGAACTATGGCCTCCAGCACTAAAGTAATTGAAACAGGAGCAGTGGATACACCAAACACCAGTGTTCTAACTTCACCTGATATGACTTGTGGAAAGTCACCTGGATCAGGAAGATCTTGGTCTAATCGTATGGAGCCTCTTATCTCGTTTGCTGATGTAATGAGTGAACAATTGGCAGACTCCATTGTTCAAGAAGAATATCAAACTATAAAAGATGATTTCAAAGAACCGATAGATGATATTGGTAAGATACTGGATCACTGTTTAAGAAACCAGAAATGAAATTTATCAAATTGCCGTAGTCATGTTAATAGTGTTGGATGCCGTAAATTGGAGTTATTTTAGAATGAAAAATTGATATGTGAATGCACAAGTTCAGGTGAGAAATAAGACAATAGTGAATAAATCCATTTGATACAGATGGTAATTTTTAAAATAGGGTAATGTTGGATTTTTAATAAAAGTTTAATTAAAATATAGAAATTTTTTTATTTCTAAGGATATTTTGAAGCAATAAGTATTCACCAAATTATAACAATAAAAAGTAACAGAGTAGAATAGCTTTTCCAAGTTTTGCCATTTTGGGCTGGAGTGCTCGAATATCAATTTAATTATGGTACGAATATTCCTTGAAATGGTAACAACAACATTTTATTTCCAAGCTGCAAACCTAACAAGTTACTTTGGGACACTTCAAAATTCATTGCACGAACTGCTTAAAAATAATTCTTTTATATTTAGAAACATCAAATCAGCAACCTATTGTTTTGGGAGATGGTTTTCCTGATACATCCAGTGATGAAGCACTTGCTCTCATGTTACAAGCAGAAATGGACAAAGAATATAATGAATACATAGCAAAAGAAGAATCAAGAGTAAATCAGTATTCAAAGGTTTGATGGAATACTATATATCAATGAGCAGGGATGGCCAATTCGAATAAAGTATTCGAATATCTCATCATTCGAATATCGAAATTCACGTTCATAAGAATATCGGATATTTGTGTGACGTCACACATTTTCGCCGCCGCTTTCGAGACGTTTCCGTTGAATGAAAACATCCTCGATAGAAACTTGCGCGTGATTGTTTTCATCACTCATCAGCGAAACGTGTTATTTCCTCTAAAACGAAAATTTCCCACAAATTTGTTCCACGATAACGATAACATTTATTCTATTTTTGTACGCGCACGTAATTGTGAATCTGGTAAGTACGTTCATTGGTGGCGAGTTTCTAAAGACAACGCAACATTTTGATTGAAAAGTGGCACAATATAAGTTTTGTTGAGGCCCGCGAAAATTTAAAAAACGCTTTTCTAGGCAGTGAAAATCGCAAAATTTCGTGTGCCTCTCGCACACATTATGTTTGGTCGGTGTTTAGAAACATATCGTCACTAATTGAGGGCGGGATTTGCCTGATTATCCAATACTTTAAATTGCCGTCGAATATTTTCGTGTTAACACGATACAAGGTTTGAAACGCGACTTTTTCCCGGGTTGTGAGGATGTATATAATATAATTAATCTGAAGTATATTCGATCAATTTTATTGTGATGAAATAAATTTTACCTTGAGATATTACAGCATATTTATGAATTTTTCAAACGGTTTTCATCTAAAAATAATCAGAGTGGCAGCATTCCGATCGAGCGGAGTCACTGTTAACAAGTACAGCTAAATATTTGCCGAATTCGCAAAATACGGATCAAAACAATATTTAATCGAACAGTTTACCTCACGTTTTTATTTTTATGACCGCGGATTGCAATGGTATATAAGAGTGGTGAGGATTTTATTTTGTCGACGCAACCGCAGGTTAAATTGAAGACAATTAAATTAATAAAGCAAGACATTTTAAATATGCCCGTGTCGGTCACGAATTCATCACTTTGCACAACAGAAAAATATATATTCGTTGTCATATCTTTTGTTGTAAAAGTCGACTCTTTTAACAGGTGGCATAATCGCGGCGATGAATATGTATTTTTAATTTACTGCTAAACTTTATATGTATATTCATTGTATGAAATGAATTATACTCTACACTTAACAGGATTTTATATAATTATTTGAGATTTTTCTAACGGCGATAACGAGTTGGCAAGATTGCAAAAATACGTATTAATATTAAATACATCAGGCAGTTTATCTCTTTTAATATTAGGTCACAGATCGCCGTGGACCGAATAGTAATGTTTTTTTTTTTGACGCAAGAAGAAGCAACTGCGAGTTACGTTGGACACATTAAATTAATATATAAAGATATTTTAGAATCTTGTATGTCATGGATTGAATTTTTTACGTAACAGAATGATCATTACACGCTGAAATGACGGCTCTTTTAACGAGCGCGAAATCGCGGTGGGTGTTACAGGCGGCAATGGGAATTTTCGATTTCGAAAATCCTGGCTGCGCGCTGGCAGTGGTGGTCATCTATTCTCTACTAATTTATTTCTAATTCCAAACACAACAATATTGTTCCCATAAATTAATATACAAATATACTGGTAGGTTGTAGAATACTCTAGGCTTAAATATTAGAATTTTTAAAGGCATAATGGATTTTCGATTGTTGTTGGCTGTATTGCCAATAAATTTTATTACTCTCAGAAAATATACACACTTATCTGAATACAAGTAGTATGTTTGTCAATAGACTTAGAGCTCCTTGGATATATTTTCATATGGTCATTTGTACAAAGTGAATAATTTTAATAAACTGACTGTGTCACAAGTTGTCATTATTTTTTATTGATAGCTATAAACTATCAATTACTTTGTGTACATATACTGTTGGTTTGTGGCTTCATTCTGATATTTCTATTGAAGCTTATTTCCTAATTTACTGGGTTTTAATCAACTAAAACAAAAATGTGTTATTTTCGATTTTAGAATGTATTCGGAATTCCAGATTCGAAAACATTATTTTAGAATGTATTCGGAATAGTTTAGTATTCGGAAATGGCCATCCCTGTCAATGAGTAATATTTCATAATCGTTGTTTTTTTATGATAAGGATGCTTTGATTTAACACCCAAAGTTGAATATATGTTTGTATTACTCAATAATGCATTATAGAACAATTGACAATAGTGATTCGGCAAAGACATTAAACCAGGATTTCTTAAACTGGTGTCTGTAATGACTGCACAGGGGGTCCGCAACTATATGACAAAGAGTCTGATCGGTCATTAATGATTGATTTCAATCACGAAACCATTTATCTTTTTAGTTGAGCGCCGCGGACGAATATCCATTGCTGTCAGAAAAGGCAATCAAAATTTTAGTGCCTTTTGCATCGACCTGCATGTGTGGGGCAGCATTTCCAGCTTTTACCAATATGATGACAAAATACAGGCTGAGACTTGTCGTAGAGTTGATTATACGAGTTAGCTTGACACTAATTGCTCCAAGAACCGATAAATGGTGCAGTAAAAAGCAACCTCATCCATCACATTAACGTCATTTGTCTTGTAAATAAAACATTATCCTTCCTCGTTGGTTAGGCATCGAAATTGAAACGGCATAGATAAGATAGGGGTCTGTCGAAACTAAGATTCACAAATGGGGGTCCGCGTCACCAAAAGTTTGGGAAACCCTGCATTAAACCTTGAACATACAGTTGAAATGATATGAGTTTCCCTTCATGAAATTGGAATTTTCTCAATAGTTAAAAATACCAGTAATTGAGTTTTTCCCATCGTCATTCAGTGTAATATTATACTTGTCTATGTGTAGAGAACGGAATACTTTTTGCCAATCCTAATGACTCATTATACTGTCGATCAGTCAACTCATGACATAGTTTACCTTCCCTTTTGGTTCATTTTTATGCTTTTTTGTGATAGTATATGATCTGTAGGTTGCGAGGCAGAACTCCAGAGCAACGAGTTTTGCTGCCCCCTACATTTACGAGGGTAGCTCATATATATATATATGTCTTTCCCCCTTGTGAGAACTCATTCTCTTATATAGATTTTGTAGAGTTGTCTCATATTGTTCTGTTTCAGGTAAAATTATCATTTGATAAGTACAGAGCAAGTGGTGGAAAAACTTCTACCTCATCAGCAGAAGAAGACTCAGATGATGACGACGACGATGATGATATGGATGAAAATTTCATGTCTTATACAAAATCTTCTGGTGATTTAGATTTTATTCAATATAGATAAATCATATCATGAAGAGATTGTGATATCTTAGCAGCTAAAATACTAGACTTACATTTGTTGGCATTGCAGGTTACACTACTCAGGTTCATCTCATCCAGGGTGTAATAAGTTGGGTGGGTAATGACATGATATATGCGTCATATGAAAAACCATTTTCCATACCATACCAAAAACCATAGTCATTTTGTCAATTTGATTTAAAATATACTTTTCCATCTTGTATTTACTTTTTTTTGGATTTGTCACAAATTACTTTAGGCCGCAGTGGTTCAATCATTACGAGAATAAATAAATCATTGAGAAACAATAGTTTATGCTGTGTCCCTTGTATGTTAGCGAAAAACTAAGAAAATTTGACAAAGCCTAACATATAATTAAGTGTGATATCGCTAAGGGGAAAATAAATCTATTCTGAATAAAATATAGAAACAATGAAATATGTCTTATTAATTATTATCTTAGTATTTAGTAATAGTGCTTTATATTAATTAAATGCTGGCATTTTTGCATGTCACTTGTGATAATGGAAACTTCACTTATAATCTCCATTCACATGTTTCAGGGAATACAATAGTCACAAAACATGACAAGGAAATATGTAGTCGACGTAATGTTGCCAGAATGGAAGATTCCTTTCCAGCTGGTTTTCTGAGTGGCGATGCAAGAGGAATGGACTTGCAACTCACAAATAAAATATATAACTCACTGAAACAACATGCTTTTAGTGAACAACGAAGGTTCTAGTTTGTTTTAGAAATTTTAATTAGTTTTATATATTTGTAATTAGAACTAGAATGCTATTTAAAAACCTGATATTTGAGGATCCAAATTGTGTGATTTTCAAAAATAATGAATCTACGATTATCGGGATTTTGCCTGATACATATTACAGCCCAAACAAAGTTACAGTCTATTTATCTAAACTTTAAATTTTCCAGAATACTTTAAATTTTGAAATTCTTTGAATTGATTTTGCTAAAAGCAATGCCGCACACATAGACTCGGATATAAATAGGACTCATCTTTGAATGAGCAAATTTACGGCAACAACTGAAATACCATGAGCTATTCGGAGTGCTGATTGATATAAGTCTTGACATGAAGCTGTTCAAGACAATAACTGTAGAAACTGAAGTACTGTAGCAAATTAAATGTTCGAATTACAGATAGAATTTTTCTATTTTCACTCGAATCAGTAGTATCAGACCAGTTGCCTGCGGATGTC
This sequence comes from Styela clava, assembly GCF_964204865.1. Classification (NCBI taxonomy): domain Eukaryota; kingdom Metazoa; phylum Chordata; class Ascidiacea; order Stolidobranchia; family Styelidae; genus Styela; species Styela clava. Next base: position 13,574,715 of record NC_135258.1, on the reverse strand, counting down.
TGCAAGGCCTCGCACAAAATGCTTTGGTGGGCCGCATTACGGGCCTAAAATGTTAACAGTGCTTGCATTGCCAATATGTTTGGAATAGTGAACGGAGGGACAATGACTTAAATGAGTGTATATCAACATTTTCGAGTTCCCCGTCTTTCAAACAAAATAAATATAATTGGTCTCATTTCTTAAATCTTTCATCACTTACGATCAGGAGTCAGAGAATCCATGAACCCAAAGAGCACTACACGACCGAGCATGCTGTTGATGAAAAAACAAGACTTATATTGTATCGTCTTGTCAATCATGGCATATTAGCTTCTGTTAATGGTGTCATAAGCGTAGGGAAGGAATCCGTTGTAATACATGCTGATGGTGGTGATGCAGGACTGTTGGATGAAAGTCAAAAAAAGACGGCAATTGATTTAGTGAAAGATGCAAAAGTACCGAGTGAATGTGCTATTAAGGTATGTAAAAATTGTAATGTCTCTCCCTATATATTTAAGGATGTGCCTAGTTCAGGGGTGGGCAACCTTTTCCGGCTCGCGTGCCCAAATCGGCTAATTTTAAAGACAAAATTCTTCCGCGTGCCGACCAAAATAAAAAACAATGCTTTGTTACTTTTAAAGCAAAAATACACAATAATAAACCTTCTAAACATGTAAGTTACAGACAGATTCACTATTCCGGAAAATATCAGTCCGACAAGTAGATTTGATTACTTTTCTTATTCTATGTAATAGAGACTTCTGCTACTGCATTGCCGTTGATAGAGATTTACATTGAAAAAAAGTTACGGACTACTGGTTTCATCTTTCAGGCTACTCCTGTTATGAGACTTGATGAAGTTCACAACTGAGAACAGAAAGTCACGAACTGAGAACAGAAAGTCACAAGCATATGTAGATAAAATCAGGCAGTTGCAAAGTTTTTGAGACACGAAAAATTCTCGGGAATGGCTTTCCAATCACGCGATAGTTCGTTTTCTGCACTTCTCTCTTGTATTCCCTTTTATATTTGCTTATATTTCTTTCGAAATCAATTTATTTCAGTAAGTTAGCACGTAACTCTAACCGACATGAGCTGTACAACTTCATAAATCAATCAGAAATGAAGAAAAATGGTGGCACAGACTATATATTACGTGACAATGAACCCCCAATGAATGCTGTGTCTCGTCACAATTCATAAAGAGCTAACTCAGTTGTTACGTCATAATATATTTCTTTGTAGCCATATGTCATGAAAAGACAAAACGAGTTTAAAATTTTAAATGAATAACAGATTGTTAACAAACGATAATGAATAAACAAACCCCGAGCTTCATCAGATAAATCAGAGCCTCGAAACTTTTTATCTGAAAGAGAATGATCTCGTTTCTGAGGCCTCGCTCGCGTGCCGAATAAATGAGCCCGCGTGCCAAGTTTGGCACGCGTGCCAGGGGTTGCCCACCCCTGGCCTAGTTGCTTTTTTTCTTCATTATACCTATTATATCTGGCATTGGCAATATACTTCAAATTTCCAGGATAATTCTTTGAATTGCCTACGGGTACAGATTATCATTATTTCCACATTTTTTCAAGTGCTACTTATGTTCAAGCAATTTCATTATAAGAAAGGTTCAAAAATTTCAATTCAAAAATCCTTTTAGATCGAAAATTCTGATGTTTGCCCTGCAGTTATCAATATATTATGTTCTGCGATTTGGATATTTTTTTCGTTCATCTTTATCAGGTATATAAGACAACCTTGAATGAGTTTCGCACGAGAGATAAATATATAAAAGACGATTATCGATTCAAAGATAGATTCAAGAAATTAAATCCAAGGAAAATTATCCACATGTGGGCAGAAAAGGAGATGAGAAATCTGCTACGAATTAAGGTTTGTGTTTTTATTGATTTTATTAGTTCATCCACGTCATATGGATAGCACAGCTGAATAAATGAAACTTCTGATGCCTTTTCTCTCAAAAGTTATTTCAATTATACACTTCGATAGTACATTGTCGTAGGAGTAATAATTTGTAGGTGTTTTTTTGGTCACCTTTTAAAGTGGCCAAATAGCTTCACATAGTGTGAAAATCACTTATCACAAATTGTTTTGTTACTTTTCAGGCTGCTGGGATTTCATGTCCTGATGTCATACTTCTGAAAAAACATGTTCTTGTCATGTCATTTCTTGGTGTTGGTCAAAATCCTGCTCCTAAATTAAAAGATGCTGTGCTTTCAAGTACTCAAAGAAAAAGTGCTTATAGTCAGGTATGCAACCTTTTTTTTAAAATAATGTAGAATTCGCTTTTTCACATGTTTATTGGACACAGTAAAAAATAAAAGTCAGATGGCTCCATCGAAAATTATGCACCAAAACTTTATGTTGTCTTCTTCATTCTTGCTGCAGCATCCTTGCATTGAACAAATTCAAATCCACCAGTGCAAAGGCATAGTAAAAATATATGTATGCTTATCCCCTTTTTTTCTGTAAAAAAGAATTTTCAGAAATATGTACTTTTTAAAACGTTTTTCAATTTTAATCATATTATCTTGTTCTACTGGAAACTAGTATCCACCAGTATACAAAACGACGCTCCAGAAGTGTGTGTACTAATATGGATGTAACTTATTTTGTTTGCCTACTCTACATCGAGTTGTATAAAGGGACTGAAACCTATGGCCAGGGGTATATTCACTCGGCTAACACAGACAGTCCCTGAACTCGTAATTAAACTAAAATAGGGAAAATCGGAATTAAATTATGGTGGTACATACACTACAGGAGTACCCACAAAAATTGTTAGAGTTATAATTTTATACAAATAATAAGAAAAAATATTGTCTTTTTTACAGGTGAAGCAAATAATGCACACACTGTATCACGCTTGTCGATTGGTACATGCAGATTTGAGTGAATACAACTTATTATGGAACGATCAGAAGGTGTAACTTCAGTCTATATTTTGTATTGAAATTTGTGTCTTTACCTCAAAATTAATTCTTTTATTTGTTTTGACAGGTATGGGTTATTGATGTGAGCCAATCTGTTGAGCCAAATCATCCTTGTGGACTTGAGTTTTTATTCAGAGATTGTCAAAATATGTCAAAATTTTTTCGCAATTGTGGTGTAGAAGACGTTGCTGATCCAATGCATCTTTTCAATGAAGTTTCTGAGTGAGTGTGGAATACAGTCATGTGTATTGAACCAGGGGTGTATTAAATTTGATTAGAAAGAAGGGATGATGTCACGGCTCTTCCCATCACAAAATATGTATGAAGCCGTGGTTGTTCATTTATACATCAGTCCATGCTCATCAACGATTGCTATAACTATATTCATACAGTGGTGGTTTGGGAAAACCAAATCAAGGTTGTCAAAAAATAATCTTGTCTGGTTGATTGAATTCTCGTTTTTCCTCATGGAATGCTATTTTGAGCTTTACTCCATGTCAACTTCAGTGATCATATGCCACAGTATGTTTTCATTTGGTATTTTTTTTTAATGAGGCATTTTGATCCTGTACAACAGAGGTGGGCAAATTGCGGGTCGAATCTGGCCCCCCGAAGTGTTTATCCGGCCCACGTGTGGTTGTAGAAATTATGACTATAGTTTTATGGATATAAATTTGCGACGAAAATAACGAGTCGTCAGCTAAAATATAGACCGTAATTCTCTCGTATTAACTGCATCTGAATATAATGTGCCACTTGGTGCACCAGCCGTTTGTTGTACGTAGCTGTTACGCTGGGTATTTGTAAATGAACTCGTTTTGTTCATATTTAGTTTTGAGCATCCGGTCCATTGTCTGTAACTGGCCCACTCAGAAAAGTAATTTCCCACCCCTGCTGTACAAGGATCTATCAACTTCGGAAGGACCAAAACATTTCCAGTTCTCCTTTTCCTGCCCTGTTTATTACTACATATAGGGTTTCAATGCGAATTTTCAGCCTATGACACCAATGCTTCAACCCTTTTATTGTGATAATTGAGTTGAAGATGTTTTTTTTAGATTGAGTCTCTCCGTTGAAGATGAGACATCATTTCGTTCAGAGATTGAACGCTTGCAGAGAATGACAGAAGAACATTCACAACAAGGATTAAACAAAGCGAAGACACTGCTCCAGCAATAATCAGCCGATACTCTTTTTAGATTTTTTTTTTGTTAGGTAATGAAAACTATGACACTAGGTTTTATTAATTAATTAGTTAACGACGTCAATCAGTCTCTTATCTTATTATAGATATAGCTGCTGCACAAGAAATGTCTGGTTTGATATTTTGCTATCTACCATGTGAATCTTCACGATTTTTTTCCCTGTAGTTGAAATAAAGTAACTATTTATGCATCTTTATGTTCAATTCTGAGACGTGCATACCTTTGGAAGAATATGACCATTTCTTAGTTTACAAGATTCCGTTCTTGGATTATTTGTTCAAATACCTGCAATGTGAACTGACATTGCTGAGTTGAGGGGATTCCACTTTCTTTTTATGTTGTGTCCACCATACTTTAAGACTCCTTGAGGCCAGCCTCTGCATAGCCATGCTAACCATAAAAAACAGTCGAGAATAAAGCAACCAACATACAAGTAAAATCGGAAGGGTCTGGTCCTGATATTAAATGAAGCACTGTCGCGGAGAAAAGTCTGTAGCGGCTCCTAAAATATATTTTGCCAGCAGCAGCCCTTCGGCTAATAAGATGGCTTAAAAAAGTTCTAACCAATTCGTATATTTCAATCTCATCCGGGTTGATAGACGAGCACAATCTGTGTTAATTTGCAAAGAACCACTGATAATAATAGAAATAAGTATTTTATGAAAAGGTACAAAATAAGGGAAAAGACTATCAAATAGTGCAAAGTTGAAAAATAAAAAAGTACCAGCAAAAGATTAAAAATAAGCAGCATAAAAATTATTTGTTATTAGAAGGTATAAAAACATTTTCATACATTTGTACATCATGGAAGTATTTGGAATAGGCCTTCTAACTAATGTCTATAACAGAGACTACCAAAAGCATTTATAGGTAAATACAACTTGGCTTAATATTATTGACCCGAATAAAAAAATTCAGACTTTTACTGCATACCAAAGGGTGAGACGTAGCACATAGATAATTTGCATTTTAGTCAACACTTCTCCTCGCTTGAGTCATAAACAGTGAGACACATGTTTTTTAAATGGAGAAGGACTGGCACCTCAACTGCTACTTTCATAGGACGGTGTATTGGGAATGAAGTGTGCGCTATGAATCTAACAAACAGCATAATAATTTACAATATTCGTTTAGGAAGAATTTTCTTCCTCATTTGCAGTTTGTGCATATCAATTCATTAAATCTCATTTTCAATAACAATCTACTGGTGATCTCATAGCAATACCACATTAGAAGTATCATTTGTCGTATCGATCTTCTTCAATTTGACTTGAGCTTGCACGGTTCTTATGCATGTCATCCGATGATTCTGAATTGTATGCTCTACTTGAGTCTCTTTTGTTATCTGAATTTTCTTTTGAGTGTTCATTCAGAATCTCTTCGAGTTCGATCTGGAAGAATATAGCACAATAAATAATAAAATTGGGTAATAGAAGCGTGAAAGACTATATTAATTTGATTTATCAAAACGCGCATCTCAAATGTCTAACAAATTCCATTCAGAGCAAATATGAAAAACAAGTCAACATGGCAATACTGTTGATAGTTAAGAAATAAAATTATTATAAACTACGGAAACAGGTAAAACCCATGGGTTAGGGTGAGTATGGGTTTAAATATCCGTAAAACAAAAAAAATCTTCACAGGTGCAATTGTCGTGGGTTCAAATGTAATGGAAACAGCCTAAAAGTGCATCTCTATAGTATACTTTGCTTGGGAGCACTGGAAGACCCAGGTGGTATCTAGCAGCAAGCATATCAGTTCACATTATTTTGCACTGTGAAACAGAGGATTGAAAATTATTTGGTTTTGGTATTGACTCAATACTTGGCCTGAAAGTAGCATACCTGAGAAACCGGCTGCCTAATTTCACATCCTGTTGGTCTTTTCAGCCAATAAAGTCTCTTGTTAATAGGCACGTGTGTTCGTTCGAAAGAATCCCATTGTTGTGTGAGAAAAGCTTTGCAAACCTGGCAAGAAACAACTGACCAGTGATCGCTCATTCGCTCCGCACCTGGCGCAGGATCATGATATTCAAGAAATGGAAAGAAAGGACACCCATACTTGTATTGCGCAGAAGGACTACGAACTCGTGAATAAAGCAATTCTGCTGTATTTTCCAGCATTTTGTTACCACAAACAAAACAAACACAGATACTCATCTTCCTGTCTCCTCAAACCAACGATGGAATCACTACAGCACTCTTAGCAGCTGATCAGTAGCACGGCAATTATGACGTCATTTTCTGCATGAACTCATATTTGTCCCGGGGGAAAGAAAAGTCGATAAGACGGCACAATCATATGGCGAACCACGGCCTCTCGTCCGAGGTCCAGATATGATATTAGTTAGTCGGTTATTTGTTTTCGAAAGCATGGACTTGATAAACGAGCAGTATGTTCCTAACCTTTTCCATTTGGGTGGTGATAGATATTCTGCACTCTCGGCATTTTGGGTTTGCCTAGTTGTTGTGAATTCGAATAAATCACGTGAATGTTAAGGGGGCAAAAGATTGTGGGTGGAAATGTACGCAGTTGCAAACTTCCTGTGTAAGTGTCAATGGTGCAATTGTCCGTGGATGCAAAGGCCCAGAGTGCAAATGTCTGCTGGTGCTATTGTTCGTGGGTGCAAATGTAAATGGGTACAAACGTCATAGGGTGAAAATGTACGTGGTCCGCAGTGTTTATGGAGTTGTTGGCAGAAGTAAATTGTTGATAAACCAGTTGCGAAATTTCCAAGTGCAATCACATTGAATTCAGTATTAAAATGGCAGTCACGGCAAAAAATAACTACCACTGATCCCGAGTGAGAGGCAATCCCATAAGACAGTCAAGGTCGGATATAGGAATACGATCAATTGGATAGTTTATTCTGAATTCCGTCATGGACAAAAATGAAAACACGTGAAAAGGAATTTTCGGAAGATTGCCAAAACCTAAAACTAATAAAAGTACAGCATGGATATTCTCTTCTAGTGACATGGAATATAAATGAAAAATGCATGATAAACGCTACAACCTTGTAAATATAGATATTGAGTTAGGCTACTTTTAAACAGGGTTTTAAATAATATTATTAATTACTATTTTTTTACCAATTTATTGTCTCAAATACAAGAACTAGCGGTTACGTTGACGACCTTGCGCCAGCGAGGAAATTGGACACGAAATGTTTGCCAAATTGTTGTAGAGCGATTGTTATTGTTGAAAAATTGTGGGCCAGTCGATTTCAATTTTTCTATACCCCAAGATGAAAGGAGTCGCTACTGAACAATTACCTTCTTTTATCATATCTACTACTGAGCCCTGCGGGATCTGATATTCCAGGAACAATTTGCACGCTGCTCGGTTATCTAGCTCTCATTGCCCACGGCTTCTGATTCATAGTTTAGTATTCAACTTGGGTTCCATTACATTTGAACCCACGTACATTTGAACCCATGACAATTGCACCTGTATGGTATTGCACCTATGGAATTTTTTTTGTTTCACGGATAGTTAAACCCATACTAACCCTAACCCATGGGTTTAAGCACCCGCATATAGAATGAACCCGTGGATATACACATGGGTTCAAATGTACGTGGGTTCAAATGTACGGTCACCTTCAACTTGACAAGCAATGTAATTATGCCACGACGATAGATTTTTCCCTACGTAACTCTTCAGTATTTTTCAATATATGTTTGTGGTATATATGTTTTGCGCATGTAAGATATAATTTCTCAAGTGCATGAGTACACACATAAAAAAAAAAAATTGCCAAAAAATTTTCTTGTTACTTATCGATTTTAATCGGTGAGTATATTGATAGGTATTTGTCTGTCTGTCTGTTAGATGCACGCGATATCTCACGAAAACGAGATTGAATCTGCTCCAGATTTTTCATGTGCATTCATCGTATCTCGGACCAGAAGTCTATTGATTTTGGGCGAAGTATATGTTATAATTAGCGAGTTATTAATCAATAAGTGATGGGACACAAGTTATCACTATGGAGTAAGACCTCTTTTTGGGGGGATCCCCTAACTTTTGATCGATAAGTCCTCGGTCTCTGACCGATATTCTCGTTGTAAGGTTGATTCCTCTCTTGAAACAATTGTTTTACATGAGTACCATGTTGTTTATCTTCTGAAATTTATTCGTACATGTAAGGCTGGCTCCTTGCTGATTCGAACAATTGTTATGTGTCCAAATTTAAATTTGAGTATAGTAGTCCAATAGCCAAAATTGTTTTTCATTTGTGGGGCTTACTCCTCACTTTCAAATAATAATGTGATAGTTAAAAATCTGCCCAAACTGTTTCATTTCACAAATCTCATCATTTAAAAATTGATTTCACGGAAAAAAATTAATTACTTTTATTTACTTCATTTTTTTGTTTATTTTTTCAAATTTTGTGTCGTGAACTTCAATCATTTCTAATAATCATATTTTACTGTGAATTTATCAGCGTAAACTTGGACGGGGCTGACTTCGATGACCGCATGGTCGTATCGCTCCTTCCAGTCTATACCGAAAAAAGCGTATTTTTTTGTAGCCATTATTTATTTATTATCATGACTGTTTTTCCTGTTTGACGAAATAAATCTCTCTCTCTCTCTCTCATAACATATCTTATGAAAACACCCTTTTCGTTTTCTCAACAAATTATCATTTATTTTTATAAACTTATATATTCACACACCTTTCCGAAAGATGTGGCTGGCAAAAATAGATTAAATAAACTGTCTACGTTACGTTAACATGGATCAAAATTAAATTTATATTATATGGCTTGATGAATTAGCAATTAAATTGAAACTGAATTCCTTGAAATAATATTTTCTTGCAACTTTGACTAAAATACAGGTTACGACATCGCGCCAAAGTCTTGACTACATCGCTGATTCACCTATTCAGTAGCACCACCGGGAAATAAGACGCCTTCTTACTTTGCGTTTCACTATCTATAGTACTGAAAACAAGCCCAAATTCGCCGATAACGCAATGCAGTGTTGTATAACCGTGATTGCTACAGAGGAAATGTTTTGCGCATCATGCTTGTTCCAAATATTCAATATTTATATTTGCGCGTCATTACCGCCCACCAGAAGTATTTATATCCATCAAAACAAGCAGCTCAAATGTCTATCGAATTCCATCCAGAGCAAGTATAATAAACAAGTCAAGCCACAATAGTTAAGAAATAAAATTATTATAACTATGGGAACCAATTAAAAGTACAACTCCGTAGTTTGTGCCAGTATCTAGCCGCAAACGAATCAGTTCACATTATTTTACACTGTGAAACAGAGGAATGATACTCGAAAGATTGAATTTTTGCCCAATAATTAATTAATCTTTTCAGTTATGTTCAAACAAGTCACATTTACACTGGGTGATTTAATTTCATAATCTGTTACATTACAAGCTTGGATCTAATGCGGCCATTTTAAACCTTTTCCCATCAACAATTTAATTTTCCTTCCGCTTTCCACTCAATGAAATTGTTTTATCACAGCTCACCGAAGAAACTGTAGTATTATTGAACATTTTTACAGATTGAAATTTCAGAATTAACTAACCCCAGGTGCGTTTATATCATACGTGAATGATCCTAATAGGCTGTGAAAAATATTGTTACATGAAATGATTAAAGTACTGGCATAAATAAACCCTGAACAATGAATACATCAAAAACAAATGCTTTACATTAACTTTTTCAAATTTGCATCATCGGGATTAAATTCAATCAAATTTACAAAGTTAAAATTGTACATAAATATGATCCATTATTTCTAACCTAAAAAACTAGATGTGATGATGGAGAAGACAAAAAACTGATTGCAGAGTTGTTACTCAGGACTGACTGATATCTAATGTCATTTCTTAATGGTCACATCACAATAGTATAATAATAAAATAATTGTAACAAAGACATGAACACATAGGGAAATGACGGCAGCACAGGTGAAAACAGTGTGCAAAGAGTCAAGGAAAAAGGTTCCGAGAACTTTTATTTCTTTGAGCTATCATTATTCTTTCTGGCATGCAACTTGGTCCATTCTTTAGCTACAAATAAATGAAAATTTAAGTATAGTTAGATAGGTGGCAAATAGACAAAAGGTTATAATATGACATTCATAAAACATAAATCATATAAACCCCTTTTTATTAGCCATTCAGACAAAAGAGCACAGTAAAATAAAAGCAAGGTAAATAAAATTTATAGGTTTTGCCCGGAATGGACAGGATAACTGTGAAATGACTATTTGGGCTGGGATAACTCATGATTAGTATACTCAATGTTGAAGCGGAGACATTATTGCACCTTAGTACTATGTCACTTTCATGTTGATTATGAAGTAGAAAAAGATAGATCGACGAACAAGGTTTCTCATTCAGTTATCAACTTTCCAGGTATATGTGTGTTGGTGGTTGAGAAAGAAGAATCTGTACCAGTGGTTCTCAACCTTTTTTCTTGTGTGACCCACTTTCATTGCGTAAAAGTTCTATGGCCCATCAACTAACTCATGTACCGTATATGGAAAAACTACAAAGAATGCTTTCCGTGAATATAAACATTTCCACTTTAATAATTGAAAAACAGCATCATCATTCATTGCTACTACAATCAAAGTTTAACTGAACTATCAATAACTTTTAATGGATTTGTGGCCCACTTAAAAATGTTTCTTGGAAGGTATCTGTGGCCCAAAAGTGAAAAATGACATGTATATACAAAATAAAGGGTACCCCTGTAGTATGTGTACCGGGTTAGGCTATAATTTTATTTCGAATTTCCCTATTTTTAGTTCAATTACGAGTTCGGAGACTATATACCCCCTGCCCATAGGCTTCAGTCTCTTTACACAAGTAGGCAAACAAAATTTTTACCTCCATATTGGTACACATACTTATGGAGCACCAAATAAATTATATATCTGCACAAGAATAACTAAAAAAAACACAAACCTTTTTTAATTGCCGAATTTTCATCTAGTTTCCAAGCCTCTGCAACATCATTAGCTAGAGGATCATCTGGATTAGGTGCACTTAATAAAGCTTGTATTGAAAGCAAAACCGTTCTTATCTGTAGTGCTGGGCTCCACTTATCTAAAAAATGGATTCAAAATGTTAATTTGGACATTCTGTTTTATTTTTCATAATATTTCAACTTTGATTCAAGATTGTAACATCCTGACTTGCCAGGCATGGATATCTTAAATTAACAGAAAAATTTACATTGTCAGTGGCATTGCAGTGTAATTTCATTGGGGACTAAACTTGTAGGATTTATCCTGGGGGAGAAGAAAGCCGATAAGACAGCTTAATCATATGGCGAACCACAAAGCCTCTCGCCCCGGTTACCAGTCCATGTCGAGTATGGGATTAGTTGGCCATTTATTTTTATTTTTTTAGAAGCATGGACTTATAGGTAGAGGAAGCCGTATATGACTAGCGGTTACGCGAACCACCAGACGGCGGCGAGGAGTCCAGCAATCCTCTCGCACATAACTCTCCCTGCCTGGAATTTGAACCTGCGAACCCATGCAGGATAATCAGAGGTGCGTTGGTGTGAGTATTCCTGACGCTTAGCATGATGTGCCACACCGTCGAGCCAAGCTCCTATGTCAAGCATAAAAATAATTCAGGGTTAATTCAAAGCTTAAGAATCAAAAAAGACATCACCTTTTAAAATATCTAGACATATTCTTCCAAGTTTATCAATATTTGGATGATAAATTTTTGTCATAAAACGAACTTTTGGTGGTGCCATAGGATAGTCCTCAGGTAAAAATAATTCTAATTTGAATATACCCCCTTCATATGGTGACTACAAATAAAAAGAATAAATGATTAATTGTAAATGATACGACTAAAGTTACATATTATTTTTATAGAGAAAATTATGGTGAGCAGAAATCGTCGAATTAGGCATAACAATACTTTTTCTACACTATGTTCTTGTTTTCCTCAACTTTTAAAACTTGTTCCATCCAGAAAAGTTTTTGATCATTAAATTCATTTAGTAGTGAGCCGTGATCAATTCATAATTAGACTTCTGGTCAAGGATTTCCACAACCTAATATTTTGCTTATCATATTTTTGTTTAAAACTTCCATTATATTTTAATATATCACAGATATAAGGGTTCAACCAATCATATTCGTATCTAACGGTAATAATATTTTGGAATAACTAATTGATATGCCACAGTGAACCCAGTGGTGGGATTCAGCCGGTTCGCACAGTTTCTATAGAACCGTCTTACAGAATTTTATGAGATCAAAGAACCGGTTAGCATTACTGATTACTGTCAATGGGTTTTTGCATCTTATCTGACACACCGATTTTCTGGATCAAGTAGCTCATGTTTTTTTTCAAAATGTGAAATGATCAAGTTCGCACACGTAACAGTTATGCATTGTGTTAACTTTTATAATTGTAGTAATTTTCCTTTTGTGATTGTTTGTCTGAAAATTGAATTGTTGCATCATAGGTAAAAGTCATGAGACGACTGCTGCTTTTTAGTGTGGCTGTTAGCAGTGATGGGATTGAGCCGGTTATATACAGCAAATCAGCAATATCGACAATCCTCAACATCATTGAAAATTTTGAAATGGTAATTAGGAAGTAATTTAAAATAATCAGTTTACTTGCTAAAAAATTATGACTTTTTGTAACAGAACCGGCTGAAAAATATGACTTTTGTGATGGAACCGGCTGACAAAAATTTGAATCCCACTACCGAGTGTACCCCAGTGCTAAAGTGAATCTAGGTATACAAGGCGAATAACTACTTATACATCATTTCTTTAATACTATCGCGAGTAATAGCTTTTCGTGCCACTGTTTCATCAGATTGTTAGTTAGAAAACTCTATGCTAATTAACCATTATCCAAATAAATTGCTGAAGATCAAGTAGTTGAAAAGATTGATATAACCTAATTATTTACAACTTACATCTTGTGGACCTACGACTGTTACTTTAAAATAGCGCGCATTCGATTCAACAGGAATGGCACATATGCCAGGTGGAGAATCTGACACTAATCTTTGTGTTTCCTGAAAAATAACAAGGCAATCTAATTAGAAAGCATTATTTAGACTTGTCAACCATGATTACATTGTTCATAAATGGATAAATAATACTTTAAGATCCATAGAATATATTAAAGACAATATACTATACAGTATATTTATGTCAAAAACATTCTTTCATGCATAATCTTTTTTTATTTCATTCAGGATTTTTCTAAACAACTGTGAAGAAGATTTGATTGAAACTGAAAGAAGATGTTGAATAGTCTACCTTTATAATTCTTCTGGGGATACCGGCAGCCATGTATTATTGTTGATATGTGCCCAGGTGTCCAATATACTCAATGTTCGATGACCAATAGCGAGTATTCAGGTATTTGAGAAAGTCTTTAAGTTTAAACAACCACACAAATTGACAAAGATCTAATTTACATGAGCTAGATAGAGTTTAATACCCTGAAAGTTGAATTTAAAATTTAGCTATTACCGGTACTGTACTACGAATTATCACAGCCATCACAATTTGTAAAAACGAAACAAAGGCCTCGATATCACAGTACCGTACTCTGGTACTGACTATCATGTTGTGTATCATGTTTCAGTCTATCTAGCTACCGTACTGGTACACCAGCTGTTCAGCTATAGGTACCGGTACCGTATTACAGTAATTTGTATAAGTGGCTCAAAATGCAAAACCAACACTGGTATATTAAAAAACCTAAGTTATTGAGTAAAGGAAGTCCAAGTTCGGAACTCTGCAGCTATCATACTAGAATGTTCATCCTGTTTCCACCGTTGTTTCGCGAGACCCTCGCCCTGGCTGTCGGAGTCGATTGCAAATTTTCCCCGATTCCCGACTCCGGATTAAAGAAATTTTGCTCTGACTTCGATTTCCATGAGAAAAATGAAATTGAGTTTTAATTTAAGAAAATTTGGTAACAAAAACCGCATGCAGGTCATTGAAAATCTGAAATTATAACTACGACGAATACGAAATTTCCACTCTAGCATCGAAGGTGTTTGAAAACACGACGTTCGCTCCGACTACGTGGAATACATCTCAAACTCCAGCTTCACAACCCTGATTCTCAAGTTATTTCTCCACCTTCGTATATATACGTTATACATCATACGTAGGCTTACCATACGTCCCGGTTTAGCCGGGACAGTCCCGGTTTTGACAAGCTTTCCCGGCGTCCCGTCCGGTAGACTTAAATGTCCCGGTTATGTAGCGTGGCAGTCAAAAACAATTTTTATAATATTATCACAAGTTATTTTTTTGACGGAAGCATCCAATTTATCTCTTATTCACTAGTTAACAGAGGGAGAGAAAACTGCTGTTTTGTGTCATAGGCAGTGGCGTAGCAAGACTCTCGTGGAAATGACCCTAAAAACTCTCGGACATAAGCTAAAACGCTTTTTTTATTTCGTCAAAAAGCATAGCATGTTGTTATTAAAAGGCAATGGTAACCTAATATTTGCCGTTTATCTTGGTGACTTTAATTTTTTCATACGTGCTCCCTCTTCTGCGTTTCTGTGCGCCACTGAGAGGTTTTGCTCTCGACATCATTCTGACAGCCTTCGTAATTTTGCCGGTGCGAACAAACCACAAGACGCGAAAAATCGACGACTCCCTGGCATTGTTACGTAACAAAACGATTTGAGCAGAACTAACATAAACGTTATAAGATGTGCATTAACAGATTACCTGGTTTTGCAATGCAGCTTTTGGTTTTGCGGCTTATATTTCTAAATTCTAACCGCTTGGGCCCCTTTGCGCTGTTTGCCCTCCCGCGACCGCGGGGGTGGATGCTACGCCACTGGTCATAGGTATTATATTTTGCGATAATTTGACACACAATGTTAACTGACCTGTCGATAAATTATCAAAGTGCCAAATGGACGCGTAGAAAGACGAGGGACAATAATGTTTTTTTCAAACTCAAAAATAAAACTGAAACGAGCTTTTACGAGACCGGCAAAGGATTTGCGGCTCATTTACCTTAAAACTGAATTCAACATCATTCCGTGTCTCTCTTATGTCGATTATTGAAATGTTCAAATAATTGCTGCTTTTATAAATACGGTAATGTTTGGCGACTGCGCGTACGAATTAATTTATTTAGATAATTCAATGCCCGGAATCTACTTGCAAAGATATGATAGAAGTTTCAGATATTACTTAGTCTCAGAATCGAACCAAAGTTAGTCCGATCCGCACTGTCCCGGTTTTTTGTTCCAGATATATGGTAAGCCTAATCATACGGCAATTTGTTTTTATAAACTCAGCTTTGAAATATTGGGTAAATATTTCTCTGAGATAGTCCATATTGATACCCTAGTTGAAGTTCGGCGTATCATGAACCGAGATTGCGAAAAATAACATGGATTTTAAAGTTATGCCACAGAAGGGAAAAAAAGATGATGACCTTGGTTAAGGTGTCACTTCTCGCCAGTTAACCATTCCGTCACAAAAAGGAAGTCAAAGAGTTGGTAGTAAATTGTATAACTCCGGCTGGGTGAAATATACCTTCAAGGAATTATCCAATTCGTAGCATTTTTGTATTATTGACTACAGAGTGTACATATTGATCGTTTTGATAAATGTTATTGTCGTTATTAGCTCTTTGATTGGGCACATAAAAACTGACTACTTGGGTTTTTATATCTGTATAAAGTTGAAGGAAGATTGATCAATACGTGATTAAACTGGACTTGGTGGGACAAACTCAAATCAATGAAATGGAAAACACATATTCACCCACCGAAGTCAATTCACGTGCTTTTGTTTCGACGCCAAACTAAAAATGCCTGGTAAAGCATTTTAGTGATGAAATGATAAGGTTGCAACGTGGTTTTGTATTGCGGGGTACAGAATTGCAGAAATACACACGCCGTCTGGAAACAATGGTTTTAAATTAAAATGCGGGTGGAGGCTCTTATCGTAGGCATAGGTATAAGAAAATATGTCGGTGTAGACTACTACAAGAGACACAGTTAAATGCTCAAAAATACCAGGAAACAGATGGATCAGAAACAGATGGATACCCTCCGACCTCTAAAACAGAATCAGATTTTCCATAGGTTGTCGAAAACGTCCAGCAAAAACAATAATCTGATAACTGAGACTTGTGATCTAATGAACACATTTTGTCTCCTTGAAAACAATTACTGCTCTTTTCCAAGAAAACTATTCATTCATTCCCTGTGAACATTTATCGATATTTTCATGGTTTTCATTACACACCCAGCTTAAGTAATTAGTCTCCACAACTTTTTTACGTTTGTGAAAGAAATTTTCTTTCCCCGCTGTGTGTTTAGTATTTGTTTCGATGCTTTCGTTAAGTTTGATGGCCGTCATACTTGCTTCCCTGCGTATTCCCTTACTAGTTCTTTCAACTTTTTGACAATTCATTTTCTATATTATTCACCAGCGAATTAATTACACATAACTTGTATTTCTTTTTTTGATACACCCATTTGCCATTTTGTTATAAAAATGTACATTGTTTTGTTTTTTCACAAATAATTCACGGCTCGTTATATCGTGCATTTCCTCCACCATCACGTCCATGCATCTGGAAAAAATACCTGACTAACTAACCCCATACTCGATATAAACTGGTAACCAAACGAGAGGCCGTGGTTCACCATATGTTCAAGCTGTCTTATCGGCTTTCCTCACCCCCGGAATAAAACAAACTTTCATTGTGCAAATGACGCTATTCGACAGAATCCGGATATGACTTTTTACGATTTAATTGCAAAAATGCGCGATATAAATATCTGGGCACGTTCGGGCATAATCAGAGCGGAAGTTAAAGAAAAGGTATGATTAGGTAAATACGAGAAAAACTGACTCATCTATGGAAATCGTCCAACGAGCGAGAATACTTGTTTGTTGAATCGCTATAGCGACGACGTTCAAAAATATACAGACAAAAGGTTTGTAAGGATTGGATACGATATTAATTCCCTGGATAGCAGAAGCCATATTTTCAAATTAGAAGCTAGAGTTAAAAGATTTATCGAACAGATTCGAATTTTCTTTCAATTGAGAAGGCGAATATGAAAGTAAAATTAACGTAACACAGTGGTTATCATGCTCTTCATCACTATAGAAATCTTGGGTACGGATGACTCAGACACTGTTCAATGGTAATGCTTTTTAATACGACTTTATTTCACTGCTTATTTGCCTTGCAATTGTCACATTTAATTTATTTCAATGGTTAAACGTGGAAAATATGTCTTTTACGACTTAGTCGCGCATGCTCGGAATACAATCGTGCTTGATAGAAGTTTTAATAACAAACGGACAGCGGAAGTTGAATGCATGGCAAGATGAAGTGAAAAGAGAACTGAACCATATCCAGTAGTAAAGCAAATTAAAAAATGTGATTTTAATCAGATTCTGAAATTTTGATTCTGACCAGATTTTAATCAGATTCTGACCTATTCCTAAATTCCTTTTTCTTCTAGCTCGCCTGAAGAGTAACAATGCCGTTTGCAAGAGATTGCATTAAGCTTACGATAGTATTCAGTCACGCTCAAACAGTCGTTGCAGCACGTCGGACGTTCAACTGTTTTATGCCGATCAAGTGAGGCTTGCAGAAAGTTGATCCTTTCGAAGCAAAGAACACTAGAAGGTTTCGTCGAAAAATGTTTGATGAGAATAGGAAAGAGTATTTATTGATTCAACACATGCACATCGTTACCACATTGTAACCACCTGAGTGGCCAGGTCATCTGCGAAACTTCTCCAAGACTATTTTTACGACCGAATCACATTTGATAAGAGTTATATAGTTGAAGCGGAAATTCGTCCATCTTTGGTCTGATGGTTTCTTGATTATTAATACAATCTCCAATAATTCGGTATTCACGACAATAACAGTAATTCCGTAAATAAATTGTTCTCAGTCAGATATTCGAACCTTTCCTTAGGTTACCCCAGTAAAACTGTGTGATTATATTTTTTTCTCGAATATTGTATATTATATGATTGATTTTTTACTGGTGAAAAAAATAAACCTGACTTGACTCAAACCAGAAAACGATACAAACAGGTATATATATATATATATATTTATTATTGAATAAAAATTAAAGTCTCCCGCTAAGATCACCAGACCTTGTTATCGCCAAAAAAATGCAAGATAAATAGTTTGACAGGTTCAATCATTATTGTATAACTTTCTCTTTTACTTGAATTAAAATCCATGCAAAAGAGTGAGTTAGTTTTACACTAATACAGTTGTATTGGTTGAACTATTCTGAGAATGACATAATTAAACATCTAGTTTTCAGAAGGTATGATGATTAAGCGCGAAGGGAACAATTCCATCATGAGGCATTAGGTATTTATATTCCAAAAAACTGCGTGTAGGCTACATATACTACGTGTGTAAGATGCATAAAAAATGTAAATAAAATACATTAGACAATTTCATTTAAATGGATAAGAGGATGAGCAAAACAAAGTAATTCGCTATTTTAATGAGAATATAAACACATTTGACTTTTCCCACTATAATTTGAAGCAAAATTTTCAGATTTGTAGTAGGCTATGTGTGTTCTAAAATGGAGCATATATATACAAATAAAGACGAATTTTGTAAGTTAATTTCTTGAAATTTTAGAATATTATCAAAATTAATTCCGGGATCAGGATTTTCCAGGGCCCCGAACCTAATAGATGTTTCCCCGACCTTTGACCCCAAAAAAATTCTTTCTATACTTTACTATTGCAAAATTTTAGATGCCTGTTTCACTAGTGTTTTGGAGAGTTGACACTTAACCATTTCATTCATGACTTTTTCACTTACAACAAAAAAAATTATTTTTGGATTGAAATGAAGTATTTACAATGTCATCATCAAGTTTTGTGACGTTGTTCGGGAACAACATCATGAAATAAGGGTAATGAGTCAATTTCTTGAAACCCCGATTACTGCAAATAAAAAAAACTACTAATATTGAACACTAACATTAATCAACTTTACAACGAAATGGACTACGAGTTCCGAAAAAAGCTCCTTTTTCCAGTTTTGTAAATACATTTCAAACCAATTTTTTCCATTTTCCAATTATAAATGTTTGCTATGTCCATACAACGAGCAAAATCCGCTTCTACAGTTTTCTTTTATTTATAGAAAATGTCCAAAGATATTTTTATCGCTAGATTGAGGTCTATTGGATAGTCCTGATAAGACGGAGACATTGATAACGATTGTCGTACTAGTTCTTTTTTACAATTCTACAATAGGAGACTCAAATGTGCACAGATTCGATTGATTCTTCTAGTGATTACCCGTACTAGCACGCAGTTCAAAATCGCGATGCATGGACGACAGCATATTATGAAAATATGCACCTTCGATGTTTGCATCGTAGCCTCGTCCATGAAATTATTTTCAGATAGGCTACTGATCTTTACTGTGGCCCATATATAATGTTAAACTAGGCTCATGTGAAACTATTGGACATACGCGTCACTATACGAATCCTCTGCTTAGTTGCCTCGCAGATTGGCGCTTCAGAAATATGTACAGGGAGGATTAAACCCGAATGGGGTCTTGGCAGGGGAATTAAACCCGAATGGGGCTCCATTTCCCGCAGAATAAAAACCCTTGTGCGCATACTTTAGGAGTACCCGCTGATTTATCATAATTCAATAAACATTTGTTCGCAATTAGGGCTGGGCATTTTCAAATACCTAGTGGTTTTACAATTAAATCGAATATTTTCCGAATCAAATCTCGAATACTTGAAAGTTTGGTATCTGAATGCCACTTTTTTATTGAACTACTGAAAACATACACTCCATCACTCAGACAGTTGGTTTTGTGTTCACACAGAATAAGAAACCTGTTTCATCAATAAATCACTCGCATGTCAGTTTGTATTGTAAGAAATATGTCTCAACAAAAAAATCCCGCAACCTAGCTCTTCAGTGAACAAGAAAAAAGATGGCGGCGATTCGAAATTTTCGTCCGGACGATTCCAAAAATTTACTATTCGATTCTGAAATGCCCAACCCCATTCGCATTTCACAATGTTAAAAATCAAGTGCATAGCCTAAATCAATTGCATTACTTTTCCAACTTATACTTTGCTTTCAAGCATAAACTTCAACTGTTTTATGCAATTCCACCCACTCCACATTTTTTCATTCAAACTAAACCAGAAGTCCAACTTTCCGTTCTGAATACAACTTGGAGTGTTCTGCAAGATGAGATTAAATTATCATCAAAAACAGCTTTAAAATAGCGGATTGGGGAAGGATCATTTCTAAAGTTGCCTGTGACATATAACCAGGGGAGTGTCTAGGTAAGGGACATAGAGGCAGCCGCCCCGGGAAGCACGATTTAGGGGTGAGTTTGTTGCTTAGTTAGATGATCGAAATAATAATAATACAAATATTCCACTCTCACTTGATCATTGATTGGTTCATATTCGTGTATAACAAAAACTATAATTTGTTTATCTCTCTTATTATTTTTAAAGTTAGGCATGAGGGGCAATATTATGAGAAACTCGGCCCGGTTAGCAAAAAATTTGACACCTCCATGCATGTAACGCAAGTTTTTCTCTCTGGCGCATTCGAATTCCAGCATATATTTCAATATAATGCTTTCAATACTTGTCATGGCGAATGCAAGATACAAGACCCATTACCTGATTTTTAATAAATGACGCAAATATTCTACAAAATTGAATAAAAGTTGAAAAATATTTTTTTAATGGTTCCGAGCATCGTCGGGTGCGGACGTGGTTACTTGAAAAGTCTTAGAGAATGCTACCGCTGTGTGTTTCGGTATTTACTGTTGGTCCCGTTAGTCGTTGGTTGACTTGGACCACTGCAACTGTTGGAATGGTGGTCGTTCGTGGAAATTCAATATTAATGCTGGAAGCATTGGAACGGATACAATGATTTTAAATTGAACTAATCGAAAACGACAAGGGAGCCCGATACCTCAGTCCATGATTTGTGCGTGGACTGTTATGGAACATTCAATCTATTTAACGAGCTTGTTTTTCAGTAACAATTTTTTGTCACTGTGTTATTTTTTCAATGAAATTGAACTACAGCATCACCATTTTACCTCAACGAGTGTTTTTTTATTCCATATTTTGGTAGGAAAAGCACTGTTGTTATACAGATACACGTCTCACATTCTAAAATTGATGCAAAAGGTATTGCCATATTTTACATCGTACTTTTGTTTTATTGTGTTTTTTTTGACTGTTTTTGGTGGACGGGCACGTACTTGTACGTTTGTAACTTTTTTATTAAGTTATGCCCGTTCTCCAGGTTCTCTACATTTTGTTTGTTGTTCGTTTTGTTTCTTTCAGTGTGAGCGAAATAAAATTGATTGATTGATTGAACCATGCATAAATTCCTGAGCAAACGAAATGCCTCAGCGTCTAGAAAATCACGATTGTTACGTCATCAGGTCATCGTTGACTCTTAGCTAATTGAGCACTGTGACGGATATAAATAAGGAAATCAATGCCATGGGAAATATCCCGAGCGACACCTATCCGATGCAATGCGTATGATCCGATATAAATATTGAGCGAGTTCATAATCTATTCTATCATTACCGCCTGCCTATGACTTCGTTACTGTTAGTCATTCAGTGCAGCATGTGGTGTAATACCGTAGTAGCTGGATAGTCCTTTAGTACAGCGCAGTAGGTTGCACACATGTCTGCATGTAGGGTTAATTTCTGTGAAACGATCCGGATGTGAGAGAGATCGCTGACGACTGGCGTTAGTGGGTTCATTTAATCTTGGTATTCTAAAGGCAGAAATGAGTTGAACAATTTAACCATTTAGTACCGGTACCGCTACCGGTACGTTACAGTAAATAGTACGGTAACAATCTATTTACCAGTACCGGTACGGTACCGCGCATATTTTAATTTATGTCAATAATATTGGATTGAATATCAAATAATGCGTCAGAGTATAACCGGTACAGAATATCATAAACTCATTCATCATTGGTTGTATCCCTGATGAATAAGCGGATAGCCTTAGTACCGCCACCGGTACCGTAATAGTAATGTCACTTTTCATAATACAGTAATATAGATATACATACAGGATATAAATCCATTTATTGCAACATATTCACTAGACGCCGTTCTTCTATTTAGTGTGGCACAACCATTTTTACATATGTTTTTCTTAACCCCCACCTGGCTCCGTCATCCAAAGATGACGGTATGTCACAACTCACAACAACCTCACAATCCTGCAATCACATCAAAGAGCTTGCACTAACGTCAGTGATCTTTCTCATATCGGGATCGTTATGACGAGAAAACGAGAGAATTCGCTTGCTCGATTTCGGGTGATCGTCTGCGCGTTTTGGACAACCATCCACATACTTTGATGGGCCATATTACGCTACTGTGATGCCGAAATGAGGAAATTTTTCGGTGACGTAGTCAGGTGGGGGTTAGGATTGACATATGCAAAAATTGTTGAGCCAGGCCAACTAGAAGTGCATGTGGTACTAAACTATACCGTAAAAGCGCCTAACTTCGGACAAAATTACTATATTTTCGTCAATAACTCGGCCATTTATTGTCCAAACGGTGCCAAAATTGCTCGGTAAAACATTCGTGCGGTAATTTACATTCCCTGCAAATTTCGATTCAATTGGACTATTTTTACTATTGAAATAATCGATATTTCTTGCCATCTGACCGTTATCCTTCACTGCCCTAACTTCGGACAGTCATTTTCTTCACTGCGTAACCGCGACGCACAGAGAGAAAGAGGCTCCCGATGCGGATGACGTAATCACGTCGTTGCGTGAAGATAAGACGCCCGATCGTCGTCGTAACGTAACATTGACGTCACGACGAAAATGCATTATTTGAAACTTCCGTCGTCCTATGTTTACATCTTTCGTTCGTTATTTTCGATACTTCAGATGAGTATAATAACACGTTAGTCATTTTAATCAGGAAATGCATACGTAAATATATCTGATGCAAACCGTTTCAATCCACAATGAAGTATTTCAACGGGCTTCTATCGAAGTCTTTGAAGTATTAATATTCTCGACGGATAGCTTTTTTTATTCTGCGCGGTTATCTTTATAAATGATAATTTATATCAAACACACGGTAAATCCGATTGTAAAGTTTAATTTAAAATTCAACTTAATCTTGTAAACATGTAGGTCCCGTTTATTTGTTGGAGATTAAATTTATTTTTAATTTCGAGTGAATAAAATTCACCCAGGCCGTATTCAATAACTGTCATTTCGACTACTAATCATAAAATAATGGTTAAGTCAGTGCACTGTGCCATATGGACGTTGGAATTATCATAGTTCATTATATATTCGATTTTTAACGTCATCGATTAAGTGTGACATGTATTTTCATTAATGTAATTTTGGCATATATTCATACATGACCGAACAAAATACAAAAATATTAGATTGAAACGCCGTCTTTATCTTAACGGAAATTGTCATATTGGCTCCGTTGTGTCTGGCGTCAAAATTCATTTCCGCGACGCAGTGTGACGTCGTGTGGGAAGTGAGCGAAAAATAATCTACGTGAGGTTGACGTAATTTTTGACGCTGCGTGAAATCTTAATATTCTTACGGAATTTATAATTCAGAATTTTAGGTTTTATTTAAATCTCGTACGACATCTTGCGATCACTCAAATATATTATATACATTGTTGTCGCCCTCTACCGAATGATGGTATTTTGACGACGATAGCTTCAGTAGGAGCGACGCTCTGCGCCGTTGAATGCCGGGCAGTCAATTTTCGACAAAATTTCCGTTTTTTTACCAAAAAAATAATTATGCAACATTAAAAAAGATGAGAATAGATGTAGATATAACAGCGCAACCTATAATAATTAAAATTAGCAATATACGGCGCGTTTTAGCCAAGATATGGCCGTTCAAAAATTTTGTCCGAAGTTAGGCGCTTTTACGGTACCAGACCCGAATACGCTTTCCACCGCATCTCTGATTACCCTTCGTGGAATCATAGGTTTGAATCTCATGCAAGGATGATCATGCGCGAGATGATTGCTGGACTCCTAGCCGCCGTTGGGTGGTTCACGTAACCGCTGGCAGTTACGGCTTCCTCCACCATCAAGTCCATGCTTCCGAAAACAAATAACTGGCTATCTAATCCCATACCCGACCTGGACAGGTAACTGGACGAGCGGCCATGGTTTGCCATATGATTAAGCAGTCTTGCGGGCTTTCCTCTCCCCCGGGATAAATATGTAAATCCTATCCTACCTTCAAACTTTACGAACTGTCATCCAAGACGTGCAGACAAGCACCCGAAATCGAACAGGTATTTCCCTCGTTTTATCAACGATCCCAATATGAGAGAGATCGCTGACATTAGTCAGTTCTTTATCGTCGGCGATGATGCCATTTCGGGCGATTGTACATATATTTAGCAAGCTCCGTGACATGATTGTGATGTCATAGTGACGTACTTTTTGGATGGCGTAGTCAGGTGGGGTTTAGGATTAACATGTCAAAAAATTGTTATGCTACGCCCACTAGAAGTATGTTAGGTATAAAACTACACGAGACCTGATGACAGTTAGTATAGTTTGGGGGGTCTTATTACATTGCTGTGATGTCATAGTGATGTAATTTTTGAATGACGTAGTTAGGTGGGGGTCAGGACTAACATATGCCAAATAGGTTGTGCTACGCCAACTAGAAGTACCTACATTGTGTTGTGAACATGGCCCCATTTATTAGTGATATTATACAAAATAATTCGATTGAATGACAAGCATTTTGTTCTGCCAATAAAAGCAAGAGAAAAATGGACTGTTGATTTAAGGGTTTATTCCACCATTGATTGGAGAAAATGTGACCCAGAGTTTGGGAACCACTGGCCTAGACTATAACAGTATAATGGTTTGCTAAGCACATTCTCAACTGATTCTTCAATTTCAGGTAAAAAAAGCGGATACCAGTCATCTGGTCATAGAAATGGTGTTACATCATGTTATGAACTGCAATAATTTAGGTTTGAATAAGCATATTGGATACTACCATCTTTTGTTTCTATTTGTATTTATTTTTCCTTCGCAATGCATCGCAGAAGCAAATTCACAAGTTACTGGACTTATGGCGGGAAATTCAGGTAAAGTTTATAATATTTCATCCGTTTAATTTAATTAATTTTGCAAAAGATATGTATTAAATTTAAATGGAGTTGAAGCTATTTGTTTTACATTGAATATATGTTTCTCATGATGATTTCATATTTTATTGCTTAGACTGTAATTTCTTATGCATATTGAGTTGGTAGTGAAATTACTGTTTAGTTTTGGTTTACATTGGTCTATAAAATTCTCAACCAACTGCATTTTTCCATAATTAATTTTCCCAATTAGTGTACAACTTGGAGAGTAGATTCTCTAATCAAAATTGATTACCACTATGTGTCACACAATAGACAACTGAGACAGATAGTCATCGAATAGATTCAAACTTATCGATGTTTTATATGACTTCATTATATAAACTCACATTTTACATCACCCGAAAATATATTTATTTTGCATGAGAAGCATTTTTTATCCTACTGCATTATCGTTATTCGTCAATCTGTTATATCATTTTCAGGAAATTATACCAGTGAAGGTGTTCCCATTGTCTACATGCCGCAACCGACAACTCTAGTAATGTTTGGTACTGATCTGCAAAAATTAAGCCGCATCACTTTTGTAAAAAAAGCTTTAAGCTATGGAGAAATTTGTGATGATTATATGGAACAACCATCATTTCCAGTTGAATCAACCAATGTTACACAAACCA
This sequence comes from Styela clava, assembly GCF_964204865.1. NCBI lineage: Eukaryota > Metazoa > Chordata > Ascidiacea > Stolidobranchia > Styelidae > Styela > Styela clava. The sequence goes on along the minus strand of NC_135258.1, from coordinate 13,548,702 downwards.
TAGGAAAAGTCGTTGTTACTCTCAAACATACCGTTGAAGATGACCAACAGTTATTTTTTCTCTGTGTAAAAAATAACAACACATCACATTATTTGCACCAAGGGTCAAAAAATTATGTCAAAATATCTGTGAGGATTCAAACGCATGGTGAAGGCACATTGATGCCTATACCACTTCAGGTATACTCCCTGTTTATAATATGCAGTTTGGAGAGTTTATAATATGCAGAGTTTTTTACATTAGTTAACTTAAATATCATTAGGCAGTTTTCACAATTATCTTTGCGGCTGTAAAGGCATATCTAGTTGGTATTGAGTTAGGTAATCGCATGCTCTTTGTGATATGTTTTAGGCCCTATTCAAAGAGGAATATTTTTGAATATTCAATTCAAAAAATAATTCTAGTTATGTTGCTGTTGTATAATGTTAATTATTTTTATTTTTTTGAAAGGAATAAAATATATATAAGAAAATGTTTCACCACTGTGTTCGAGATTTCTGTATTGCAATAGTTTAATAAAAAAAATTTAAATATCTGAAAAAGTCATGGACTATTGGATTCCATTGTAGTAATGTATAAGCTCAATATTCAATATTCACAAAAATGCGCTTAGCATGATGTGGGCTATTTCGTATAATAATTCAGTTTTGGCAATCTATTATCCAAAGTATAAAATACAACAAATTAATTGTCATTGCATTGTAGTTGTAAGTATTTATTGCTTTGAAATTTTAGAAGTGTCACCTGTGATATATTTTATTTATTAGAGGTTTCATACAGTCTATTTATAAAAGATATTTAGACAAAGTGCACTGTCAGCCGTTCTGTCTGCAGTAGAACATAAAAAATTCATAATACTAGACTGAAAATTGCAATTGTCTAGCTGCATAATATTTTATAATTTGTATAACAACTAATGACTCCTTATTTTGTTCAAAGAATAGCATCTAAAGATGCCCAATATAATTGTATTTAGTTAACTTTTTAATAAACACTGTGAATGAGTGATTCAAATTTTAGAATTCAAGTTCTAGAAATCTTAGCTTCAGAGAGATTTCTTTAATATTTCACACGTTTAAGAGAAATTATTTGAACACCGCCAATGATAAACAACAACTTTTTGAAGTTGTGTACATTTCCGCATACACATTTAGGTGTGAAATTAGTCCTGCCTTGTCATGATTAGTAATCATGGGCAGATGGAGAAGTGACACACGTCTGCCTTCCACAATTTACGTTCTTCGAATAATAATATTGGAAATTACAAAAATTTTCATTTTGATCTACAAGAAATTTTACACGATTTTGTGATGTCATGAAACTTTACCACTGAGTAGTAGCGCTCACTGTTGCAAATTAGTTATGTTATGATTTTTGCCGTTAAATGTAGAAATAGTTTTAAATGATATCATTCTGCAGATTTATATTCTAATTTTCCTGAGTTCAATTCAATTTCATTTTGATCCATCATATTCACACATTACTTAGTAAGATCTCAGATCATTGTAAGGTCATAGGATGTCTTCCATTATCACCTTCTAATAATCTTCACCAAGTTAAATACTTATTAATGTATGTACTATTGAGTTTGTGGACAAATCATAATTTTTTAGAGGTAAATAAGGGTAATGACATTGAAAACAATACTCAATATCTATTTCTCAAAGCAAACTTATAAATACTATCGATTTCAACGTTTTGCTCAAATCAATAAACCTCGTGATTGTGATGAAATTTTTAATATCTTCGTCACAATTATGACATAATTGAATTTTCTCTATAAATTTAGCTTATTTTTATATTTATCAAATATGTAATTTTTTACTGTGATAGTAAAATTTGCATTTGTTTTTTATTTAATATACAGTTTTGCTTAAAACTTGATTTTGAGTTACCAATCAAAAATGAATAGAGCTCTAATAAGTAGATGTGAAGAAATATGTATGGTTCATCTTCACAACATAGTAGCCATTACGTAATAAAAACTACTGTATTTGTTGTTAATGTAACATTTTTCAAATTCAGATATCGCTCATTGCAGTCCTTCTACTCATGTCTGGTATATTCTCTGGTCTCAATCTTGGACTTATGGCGCTCGATCCAATGGAGTTGAAAATTGTTCAAAACTGTGGAAGCACTGCAGAGAAAAAATATTCCAAAGCAATTTATCCGATTCGTAAAAAGGGAAATTACTTACTCTGCACTTTGCTATTAGGTAATGTCCTGGTGAACAACACAATGACTATTCTATTGGAAAACATTACTTCTGGATTATGGGCTGTTATCGGATCAACTATTGGTTTGTATTTGTTTGTTTTAAACTTGAAAAGCTTGTTTAGGGACACATAAATTTCGAAATAATGACCTTTGTGGTTTATATCTATTTACCAGATCGTCACATTATACAAAGTGATATTTGAATGTTTAATTAATATATAAATAATCCAGGTTTTTGCAGTTGAAAGTAGGGATATTAGTATACAAAAGCTTAGATATTTTGAAATTTTGCTCGTAAAATAGTTTCAATTTTGAATGTTTCAAATTGACCAGTCATACACTAACTCAGTGGTTCCCAACACCTTTTTGTCAAAATTCTAAAAAATCTAAAATTTTAAAAAATAATTGTTGTAAAATCTTTTGATTCAAGGACATGCTCAAATACTAAACAACATTTACTGTAGTTCTTTTGTAGCTGCAAAATTAAATTAATAATATGAAACAATCGTTTTTACTAAATATTCACTTTACCAGAAATTAACCAGAGTGCGTAAGTCGCGCTTGTGTGCCATCAGAGAGTTACTGAATTTGTAGCGTGGCGTTACTCAAGCAAATGGGCGGGCCTCTGCCTATTTTTTTTTCGCTGCAATGCTTCCCATATATACAATTGAGCAACACTAATGTCAAATGAAAAATAAATTTACCAGAAAATGGAATGAATAAATAAAATGAAATTTATTGGAAAAAAAAGCGACCCCAAGAGGACTTCCAGAAAAAATTTAGTCTTTTGCATAAAATGATATACAGTGTCAAATTCGTACCATGGATACAATTTATTATTATTTTATATTATTAGTATTGTCCTGCCAATAGTTTTAGTGTTTTCAACCTGTACATGTACATTTGTTCTTACTTAAACTATTGTTATGTTAAGTTGCGATAGAGAGATTGAATTTACAAATTCATGTACATGCAGAGGTAGTATCAGTAACCTATTGATTTTTAAATTACTACCAATGATTTAAATGTAATGTAATCTGTCAGATTATTGACCCAACAATGTGTTGCTACATAAAATCAATAATAAATGTCTCAAATTACATTGTGATTTTACAATATGTAATACCATGTTCTTGTGTTTTACTGTGTTAACATAAATAATAATTTTGAAAATACGACTGCCTTTGTGATATTCCTATATTGCAATAAAATCCTATATTTATACTTTTGCTGTTTACTAAATTCATACCTTTTTTATTTTTTTTTTGTTTATCAGTGTTCTATTGTTAACAAGGCATTATTATAAAATATTCATATTGTAATTGATAGTTGAATTATCAATTATGTTTGCATGAGAAAGTTTGACTTGAAACAAATGAAACCTTGCAGAAATATATCAGTGCTGTGTGAGAGTTGCAAATCCAAAATAGTCATAACTCATAATATTTAGACATTCATACTTTGAACTAAATTCTGAGGATTTCTTGTGTTTTATTTATGATACTGATATTAAAAATTCGCAATAACGGCATTTAAAATTAGTTAACCCTGAAAAAAAAATTACTGTTATGACAGTCTTTATTAATCAAGAAAATCTGTAATAATATTTTTTCTCATTAAAAAGTTGGCTTTTGGCATGATTTGAATTGAATAGGAAAAAAAAATTATTGTTTCAATTTTGCATTTATCATGAATTATTTTAGTATTTTCCTATTTTGTAAATTTTGGAACTATTTCAAGCTTTTTACATAGGATTCACATCCTAACCTCCTGATGATCACTAATTACTGATTTTAAGGCTTTGGGAGTAATCAAGTAAGAAGTAACAATGCTATATTATGTATGTTATTACACACCTAGTCTGTAATTTTAATAAAGAGTATTGTACAATATACCCTTTGTTCTACAGCTATTGTTATATTTGGAGAGATAGTACCACAGTCAATATGTACACGTCACGGTCTAAGAATTGGAGCATACACAATTTGGTTGACGAAATTTTTCATGTTGGTCACTGCACCGCTATCATACCCCATCAGTAAAATATTGGATTCTATTCTCGGGAAAGAACTCGGAACAATTTACAATAGAGCTAAACTTCTTGAGATGATTAAGGTAATAACTTCCTGCTGCTAAATTGCTAATTTGACTCCTTTTCATATTCTGAAATTCATTTGGTGATTTTGTTTTTGCAGGTATTATTTTTATAGTCTCATATGCAAGGGGTTATATTGAGAAAACTGTTTTAGGATTTTGCTAATCAATGATAATTTATTTACCTACCATAAGTAAAACCATGTAGTGTGCCGTTACTGTAACATCGATTTTAAACAGAAATTTTTTTTTAGAATGTTTATCTTATACTATACTCTGTCGGAGAGAAATATCGAAACTATTCTTTATGTTTGTAAACATCAAATTCTTCTCTTATTTACTCAAGGTTACGGATCCCTACAACGATCTTGCAAAAGATGAAGTCAATATGATACAAGGTGCCCTTGAATTGAGGACCAAAACTGTTGAAGACGTTATGACAACAATAGAGGATTGTTACATGGTCGATATATGCTCTGTACTGGATTTTGGGGTAAAATATATTCCATTGTGAATGGTGATATTAGTTCACTAGTTATAATAAACCGGTATATATTATTTGAATAGGCTGTTGGGATGTGTAAGCATCTTACATGACCTTCTTAATGTTATGCTGTTATACATTTTATTCATTACTATTCAAGCTTGTTTAAAATGATTCGAATACTATATATGATGGTAGTATATTTTGAATTTGGGAAAATTTAGAACATTTTTTTTGAAAATTAGGGATTTTAAGCTGTCAGACAAGAAGATCAAAACATACTATATCTCAACTGGTAACAAAAAAACACAGAAAATAATGACCATTACGATTACATACGGTAGTTTTAGATATGATCAACATAAAGATATACTGATTCATGTAATTTCCACATGAACTTCCCCCCAATTTATAATGTATTTGGAATAGTGAAATATTCGGTTTTGGCTATCTCTATTATTTCGCATTTTATGTAATTATTTTACTAAATTTGCTACCAATCACACATTGGCTCTGAAGCACTGTATAATATAATATGATTCCCTTGTTCCTAATATCATTTGATACTTTTATTGATTTCCATTTGTATTTCATCACGCTAATCCCTTCGCTTACTTGCTAACTGACAGATTAGTAAATGAAACTGACATGTGTTTTCCCACCATCCTACCCACAATAAAATAACTCTGGGGTCAATGTAATCCTAAACACGTATTATATATGGGATATATTTAATATTTTCTCTCCCATACTCGTATGGTTTTATGTATTCACCAATAGATTTAAAACTCAATTTTTATTCTTTCAATATAATTATCATTCCTCCTACAAATGATTCACATAGAAGTCTCTTATCCTAGAGATCCTTTTGATCTGTTTTCTCACATGTGAAATTAGTTATTGATTTTAATAGATTTCTGTCGAGTATATTGAGTTAATTCTATAATTTAATATATCTTCAATCATCGTGGGAATATATTTAAATTGTTAGGTTAATATTGAGAATATTTTTTAATAAAGTGAGCATAGTGATCCAAAACGAATCAAAATTCATTATATTCAATATTTTTAATTTTCGGAATAATTTAGTCTTCTCACAGTATGACCAAAAATTTAATTTCTAAAAATTGTCAAAAATTGTTCATCTGCAACTTTCCTGCATTTCTAAAACAAACTCATTGAATATACATTGAATTCTATGTGTTGTTTGTTATTACACTCAATCTTCCATATACGAAAATATTATCCAAGGCTGGATTAATCAGTTGGCGATTAGGCGTTAGACATAATCATGTTGGTTTCACTTACAAATCTCATTGTAATGGTCATTGATTTACGAAGTGCATTATTGGCACACATACTCGTGGGTTTATGTCCACTAGGTGTTGCAAGAGACTATCACCTTTTGACTTTGGGTTAGCACCAAATGTTCTCACTTGCGTAAGGCTAATTGCCCCATCTGCAGTTCCTAGTTAGTTCTGGCTCTCCCAACAACATGTTCACCTCCACACCCAAATCGCAGTAAAACGGGTCGGCGATGCTAAACCTTGAAGATTTCCGGCCTCCCAAAAATATTAACTTTTCAAATATTGTTAGATAACTGTGGATGCTTGTATAGGGCCTTCTTCGGAACAAAAGACATGAATGAGCATCTTGTAAAAAAGTCAGAATGTTTGATTATTCATCCTGGCCACCTCCGGTGTCAATGAATCCTTCAGTATTAATCTAAACAAATAAATTTTGCAATTACATGTTACTGTAATATTAAATTCCTATCTATTCTTCTTTCTAGTCAATGCAAGAGATTATTTCCAGAGGTTTCACTAGAATTCCAGTCTTTGAAACAGATCGTACGAATATCGTCGCTCTCTTGTTTGTGAAAGATTTAGCTTTCGTTGATCCAGATGACTGCATGCCACTGAAAACTGTCTCGAAGTTTTATAACCATCCATTGCATTTTGTCTTCAATGACACAACACTGGATAAATTACTGGAAGAGTTTAAAAAAGGCAAGTTTCTTAAAAATTTCACTGAACAATGGTTATAAACTAGGTAAATATATTTCTTTTTTTTCATTAATTTAGAACTGAAACTTGACTTTGATTTTAGAAAAATTAGTTTAAATTTTTTATTTTAAAAATAATTTTAACTAGTTTCATTTGAAAATTTATTATTTTTGAGTACCTAATTAAATTATAATTAAAAACTTTATTCAATTCCTGAAAACTTCTAAAAAAATATTACTTTAGAATGTATTCAGAATACCGACATTATGCTAACTTAATTCCAAGATCTACAACTCGAACCATGCTAAGTTCTCACAAAAAGAACGTACGATTTATAGGGTGGGCTTATATATGCGAATATTCATAAATTCATCGATTTAGGGCCGCTTTTGGGGTGTCAGCTTATATGTGACATTGACTTGTTTGCGAGGATATACAAGTACAATGTTTAGTTTCTGCCATCACTCATGGGTGCATCACATTGAACCCTAACAAAGGTCAGTTAACCAGGCATGAATCAGCTCAGACTTTTCCATTCAAATCTGATTGCAAAGTATATATTATGAAGTCTATAAGAATGCTCGCTCTATTAATAAAACTTGCTTTTAACTTAGTAATCACAGCAACAGTTGCAAATAAGTATGGCAGCCTTTAGTGTCAAATGCTAATGGAAATATTGTGGTTTTTGTACCACTAGTTAATGTGACTGATCCAAGATTCTGTAGGGAATATTAGGCTTCTGCCTTCATCATAAAATTCTGACAGTCTAGACTTGTTCTGTAATGTAAAATTGATCACCAGTTGATAAATATTTCTCACCATAATTGATAGTTCAACTATCCCATGGACAAAACTTTACTGTAATTGATAGTCTTATGTGTCGGAGGACAAAAGTCTATATGCCGTATGGATGAATACGCCAGTTGCATCATTAATTTTTGATGAGTTTTTATATATTTAGGCTGTTTTGCATATTGGACATATTGTAATTTGTTTGATATTCTTGATGAAGTATAACTTGACTGAGAAATGATATAAAAGTTCTTATGCTATCATAAAAGAGTGCACCAGTCATTTTTTTAAGTTAACACATATTATACTTCAAATTTGAGTTCACTCATTTTCACATTTGTTCTATTTTAGTTCTTATTTTAAAATACAATAATACAGTATGGGTAAAAATAAATCTAGTTAGAAATTATTTGAACTAAATTCATTTTGGAGAAAAAATTTGGGTACTCCCGAAGTAGGTGAACCAAGATGGCGGACACCGGAGCGTAGTATGTGTACCTGGTTAGGGTCAGGCCATAATATTAGGTACAAAAACTACAGGAGTCTTTAGGCTAGTACCCGAACTCGTGATAGAACTAAAATAAGAAAAATTGGAATAAAATTATGGCCCTTACTTGGTACACATACTACGTTTCTGTGTTTCACATACTTCAGGAGTACCAAAATTTGTTCAGTAATTTATACACTATCTTGTCTATACTTTATGGTCATTTTATGAATTTCATTATGCTATCTCGTCGAAAAAAATGAGCAATTGATCATCTCTGAATTATATTAATTTTCGTATCATAATCATTTTGCTGTTATAAATTGCTTAGCATAATTCTAAACAACCAAACAAATTCTTGACTTAGATATGGAATGAATAAAATTCTATCATCTCTAAGAGTTTTGTTTTATCATAAAACAATCTAAACTTTTTTACCAATTCTATTGCAGGTGCATTTCATATGTCGATAGTCCAACGTGTTAATAATGAAGGAACAGGGGATCCATTCTATGAAGTTATTGGTATTGTTACATTAGAAGATGTCATAGAAGAAATCATTAAATCTGAGATTGTCGATGAAACTGATTTTTACAGTAAGTTACTATTTTTTTTTAATTTTTAACCCAACTAGAATGAAGACATAGAAATTCAAACTGGTTTTAATGTTTCATACCTACTATCTGGTTTTATATCTAAAATGAGGTGGAAAGTGATATTTATAGTGAAATTTATAGCCCCATTTTTGACAGAAATAATTCCCACTCCCGATATTAGCTCTTTAGTTGCCAGTAGCTACTGGAAAAATAACCTTACCACAAAATTACCACATGAAAAAATTTGAAACAGCAAAAATTATTTTCGTTTTTTTCAAATGTGAATTACCGATATTTACTATTACGGTAGTTTTAACATGTTTTCATTATTTTTTACAGCTGACAATAAAACTAAGAAGGTGAATAAAATGAGACAAAGAATGCCTTTGGATTTGTCTGTGTTCACTGATCCGTCAGCAAAGCAAACAACGATTACACCTCAACTTATGTTAGCTGTGCATAGATTTCTTGTCACCGGTATACTTGTTAATTTTTATTGAATCTTTTGGCTTTATTAACAATTTTATTAATGGTAATTTTCATGGTTTGATGCTTTTCAATCACTTGTTGCCTGACTTCTTTCTCTCGTAAAACAACACACTTGACATTATAATAGGATTAGCCTTTTATTTCGATTTGTCACCAAATTTGAAAATTTATGTAATAGGCGTATGCCAGGTTGGAGTCATGGTGACTATACTTTTCCTCTTGTATAATATGATTTTCTCAATCCATAATTGTCTGTGGGTAGGACCATGCCCTGATAATAATTGATTTAACAGGCATGCGCCAGGGTGGGGTTATTGTGACTATTATCTTCTTTTTATATATGACTTTTTTCTCAGTCATTGCTGTAGACCTCAGGGATATTAATTAATTTTGCATATTTGGGTGGTTATATAATCATGGTGCCCTATATTCATGGAGAATGTTGACTTGCAATAAATCGGTGTTCAAGATATTTATTTTAGGTTTATTCCTTGTTTTCTGTTGTTTACTACTGGACTTATAAAATACAAATTATCTGCGTTTCACTTCATATATCATGGATTTTTTCTCTTTTACAGAAATTGAACCCTTTGGAATACTATCAGAAAAAGTGATCCCTCGTCTTTTGCAGCAGGTTAGTAGCCCTTTCATGCAATTTCAATATAGTTTTAATATTAAATTACGGAGTTCAATACCGTAAGCATATAATTATCACATTAAGAGAAAATAAAATCAAACAATAAATTTATGTTCAAGAATTATTCAATTATTGTTTTTACTGACTTCATTGTCTCAAAGCGTAATACGTTTTGCTTATTGGCCATAAATACTGTCACAATCTCATTTTTGCTCACATTTCCAAAGCTAATGTTTATTGTTATATATTTAAAGATTATTAATTTTCTTAATTTGAAATTTTAGAAAGACGTTTTCATTGAACTAATTAATGAAGAAGGAGTCAATAAAGATAAACTATACATTTATCGAGCTAATAAATCTGCTGATTACTTTGTTCTAATTTTGGAGGTAGGTCATGGATTAAATAAATATTAGAGTATTTACTTTGGCCATTCTCTGATAAACCTAATTTCTATGAAGTACCATGATGTATGCTGTAAGCTGTGCAGATTACATATCATAAGTTTGAGTATAGGTTTGCCTGATAGTCTTCCCCCAATAAATCCTGTAAGAAAAGAAAAATCGTGGGCTTTTGTGGCCCAGTTAAAAGATTTACTTGTAAAACTGGTTGGGCACTTATTTAGAATATCACAATGAGCAAATTTCATTTTTGTGCGTATGGCAGCCAACATACTCCTTGTCTGATTTTTCTGACAAACAAGAAATTTGAACTGTGAGAAGTTTCCAGTTTTTAAGAAATATGTTTTGAATCAATATTTGTAGTTTTTTATTCCAAAATTTTCGATTCGATCCCAGGTTTGATGAATTTTCCAACGTTAGATTGGAAAGAATGTTTGTTGCCTTTGCAGCTTCGAATGCTTATAAACAAACATTGGCAAACTTCATTCTATTCTATTTGAAAAGAGCGGAATGAAAGATGCAACATAGAAAAGGAATGAATAAAACAGCCCCCTAAGGACATTATATCAACATGTCACAGGGGTGTAGCCGTGAGGGTTTGAGAGTTCTAACCCTTTCCCCTTTTTTTTAGTAAAAAAATTTGGCGCCTAGTAGACGCAACTTGCCACGCTGTAATTCTGCTGAGGGTTTGAGAGTTCTAACCCTTTCCCCTTTTTTTTAGTAAAAAAATTTGGCGCCTAGTAGACGCAACTTGCCACGCTGTAATTCTGCCCAATAAGCGCCGCCCCTGATTTGTCACCATGTGTTAGCCTCAATAAATTACACCGATTGGTTTCATTTACCTTAAAAATTGTTAATAGTTATGTTTTTTTAACTACTATCAGGGAACAGTTCGTGTGATTGTTGGTAAAGAAAATTTAGAATTTGATACCGGAGCTTTTTCATATTATGGAGTCCCAGCTTTACAAGTGTCATCAGCGCAACCATCTGTTATAAATGATAGCAGAGAATGGTCAGGTATGTTACTTCACCAAGTGTATTTTTTGTATTAGAACGATCTAAGAAAATTACAAATTTAGAAATCGCAATTTTAGCTCTCAAACACTTTTCAAAAAACTTCAAGATAATTGTGATATATCGTCAGGGAATATTTGAGTTGAAGATTTCTTTATCAAAGAAGGCCTAAATATAAGTAATATATAGGTATATATAATACATAATTCAAGATTTATTTCGTCACTAATTTTGGAAATTTTATAGACCATTTGAGTTATTTTTTTCGCAATCATGACATTTTTATGTGACATAATTACACACCGTTTCCCTCTGAAAAAGGCTCTGCATGAGCATCCACTCCTAGGTAAGTAGCTACTATAGTTTGGAAGGATATTTACGGTTTTGGACTGTCTGCCTGTTTTATTACGTTCTGAGGGATGTGGTGAACATGGTATTTGATTTTAACCTGTGATGCCATCATGGTTAGATCTACGCTTTTGCCACTGGGCAATCAATAATATAAATTTCCTACCAGCAATGGTTATTATTTTGTTGCCATGATACTGCTATCTACTTTTTTCTAATTTCTTGAATATATATTCATTATTTCTTTCTTAATATAGAATGTCTTCCCTGGTTTGACCTTGTATGCCCCGTAACACTGTTTTAATAATCATTGATTAGAAAATATTGATTATCTTTATTACTTCTTATTATTTTTTATCGTTCTCCATGTCGCACATTGTTAATCTCGATTGGTCTCAAGGAAAAAGTAGTTAATGGTATGAGACACCTAGATAGAAGTATTGGAATTGATATGTCTGTGATTTCCATTTTTAAAATGATTTTTATTGATTTACAATAGACAGTTATGTAAGTTTTTATTTTTTTTAAAGATAATTTTGTAATCTATTATTATTTTCAATTTCAATGGATCATTACATTTTTAGGGCACAGTAGAGTAGGTACTAATTTAAAGAAAAAATTTGAAAACTCAATGATGAATAGGGATCATTCATTAACAAAATGTTTTGAAAATTGTTTCTCATAATAATTAATTATAAAGAAATTTGATGATGAAAGATCAAACATCAAGTTGTAGCTCTTTAGAAATCTGTGGATGATCGCACAGAGCTTGATTTGGAGTGAAAGTGTCAAGCCTAATCATAGAATGTTATAATGCTACTAGTTTTATAATGTTGCTAATGCTGTAGAAATATATAACATAAGATATTTTGCTCTGATAAAGATTCTGGACATAAACTTCATTCAACTCTATACAGAATGGAAATATATTTACATTGAAAAACCTTAGAATTTTCAGCCTAATATAACCTAATAAATTTCTTTAGTACTTGGAGGCTTTAAATAGTTTTTAAATAGCTTAAAAAGCTTATGTAACAAATAAACATTTAAAAAATTATAAAAAATGAATGATTGATCATAAAACGCAGAGTTTTTCAACAAAATTTGGTATTACCGTGTTTCTGAGTTGGGGTCAAAGGTCTTTTTTGCCCAGAGTTTTTTGTCAAGGGACTGGTGTAAATTTTCATGACTCCACTGTCCTGATGAGGACTTTCAAAAACAAGATATTTTTATTGGAGTACTTATTACATCACTTTATTGTTAATAATCACCAAATGTTCATAAGTCATTTATACTTTCTTTTCAGCTCCTGGACGTTCTAGATCTGGTACTGCTAATAGTGAAGGTACACCTGCTGCATTATTACCACCTGAACCAGCACCTACCACTCCAGGACATTTTAATCCCGATTACAGTCTTCTAGCTGTCACAACTGTCAAGTTTTTGAAAGTAAGTTCCCTTGATTAAGGAATTTGCTAGTTTAAGACCTTATATCAGACTAATCTGAATTAGAATCTGGAAATAGCTGGATATCTACAATATAGTTGCTGGCATTTAATTTTGGATTACACATTTTCACGCCTTTCACTCCAAAGAAGATTTTGTACAAGCAGTAATATGTAAGAATCTACATTTTGCTGGAAGGACCAGAATCTATATGGTTTGACATTGCTCGCCAATTTACCATATTTCTCCATATATAATGCTAATATTAATATTTTTCGCTCAACGCTTAACTGGCTAATAATTCTCACATATATTAGTCTTTTGATTTTATCTGGCCAAAGTCTGTTAGAATCTGATCATGATTGTTTCGGTAGAAGCATACCCAGTCCAACCTCCAACCAAAATTTAGCACTATTAAAGGTAGCAAAAGTCTCAAACTATTCATTGACTCAAGTGCCGAAAACAAAAAACTGTCATCTTTGTCCCCTCTACGTCGTTCCGCGGAATCAACCTCTTTGAAGTGCAATGTCTAAAACATGCTGTGACGTTCGGCCTTATAAGCTTTTCAAGAGATGAAGATTGAAATATTCTTGTGATCCATGTGCTAAAATAAATAAACATGCATATTATCTATTATGCGTGGTATGCGATGAGAAATACGGTAATACATCCTAAGTAATCACCTGCGATTGCAAAATAGGATCCTTCATTTTCGGGGTGATGTTATAATTGTTAAAACAATGGATGAAACTATGTTGCTTTTGCAGGTAAAATATCTATGGGTTGAACCCCATGTTACCATCTCACCCAGGGTGTAATAAATTGGGAATACAATGCCAAATTGGAAAGATTACGGTCTTTCCAAAATAGTACCACTCTTCGCATTCAGTATGGAGGCGTCAAAATGTTCCATAAAAAATTGTATCAGACTTGATTTAGATGTAGAAATCCACTGGACTTCATTTTAACTGATAGAATGTGGTTTCATATATTTTTTTTTTCATTTGTGCACTTCTCACACTTTTATAAAAACAGCTTAACAACATTAAAGGTTTAGATGCATGAGCATATTTCTTCTATAATTAAAGTAGCGTTATTTCAATATCAGCACTTTTGATATACCCGGTAAATATATATTTATATGTTCATGTACATTCATACTATTGTTGTTTTGCAGATCACTAAAACTCAATACGCCAATGCAATGAAAGCAACTAGAATGGCAAATGAGCAATTGTCATCACTGGAAGCACTAAATACAGACAGAGCTCAAGATACTGGGTAAAGATTTCTTGCACAATATTTGCACAATGTGTTGTTATATCGCTAAATCCCCAAGTTGATTCTTTTTACACTGCTGGAAGTATGAAGATAGGATTTGGTTAAAATATTATTCCATTTCAATGTATTCAACAGCCAACATATCTAAAAGCCTATCGCTATTTTGTCCGCAGCGTGTAAAGCAGTTCTTGGAGGTTTTTCATGTTTCCATCGATATTGAAGTCATTTCTTTCAAATTTTCAAAGTCAAATTTTGAATTGTCTTCAGTGATTAATCAGAATTCAGCGTCGATTTTTGTCAACCCAGAGCTGGAATTGTTTTTCAATTGGCCTGGATTTGGAATCGGGGGTGAATTCACTCTGACTTATAAGCTGTGGGGGTTGTAAATTATACATAACTCAGGAATCTGAGAGGGAGGGTAAATTGACTATGACTTTTTTCTCCAAACCTTGGCATAAAAAGAATGTTGTTTTCCTTCTGATTATGTATACTTTTATTTTGTATTTTTTGCCACCCAGACTTCTTTTTTCCTTCAATTCAGGAGACATTAACATTTATGTACCGTAATTGTCAAACCATTTTTGTTTCAATTTTCTCTCATTTTCAGGAATCACAGCAGTCTCGGAAATCGTACGAGCGACTCTTTACCTCCTCAAAAGAAAATGAGCAGAAACCATTCTTTCAATTGTAACAACAGTAATAATGTCTTGCAACATACTCGCTCATCTTCAGTCGATTGTATCACAACGCCATTACAATTATATGGAAATATGCATTGTAACACGAATACATGGTCCCATAGAGCTTTAAATAATCAACGGGTTTCTCCTGGAAAAACTAGAACAGGCCAAGGTCAAGATAGACCCACTTATGCAAAGTTTTACCTCAACAAAGCAAAAAGTAAGGACTTGAATTCAAAAGAAGACTCAACGGAAAATTTATTGCCAAAAACAGAGGAAAATGATAGCTGATTGTATTTTTCTGTATCTTTTGAATGTTATATTCATTATAGTGTGGGAATCACCAAATTGTATTTTAGTACCAATGTATGATGCTAATTGAGAGCATGTAGTTCAGGGGTCGGCAAAGAATACGTACATAAAGAATATAATCGTCGTAAATAATATTATCGTCAAAACAGCTGTTTTGTTACTATAATTCATTGAGGCGCCGCCGGCCAGATTATATTACGCCGCGGCCCGTAGGTTGCCGTGCCCTGATGTAGATGAAGGTTTGTGTTTTAATATTACAGGTATAAATCCCAAACGCTGGATATAAAACGTTTAATATTTCATGCAATATTCTTTAAGATCAGGATGTTCCTCTTTTGATAGTGATGTTATGTTTGCAGTCTGGTTTTTCTCTATCATATCAATAAAAAAATTATGCTTAGAAAAATATTGTAGTTCGTCAACAGTGGTTGTTTTGAATATTTATTAGTATATCTTATATCTAACCATATTTGGTACATTTTTTTCAGTCTAGTGGGTTTTGAATTTTTTTTTACAGCGCTTTTCTCAGCCTCTCATAAAACAAGGCCATTGATATTCAAGAACTTACTTTTTTCGGAAGGGCTAGTCTAGAATAATTCTGGTTTGGCATTACCTATTCAATTTTGGTGATTTTTGTGGGCGCTGGGTTTGACCAAAGTTCTGTAACTTGCAATGTCAATATACCGTAGTTAAGACCAACGCTTCGACCACTGGGCAACCAGCCATGCCTCTTCTTGCTCTTTTCGGTGCTTACCACTATTCGATTTGTTGATTCAAAAAGCAGTTCGGCTGTAAAATAAATATATTGTCTGTAATCATTACACTAAAACACCTATTTTCGTAACTATTTTTTTGTACTCCATGATGTACCTCAATATGTTGTACAAAGAGCATTTACCAATCTATCAACCTATAGGTCTGGAAATTTCGTTTAAAACTGTTGACCAATAACCAGACAGAATTGACCAGTTGATCGATCGCTGTTGGTGCCAAAGTCACCTCAATTTGGGTAAAAAAATGGCTTGTTATATCAGGTTCATAGAACATTTTCATGTAAACTTGCCCTTAAACCACCTTAACTTGTTTTAGACTTGTTTTTTTTTTCACAAAAATTCGCTCATGTGCTCTCACCTAGCAGTAAAGACTGAAGTGCCAAGAGCTACTGACACTATAAAAAAAGAGCAGTGAATTACATGTTAGTAAATAGTAATTTATCTGAGTCCTAAGCATCTCAGTTACAAAGTATGTCTCCCACATCCTTTCTACAAAAAAAATCTTTATTGACTCACTATACATGCCCGAATTTGTAACAAAATGTTTTGCTATTTAATATTGATATAGTATATTATATATCTTTTTATGCAAACACTATTTGTTAAAAAAAGTTCTCTTTGTAAATAACTCTGTTGTATCTTTAATATTCTTTTAAATCTTGTGAAGTTCTTTTTCAAGTTTTCATGAAGCATCGATTTAAAGTGGGAAACTTGCCATACTATTAATTATCTCACAATCTTTATGCATGAGAAAGTAATGGCAATACCTAAAGAAATTGGATTCTAGTATATTTATTCTGAAGCCTGTACATCATTTCAATTTTGTAGCTGTATTCTGTTACTAAATCCTAATATATGCTAAATTTTTCAATTTTGATGTTATAATTTAACTAAATGGCAACTATTCAAGAATCTGAATTGTAATAAATTCATTGGAATATAAAAGTGAAGCCACTTTTGTTGGTTTTTAATTCTCCAATACGAATTTATATTATTATCATTATATAAATAGGTAAACACAGATATGCACTTTACTTAAAATGCATATGGAAACTAAACATCAGGGGAAAGATGGGAACATCTGTAAATGGGATTTTTATTCTATCTATCACTATATATGATTGTAATGTAAAAAAAATTGTTGTTTACACAGTATGGCTGTATTGAAATATACTGCAAATTTCAAGGTGCTGTCAATATTTCCTTAACTATTTTTCATTACGACTGCATTTATATTGGGAAGGTGTTTTGAATTGTTATTCCTGATTGTTTTGTAGGCCTAGACCATATTTTGTTTGGGCTGTGCTAAACTTTATTCAAATAAATTCATTATTGCATTCAATGAACTTGGGAGTAAATTCGAATAGGAATTCAATTTTTCAATGGAACAGTTTGTGAGTGCCATTTTGATTAATTCATATTTCTGTTCTTTAGGAACATGGAAAATATCTTTTCGAACTCCTCTATCAGTAATATTGCCAGCCCTTTGAATTTAGATAAATGACATTAAGCGTACTTTGTACTTAAGAACATAATTCAGGCTTTGATTGACTTTGCGATATCTTTAACATGCCTCCCATGTATTCACATAATGCACAGTATAGTTATAAACCTAAACATTGTAAGATGATTTTTTACAGCATTTTTTTTCGCCTTACAAACTGCCAATTTTTTGGAATTGATTATTTTCTTATATTTTTCATTCCCATCCAAAATTGACACACTCCAGTCCTCTTCAGACTATTTCAAGATAGTACAATATAATTAAAATGCAATTTGTTTTTCTCGTGTTTAATTCTGAAAATAGTAACATGTAATGATTTTTGTACACCCAACAATGTGTATCTAATATTTCAAGAATTAGCGCAAATATATTTTGATACTGCAGATTGTGTTTTAGAAAACCTCTTAAATGTCACCGACTTGTTTTTCTCTAATTTCAAATAGGTTGATTTTTGATGATGTTATGCCTCGCTGTTGTGGAGTAAACGAAAATACTTACTCGTATAAATAGTGATAATTACTGCTTGTAACAGGACAGTATTTTCCTTCATCATATAACAATCGGTCTTTGGTATTTGGTTCATAATTTTGTGAAATCCTTCAAATTGAATTATTTGTAAATCATCCACTCTCTTATAGAGCAGCACATTTACTGAACTTCAACATTATCAGCATGTGTGATTTCATGAAGCTTGCTCTAGTGTTGGAGCACATCTCATGGGTACTCATTCCATGGTCAACTTATCTTTTTGTTAATAGTTTTTCTTCAATTTACTGTTTACTGATTTATCTTGCTGTGAACTGTGTTCATATCATATATTTTATTTTTCTTCTTATAAGAACCTATGTACAGAATTGGTATTTCTAATATCAGATTCGTTTGAATAGATTTTTTCCTCAAGACTATGATTCTCTTTTGTGCCCACGAAGGGTGTTAGATGTGTATTTGACCAGCGTGATCAGGGGTGGGACTATTACCGCATGGCCTGGTGGTAGCTAACAGTGCTGTTATGACATATCATTTTATCAGTCTTGTTTATTGAGCATGGAGTACGCCTATAGATGGATTAGTATGGAAAATTGTTGTTGCATGGTTTTTCATGTTGTTTTTGTGTGTAAAATATCTTTCTCCTGGTGACTAATGGGTCAATCAATCTCAAGTACTTAAAGATAGCCAGTACTTTCCATCCATTTTCAATTCCCTCTGAATCCTTTTGTTTTG
Source organism: Styela clava (assembly GCF_964204865.1). Lineage (NCBI taxonomy): Eukaryota > Metazoa > Chordata > Ascidiacea > Stolidobranchia > Styelidae > Styela > Styela clava. The sequence continues at coordinate 13,529,920 of NC_135258.1, read as the reverse complement.
AATGAATTTTGTTTTTTTACTTTTGTTAAAGGGGACACGATAGTTTCCGCCGATTGGTCCCCAATTCGGTACTGATGTGCAACCTTCGTTTCAATATGTCCACATCCTCTTGTTTTTGATTATAATTATCTCCTAGTACGGGTCCCAAAAATGTCACTGACTTAGCATATATGGAAAGGAAAGGCATGCTGCCTGTGTACTCTTTCGTCAAAATTATTATAGAAGCGTGATTTATTAGGTAGATATGTAATGTCGTAATAAACATTCCAAAGGAGCTGTTTAGAATCACGCGTTGTTTAGATGAGTTTCGTGCCTCAATTGAACACGATCGTTGTGAAAAAAAATTCGACGCGATAGATGTCGCTAGAACGCTATTACCTTTTAAGATACGTCCATGGTGTAGTTGACAACTGGCGCCGGGTATGAGTTAAAAACCCTCATCCATGCAGTTCAGCCTCATTTCCCTGTAACGATTACGTCGTCTCATTCTCTAGCAACCCTGTTTTGTATATTTCTCTCCCTGATCATTTTCATTGCAAGATTTCTATGCTTTGAACTCACAAATTAGCTTACAATTCTTTACTTCTCGGAAACTTTTCGTCCGATTAAATGAATGACCATTGAGTAGTTCGGAATATACATAAGTTCCGGAAGCGTAACTACGGACTTGCTAACCAGTATCTTCGACAATGACCGTGCTATATTGATGGATAGGGGGGAAATTGTATATCTACCCAGACATAGTTTACGTCCGTATTATATAACTGATCTAACGAAACGAACCTATTCGAACACGAGAGACGTAGATTTCTATTACATGCGTTACTGTCAAATATAGCTTCATGCTTTTATTGACAGATTTTGATTTTCAGTAGACGTGAAACTATTGCATAAATTAAACCCCCATTCGTAGCATCTGGGAGGTGCGAAATTAGCTTTGGTGTCGCACTAAATACCAAGCTATGTAGAATGTGCTTCGCTCTTTGACGTGAAAAAATGCCACTATTATAATAACGCTTAATAAGCTGCATCGTTTGCAGTGGTGACAATGGAAAGTAATACGGAAGTTTTAAAATCATAAAAAAAGCATGGATAAGGTTGGGTATCATTTCACTGTTAGTCAGACAAAATTGACCAGTTAACCACAGTTGGTGTCCAAGGCGCAGCATGAATCGACTTCACCCAGGACTTCGTCGTAGTTATATTAAAGACCAATCGCGCTATAAATTTAACGTTTTAGAAGTTTTAAAGCATAATCGTAACTAAGTTTCATTGTATGATTGACGAGTTGTTATTTGCACCTTGAATCGAATATAAGCCGAAAAGGAGTACAGTAACTCATTCCATTCTTTATAATGAATACATGCTCTTCGAAACGGTGGCCTATAATAATTTTTTATAACGACATATACCGGTAATGATAACCACACAACTTAACATACCGTTTTTAGTGTTATCCAAAAAAGCGATACCGAAAGTATAACATATATATTTTAAGAAATTTACATTCTACTACGTTACGAGAAAATACAAGCGAAGACTTAGAGGCAAATTGACAACGTTGCTTTGTTTATTGTTTTTGTCTTCAGGCGAAGAACCACGTTTCTGGTTGTGCTATAGCTATACGGTAAAGCGCCCAGAACCGGTGTAAACATGTTTTCGTTTCGATTTTTCAAATACGATGGCGAGTCAGCCGGCTGGCTTTGTGCTCAAGCTCAATCGTACGCGATGCGCTATCCTAGTTTAAACGCGTCTAGCTTGGATTAAAATAAATCGATAGAAATATACAAATAGCTGGAAAATTAAATTGAAAACTTAAACGACACACGCGGTTACGCAATATCACCGGCTGTGCGCAGCGAGCCGTGTTAGTCAACCCTGTGCAAACTGGAATCAGCTGGTTTGCACCGACCATTGAGCGTGACGATGCTTCAAAAACAAACTAGAAACAGGAAGGCGAGGCGATTTCTGTCGCGTCTGAAACAACAAAGGCTTGGTTTTTTAGCGATTACAAGCCCAAGGTTACTTCCCAGTTTTCGATGCAGGGGCTTTACAGCAATTTAAACCACAATTTTTTAAATAGAAGAAAATCTGTCGAGGTTCACTTCAAGCAGTCTCGTAGTTATCAGGTAGCTGCGCGACAATAACAACATACCGTATCATGAGTTTGCAACGTGATGTCTCAATCGCTGCGGCAATCACGCAAGGGGTTATTCACTGAACTTTGTGTATAATGACGGCAGTACCTAGAAAGTTGTTGAGTGAGTTTTACGTATCGGTTAGTATAGTTTTCACGCTTGGAAGTAAGTAATCGGCTATTCCAGTATTCAACAACACGAAACATGAATTAATCACAACGTGGACCAGCGTCAAATGACTCGCTATAGACTAGATAGAGATATATGCAAGTTTAAAGAAAGAATATTCTGTCTATCTCAGTATTTGTTTTGGGCGTTGACCTATGTCAGTATGTTTGCAAAAGCACTTTATTCTGTTATTTGTATTTTCAGTTAATCTATTAATAAGAATATTTCTGTCCAGGCTGTATTGCGCACATACAGACATGCCAGTAAAAAATTTGTTTAATTTATCTTTATCTCATTTTACTTCTAGTAACTGAAACACCTATGTAAAGTCAGAAAGTTGAGATATACAAATCTGAATCATTTATAAACTGCAGAACTGTGTTGTTGACTTTTGCAGTTGTTGAATGCAAAAATGTCCCATTTCATGACATCAAGGGTCAGCCCTCTTGGTGTTTTATCTGTATACTTCATTGTGGCATCAGCAAGTGCAAGGGTTGGATATGAAGTAGAGTCAAAGAATGAGGTTTGTATTAAATAAGAATCTTTATAACAAATTAACAACATCAACTAAACAAATAAAATTAAAATACTTAAACCATAAGCTAGGCTATATTAAGAACTTTAATGGAAGATTGGATAGCAGATATTTTTTATTGTCATCTGCAATTTTATTTTTAAATTCAGGATGAAGAAGTATGCAAAAGTGATGTGGATGGAGCGGAATATCGATGTGCTGTTGGACATTGCTGTGCTGACGCAAACTGTTGTACTTATTATTATGAACTTTGGTGTAAGTTTCTATTTAAAATTTTTCTATCTTTTATATTCACAAGACTTTCAGAGGCTCAATAACTAATATTAGAAATTCAATAGATATAGTGATTCTAAAATGTTTCAGATTTTTAGTACCCACAGATGGAGGAAATCAGTAGGAGGCTATTTATTTATTTTTTTTTTTTTCAAATTTCCCCCGAATCTAATGAGAGACGAAATTTTACCAAAATTTTATGATTTTACTTCAATTTATGACACACGTCTATGGCATAATAGAACATTTTATTCAGTCACCCTTGTCATCGATCTATTTAGCAAACTAAGGCTTTTCTGGTACCAATGCACGACCTTTGTATCCACATATATTAGAGCATTGCTCTATTGTTCGCTACACCAGATCATAATTTTTATAAAAATAAAAAAAATTTCTTTGTTCTATGGATCCCATGCCAAAGTTTAAGGAAGTTCAAGAAACATGAAATCCATGAAAATTTCTCATACACTTCTATATATAGAACTTTCCACTTAGTCAAAGTTTCACATCTGCTTTCGTGTTGCATACCGTATTATTATTTAACTGATGAAATATATTTTAAACCTAATATTCAAAGGAGGAACTGGAAATACTTATAAAGCAATTTCTCATTTATTCCTTGTTCTGTTTATAATACAGTACTTCTTTGTTTTGTATATCGTCATATTGATTCATGAACCTGATATGAAAAAATTCCCCATTTTTAAAAGTGTGGTTCTAAGAGGTTATTTCCATTTTCTTTTGTAATAGACCTTTAAAGATGATAAGAATCATTTTGGTCATATGGTTATTTTGAAATAAATTTGATATTCTTAAATTTGGTTTTAATATTCATTTAATTTTTTGCTTTGAACTAAGATCAAGACTTCAGATTTTCCATTTCAAATATTTTAAAAAGTGATCATAATCTGAGAAATTTATTTAATTTCTTGAATAAAAATTTCTTTTTATATCATTCATTCATATTATGTAAAATCCTAAAACACGGCCATGTCGAGAAAAAATTTCAGCATTTCAAGTTCTCAAGCCTATTTCAGAAGCATGTTTGTTATATAAAATAAAACAAAAACTTGTTACATTTAATATCGTATATCTTGTCTAAGGCTTTGTATTTGGAATATTGGTGTAACTCAATATTAGGTCGCTTGTACCCAAATTTAGCGATTGTTGGTCACAATTTGATTTTGCTATATTATCAGATTTTCTTTTTTGATAGATATGAAATCATAATAAATATGCTGTCTTCAATCTTTTTTTAAATGGCACATCAGAGTTACTTTTATTCAGGAGTCAATACACTACTATTTCTGAAAATGATATCTTGAAACTTTATAAATAACAATTTCAGATCAGTTTTGTCAGGATGTTTTTAAACTTAGTAATCCAACCTTATTTGTAACATGCCCATTTTGGTGTATGGAAAAAAATATTTTTATCAGGTTTGAATTTGAGTAAATATTCTTTTGAATAAATAACAAAATTTATTTTAAAAAAAATTAAAAAAAAACTTGTGGCAAATTTTAGCTCAACTATTTTTCATAATTTGTAACTAGGAAGTAAAAGAAGCTTAGCACTAGTGATATTGCTCCAAGCTTCTATTTATATATTACTTTAAATCCTTTTGATGTTTATTATGATTATTGTGATAACATCATGGCAGTACCGAGTACCGGTAACATCAATATTTACCACAATTCCCAGGGCGTAGATGATATATGCTACAGCAATTTATTTTGCAATAGTCAAGTTTAGATAGATATGGATTAGATTATTCATCTTATCACATGAATCATCAGTTTCTATATCAAACCCCAATGAAACTTGCAAAACAACTTTTATGACTTTCTGATTAGTTGTATCTGTAGAGATGTTTTCTGCAATTCACAAGCATTTTTTCAAAAATTCGCTCCAAATTGTACGGCCAATTAGCTAAAATTAAAATTTTATTCAGAGTTGTTTGTCTTACTTGTGGAATATTTCTACATAAGTCACATTCAATTGTTAGATGTTGATCTTCTTATCTGTAATCTTCAAACTCTCTGTTGACTTTCACTTTTAAAAATTTCTCACTTTTGATCCACAGAATTAAATTATTAAACAACAGGTATCATGGCATAGTGATATATCAAAATTGTTCGTTAAATATATTACAGCACCCATATTCGTGTTCCCTTTAGAGTAGAGTCGATCCAAGTCAGGGGGGGTATTAAATTTGGTAGATTATTGCAAAGCGAACAGATAGCTATCATTCTGAACCTTTAAAACTGATTTTTTTAAAAGCCATTAAGATCAAATGTAGAATAAAAATTTTATTATTCGGAATAAAATTTCACGCTTTGTTAATTACAGGGTTCTGGCTGATATGGATGATGATTATTCTCATGAGCTGCTGTTGTGCTTATCATCATCGCAAGAAACGTCAAAATTTACGATCTCGTAGAAATCGTAATATGATGCAAGGACAATATGCTGCTGCATGTAGTTATCCAGGACCACCTGTCGACAAAGGTAATGACGTTTGTTATGGAGAAATCAATACCATGACGTTAAATAGAGAAGTAAAAATCTTACCGTTAGGGAATTTCCAAGCATTCAAAATACCTTCTTTAGAGAATTACAATTTAAGTTGAACTTTAAGATATCCGGTAAACAAAATACCTTTGGATATCATTTTGAATGTTTTGAATTATTTTAAATCTGTAATTGCCTATTTGATCATGGAAATTACAAAAGAATGGTCCATGCCATGAAATTCGTTTCATCTTTCATGTATAACAGACAAGGTTCTGTTGGCTCTATCTGGTCTTTGACTTTAATTAAGACCTGAATTTATTTAACAGCGCAATGCCAAGATATTTTACTGCCTCTTTTTAAAAAATATTCTAGTTCTGATCAATGACATGTTACATGTTTGTTTTCCAAGACATGGAGTCAATATTTTTGGTTTCATATGTGCTGGTCAATGTTTGATTTCATGTCATGAGAAACAGCAAAAATATTTTGTTATCATTTAAATCTGGATTTAGTATTTTTCCCCAAGCAAGAGAGCTGTATAACATGACAATATAATATATTCATCACATGACCATACTTGATATGGTTTTGTTGGAATCTTTGAGAATATGTATTTATTGAATCAGCTCCAATTTATTATGAGCATTAGTCATTTAAAATATTTTATGGTTGTTATTCCTTTCACTCAGACAAAGGCTCTGGACAAACTACTATTAATAGATGAATGTAGAAAAGTAGATTGAGAAGGATCTAAGAATTTTGGTCCAACCTAAACCTATATAATTTTTAATACGATGGGTGAAAGGGTGGGTATGGGGGGTGCTTAGGGTTCAGTTTTGGCCTATACCAATTAAATGCCCTTTTTTTTTTGATTTCAAATATAATTCTTAAATTTCTCGTTTTCATTCCATTTTAATTAGATAATTATATATTTATATTCAAAATAATTGGGTTCTCTCAGCTGTAATTAATTTTAATTAGTAGTTGTTCACTCAATTTGAATCCTACTCTGTGTGATATTAGCAGTCAGGGCTTCCTGTACTAAGAAAATTCCGATGTTTTGAAAATCTGAAAATATCAACACATCTTGAATTATATTCCTATTTTAGGAATTCGGATTCTTAAAAACTTGAAATTATTAAAATTAATTTCATATATAAATACAAATATTGATGATCGTTTCTATATATTATTTAGGTTTATTTGAATTTTGTTGGTTTATGGTCTGGTCATGGTTTTACCGCTGATTCCATCTTTCTTGTTCAACCCCGAGCTATTTTACAGTTGCTGAACTTTTCCTACCACTTAATCAAGAATCAAGATAAAAAAAAATATTAGACAGGACATAACTAATCAAAATGTGCAATTTTTCAATTCTCGATAGCATTATTTGAGTTTTCATTGTCAGCTGTTTTCTCTGCAAAAACAAACAAAAATAGAAAAAAATTTGATTTTTTTTTTGTGATGTGGAAATTTTTTGTAAAAAACTATTTTTTTCTATAAAAATTGATTTTTTGTTTGTTAAGGAACTCTTGGTTTCTGCAAACTTCCAAAGTATGATGAAATCATAAGGATTCCTCCTTCTGGCTCTCCACCTCCTCCATACAGATCTCACAGAAATCTAAACACAATAGCTGCAATTGAAGCAAACTCCGAAGGGTAAGTCTTTTTTATAATTCAGAATAGATGATTTTTGAACGAAGTGTTTTTAGAATACAAATGGATAAAATGACTCTTTCCCTAAGCAATGTCATATTTACAATATTTTAATTTTTAGACGCAATGGTCTAGCTCAGGGTGGTCCAAGGTTGTGGGCTTCGCGGGCCACAAAATTATTTTGGCATTGGTTGCGGGCCACAATAGTACCAGGAATAGGTAAACAGTGCAATACAAAACAAGCACTTTTATTGTGTAAACACATAGTTATCAGGCATTGCCAACCTGGGCTAATGGAATCCGCATTTGATTTTCAGTTTTCTATCATGCCTATATTGTTAGAATATTTTCCAGACCAAAACGATAGAAATCCAGGTAACAATTTAGACTGCCCATCACATCATTCAACTTCGGTAGTTGCTTCAGCTAGCCAGCATACTAGTCAATTCAGTCGCAGTAGTGATAACAACATGTCAAACGATTTTTCTGATTTATTTTATGAGAAGCAATTTAAAATACGATATTTTGATTACTCTCCGAATGCGGCGAGGGCCAAAGATAATGAAGCGGAGGCCCACATGTGGCCCGCGGGCCTGTGTTTGGACCACTCTGGTCTAGCTTATAGAGCATTAGACTTAACTGTGTTGGCATCACAGGTTACTCATCTCTGGTTCAAATCCTATTACCACCCCCTCAACCAGAGTTTAATAACCGAACAGGTTGTACAGGGCCTTGGGGGCTCCAGAAGTGTGTGTACCAATATGGAGGCAACTAATTTTGTTTGCCTACTTTACATCAAGTTGTGTAATGGGGCGGGAACCGATGGGCAGGGGAGATATTCACTTGGCTAACACAAACAGTCCCCGAACTGGTAATAGAACTAAAATAAGGAAAATAGGAATAAAATTATGGCCCAACCCCAACCTGGTACACATTCTACAGGAGTACCGGGCCTTGTTCTGAGCAAGATGCGCGAATAAGAGTTGTATTCCAAAACTCAAAATTACTACATTTTTCGATATCATATGTAAGTAAGAGATAGAAAAAGTATAGAAAATAGGAAATAGAAACTGGAAATAGTGACATGTTATTTTCATAACCTGTTACAAGCAAAGCTGGGTCGATCACATGTTGCATTATAAAAGTCATGACTCAGAACATAATAACATTAATTACGACTTGAAATTGTTTTCGTGTTAGAATTCATTCCATCTGTAAATGACGTTTCTCTCGTAATTCGTGGTAGTTCTATAATTACTGATCTTAAAAATGTAGATAATTGAAATTATCTATTTCGTTTTTATGGTCGAATTGGACTCGAGGCAAATTTTACTTGTTTACCTTTACTCTACTTTGAAATTCTAAGAACTGAACCGTTCAAAATAAACTGCCAGCCAAATTGTGCAATTCCCAAGAGACAATCTATTTCAAATTAAATATGTATGTATAGTATATATTATACTAAGTTATTTTTGATAGACTGAACTAAACCACAAACGGTTCATAAGAGTTCTAATATTTTTCCATATTTACTTGCCTACTGTGATAGTGAGTGTGTAATGATGGCACAAGGCTGGTCCTGGTAAACCATTGAAATGCAGAACGTACCAACATTTCAGTGCAATATAAGTTTCAATAATATTTGAACTAGAGAAAAGTGATAATCTGATTTCATAAAAGATGCAACAGCTTGTTATTGATGCAAGCAAGGACTAGGTCTATGACCCACATTCTTCTTTTTTATGATATGGGAATGTGTGGGACAGTGGGACTCATTCAGTCGAAAAGATTTTGCCATCCATGGCCTATACCAGGGGTCGGGAACCCATGGCTCGCGAGCCATATATGGCTCTTTTGGTGACGGCATATGGCTCTCAGAAAAATCTAATATTCCAAGACTAAGCTTACTATTGTTACGAGATTTCAAACTCTTTTATAGCCAAATTTGGCAGGAAATTCCCAATACGTTTGAGAACGCGCGTCCAGCACATGTCTATGTTATGCAAGATAATTACCAGACATGCATTGTGACGAACAAGGGGATTCCGAAACATATGTTGTGACATCACAGAGTGATAGAGTTTTAAAAACACTACGGAGATGCCTAAACGAAAAAGGGTGATGAGTATCGTAGATTTCAACTTGGGCTGCATGTGAGCAACCGTTCAAGGCCCGCAGCGACTAGATGCAGCATCAGAAATCACATTAAATGTATATTGACATTGTATGTGTTGACTTTTGAGTGAACATTTCAGGCCTGATTAAGTGAAGAAATGTTATATGGCTCGCACGGAAATGCAATTGAAAATATGTATATTTTATGGCTCTCTTGACCAAAAAGGTTCCCGACCCCTGGCCTATACCAAAGTGTATGGTCCATCATTCCTATCTTTGCTTGTAAAGTATATAACGGCAAGTTCGTGCCAATGAGCAATTTTGTGGTGTGTGCAAACACTGGTACCTCAAACAAAACTTGAGGGAGGTTCTTGGTTTTTTGTTATCATATTTGCACAGTCTTTATTTGGAATAGTGATCCAATATTGTCCAATGTCTTTTTGATTGATGATTTAGTAGTTAAATTTAATTTACATTTCAATACCATATTATACCAATATTTTTGTCATGGCGTTTTGTAGATGTTTAAATGATAAGAATTAGCTTATCATTACGCAGGTTGATTATGAAGATTTAATTTTATTCACAGGGTTGCATCTATGAAATTTTTGTCATATAATGACTTGACGTCATCAGTTTTGTCATTAGTAACGTCAATTGGATTCAATTTTGGTCAAAGATCTTCACATAGGCAGTCGGTGAGTATGTTTTATGAAATAAATTTGAAACCAATTATAGCTACATATTTCTGATTCTGAATACTTGTAGATTTTATATTTTTCTGAAAATATTTTCATATTTATTTATTTTGGCGGGACTAAAAGTTTATACGACTAGTTAATCATGTGGCAAGCAGTTTTTTTTTTGTGTAGTCAACGATTACTGGTTCAGTATAGATATGGCTTTCCTTTTCAGATAGATTGTTGATGAAGCTATTCTGTGTTAATGAACAGTACAGCAACTTTTTTCACATAGGTAATTCCGAAGGATTTAACTAAAAGGGACACAAGTAGACACAAACTTGTATTTAGTTTGTATCTTCCAATATGTTAATTTTTTTATTTATTTTAGTTTTCAGAAGGTGACATTATGATGCTCATCTTTTTCAGAACTTTCATGAACATATTTTTCTGAGGGAATCATATTTTTTGGTCAAAAACTTAAATGGTTATTTAAAATGTTCAAAAAAATTATCACAGTAGTTATTACATTGGCATTGTATTTGAGTGAGGAAATTTATTTTATTTCAGAATATGAGACCGCAAGCTTATGACAGTCCTGATGTATCACTGTCTGATAGTTCATCAACGTTTGGAAATATTGAAGATGAAATCAACAACAACACGGTTCCACAGCATAAGCACATTGTTCACATTGTAAATTGCCATCAAAATCCTCTACAACGTGCAGAGACTGAGACTAATTTTGTTGCTACCAGTGAACAAACAATTCTACTAGAAGAAACCCCTTGCACATCAGCCAATCGTTCGAAAAGTTCACCGCACATTTCCCGTCTCATAGGTGCTTGTTCTCAGGAAGCACCGCAAGATAATGCATCGCCGCTCCCACAATCACCCACTGATAAAGAAATTTGGAAACCAAAACGTGAGGAGCCGTCACGCGTTGCAAAAATAACAGGGAAAATTTTTGCTAAATCATTAGCATCATCCGATGCAGAAAAGCAAAATTTAAATTTCGACGGAAATGATGATAGTTCAGATGAAGATACCGAGGGGCCTATTTTCTTTGAAATTGATGAAAATAACAATGATTCTATGCAGTCTGTTTATTCTGCTTTCAGCTCAAAATGTTCTGCTAAGAAACATAAAGGCAAAAATATAGTGTGATGACCATTTTGTGAAGAGATCTACACTCTTTAAGTTCAATATTTGGGTATTTTCTACCAATAAATCTATACTAGATAATAATCTACAAGTACACAAAAGTTGTTAGTGGAATTTTTAAATGTACAATGTACTTTCCATCCATTAACAGATCAGAATTGGTAACATTAACAGAAATGAATTTGCCATGATGTGATTCGTTTACTGTGATATTATGTATTTTTGCATAATATTATTCTGGAATCTTCGTATAGAAGTTCTTAGATATATGTAAAAATTTATACACATTTCTATCTATGTACTACAAGTCATTGCGTCCATGGTTTTGCATAAAGCCTAATTCATCATATTTTGGTGAATTTTTAATTCATCATATTTTGGTAACATCATTTTTGGAGAAGTCCTGATGCATCATTTTTGGAGAAGTTTTAATTCATCACATTTTAGTGAGTTTTCTTTCAAGCATCTTTTTTGGTGAATTTTAAACATCATTTAAGTTGCTCCCAAGGCAAAAAAACTTTGGATTCACATTCTACTCTGATGTTTTCTTAAACATTCTACTCTTCCTATTCATAGCTTACCATACCTATTAGACAATTTTTTTTTTTATGTTTTTGGATCAATTGCGAAATGGGCAATGTTCATAGGTATCAATTGAGTGGAGTTGCAGCTGAAATGTCATGCGCTATTTATGCATAATTTTTATATGTTCCACTTGGCAATTCTGCTGTTGGACTGGCCATTTCGGTTTTCTCATTAATGTGGTTTCTTATGATTCAAGAAGACCATGTCATATTGACAGCTAAGAATCAATACTGTCAAATGTCACGCAGGTGATGTTATTTTGTTTCTCATATTCATTTTCTTTATATGTTGTATTATTGATTTCAGGTGTCACGCTATTAATTCTTTAAGGTGATTTGAGTTTTTATTAGTGAATTTGTAGTGGACTTATCACTTACTATTAAATTGCTATTAAAAAGCTGCCGTTTCTTTGAATAATCTCATCTATTGCTATATTTTGATGTCATTTTACCTTTTTGTGTTTTTCTTTTAGTTGTTTATTAAAACCGGTAGAAGATTTTATTTTTTGCAATGCGATTTTATCGCCCTTTAAAAATTTCTTTGTTCCATTTTACATATGATTAGTACATAGAGTTAGAAACAAAGGGATGATCGAGTTTGATCATATACAAAATTTTAAATCATTTTCGATTTAATTAATTTAAAAAATAGATTCTGAGAAAAGTTCATGCAATTATTTTTCTACCTGTTTCGTTTACTTTCTTTGTTCTTATACATATTACATATTACACTTTTTATTAAAGCTTCTCATTTTTATTCTAACCAATGATTATATTGTTCATTTTATATAGCTGGACTTAAAATATGCCTGCAAGGTTTAATATTGTGTTAATTATTTTGTGCATGTGTGGTGTTGTTTAGTTGTTAGGGGCGCTCCGAAGTATGTAAACCAATATGGAGGTAACTAATTTTGTTTGCCCATTTTACACCAAGTTGTGTGGAGGGAGTAAAACCTATGGGCTGGTATGCTTATTTGGCTAATAAGGAAAGTCTGAACAAAATTATGGCCTAACCCCAACCTGGTACACATACTACGGCAGTACAGATTTGGGGATAAGGGGAAACCGAAAATACAAGGCTAATTTTTCCTTAAAGCAGTACTGTTATTGTATATATAAGCCTGCTTGAAAAGGCGAGGTTTATAGTAATTCGGCATTTTTGCTTGTGTTCGAGTCAGGATGAAGATTCATTTTCAAACTTGTCAGAGTAGGAGTTTATAGAGCTTGTTAGATTAGTGAGTAGGAATTCAACAGTTCTAAAATTGGAAACCAGGAAGTGAAGTTTTGCCGTACTTTTGTTGTCCTGTCAAGAGGTTGGATCTCTTTAGATTTTGTCATATCCAATTTTATTTCTTGAATGGGTCGCGGTTTCCTATCCCTGATTTTCAAGATCGTCCCGTTGAAATGTGAAGTCTATGTCATAATTAGGATGCAATTACCGGTCTCCTAGTCCTACCACAACCTGATTTTGTTTACCTAAAGCTCATTACAGGTCAAAACCAGAGAAAATACATAATCCCATCTTGACATCCCCAGCGAAGAGACAAGAGCCAAAGAGTAACAAAGCTGGCATATTTTTGGGAGAATTGAAAATTTCCTTCTCTGGCTGGGTATGCCAGTTTTACTGTAATTTGGATGGGGTGGTAAGCGTTTGAACCTGAGATTTTCAACCTTCAGCTTCCACACAATTAGATTCAATGCCGCACTTGCGCCTGATTGAAGGCATTTGTGCATCAGCACTGTATGCTCAACAGCAAAGTGCCAGATCGGTCTTTCATATCATCATTAAGTAAAAATTGCTTTCTTATGGCGTCATAGCAGGTTCATTTTTGTCGATGCCAGAAAACAAAACCTGTTTTTCGAAACCCCAAAACACACATAATGCCATCTCTCTCATTTCCAGCGTAAAGTTGACACACAATCTTTCAAAATTATTGCCCGCAGTTCGTGAATGGCATCAGTATTCGAGAATAACTAAAAACTCATTCATTCCCCCATTTTACAATATCCGATGCTCTCAAGTATTGTAATTGGTTTTTAATCATGAAAATCAGTTAAATGTATGAAGGCAACAGGAATAATTAATTACATATAACAGTAAGAGACAAGGACACGAACATGCAATCTAACTAGAGACAAAACAAACATTAATTTGTATTGAACAAACAAACAAAGATGTTAAACAGGACGTGTATGACGTCAGACAATAAAAAAACACTAACCAACAAAAAGCAGACGAACAACATGTTCACATAGAAAAGAGAATTATACATATAATTTCAACATAGGACATAAAAAGACAAGGGGAACATCACAAAAATTCTGGTGGGAAATTTCTGTCAAACAAATGAAATTTCGCACCAAATTAAGACAAAGGTACAAAAACGACAGACAAAGACAGTGACAAATTATCTTATGCTTCGCACTAGTCAAGACAAAATACAAACAAATAATTAACAACGAATAACAAAAATAAATTCATCACATGTAGTAGCAAAAAATGTTGCTAAGAAATATGTCACAGTCAAAAAAGAGAGAAAACCACAAAAGAAGACTAAACGTAAAACCTGCATTGAAATCGCATCATGTCACGTGATGGGTGAGACGCTGAAAATATGCAAAAATAATAAACAAAAACGAAACAAACCTGACAATTTTAATTCACAGGTAAAGAAAAGGTAGTAACGATAAGTTAGTACCAGATCAAGCCTGTACAAACAAGTGAAATATATGTAACTGCAGTCTGACCATGTATGATCTGGTACTAAATTTCACACATACAAAACATATTGAAATCATAAAAACACAAAATTTTTAAAGAAATTATTGAAAAAGATAAATGTTCGATTTTGCATTTGTAATATCAGATGAGAGTCTGAAAAATAAAATATACTGTTAATATACTATAATATACTGAATACTGTTAAAGGCAGAATTTTTAAAATAATTCTAATTAAAAGTACAGACATATTGAGATAGAAAAATAGTTCAATCGGCCATGATCAAATTCCAAAACTAGTATTCTTTGTTCATTTTAGATGAAGAACATTCAAAAGATGTACGTCATATCTGGTGAAATTTTCCTTATTATCTTCATGTTTAACATAAAAAAAATTTCCAAAAAACTTACCATATTATTCGGCAAAATTATGAAGCAATACATTTAGATGTAGCTGATCCATTATCGGCAATGCTGCATACACATTCTTGTCTAGTTGCTGAATTTATTCCGGTGGAAACTTGATTGACGATATTTTGCAATGATTCCTATAAATAAAGAACAAATATTATAAAACTTGTTTGCAGCTAATTTTCATGTCAAAATCGGGAAATTCGTAAAATATAAAAATCATATTTTTTATTAAAAAATTAGGATTTCAATATTCACAAAAACAAGATATTCTTACCCTGCCGAAAGTGTTTGAATTCCAAACAGATCCTCCAGTCATATCAACCAATGGAAGACATTGATCAGTGCTAGAAACCTTCAATTCACTTCTTGCATAGTTAGCGTCGTTTTTGGCAAATATTTCAGTAGGATTGAATCCATATACCTAAGATAAAAATGAGCATGAATTTTAAACACAGGCAAAGATTGAAATTGTTAAAATTTGGCAAAATCTTCAACTGTTTTTCACCTTCTTGGAACCTTTTCCAGCTTGAATGTTCTTTTGTCTAAGATGGTGAATTATGATCCCTTGCTCTTGTAACACTGCTTGGACATTGCTCTTGTCAACCTGAAAAATTAATTGAATGTAAAATTTACAAATCTGAAATATACCATCATATTACCATTCCATGAGATTTTAATTATTTAACTATTAATTTAAGTTTAACTAAAACATATCGTACCATGCTTTCAGCACCACACTCATCACAAGTCACTAAGATGATGGTTCTTGCGGCTCCAGCTCTGAAAGGAAGTTGTGAAGCGTAACTGATTGCTTGCATAACGTCTGGTGTTGCTGGTTCAGATCCTCTTGTTTCCTTGAGTCGGAAAGCAGAAATGAGAGCCCTTTCATCAGCCTGTAAAATGAAAACGTCATTTAAATAAAGTTCTTATTTATGATAAGGTGGGATAATTTGTTGTAATATCAAGTATTCACTTACTGGGGCCATTACTATATCAGTTCGCATGAAGATTTCGTTGTCAAATGGAATAGTATGTGGTTCTGCATATCCTTCTGGTCCTCCAAATCCAACGACAGCATATTTCAGATTTCCAGTTGCTACAGTTTCATTCAAGGTCTTGTGCAATTTACCCAAAAACCTCTTATAATCCTTCTTCTTGAATCTATAAAATTTGAAAAATTTATTAGTTGCCTCTTAATTACATGGATCATCAACCTTTTATGATTCTGTTTTTCATATTTCAAACTTTAAATAACTTCTTATATTATAACAAATAATCCGCATACCTGATACATCCTGATTTTTCAATCACAAACACGACATCAGCTCCAGTAACTTGAACTTGACCGTTTGAGAAAGCATCACCTCTGGCTGAAATACATTTCTTGCAGCTTTCTGGTGTAGGTAAAATGACACCACGAAGTGCACAACGTCTTGCATATGATGCAGCAGCAGTGCAAATTCCAGCCTGTGAAAGATAAATACATTCAATAAAAGAACAAAACAAAAGCTTTCATATGCTTATCAGCAAAATGAATTAGCAGTCTGTGGGTGTGATGACCTAGTACTTGAAGGTTGTATTCAAATCTCATTCCCACCACAATATCAGGGGTGTAATAAATTGTGAGGCAATGCAGAACCGGAAATCGTTAGATATCAGTGGAGACCAGTACATAGCGTTGTTAGGGGGAAAAGATGTGAATTAGCGTACTTTACTATATTAAATTACTTACTGATGATGAACTGCAAGTATCTCTAATGCACATCTTTTTGTAAGGTTCAGGATCTTCCACAGAAAAGCATGAGAAGAATTTTGAGGTTCTTCCTTCAAATAATTGAGTGCATGCATCGCTGGCAGTTTGAGTGCATTCAGCCTCCATATTCGCTCCATTGCAAGTTCCCGGAATCTGAAAAATAATGAATCAAATTTTAATTTCTATCAATTGCTGAATAAAACAAAATTTATTTTCGAATATATTTAGAAAATATTAAAAATACTGTAAATTTAACTCACCATCCAAGCTTGAGCAAGTTGTTCGAAGTCATTGATTTCAGAAGATCTTGGACCTGTGAAGTCATCATTAATCTCATTGTTGAATGTTCCAAGCATACCAGAAACTCCAGCAAAGTAGAATGGTGAGATATCAATTGTACAGAGATCAGATACAAAGTTGCATGACACAACTAAACCATAGACTGTTTTCAATGTCACAAATTCACCAGTTCTTTTCACAGATACCTGATGATAAAAGCAATTTTCAATCGAAATATGACAGAAATTATCAACATTGGTTAACAACAAGCTAGAAACAAGAAGTGTGTCACCATTATACGTTTTGTACAATGTTTGAATTAAAGAAAAAAATCAAGATGAAATTTAATTTAAATAAGGCTAGTTCATGATATAAGTACCGTAGGTTCAGAAACGTCACACGTGGCATTGATAAAATTATGATGAATTTTCAGATTATTTATCAGTCAAATACTGAATGTTATGATAATTACTGAGTAACTATATTTTTTTATGAAATTGAAATACACATACGGTATAATACAAATCACTTACATCGGCATAGCCCATTGGCATTGGAATATCATGACCATTTTCATCAGTAATGCTGTAGTCTCGTCTCATCACAACAGATTGTTGTCTTCCAGAAGGATCGTATGAGGTGACAGTCAGGGATGGATTTTTTCCATATGTGACGTAAATTTGGAATTCATTGTCAGCAAAGTCATGTAACAATATATGCTTGCTGTCACATCTACTTGCAAAATCGTATCGTTTTCCATCGAAAGTGTGGAAATGACGGAATCCAGACAATTCTGCATGTCCCTTTAAAAGATGAAATTTATATGAATAATATATCAAACAATAAATAGATATGTCTGTATTTATTCCTTTTGGACAAGTATTCTATGATTTTTCTATCAGCCAGTCAGAAAGCATGTATTAAGATTGAAAAAAACTTTTCATTCCTAATAATGGCATACAAACCTTGAATGGTGGAATAATCTCTTCTAGTGGCATGTTCAAGATTGATCTGTATTGATAATATAAATCAACAGCTTTGTACAAGATCTTCAATTTGGTATCAAGTTCATGAGCAAGAGAGCTCTCTGCAATCCACAAAGATATGTCAGCGATGCTTGGTGGGGCAATAAGACCCTTGACCTAAAATTTAAAATATTAAAAATTAAAGAAAAATATAATAATTTTATTGATTCAATTTAATTAATTATAATTATGAAATTACTCACCGGAATATGCAGAGGAATATTGATGACGACTTTGTTTTCACTGAGTTCGACCATCTTTGCAAGTGGTTGTCTGCTGGCTGTCAAGATGGCTTCGACATTCTTTTCCATCACAAATATGGTCTTTGTTATACCTTCTTGTACCAATTCGAGAAGCAATTGACCAGCATGAACTTGATTTAGTTTGTCAGTTAATGGTTGAAGTTTTGGTTGCACCCAGTTGTATATTTCAGTTGAAACTTGAAGGAGATAGTCATCCTTGATCTGTTGCAATGGTTGGCTTACAAAATCACGAAGTTTCTCGATTTGTGTCGAAATGATTTTAATCAATGTTGTCAAACCGTAACCAACTGTTTCTTCTGTCATAAGAAGGGTTCCACGTGTCAGTGTGTTAGCATTATCAATCATATTAATCAGTGTAACTTTTACGGCATTTACATATGTGATAGCAACATTCTTGTATTTGTTAATGAAATCTTGCACCATTTCTGAGCCTTGTACAACACTATCTAATGATGACAGTAGCTCAATGATGGTATCAGTTGCCATTACAACTTTGTCTTTCATTTCAGCATGACAAGATGCAGTAACCATAGTAAGCATACGTCCAAGTTTCTCGCTTGTTATTATCTGTACTTGTACATTTTGTGCATCGATTGAATATGCAGTGATACTCAAAACATCATCAAGTTTACGGAACTGGCGTTTCGTTGTCACATTGAAGTAGAATTTTTCGTCTTCGAATCCAGTCTCCAAGTGAATAGTGTATGGTGTGTTTCGAACTTGAATGCCAATATATCCGCTGAATGCAGATGATGCTTGCTCAAAATCACCAATGATTTTAATCTTTGGCAACAATTCTTTGTTCTTTAGAATGTCCAAAATAGCATTTAATTTGGGGATAATCTGTTTCAAATTAACACTGACGACAACTGGTTGTTTTCCATCTACGATGTATTTCATGGAGACAATCATTTTCTTCTGGTCATATTTAACATTAGCAACTCGATCGAATCCCATTGGTGGTATCACAGCTGACATGGTTACACCTTCAACATTGTCTACGGTGAATTGAACTTCAGCATCAGCGAGTGCACTGCTTTCAGGACCAGATTTGAAACTGAGCATTGAATCGAACAGTTTGTTTCCTGTGTGTAATATGTACATACCTTCAATCTGAACTGGATTTTTGATCAAATTAGAAGAGTAGACGGTTGTAAAGTGAGCATTTGCATCTTTGCGGAAAGTTGTCAAACTGAAATGTTGTTGTGTTGGTACAAATGGAGGAAGGAAACCAAGTTTTGGCATTTGGTTGTCATACACAAAAGTGCATTTCTTGCCAGAAACTTGGCTTTCTGTAGTGCTCATATGCCACTTGCTTTCATACCTCTTTCCATCAACAATGACAGCCACACTTGTGTTCTGAGAATTGGAGTTCGGTTGATTCCATGAATATTCTACAGCCAGTTTGCTTTGGTCATTTACACTGATATCACTGTTTAGCGTTTTGGAAGATGTTGTCAATTTGTAATCAAAGGTAGTGTCAAATGATGTAGCACCAAATTCTTCATAAGGTTGTTTCCAGTGCAAGTAAGCAGTATAACCACTTGCGGTTGCTTCGAAATACTTTTTAAGCACAACCAATTCTTCACCATTGCTGATAATCTTAAAGTCGCTGTCATACATTCCTTGATTGTATTTGATGATATGCTTGCTTGTGAATTCTTTCGGGATGTAAATATTGTCATAAGGTTGTTCAACATCCACATTTAAACTCATACCATTTGAACCAAGTTTCAAATCAGCTGTGGTGTCAAAATATGTCGGTCCAAATTCAGCATGTGGTTGTCTTAAACTGACACTTACTTGGTAACCATCATTGAGTACTTTGAATGTTTGTTTCAAGCTAGCTAATTCTTGGCCCTCACTTACAACCTTATTTATTTTTTGGTATAAGGTGTCTGTTTTTGTAGTAGTTTGAGTGGCAACAAAGTGACTGGGAATGTACGTATCATCACCAGAGTGGCTAATGTCAGCAATAACTTCCATACCATTGTCAGTTTCCCTGATGTCATGTGAAATATCCAAAGATGTCAAGAACAGTTCTTCATATGGTTGTCTCCAGTGAAGGTCGAAATGATATCCGTCACTGTTGGATTGGAAGAGTTTCTTGAAAGTAACAATGTCTTTATTATTGGCTGTTATCTTCCAGTCACTGTTATAAACTGTGTCGGTGTATAAAATTGTTCCAGTGGTTACGGAGTGTTTTGGGATATAATCATGATCATATGGTTGAGCGACGTCGACAACAACTTCATGAGTATTGTCTTTGGAATCTGAATATTTTGCCATAACTGTAAATGGATTTGTGTTATCAGTCATTTCGATGTTCACAACATTCCATCTTCCACTCTTTTCGAAAGTATAACTTCCAGAAAGTTGATCTGGTTCAATGAACGGTTGTCTGATATCAAAGTTAAACAAGTGACTATCTGATTCAAAGTTTGAAACTGTGGATAAGCTGATTGTTTGGTCGTCATTCCATTGTACAGAGATGGTAGATTTCTCATTTCCATTTCTTACTTCAACGCAATCACCAGATACTGACAATTTATAGATTCTGATAGATTTTGGCAAAGTTATTGTAGTCTCGAAAGATCTCTCTGCATTGGTTGTTGTGAAAGAATATTCTCTCATTTTCAGATGCATTCTGAAGTTGTATGGACTGTTTTGAAGTATGTATTCAAAAGCAAAGTTGAATGGAATCATGGTCATGTCAGTGTCAATATTGGCAACAATGTTCAAATCACTAATATCTCTGTCTTGTAAGAATGCATGACTGTTGACAGTAAATGATTTTTCATTTGCATTGTCTTTGATATCAATATTAATGAGTGATCTTCCATCTCCAGGCTTGAAGAAATGTACTTCGACTGCAGATGAATAGTCAATGCTCAATTCAGGAATTTTGAATTCACTTGTAACTTTGTGTGATGGGTGGCTGACATATTCAGATTTCAAAACAAACAATGGTTGCATATCAGGTGAAGTTCTTGTCAATTCAATGTAACTTGGTTTTACGAGAAGAACAATTTTGTTGCTATTCTCTGTTACTTTCATTGAAAATGTTTGTTCTTCAATGTCCAAGGATGTGATAATGCTTTCTGGAATGAATGTGATCATTTCGATGTTATGAGAAAGAACAAATTGTTCAGCACTGTCTTTGTTCACAACAATGTTGAATGTATTTCTTTCTTCATCAGAATAATGAATTTCGAATATTTCCCCAGTCAAAATTTGAAGTTTACCAGAATAGTCAATATTAGTTCCTTGGTTGATGGCAAGTTTCAAAGTATAAGTACCATCATTGCGAGTAGCTGTACCAGTTGAAGTCATCTGTTCATCAACAAAAGCATTTGATCTCAATTCCCATTCAATTGAATCTGGTTGAACTGTCAATACAACATTTGAATTGTGGTCTCGAACAACTTGATTATTAGTGTCAGTTTCCCTCAAGGTGTAAAGCAAGTCAAATTTCTGCAAATCTGATTCGGTGGTTACTTCAACTTTCCAGGTTCCATCATATGCCAGTTTATCTGAAGATGTTGTTGACCATAGGTTTCTGGTTCGCATTCCATTAGCATTTATTTCGATACTGCTGGCGGTATATTTCACATCCAAATTTATGGAGTTTTCAGAGAATACCAAGTCATCAATTTCAACAGAGAATCCAATTTTCAATGTACCTTCTGCTGTAAAAACAGGTATTTTCATCTCAAAGTTAGCTTGGTAAGGCAATCCATAGTCTTTCAACATAGGAATGTTATGAGAGAAACTTGTGCTCAACATTGATTCTGATTTAGCATAGGAAGCAGAAGAGTGGATTTCAAAATTTTCTGCCAAGAATTCTTCGAGGCCGGTTTGTGTTCCAGTGACACCAAAGCTGACACCATTGTCTCGTAGCATTGCAACAATGTTGGAAGAGATTGTAAATGAATCACCTTCAGAGTTGAAGATCATGCTGATTTTTTTAGCAGCTCTTGTAATTGACACAGTTGCGGATGAATGACCGTTGGCAGAATATACAGCAGAAACGAAATCTCCATCAGCGTTGCTATCTTTACTGAGTACCATTGAGGCAGTTTGAGGGACACCTTTGCTGACGAGAGAATGATCATTGTGGGTAAATGAAGACCCGACCTTGCTTGATTCTGCAACGCGCCAGAAAGTAAAAGCATAATCATTGTCATCCAATTTCAAAGCTAGATCAATGGCACTTGCATTCCAATTCACTTCAAATTTCATATTAGAAGGTAATTTCACCGGTAAAACTCTGTTAAGATTGTGCGACAGAGATACATCCCAGGCATTATCGTCAGTGTTCAGTTCAGCATTGAAATATCTTCGTTTTTGTCCAGATTTGAATGACATCTTAGATCTGTATCTTCCGACATCAGAGTCTTTGTTCAATAAAATCAAAACCTTTTGCGGAATATCAAAAGTGGCTTTTCGTGAACGAGATGCAGGTTCCAAGATGTTTTGATCAACATTAAAACGAATCATGGAGTCTGAGAAATCAATATCAATGGTGGCTTCTTTTTCAGTTGAATCAAGATTGTATGTTAGAGAGATGTCACCACTGTTCGAAGTCTTTTTAATTTTAAATGATGCTGATTTTGGAACAGACAATTCACTTTCTAACATATCGAAGTCATGCGACATAACAAGTGTTATTTGTTTGCTGTCTTCTCCCATATCACTTAATATGTTAAAAGAGAAAGATTTTCTTCGATCAGCAGATACAACTGTAACATCAATACCCTTCTTTGGTTCTGTCCAGGTCATAGTAAGAGTTCCGCTAGTTTCCAATGGCAATGTATCAACAATGCTTTCAACATTATGAGTGATGACAACATTGTATTGATAGTCTGTGACTTTACTGTAAGTTATAACAAAATCTATGGGTTCTTCGATGTTAGTTGCCACAGATACAGTTCCTGATGTTTCTTGGATGTTAAACTTGGTATAGAAGCTGAAATGGTCATAAACGCTATCTGTAAGTGACTGTGTGAAAGTGGTGTTCAAGTGTCCAGCTGAAAGAATCATATCAGTATCAACAAACAAATCTATTAATGTATCTTCATCTTGCATCAATTGCCAAATTAGGTTCATGGTATAGGTGTCGACCATGTTATGATGATATTTTCCATAGAAACTGTAACTATCGAGTTTTCCTTTCAGTTCCATCAGTTTTGTTTCTGATGACATATCACAGTTGCAATTCAAGACCAAGTACTGTGGAAGTTGTTCAAAAACATTTTGTCTAAGTTTCAATTCTTGTCCTGATTTCATGACGAAGATTTCATTGTCGCCCCATGTTGCAGAGACAGTAAATGGTGTGAGCTGATAACTGAATGTGAAGTCGTTTGGTAAGTTGTATTCTGACAATGCGCTCAAATCATGTTGGAAAATCATCGACGTCAGTTCCTCATTCATTGTTTTTTGCAGAGAAATTTTGCCTTGAACCTCAGCAACAGAAACATCGACATTCAATAAATTCTGCTCAGGTTCGTATCGAGCACCCAATGAACTTGAACCCCACTTGAGTGAGCTAGTGAATGGAGATTTTTGATAGCTGACGCCAACATCCATTGGCAAATTGTAGTCTGATAACATTTCAAGATTGTGTCTCAGATTGTATTCCATTGCACCATCATCTTGTCGTCTGCGCATTTCAATCTTGCGTTTATGATCATCAATGTTGAGAAGAATGTTCATGTTATTTGTACCGGGCTCAATCTCAAGACCCATTTTTTTTGGTAATGGAACAATTTCATCAAAATTATGAATAAATTCGATGTTGCCAAACATGGATGCGTCGTTCTTGGTCCATTTAAGCTCAATATGATATGGTGTTTCTGGATTTTCATCGCAGCTGAAATTTGCAGAGAAACTGACATCTTTATCAGACCATGTAGCTTTTACAGATCCAGTGAATGAATTTGGAGACATAGTTGTTGAACAATCTCCCGTAAATGATCCGTCAGACTTAACCGCATTCATTGAAATTTTTTCTGGATACCAACTTAGCATATCCTGGTTTAATGTGTATTTGAAGTTGAAGTTTTCGCTCAATTTAACATTGTCTAAGCTCAAGTGTTCTGTGATAGATTTGTCATCACTGGTTCCTTTCAAGTCAAAGGTAATTGATTTGTCCTTATTCCCAGAGGCATCAATACTCGCTGTTTTTGGATAGTATGTTGTTACATCTTGATTTAAGCTGTATGTGAGGGTGAAGCCAGTATCAGATATGGTCCCATGTAACTTTTCAACGGCCTTCTTTTCGTCAGCAGTCAAATCGAAGCTCCAATCAATGTCAGTGTCTGTGCGACTTCCACCAAATTTCAATGAAATAACTCCAGGAAGCTTGCTAGTCGCATTCTGTTTTACATCATATGTTACACTGAACCCATTATCTGTTTTCTCTGCGTGCATTGTTTCAGCGGATCTTAAATCATCATATGACATGTTCAAATGATAATCAAGAGTTGTATCACCTATGCTGCCACCAAAGTCAATTGAGAAATGAGATGGTAGTTCTAAATAGCCTCCCAAAGTTGAGAAATCATTATTTACAGCATATTTTGCATAAACACCTTCATCAGAGTTACCATATTGGAGTCTATGTGAAATTGCCTTTGTCCATGAATCTGTATTAATGGTTAGTGTGCCGGAATGGTCACCATCAGTGCAATCTTTTTCAAACTTTACACCGAACTGCTTTGGCAATATTTCCCAATCTTGGTTGTGTTGCATTCCAATACTAGCAGTTGAGAAACCCTTATGACTTGCAGAAATTGTGAATAAGAACGAATCGTCATCCAAACCTTCAATAGTGACTTCAATACTGCTATCATCTATGGCCCAATTGAACTTCTTCACAAAGACATAACTTGGTGGCAAGTTCTCAAATAGATCTTGCATATTGGTTGTGTTGATGAGCAAATAGTCCTTGTGGAATTCCAAAGTGTTGGCAGTGATAGCTCTCTTTTCATTTACAAAAACTTCAGCAATAACGAATACCTTTGAAATTCCGAACAATGGAGAATCATCACCTTTAACATATCCACCACAGAATTCTCCAACATATTTTTGATCTTGATATCCTACCAATGCATACAAGTATGCAATGCCATTTTCCATGCCGTAGGTGAAATTGAATGTAATATCATTTGCATGTAGTTTGACGTAGACACCTGCATTTGTAATTGAATCTTTCCATAATTTGACCTGTCCATTTTCTGCTCCCCATTCATAAGACATCAAGATGTTTTCAGCCCAGCTTAAAGATGCGGTTACATGCTTTGGAACATATTCCGCCATCATTTCACAATCATGTTCAAGAGACATTTCCATGTTATCATCATTGAGTTGGTAGGACAGAGTTGATGTTTTTGATTTGCCGTCCATAGTACATTCCATGATAATACGATTCACTCCTCGCTTTTCTCTCATTTTTAGAGACAAGTAACTAGGAACCATGGGTGATTTGGAAATGCTCTGGCTGAATTCCAATTTGTTCTTGGTGTATTTGATCTCCATTTCCATTGGATCCAATCCTGTGATGATTGAACGTTCGAAGTATGAATATTCCTTGTCATTAATTGTAAGGACTTGTCTCTTATGAACTTGGCGTGGATAATAATCAGT
Organism: Styela clava; assembly: GCF_964204865.1. NCBI lineage: Eukaryota > Metazoa > Chordata > Ascidiacea > Stolidobranchia > Styelidae > Styela > Styela clava. Next base: position 13,503,993 of record NC_135258.1, on the reverse strand, counting down.
GACAGTTTGAACAAGTTCTGAATCATAGATGATTTGTTCTTTGTTAATCTCAAATACATCATCCAAATCCACGACTTTGACGCCATTTTTAAAGCCATCAACGTTTAATTCATGGTTTACAATATAAGATACATAAGGGAGGTTTGATTCGCTTGTTTTCTTGTAATCAAAAGTATGTTTGATGTTGGCAATATAGATATCATCATTCCATTTTCCAGTAACATCGATGGTTCGTGGACTCGTAGTTAACTGGCTTCTCAATTCAATTGATGTATACTTAGGTACATTATCAATGCCTTTCATGGTTAAACTAGCTTTGATAAAATCTGGAGAATAAGTAGTTTCCACAGAAGCAGATTTCTCTCCGAATTCCATATTAAGGTTAACTGTATGAGGTTCAGAACTATATTCATAAGAAGCCTTCATATTTTCTGGGATGTAATCACAGCTAGTGAGTCCTGCAGTACGTGTGAATTCCATTGACGCAGATTCTGGGAAACCGGTCGTAACTGTAAATGTCATACTTTCTTCGCCAATTTCAGCTTCTGATTGTAAACTCACTTCATCCATAGTAATAGCCCATCTTGCACTTTCTGGAATCATAGGAAGCAAGGTATTGCTCATTGAAACCTTCTTTGTTACGCCAGAACGAGGTTTTTCAACTGAGTATGACATATCGAAAACGACATCATCTTCAAAATTGACAGTTGTCCACATTTTCTTTGGAGCAGTTTCATCTGTATTTCTACCGATAACCATGTTTGCAGCAGTTGGTACATTCATGTTCATAAGGTCTGGCATTCTATCGTGATCCCATTTCATCTCCAACATGTTTGTGGATTTGATGATATTTACATGAGCTTGATGTCCATCGGCTGATACAGTGACAGCGGCACCAGCCGATGTCAATGCAATGTTGTATGTTGCATCATTCATGTAATCACAGAAGTTGTGTTTCAAGATACCATGAATTCCATTGTTAGCAGCATTCACTTCAAATTGTACACTTTTTTGTTCATTTCTGTGGAAGAAAGTAACCTTGCTTTCATCAGTCATGCTGTAAGAGATGGTGGTATTGAAGTCCATGTTCTTTGGTGACAATTTTTCTTTCAATTCCACTGAAAATTTTCCACTTTCAGTTGATGGTGTTTGTGCAATGATATGGGAACTGAAAAGCATGTTACCATTATCATTCAGATTTGCATACATGTCAATTTCATCATCAACAAAATCATATCCTGCCTCAGCAGATACAATCCTCTTTTCTACATCATCCTGTTCAACAATGAAAGTCATGTGTTTGCCGTTTTCTGAAGGTCTGTAGGTTGTTTTAACAGAAACGTGGACAATGTTTGATGCCAAGAAGTTAACAGTTGTTGGATATCCATCAGATGGAACACGATCGTGAATGATGTCAAGACCTCTTGGTGTGTAACCATGAAGATGAATGAAGTTCTTGCTGATGTATCTTGTTTCAGATTCCATTGTGTTGACAGTGGATCCTGTAATGATTTTCGATCCATCCCCTTTCACTATTGAAAGAGAGAAACTCATGTTGGTGTCTTTCATAACCAACTCTGATTCTTGAATAAATTTGAGTGAGTCTTCTGCACCCAAACTCAAAGTTGATTTTGAGTTGTAAACGTTTTTGACTCTTTCTCTGATGTTATCTTGCCAGTGCCAATCCCCGACAGCTGTTGAGAATCCAAGTTCAAAGGTGTTGTCCATTAATTCAGATTTAGGAGCATTGTCTTGCCATATTAGAGTAAACTGTTTTGGTTTTTCTTCACCACAAACACTTCTTATTTTTGAGCTCAAAATCTCTTTACTCTGAAGATGTTCGAATTGGAATTCGCGATTCATTTCAACATATGGTACATTGATTGAAAATTGCCCACTGATGTCTGTTTTTGATGAATCACTGTTGTCTGTGTATTCTTGACGAAGTTCCAATTTGTATGGATTGTTTGGTTGTTCAAGTTGAGTTCCATATCCAATGTCAATCGAGCTTGATGTTGAGCCTTTGACATACCTATGAGAGACTGCTACCTTGTGGTTCAAAGATGGGAATTGAGATGATGTGAGCATTTGAGAAATTGTCCAATCTGTTTCAGATTTTCTTCCAACACTAGTTCGCTTATGATGAAGCAAGATGCTAAAGAAAGAAAGTTAGTTAAATGAAATTATCTAATTTGTAATCAATGGTCAAATCAATTTCAGATTTTTTGATTTATCAATACAATAATACATGTAGCGTATTTAATAAACTAATATGTGCGAACTACTGATTTAATATGTATTATGGTGAATTCCTGAAGTGCATTGAATTTAGATTATTGCAATTTCGCTCTTTGACCTAGCAAAATTCGGAATCATAGCTTGAACACTATTTCCGTGTTCAAAAATAAAGAAATTATTTCTTCACACATTATACCTCTCCTTACGACCACCTCCTATCTTATAGTTCATGTTCAACATCAAATTGTCAAGCTTTGGTTTCAGGTCCATATCGATCATGTATTCGGTATTGATGAAGGGAAGGATGGACAACTTGGCTTCTCCAGAGTATGAAAGCTTGTCAGTCTTCCTGGACTTGTCTTGAAGGTCAACTGTGAGAAAAATAATCATGTTGACAATAAGACTTTGAGACTCAAAAACTCAAGTATATAACGAAGAAGAAAATCAGAATTAAAAATCTCTCATTAAATTCCAAAAAATAAAATTGCACAATAATCTGAATCTTACGTTTCATCACAATTGGTGATTGAAGCACATTGTCCATAACAAAAGAAGCTTTCAATCTCTTTGCTGGGTCTACTGCCATTGATGATTTAGCAGACATTGTTTTACTAGGCAATTGAAGAACTGCATTGGCACTCCATTCACTGCCATCTTCATCCACGTTCTTGTCCAAATTGACCTGTAATAAAAATACACTTGTTAAAAATTACATTTGGTAAGGCGGATTCGAATATTATTCGATTAAGAGCAGTCTGTAATATTATGTTGCCTTGGAAAAGTTTCAATAATTTCACAGTCAAAAATTAAAAAAATTACATTGAATTTGTATGTGTCTTCATTCCAAAGTGCTTTGATGGTTGCTTCGTGAGATTCATCTATGTTTTTGTAGTTTCCTGCAACGATATGATAAATAATAAAAATAATTGTGAATATTTTCATTAAAATTGATTGCTGTATATGTGGAAATTGTATCCCAGCCTTTACAAATGCCATGACACATACCTTCTAATTGCAATGTCTTTTCTTCCTGCTGGGCAAGAACAGAAAATTCCATTTTTGGTAGATTGTATGTTCCAAACACTGTTGTTTTGCGGTTGACTCTTGATCCTGGTGTGTCAAAGACCATTTGAACCATCATTTCTGAAGGTATTGAGTCACTCTCCTGAAAATTTCAGAACAGACAACAGTTTTTAGTACTGATTTTCATTCAGAAAGTATGTTAGTATTCATTTTAGATTATAAATTCATATGTGGATGCATATTTTGTTGAAACATAGTTTTCAGAAAAATATTTGTAAAAATATTTCTTACCATTTCATAAATGCTTTCACTATTGCCAGAGATCGTGTATTTAGTAAGATCTGGGTCCATCTTTTGAATGTAAGCAGAAATCTCAATTCCTCCATCAACTGGATAAATCCAGTTAGTAGGTGCACCCTGAACATCAAAACATCAATGATAAGCTTATTTATTAAACAATAAGTAAAAAGCAAGTAAGTTTCAGTAAAAATTATCGTTCTTTTTATACCATGGCTGTGAATATTACATTTTTTACAAATGTAAAAAATTTCAAAACATTGGCTTATTATATACAAAATATATTTTAATAAAAAATTAACTTACATTTGAGTATCTATCACTGACTGATCTCTGTGTGTAGCAAAGTCTTTGGCCGAGGAATTCTTCTGTGCAATCTCTAACAAATGTGTTTTGTGGATATAACTCAGTGGTCTTCATCTCTTCTATGGTGTTTCCTTCTACTCTTAAAACTTTATGGCTAAAAATGAAGTTTTGAATTAACTCAAGTAAATGAAGTTCGATATTTCATGAATATTGAATTACCTAAGTAATATTACTTTATATAGCAATCAAATTCCAAATATGAGTAATGAGTTTAAAATTGAGCTTACCTTGTACTAAACAATACATTTTTGTTATATGGTGTGTCAAGTTCCAATTCAACATTTTTGCCTTTGTTCAACACTTTGACGAAACCACTGATTGATGAAGAAGAGTAAGCAGTGCTTTCTGTGGCAATTCCAGTCTTTTTCACATGAGTGTCGACAACGATCCAACTACTGATGGTGACTGCAGCTCTGTAGAACAAAAAACATATCACATAGATACTTTTTGTCATCGGCCATTAGATTAGCAAAATTATATCGATAAATTTAAAAAAACAACAGGAATTTGAAATTGATATACTAACCTTGGGCTAACTTTGCCTTTGATCAAATATTCTGGAGAAGCTCCAAAACCCATGTTAAATTTTCCAGCAGCATTAATATCAACGCTGGTTGTTCCGTTGAAGGCAATTTGCAGTGGCATACCAATTCCAGTGGGCAGGCTGTTGAAAGTGTTCAAGAGCAGAGAGTCGTCATGATAATTGTATCCTTCATCCTAGAAAAACATTAGTTATTGTGAATATGTTTTTCAAAAACAATAAAAGTAAATGAAAGTTTATTTTTGTGGTACTCACACTCATGAATTTTGATGCAAATTCAACCAAAAAGTTGGATGATTCAAGTTCTTCCATTCGTGGCATCATTTCAGTGTTCCCATACAAAACTTCATTTCCGACAACTCTCATAAACCAACTAGCTTGTGCCTCATCCAAAGGATTCTGTACCAAGAAAAAAACCTTGTTTACCTATGGGGACAGTGAATAAGATCAAAATTCAACGTAATTTCAAAGTGAAATATTTACCGTCTTTCTGCCAGATTGCAAGTTCTTTTTCTCTTGTCGTTTTTCAAAAGCTTTTGGCTCAAGAAAAGATTGAAGATAGCTTTCAAATCCTTGGATTCTTCCACCAAACTGTAAAAATATGAGAGAATTGTATGTGTAAAGAAAATATATTTGTTTACAGTGTTCAAAATATCAACCATTACATTGGAAAATAAATTACCTCAAAAAGATTGATTGCCTGTCCAAATACATCAACTGTAAGATTGACTGATGCACTGCGTGGAATGAAAGATTTTGGAGACCAGACAAGGCTTGCATCAGCAGTTGCTCCAGAGTTGAATTTTTCTGTAAAAAAATGAAAATTTAAAATTCTAAATTTCAGAGTAAACGATAATAAAAATAGTCTTAGTCATTTCCAAACAATAATAACACTCAAATAGAAATTTACAAACCAGAAAACATAGAGCCTTCATAATATTTTGAATATTTTCTTGGATCGAGACTGAATTCCTTGAATGTGTGTCCGACCAAAGCAGCTTGAAGAATATGTTTCAAAGGATCTTGGGAATCTTGAACTTGGGTAAGGTGAGACCAGATGTAACTGCCAACTGAAATTAACATAAAAAGATGATATAATTATCAGAACATACAAAAATGTTAAAATATTGAAATTTAATAATATTATGAAAATTTAATGATTCATAACGAAAAAATACCTTGCATATTTTGTTCTATTTCTAGAATGTCTTTGACATCTTTCACAAGTTCAAATGTTGGGCATTGCATGAGTCCTTTGTACGCAGCAATTCTGATTTCTGAGTCTGCATCTTCATTTCTTAATGTTGTCATCAAGGCTGATCGCTATAGAAATGGAATTCAGAAATATTAGAAAAATTCCATCTCAAATCTTAAATTTCAACCCATGGTCATAGCATATCATTCGCATCAAAAATAAGATTTTAGGAATATCGATACCCACATAATTCAGTTTAAATTTTGGTATATATTCATACTCAAAAACAGAAACCAACGAGTATTAACATCAATTATGCAAATTATCCTCTCGTATTATTTATGAGAATTCAAACATTACTTACATCAACGCTGCATGGCATGCGTCTATGAGCTTCAATTGCAGCAATCCTGATTTCCATGGAGTTGTCATTTTCAAAAATACATCTTCGCAAAACAGATTGTTCTGTTGTTTGTCCAGCGTTTCCAATGGCACGAAGAGCATAAATGATCTAAAGAACAAAGCAGTGTTTTAAAACTGTCAATTACCTCTCTCAATTAGAGTTTTTTATCTATATCCTTACCAATTTTCTTGTTTCTGGGTTGGGGCTATGGCAATTTGTTCCCAAATGTTGCATCAGAATTTCAATTGTTTGTCGGATAGCATTGTTGTTCATGCAATTCTCTTCTGAAATTTCGCAATATTGATGAATCATGGATCCAACCGTTAAGAAGGATCGTTCAGGTATTTTTTTGCTTTCAACGACATCCTGCAAATAGGAAAAATATCAAGGATTATCATCAATGCAGCAATATAGAATATATATTTTATATTTTTTTACATATTTATCCTAAGGAAGAGGAAAGTTGATGAGAGGGCTTAATTATAGGGCGAACCACGATCTCTTGTACGATTACCAGTCCGTGTCGGGTATGGGATTAGTCAGTTATTTGTTTTCAGATGCATGACATGATGGTGAAGGAAGCCATAACTGGCAAACGGTTCATGAACCACCCTATCCTTGTATTTTTTTAGTTTATTATGTTGTCATTTACCAATGACTAAAAAGGATTATAATGATATCATAATTACAATAAAATCTTACCAATAAAGATGAGATCATCTCTGCAGTTGGTTCTTTAATGAAACTGAATCCAGTCAGCCACCTTTCTGCAATTTTTTTGTTCAATTCATTGTTGAGGATGAGATTAGATGCATATTTTACACATCCATCCGTACCACAGAATGGTAGAGCATCATCAAACATTTCCCTGGAACAAAAAAGATGTTACAATTTAATGTAATTTCAAGGTTAATCATGATAAAATTTGATACAGTAAGTTTTTCTGGTAAGAGGACCGTCCATGATTTATATTTTTGCCTTATATAATAACATCATGTGCCTTCACTCATATATATATATAGGGTAACTAATCATTTGTCTTACCTGAGTGTTGAATGCCAGTTGGCACATTCACTGATGTAAGAGTGAAGTTCGGACAATGAATCGAAATCAAGTTTTCTCATTGCAAATACCAGAGACATGAATTGTTTGCTGACCTAAAAGAAATCAAGAAGATAAAAACAATCTTTGCAAAAATTTTATCAACTGTTTAAGAAATATATTCATACTTCTTGATAATCTTCAGTCTGCATGTTTGCACATAAACCGTCCATCAGATTCTTGGCAGATTGAGTAGATTCTGCCATATTTCTTTCAACGGTCTCAAGATCTTCTTCATATGCAAGTGTTGTACGTCGAAGTGAAGATCGAGGGACTGAGAGAAAATGGAGATAATATTTTAATTATTTTGAACCGTATTTTTAGGAAAATACAACATTTCACAAAAAATAGGGGTTATAGGTGCCAAATATAAATAAATTAATATTTCACTTTATAAAGTAATATTAAACTCCTCTTACTCGATGAACGAGAGATTCGTCTTTGACGAAGGTATCTGATTTCTTGGGTAATATGAGTTCTAGCTCCGCCTTCGTCAGTGCTGAATGGTCTGAATACATGTTCTTCTGTGCAAGTTACTCCTTGTAAAACATTTGTCAATGTCTGGTCACAAGTTTGCATGCTGTGGATGAAACTTTGTCTTGGCTGCAAAACACACACAAAAAACAATCATAATTTGAGTACAAATTGCTGTTATACAGTCATTAAATTACTGTGCGAATTCACAATATTATCTAAGTATCCTGTTTTTAATTTGAAGACATAACAAAGTGGGAACATAGAAAAAGGAAGTAGATGCCAACTTTTAGCAAAACATTGCACCAGGGAAAATTTATTCGAATTTATGACTTACAGAGCTGATTTCATAAGGTGTTGCCCAAGAGAAGAACAAATGTTTGTCTCGATTTTCACACTGTGTGTAATCTTTGGTTTTCTTGATCATTGTTGTTCCTTCTCCTTGGACGAAATAATCAGCTTCACAATTACCAGAAACATCAATCTGTGAGAATAAATGAGTAATGTAATAATATGGTCAAGAAATCTGCTCCAAGTATGGTCATGATCTCATCGAATGAGGCTTTTTAATTATTGTGTCATACATGAATATAATGACCTCATCATCATCTTATAAAAATAAAATTAAAAACCGATCCCTACCACCTCACACAGACTTGTAATAAATTCAGTATTATAGACCGAATCCATGTAAGTATTTCATTCTGGGCAATGTGGGCATATTGGTGGGTTCTGTATAACTTGATCATAAATTTGATATTTATATAGTTTTTGCTCATTAGAAAATACATTTTTTACAGTTTTTATGATCAAATTTGATATTCACCACTGTTTAAAAATAACTTCATTTACCTCTTTCACTCCAGATGCACTCGTTCTTGATGTAATTTGCATGGCAGACAAGATTCCCCGTTTGAAGTTGAGAACCCAATTAGGCTCATTGGTTGTTGGACAAATGTTTTCAATAAGCCCGTCTTGCCAGCTGAAGTGCAGAGGATAAGCAACAATGGCTTCCTGCCAGTCCAGTTCTTCGTCTGTTCGTGGTATTCCATTGTCTATGTAGATTCCTCGTTGAATCTAATTTCAAGAACAATGAAATGATAAACACATTACAAATTAACATTTTTTTATATTATGAGTCCTATAAACGTGACTAGTCTATGAAAGGTTATGATTATTGAATGTTTACAAATCGGCAACTAATAACATATTTTTAATTATTAGTTTAATATAATCGATATTCAAATCACAATGGGCGAATAGAGACGGAATATGCTATTCTAAATTCAGGTTCAGAATAAAACTGTGAGCCTTCTCAGCCACTTACTTGTAAAACTAGGTCACAATCCGATACCGCTTGTATGGTAAACGGTACTTCAATACTTGTTTGCGCCTTCTGATCGCTCAATGAATCCGTGTGGAAACTGCTTTCAATAACAGTTCTGTAGCTATATGAATATTCATATCCATCGTTCTCAAAAAAACTTCTCCTTCCAGCTGCACAAAAAACGACATACATTATAAATTGATGTCGTAAAGGTGTTGATAGAAAGGTGCATTTGAACCGAAATATTATGGTATTATAAAAGTTATTTTTCCGCTATTTAATTCTAATTTCTCTCCCCATTGACTGGAATTTAATTTAACAATTAAACACTTTCTGTATTTTTCGCGTTTAAAAATATTATACTTACGTAAACATTTTTCGGCGCACACGTTCGGTTGATCAAATGACTCTGTGAAAATTAATAGGAAAAGCATGGTTAGAGATTAATGGCGTGCATCCTTGAAATAATAAAATCACGTAAGTTATTATACGGGCAACTTCAAATTCTGAAGGAACGAGATTTATCGCCATTCGCCGCGAGCTACTCCGACATAATGTCGTCACGTGTTTACAATCACGTGATCGTCTTTCGCTTGAATCATCCAAAGCGATTTTTGACAACAAAGAACTTTGGCGTATTCCAGGCGCAAGAAAAGAGCTTCGCCAAAAAGTCGACAAGTGTGAACACAAATAAAATCATTTTCATTTCACCAGTTTTCGGATATCAAATAATTAATACCGATTGTTATGAAAACTGAAAAACTTCAAGGACAAGCTTAAGAAGACCCGTTGCCAATTAAATGAGCATAGCTTCTAGATATTTTTTGCGATTTTTTGATATACTGCAGAAAGTTCGTGTCGTATTTTATTTGTTAAATAACTAAAACCTCGTTTCTCTTATCCGCCCACATGTTTGGTAACGGTAAGCTATGTTTGCAGTTTTGTGATCTGTTTACGACGTCGCTTTAATATGAAGTACAAAAAAACATCATATGAATTTGAAACTTGGTACGGTAAATGTCGACACAAACAAGAATCGCGCAAACAAATGAAATCTGTCGAAAAAGATATGCGCAGTATGTGATATTGATAATCCTGCGTGAATAGGATTCAATGCCAAAGGTTGAATAGATTTAAAACTCAAGGCAAATGTAGCATAGAAAAAAGTAGAATGTATACTAAAAGTGATGCGCAACATGAAATGTTCTGTCGCGAATTACACCAATTCGTTTTTGAGAGACTCAAAATTATATAAATGGACATGTTGCTTATACATCAGCAAAATTATGTATATATATATATTTGTTACAACATCTTGTTAATAATATTCATGACATTAATTGGGCATAATCTAATATTAAATTTATTGGTATTCCGTGCCTGAACTAAAGAGTCTATTAAGCTACTTCACCAACACGGGGAAAACCTCATAAACTGAGCGAGCAAAACACCAAGCGGATAAAAACAAGTTTTGCGGTGAAACGGAGGACAGACGAAAACAAGATTTTGGAGAAACGGATTCAGCGTGTAAAATCATGTCGATGACGTCATTAACACACCCCCCATATTGACATAACAGTTCATTTTGTCTATTTTTTTTTCTTTTGACCGGCCAGCTGATAGGAAATGCCCGGTGTTTTTAAGCAGGAACGAAACTAAAAACAAGAGAACGCTGGACAATAATAATACAAATCATATTCATCGAAGTAGGATTCATTGCATTTAAAAAATTAAAATGATGTAATTTGTGTTCTACGATTTTCCTTTGAATAATAAAAATGATATACTAAATACATTTAAATAAATTTTTATTGTTTGCGCATTACATTCGGATAAGAACTATTTTTGTCATATACTTAACGATAATATAATTAGTAGAAATAGGTCAGAATTTCATGAAATACATGTTATATCACTGGAATCCTAAAATTACCATATTATCTGAATAATTTTAATTTTGTGTTGTTGGTTTGGGAGTATTCAGACCAATGCCGCCTAAATTTTGCAATTCGACGAACGAATAAAAACGAGAGAAGACCAATTTATCGAACAAAGAAAAACGAGAGAACCGTGATCAAAACAAAACAAATCTGTACAAAGTCCATCTTGAAGATAAATATCACTTCTTCGCTCGTCTTATTGGTTAGCATTATTGATCTAGCAAAAGTTGCTAATAATCTACTAATATTCCGAGCTAATATTACAACTAGTCCATGCCAGGCCCAAATATGTTACATAATTGATTATTTATCAAAGTAATTTTACTTGCATCGAATTCAGCGAAAAGTAAAGTAATAAAAATACCAATATTCAATATATGTTTGTTTAATTCACTCCATATTTATTTTATACTAATTATTAATTAACATCACGTACCGACAAACAAGCACATGATTGATTTTGGTGTTGCACAATTTTGTTTGCATTGAATATTTCGCAATTTGTAATTTGCTCTCAAAATAGTACGAGGCAAATAATTTAGCAAATTTGACAGCGTCACGATTTGGTGTCAAATTTTTTTTATTTCCATTCGACCAGAGGTGATTTTTTATCGTTAATTATAGGAACTTTGAATAATTGGTTGTAAAACTAACCGTGTTGCTTTGAACTCAATTATAAACGGTGGTGCTTTGCGTAATTATACTCCCATGAGCGTTTTCCATTTTATATACTGCAAAATTAATATTTTTATTTTGAAACCATCCTACTTCAAATTGAAATGTAATCTGTCCTTTATTGCTAAGTTAAGAAAAAATAAATGCATTCAAGGCAGGCACAAATATTAGTTCTTGAAGTGATCAAGCATTGTCAAAGATAGAATGCGCATCGAGGGCTCTTTTATCACTCCACAACTGGGTCTAGTAGGCACAGAAACAATGAGTATTTCATTGTACTCTCAAAACTAATAATATGTACAAAATTCATTAAATTTCACGCATTTTATCGCAGTTTTATATCGACTTATCCAATCTCTACTTCAACCAGCGTAACATGTTTTTGCTGATGCTGAGCGGGGTGACCCAGTTTCTTATAATGTTATTTGTTGTGCGACCGCTGTTTTGTGTTATAGTTTCTTATCCGACGTCGACGAAAACATCGCTAGACTCAAGAGACCGAACGATGTTGACGACAGATAATTAGACATAAATTAGAACGAGATAGCTTTGACAGTTTAACTGAAAACAAATATCGAAATTCTTTTCAACGCAATACAAGTATCAAGTGCGAACATATATGCATTTTATTGCGTGGGTAAAATGGATGAACAAAGAAATATCCAAATTGTCACTTCATGTACTCTTCAGCGCCGATTACAATAACATTTTGTGCGCAAATAATTGAAATTCTCATATTTTACTGTTCCGGAATACAACATCTAGGTGACATTGAACAATTTATTATCCTTTTCAAAATCGTGGAACCGTAATTAAAACCGATCTTGGACCTACACTCCCTTGCCGAATAGCAGTATTCTTTTTGTTACTTCAGTACGGTACTTCAATTACGGTACCTTAGGTTTATAGACGAACTCTTTATCGAAAAAATCTTCGGAAAATGAAGATAATATTGGCAATATCGTTCGTGAATTAAATTTGATTTCTAATTACACATTACTATATTTTTAGAACTGTTACTCTGTGATCAAAATTTCAAGGAATCAAACTGCGAACTACCTGGGTGATGATTATATCAGTTCTTTGTTACGGCTTCGCATATTTATAGCAAGTACTCACGACTAAATAATAAAAGATATAAAATTCACTCACTTGCATCTGATCCAGTCAGAATTGTTAAAAGTAAAATCGATAACAATAGGGCGTGCATTTCCATATTCGTATTCGTGTTTCGCCTTTCACCTTTCGCTTCGCCGCCCGTAATAATTAAATCTGTCGCTGAACACTTTTTATACCTAGTCCAAAATTTGTTCAACGCTCCTCTCTCACTTCTCGTCTCTCCCATCAGATGTCTCTCGATTTTGCAACATCTCTTGACTTCTCTCTCGTCGTTGTTGCAAGCAGCTTGCTCAATACTTTTTTCCTCTCTCTGGAAAAGATAAAAGTAATAAACAGACAAACAAAACTATTTTCGACTTCGACCTGTTGATGTCATGCGCAGACGAAATCCAGTCCAAACCGCTTTAAGTTCATTATCGACATGATTAAGCATATATCATATATGAGCAAGTTTTGGTGGCATTTGAAAAGCATTTTCAACAAAAATAATTCAATTTTTATATATATCTTCTGTAAAATAGAATTTTAGACCATTTGTCGAAGTGTTTGTGTTATATTTCGTGCAAATGATACGGTCATGTTTAAAACTCAATTGAAACTAATGCTTTAAGTAACTACTTAGATATAGCATTTATTACATTCTGATTTCTGAGGTAATTCATGGCCAATGTACGCGGCCGGATGTATGCCAAGGGTGATTATACAAGTTATACAGTGTCCCAGGTGTGGCTGTTGTTTGGCGAGAAACCATTTTCTAAATGGATAGTTGTTTCATTACATAAGTGTCTTATCCATGGCCAATTATTTTACATTAATCCCGAATAAAGTTCTAGAATTCGGTTAAGATCTTTAGCAAATACTTCTAGAGTTGAAATCTATGCCAAGGAGCGAAGTCCGATTTATATTTACAGCTCAATTGGTTTTACTGATCAAGCTTTCAGCAAATCAGAATTCGTCTTTGTTTGCTGATGACGATTTATCGCCGGACTTTGACCCGCTTGTCGGAGCCTATGGCTGCTTGCAAAGATTTGCTGTGATTGCAATAAACTTCTATTTGCTCATTCAAAAATTAATGTTACAAAATGGTACGGCCCAAGCATGATTAATATATAAAGTAAATGAAATATTATCATATAATTGTCATTTTATTTGCAATACCTCAGATGACTAATTTAAAAACACCATTGTTACGTAACATTGGTTGCACCAATTCCCTTTGTTTCAGTGAAATGATTCTCAAATCATCTTGATTGTGTATTCGATTGAAAATTATTTTATTTCTCATATTTCAATAAATTTAATTGATAAAGTTTTTTATAATGCAATAATAAACATACTTGACAAAACAAAAATAAAATTTCTCTGATATCGCGTTAGATGCTGAAACTAAATATTTATTGTTGACGTAGGGGAAAAATATAATTTATGTAAAAATTGAGGAGAATTCTAACTATTCTACAGCACCATTAGGATAAATTTGTACTTTGGCACGCAAAAAGGTTTGCAGAAAATGTAGCAGTATTTGCCAGCATTAATCTTTGCATGAAATATCGCCAGCTGACCTTCCAGCTGACAGTAGGACTGAAATTAATCAATAATAAACTCAAATTGCCCGAAATCGCAGACAGATGACGCGCCAATATTTTGAAATAAAAACCGAATTTTGCAATCCATACTACGTTATTCATGCGCAATTGTGCTACAAACATTGAAACTCGAGGAAGGACCTAAAAATTATTATTTATCTAAAAAAAATTTCGAGTGACTATCTCAAAACGAAATACAATAATGCAGTTATTAATTTCGTTAGTAGAAACTTTTAGAATAATCCTTAAAATATTCATAGACTGCGAATATATTCCATATTACCCTGCAAATCGTTTGATTGTGGCATGTAGACCCCAAACCAGAGTATATATAATCAAACAATAATCTCAAAAAAATTAAAATATAAAAGTATATTACGCAAGTATTATGTTGAAAATAACAATTTTAATCGCAATCACGATGTTTTGTTTTATACTTTTAGTTGATTATCAAAATGATGTTTGAAATTATTTAAGATGCCTATTCAATTTTTTTTAGGAACAATATCTCCTAAAAAAATCATGAACTTTTTTGGGATAAATTATAACTTCTGACAGCAATAAAGGTTTGTATTTGAAAACCTCAAAATATACAAATACGATAGATAATTTTTATTATTTCACGATTAGGATATAGGATATGATATTTCATATTGATAATATAACATATATCGATTAATGACAGAAAATCCATATTGAAATGTTTGACTGTGTTTACCGATTTCAATTATAAACCACGATTCCCTTTCTCTTGCCCACAACTAGGTACAAAAGTCCGAATGACGTGTTCAATTCTGACACAATCATAAAGCAATGTTTCAAAACAGGAATTGATATACAGAGTACTAATATTGACAAAGGTGTAACTATAGTTGGGGTCGTAATTATTATGACAGTTCAAATTTTGCGGAAGGGCGAAGTTCACAGAGTTCCAACATGAAGTCCTGCCGAAAAGGCGGAACCTCTGATTTAAGTGCACATTCATCATTTATTAAAATATAATCACGGAATCGTCATAAAACTAGATTAAAATCAAAGTACAGTTAAGTTTGATAGAAATGATAAAAGACGCGAAAAATAAGTTTCTAAAAATAAAAGTGCGGTATGATTAAACATTAACGCAAGTGCTTGGATTCAAAATTTTAAAGACGAGTTCTTTTTTGTATCGAACTCACTAATAGTAATAACACGCTCCCTCATTCGAGAAAATGTATGTATGTCACAATGAAAATCAAATTAACATGACACGCTATACATAAATCTAATTAATACCTAATGCCACCCTAATATCTAAACGCCAAATATACCAAGAGGAGGTTCGCAGAATAACATGACATGCCAAGAACGGGTTCGCGCGGTAATGAATTCTAATTAAGATCATTTGTGATGGTTCTAGAACGTGTTATTTGGAATCACATAGTCCTCATTTCAGTCTGACAATATAATTTAGAATGTATGTTTCTTTTCAAATCACATATTTGTATATAATACTTAGTGGTTAAATTTGGCCAATTTGAGAGTTTTCGGTATAGCATAATTATGCTATATATCCAACCGACCCTTTTTTTTTTATCTATGGCAGTGTATTGACCGGGTGTTATTTCTCAGAAGTATAAATGTTAGGTCGATTGAGGCGAAATTTGTTCTATCCAGCCAATACTATACTTTTGTCCACTCAAATTTTAGTCGGAACTTGCAAAACTGCAATTATTCTAATCTATACATTTTTGTACGTCACGTTGTCTTTCGCAATGTTTCGCTTCTAGGAAATTTTAGTGGACTTTGGCATCAAGGTACAAAGTTCGAAATTTAAAACCGATCTTAGGGTTTTTTGTTTTGTCTAACAGTCATTATGCTTAACGAAATAGAAACCATGCTTTGGCTTTGAATATCCCATGCATAGCTTTTCATTGCAAAGCAATTACTTCATTTTTCTCAAATTCTTCTGACATTTTATATATCAAACGGTACAAATATTGTTGTGCTGACATTGCGGTGCATTGATGTTCGTCTGAGCATCATTCATTGTTACAAAACATTTTGGATATGGAACATCTTTGACCGGATTGTAATTTACAACAGCGAAAGGACAAGCAATCCGTGCTTACACTCGAGACAGGAGCCGACAATATCACTTCGACCTCAACTGAATGTATTCCCCTGATAGTGAAAATTTCCATCAAACACTACCTAGTAATATTCATTACATTAGCCTCATTTCCCAGTATGTTCATTTTTGATGCAGTAAACGTAAATTATGTAAAGATGCTTAGATGAAGAATGCTTATTCAAAATGTCTCATTTTGTATAAAAATCAATTCATATAAATTTCGTTAAAACAATGTCCATGTGTATAATGCTAATTTGCTGAAGATGTCAAAATGAGATGTAATTGTATGCAGGACATGATACCCGTAGAAAACAAAGATTCGGGGTAACAATGCTGTTTTGTGCATTCAACGAAATATTCAACTGTTTGATTATCAAGTAGCAGGAACATAAGACAATAATACATCAATGTTTGTTTCCAAACTAATAAATCCGTTTTTCGTAATTACAGTATTGCTTTTAAATATCGATTTAGTCATACAATCTATATTTGAATATCGTAAACTTTGAAACATTAAAAACCTGATATCCTAATAATGGCAATGTTAATTTATGTTGTTTAATTTTCAAAGCTTTCCACAAATAGTTACATACAATTAACACAAAGGGTACAGTCGGGTTATCCACTCAGGGATTGGAACATTTCCTTGATCATATTTGAGGTTATTTTTCCAACTTTAGGTAGAAAAAAGTTTGCATTTTAAATATTGGTCATTGTAAATAAAAATGTGTACGTGAATGTACGTGAACAGCACGAAAACTTTAAGTACGACAAAGACAAAAGATATAGATATTAATAAGTTTCAAGTTTTTTATTGTGGAGCGCAAAGAAGGCTGTGTACGTCGAAGTCTGGCATATTTTTACTAGAGTCAAAATCGGGAAAGTAGTCGAATTTTCGAACCGCCCTGAATCGGATTTGAAATTTTGAATTCCCCGGTGACGTAGTTGGAATCGAAATTTCATGCTGTCAATGATTATAATAAAAGTAAAAATTTACTCCAGAAACTCGAAAGTTTACAAAGAGTTTTCAACGTTACATATATACCGAAGGAGAAGGAGAAATTCTTTACTAATCGGAGTCAAATATTTCAAAACTCGGAGTCTGTTGCACATTTTCCCCAATTTCCACTGACATTGCAGGTGTCCCGTTTGCGTTTTTGTGATTCTCATGTGCATACCATTTCTTGCACCATGTCGCAAAATGTTTGATAAAACAAAAAACCTGACAATACCATTTTGAAATTAGGTGTGCAAACATTTACAGATTCTAACAGATGTAAAATTCATGCTGAGAGTTGTGTTTCACATATTACAGTTTAAATTTTTTAACAAATTTGTTCGCTCTCTCATTAGTTCGTTTATATCGCCATTATTTGTCATTCGTTCTTACACAACTCACTGACATCAGGGGATGTATAAATTGTTTGATACCTAATAAAATCCCCCGAAACCATTGAAGGGAACTTCGCTGTGTCAACCCACGGATTCAGATTGCGGCAAACTATTCGTATTACAATTTTGATAATATTTAAAGTGAAATTCAGATCCACCAGTTCATCACCGTAGGGAAACTTCACATATTTAATATGCCAATAAAACGTGAATCAAAACTGTGCAGCATTTTGCACTTAGAATACAAGAACAACTTTTAATATGTCAATACAATCTGACTCATGTCAGTTCCAAGGCCTTTATTGTTTTGAGTTCGTTTTATGTGCAAGAAAATTATTAAATTTATTTGTATGTAACTTCTACTTCGAACTTTATATCCAAATATTGATAGCATGCATAAAACGCCGTATTTTACGATTACTCGCAAATGCAGGTAAATTATCAAGTTTTTATTTAAATCAGAGATTCGGAAGTTGTATAGTTTTATATTCGCTAGCGAATTACCAATACACTGCAGTCTGCAGTAGACCATTTTATCAAAACATTGAACAATCGTATTCGCGATACCCCAAAATTCATTAGCATTGCAGCTTACAGACATTTGGTCTTTGCGAATCTTGACTACGGCCAGCCCTCTAAATGGCTGCGTGTATGCTTCAATGGATTTGTTCATAATCATGATTTAATAACATCAGAAGGAAGTTAGGCTTGCAAGTAAGACGGACTGACACAATGAAGCAACGATTTCGTACCTGGAAAATGTCTTTTTCCATGACACGCAGGGTTATCAAATCTTATCCTCAATACGATCATATATATATATATATATATACATACGGGTGGGCCAAGAGTAGGGTGACATTTGCTTCCTAATCAATTCAATTCCTGACTGTTAACCCACATTTATTACACCCTGTATATAAAATCTTTCTGGCTGTCATTTCAATAGATATATATTAGTTTTGTGGATATCAAATAGCTATATTTTTTGAAAAAAGATCTCATTCTTCGAAAAAAAAACAGGGAAATGAACTCAATTGCAAGTGTTTTATTGCATGTATTTCACGACAAAGATATATCTAGAGACACTGATATTTCATGGCATGATATCTATGTGTTCTCGGCTTGCATAACTTCTTCGAAAACAATACGTCTTTGTTTGCTCCAGAATACCACGGCAGCAAGATAACATGATGACAATCACGAAGTCAGATTTTATTGCGTGTCCTTAAGCTAGAGATCAATATTTGACCAATTATTTCGAAATTAGGCCTACCTCCAGCACAAGGAAAAAATCGGTAATTTAACCTGTATTTAAAGCTAAATTTCAAGAGTAGTGCTGGAAGAAATTATATCCAAACACATATATTCAATCCACTTTTTTTTCAAAAACCTGATAAAGTAACAAATGATTACATCTCGAAGACTATCCTGAAAATTATATCATCCAAACAGCGTTTCATCAGTGGCCTAGCTTAAATCGGAGCAAAATACACAGATATGTTTGTGAACTTTTTTCAGTATGTAGGCTAAGGTCTGAAGGTAGCAGCCACGCCTGTGATTTATTAACAGCATATATATGATTGTGCAAACAGTGAGGTAAACTGAGATATTTGTATTGCAACTTGATTGCATTATATTACGTAACAACAAATTGCTCAAAAACACTGAGAATATCACGTCATTATGGTCTTTATCGCAATACGTTTTATTTTTCAGCAATGTTTCCGAAGTTCATGACACAATGTGCAATGCAATGTGGCAATTACCTTTGAAATATATTTAGGTATAAGTTCATTTCGACTCCACAATCAGCAATCAGCATAATAGACGTTAAAGTAATTGATAAAAACAAAACAAATGAAACTGATTATAGAATATGGAAAGCAGACAAAACCTCAAGTAAGGTTTGAAAAGTGCAGATATTAGATGGAAAGGTATTGATAATAGAAGTAGTACGTGTTCGCCCAAAAAAATCAATTAGATTGAAATATTAGAGTTAGCAGTGCTATATGAGAACCCGAATTACAGATTCACCGCAACAATCCCGCTGTTAGCATAATACTTCGTTTTTGCTGTGGATGATGATACGCTCTGTGGCGCTTTTAGCGGAGACGTATACTGGAGAGGGTTCTTGAGGCTCTGAAAAAACAGTAACGTACGCATAAGTACCTGCTAAGATAAATGTACTAAAAAGAAAACATACATTTAACAAGAAACAATATAACTGATTCAACAACCTGTGAGAGTTGCGATAATTCGAATTTTAAATCCATTATTTCGCCAGTATGCCGCTAAATTGGAAATTTATTTAAAAAAATATTCGGCATTCGGCGTCTGCTGTTGTTTAGGCCACATTAGTTTATAGAAGAAAAAATATTCCACGACTATTCGGGTCGTTTTGGGTTTTTGCGCAAAATGGACTTTGGTCCGGGAATGTGTTTTTATACTGAGGCAAAATCCTAAAAGTGGACATAATAACAAGGATGAGTCATAGCTGAGCGAATAATAATGCATTTCTGTTCATGTGAACAAACGTTGTTCTGAGGTCATTTTGTTCAGTATACGTGGAATCATCCGCCATTATCTTGATCCAATGATGATCTAAACGTGGCTGCGTATTTAAAGATAGATCATTTTAGACTCGCAATAATATATATATATATATATATATATCGTATTGGTGAATTACGATCAAGTCAAACTTGAGACGACAGAACAAAAAAAGTTTCTTAAAGATAACATGGGTAGAACATACTCGTCGAATCGTTTCTACAAAATACAAAGGAAAACAAAATTGTGTCGAAACAAAGAAAATCTTATCATCCAACCGGCACGAACGATTTCCCGGGATAAAGGGTTAGATGGACTTTGTACCCGAGAACAGCTGACTATTAAAAAACAATCAATACTAAACGAGGAGGCGAGCTTGCAGATGTTCTTTATATGTGTCAATAATGGTAAAAAAATCAGTAAAGCCTTTTTGTGGAGGATTCCATCACCCGAAGTCCAATATGTTACAAACCTAGGGTCGTCACATCATATTCATATGATTCATTTACTTTGATTTATAAAAATTAAAAGTTTTCAAATTAAACGTTTTGTACAAAATTAAAAAATTACCAATAAAAAAATAGCAAGAAAATATAATATAATACCCAATTTGGATTTCTGCCCATTGACAAATCACCGTGCCTACTATGTCTTTAACTAATATCCCAAAATAAAATGAACAGATTTCTCCCAAATTGATTTAATCCAGATATCAGTCAGATGCGGTATCCTGACAAACAATAATAGAAACACAGTAAAATAAGTGCAAGCAAGCAAGCACAACACAAAGCATGAATATACGAGTTCACTTACATTCAAATGAGACTTCGTAAGAACAGATAATTCCAATATCAAAAACTTAAAAATTGATATTACAAACCCAACAAGCGCATCTGCAGTCCGGGTTGAAGTTCTTTCATTCTTTGTAACTTTCGTATTTTGTAAAACCAATACCCTTGTAAGATTTCCGTCAACCATTGCGACTGTTTTTGTTAATGAAGGCAATAAGTAAAATGAATAAAAACTCTCTTACGCAAGAAGTAATTCACATTCGTGTAAGAAGTATGCAGTGTCCTTATAACAATTGAAATTGCGTTTCCACAACTAAAATTATCATTCAATTTTCTGTTGCAGTAATATGCGTGAAAAAACAAAAATGCATAGAAGACCAATCTTCGGCGTAACTGGACATGGTAGCTGTATAGGAGTTTCTATCAATACAATCATTAAACATAGCCCATGTGGCGGCTGATGGGTAATTACTGGTTATTTGCTTCAATATTATTGGACACGAAATGTACATAAGATTCGTTATGTTATTATATTGTTTTGTTTTTTCGTTTTCATTTCCTTGTTAGTATCTTGTTGAACAAATCGCTTTTCTCATTAAGGCGTTTATCCCGGTATCTTTATATATGTAAAAAAAATTGTGGGCTCATTCGCGATGACGTCGTCAAATTAAAAATTGCGAATCTTGTGGTCTGCTGGAACAAATCGCATCCCCGTACTACTTCGTTTTGGCTTCCGTATCCATATATTGAGTGTCGCTCTCGTTATAAGTTTTCGGAAAATATAACCTAATTTTCTACGCTGCTGCTTGGTCCATAATCTCTCCCTTATAAACTTTGTTTGCGGTTGTTCTACGCACGATGGACGAGATTTTTGTTTTATTTTAGAAATTTAAAATCGGTTATGGAATTCATTCAATAGAAAAGAATAACCGTTTTCATTTGTGGATCAAGGTGAGTGACTTTCTGATGCGTCATATATATATATATATATATATATATTTTTTTTTTGCGTTTTGAATATGTGTCTTGCAACAGAAATTTCAAAATTTGTCTTAAACAATATCTAACATAGTCAGAATCCGATGTTCTCGTTTGTGTTATAGAAATTGTAGACGTGTGAACTTAGTCTTTAAATGTATGCATTGGAAGCTGAAAGCTCTTTGTGAAATTAATGTAGAACTTCCGCTGTGTCTGGGACAAAAACAAGTAAGTTAATTTAAACAATTCGAAGAAAATTGAAATCTCCTATAAAAAACTAATCAAGTGTAGTTTTTATACAATGTAATTTTTTTTCCTCAGAAATTGTCTGTCAATCAGTACTCGAAAGTAACCGATGCCTGCGAAAAACATGTGAAGCTAGCTAGGGCTTTTCTGTGTGTCTTAATTAAACATAAGCAAGGTAGGTTCTGAATTCATTCATCTGAAACATTTCCCAATCATGGAAGAATTTTTCCTCTAAGAAGAATTTTGTTCAGATCAATTACTATTATTCTTTATTATTATTACTATGATGGTTATTTATGCACGCATAAAATACTTGAATTGTACAAAACGTGAGTGCATATGATCTATTGAGAACAATTAAAGTAGGTTTTATGCATAGTGAGGGGGAATATAGAATTCCAAAATAGGCCATGAAGGATTTAACGAAAAAAGTTATAACCGCTTCTCTAAAATTACTCTCGTTGTGCAGTTTTCGTGTTTTATGAAAAGAACTAATTCACACTAAAATCAAATGCTATCATTTATTTCGAGCCGTAGCATCGTTTATGTATGGAAGTAATCGTCTCTTTGATAAGTGAAAGGAGAAAGCTAACCAGCAGTGGGGCTACTTCGCTGCTCGGCTGAAACCATGAAGGAATATTTTAGTTTCGGCACTCCCTAACTTGTAATATATTATTTAGGTTATGCCATGAATACGAGCATAAGCGAATAGGATGAAAGCGAATCTCACGAATCAAGAGTTTGTTGAAGTAAGTAATAATCTTTCCATATTATCCCAGTGGATAGGAAAGCCGTAAAACGGTTTGATCATGTGAAGACCACGGTCTCTAGTCCTCTTACCAGTCAGTGTCGGATATGGGAATAGTTAACTGATTATTACTAGTTCTGGATGTGTGAACTTGATGACATAGGCAGTTATAGCCGACCAGCGGTTACGTAAGTCGTAAACCACCTATACGAGTTAGCAATCTTCATTCACATAATTTGACTCCTCATGATTCAAACCTCTACAAAAGTATTTGAAGGTGCCATGGCGATTCAGTTCATACCGCTAAGCACCATGTGACCCCCGCCAGGCCGGAGTATTCCTTAAAAGACTTATAAAAAAATATGGCTCGAACTATGCTTCGATCGGAACAAGCATGATCTGACTCCAACATGCTTTGTAAAATGAAACTAAAAGACGTATGACTAATATATGCAGGGATTATTAACCCGTTAAGATTGAACTCCTTATATATTATTGAAATATATCTGTAGAATTGTATATTCACACTAAATAATGGCTTTATATGTCAGTTTAGTTCGGACTTATCATGTTGTCAAAACCTCTCTTTAAGACGCGTGCGCGCATCGACTTAGGGTCCGCAATCTTCAAATAGGTTATTCTTTTTCCTCCTCTGCCTGTTTGAATAGTTTATAATTTACAATAATGCTTAATGAGAAATATTTAACCTACTACCCACATATGGAAGTTTCCTTCCCTAAAACAATGAAATGAAAAATATTCATAGTGCTACTCGGCACCTGTGGGGATAGTGCAAATTTGCCATTGTTGGGCGAGTCAATGGTGCCTGGTGGATAGATTATGACAAGTCCACAATTTATTATTCCATTTAGAGACTGATAAATGGACGGCCAAAGTCCCGTCATTAACTCGATGCAGTGATATTGGTGACCTAATATTCCAGTAAACAAAATCACAGTTTTTCCCCTCGTCTATTGCTGCTGCTAAATATTAGATTCTGCACCCACGGAAATACCTATATATAGTTACTGTTGCCATATGCAGCTCCCGAGTACACAAGCTAGCAGATGAATTTTCTAACTACTCAAGTCGCCTGGTCTGGAATCTGAAATCGGTATTTCTGATGTTATTGGATACGAAATGGTTATTGTTATTAGGTTGTTGTTGTTGGTGTGAAAATACCGCCTTATTCTACTAACTACTGGACCAATTGCTTGGGAAATTTTCAGTGATTAAAGTATGAACTTGATTTAAATTAATTTAAAAAGCTAGAAGGCGATGGACCTTCCTCCGACCTTTGACCCCCTAAAAGTTCTTCCTATACTTTACCATTGCAAAATTTTCGGGGCGCATTTTGGGAGGGGTTTCGCGAGTTGGCACCTGTAAAACGGGGTATGTGTTTCAAACATGATTCATTATGACAGAGTAATCATTGAATTATCTGTTTTATATTTAATTTTCCGAAACGCAAAGTAAACTAATAGAGTACCACTCCTGAAAATTTGTCCGAGTGTGAATACGTCTCTTTTTGCATCTTGCTGATTAGCCAATGTCACGAAGTAAACAAAGAAGTCGATGCTCGAGGAGAGGTTCATTAAGCTACCTTTATTTTTTCAAAAATGTCTGTGTGTGATTCATTTGTGCGATGCCGGTGACGTCATCAAATGTAAATGCCGTCATCCCGTTACGTCCCAAAAATTGAAGTTGCGCACATTGTAGGGGTTTTGCTTGAGCGTTAATCTAGTGGTGAAAAAGTACTGTTAGTCTACTGTGATAGTTCTTCAAAATTATATAAATCGAATAATTTAATTTTTCCTTGACCATTCTTTAACCTTGGTTTGTCGTATATCAAAGCCTGCCCCAGCAGTGGCGTATCTGCGTGAAGTTTAAAATGCGCCCCCTCTATTTTTAACGACCGTTTGTTGCTTAGGGATACTTATACTATAAAGTAAGTTTGTTATCAAAATGAGGTTTCGCCCATTGTGCGCTCTTATCCAAATGGCGCCCATGGCGGGGGCAGGCACAGTGGCAACGAATCACCCAGAAATTCACAATTCTTCATTTCGCGCCTGGTCATGGCAGAAAAGCTTAATATCTCCTCAATATTGCTCTTTTTAAACAATCTGATGACTTTATCCACTCGTATTTTATTTTGACGACTAGATTTGGAAAGCTGACCCAGATAAGCCGAAGCTTTCTCTACATATTTTTGTCTATTTATCCTCTTACTTGAAACTTAAATAAAAATAAAATTATCGAAGAAATATCAGTTTCTCCATGCTTATTGGTTGTCGGCAATTGGGTTTTGTAAAAGTCTAATAAGGAATAGGATTCGGGGGCATAAGCGTAAGAACTGTCTTTAACGTTCTTTCGGGGGGATTTTGCGTGTTTTCCAATGACTGACGTCACTGGCGAGCGCGATTTTATGGGGCGCGCTGGATCCGGGCACAAACGACGCGATTTTTTTATATCTGGCCGATCATAAGCCATAGACAAATCGAGTATAATTGCTGAAATTTGTCCACGATCATGCTTGATCCGGATGAAAATTTTCACGGATTTCTATTTTCTAAGGTCTGACCTTGATTTCCTTCATATTCTCTTATTTTGGGGGTTTCTGTAGTCCACAGCTCGCGTTTCTCTTTCGTTATATAGATCTTTGCGCCGCCCTTCCAGTGACGACACACAATTGATAAGCGGATGTTACATTCGCGGCCCAATCGCGGGATTCAAACTTTGGTCATCGTGAACAAATTTATGGTCTACCCAACGCCTTCCTTGGCCTAGTTGGTGAAGGCGGTTGATATACCTTTAGTTTGTTCATGGTGACCAAAGTTTCCCGTATCAATCTCGTGTCGTCATTAATCAGATTTAGCAGATATCTAAAATATGTAAGAAGAAAAAAATAAACGAAAATGGAGAAAATTGAAGGGTCAGACACTCAAAAGGTATATAATAAAAGAAAACGAGAACTCAATGCTGAAATCTATATTCATCATATAACACTCAAAATTATAACTGAAAAAATGCGCTACCTAATTGGATCGAAATAGATTATTATTTATAAAATTGAAGTTCTAGCTTATATATGCATGAAGAATGGGAACTAGTTGACTTAGTTAGATCCAGACCTGCTCAGAAACGACCTCACACTACCACGCCCTGAACTGAAATGCGGCACGCGCGCCAAATTTTTTCAAAGGTCATAAGAGAAGAAGAAGAAGGTGTATTACTGTTTCCTGTCAGGATTAACCAAAACAAGAAACAATCAAGTAATTAACCGATACTCCACATGTGAGTGAACCGTATGTAAACACACCAAAAGTAGGCTAAGTAGTACCAAAGGAAATCAGTTAAATATTCAAACTAATACTAACTTCTAATGTCAAATTGTTTGTCCGGCGACTCCAATTAAACGCTTCGCTTTTATTTGGAGAAAGTTCGAACATTAGGAACGATGATCAGGTATACTAGAATTTCCACAATCCAGAGGATGTCCCAGGTCATTTATATTATTACCAACCAATCACGTCCATGCACTGGAACTAATTGATCTTCCAAACTTATTATCATGGACGCTGGACTGCTGAGTGGACAAGAGGCTCTATTCGTCAAAGGATTCAAATATTGCTGCATTTAGATGCATAAATCTTGATTAAATTCAATACTATTCAACTGGCGCAGCGCAGTAAGGACACCTGTGGAAGGAATCTGTGAATTCGTATATATAGAAAATGTTTTAACCCAAGAAAAAATAGGTAGTATTAGGACATATATTTGATCCGACCGACCTGCCCACCCACGGAATGCGCCACTTAAAAAATTATGACTTCAGATTCTTTTCTTGTATATATATGCAAATAGAAATGTTTTCATTCATTGATCTAACGTAAAATGTATTTCAATACGATCCTTGATTTTATCGCTTATCGGAGAGTTGCCGAACACAAAAAACAGTTAGCGGTAGGTAAAATGACATCAGATTATTTTTAAAATATTGCATAGCTCTACAACTAACATCAACTATACGAATATTGCTCACTGATCTTAGGAACAAAAGAAAATTTTCTGCTTCTTCTCAGCATTAGACTTCCAATTATGCAGACAAGTACCCTTGAGATCTGATGATCATTGCCACTTGCAACACCACAAACAAATTTGTTTGTTATTTTACGTTTATGACGGCGTTTACCCTGTGAATCACCGCCATAATATCGGATGCAACGGATATCCTCATCCAACTTACCAAATGCTGTTGAACTATCCTATCAAATTTTCACAGCGAAGCTCTTGTCTGCAGTTAGAGCGATTGAAAACCCTATATCCTCATACGTTTATATAAGTAAGACATTACAACAAATCCAATAAAAATTATTCAACCCACACCAAAAAGCTTTATTACAAAAATATATAAATCTCGCTATTAAAAAGTCAGTTATTAATCCATTTACAGAATAAACTCAGTACGGCAAGGCCACATATATAGTAAGATTCTGGTATAGCATTTTATATACCCGCATAAGGGAATTAAATTTCACATTAAAGAAAATTAAGTAAAACATTCCTGATCAATTAGAAAAAATAGTTTTTATTGCGAACTTAACTAAAATGGCACACAATTATAATCTTACAATGAAGATTGAAATAGTTAAACAATGAAAATCGCACTTGATGGTATCCAATACACGGCTTCCATTTGGTTTGCCTGTACGAACCCAGTATGTAATTTAGTCAACGGACATTTGATAAGTGTCGAACAAATAAAAAAATCTGCTTGCGTTTAAGAAAAAGGAAATTGATGATAGGACAGATTCTACTATTGCAAAACCAGAACCAGAATAATTTGCTCTGTGTTTTTTGTCTGTGGATCAATAGCAAGTGTGACAGCTTTGGCAAGGAATTGCATACTTTGCTCCTGCGTGACATATATGACTAAAATTATCATTTATTGAGCACACATACATACAGTAGTAATAAAACGATTATTAATGGAGAACACGGGTGAACAACGAAAAAAAAACTTATCCAAGAACTGTTTTTTAACAGTTATCAGTCACTGACGCTCATACTTGGTTGATTATAGGGAGCAAATATTAATTGAAAATATTACCCTCACAGTGAATTATATTATCAATATATCTTGAATATGTAGTGTTGAAAAATACAAAAAATGGTGAAATTACATACCAAAATCTTGTGTATTATGATAAAACAATATAGTATTTTTAAGAGAAACATGATAATGATCAAAACAATGTTTAAGTCAATTTTTAACTTCATATAATGGACTTATAACATGATATATAATTGCGCCCAACTTTCATTTTTTTTTTACTGGAATAATGATGCTATGCAAGCTGGGAATGAAATTAAATTCTGTTATACTTCTGGAACTCCCAAACTTTCTACCAAGGAGAAAGAGTTGCCCATCCCATCTGCTTTCAATCCCAAGAAAACCCAAATTGCCAGCTATTTAAGAATATTATGAAATAATAGTTTGCTCCTAATTTGAAAATTTCATAAAACTTCACAAACTATTAAAATAAACATCATTGAGGGGTCATGTTAGAATGGACGGATAATAATACAAAAATGGATTACTTGAAGACTAGTGACTAAAAAAGTATATAATGTGCATATTATTTACAGCAGAAATTGAAACTTGAATAATCGTTGGCACAAATAAAAAATTTGAGAAAAAGATATGTTGAACGGATTAGAATTTCATTATATCTAACAGAGTTTTGTAAGATTTCAAAAAACTAAAAATTTGTCATGTGATATAATTTTTCATAATACTTTGATTAAAAATAACAGTTTTCAAAATGAATTTTATACAAAAACACAAACAATAGGCCATTTTTATATATCCATTGGATGTCATATTGGTATTGTCAAAAAGGTAATGTACATTACACAAGAGTCATTGCTTTCAATTCATATATAAATATACATCTTTGTAATTCTCCCGCCATCTTATCTAAGTTGAGATTGAAATCCTGCGTTTTTATTTCTTGCAGATGGACTGTAATACACATTACTTCGATACTTATTCATCTTTCTAAACGCGACGTGAGATTGTATCTTCTTGTTCAATAATCCCTGTTTCATGTTCTTAAGTTCTTGTTCTGCTTCATGTCGTAACTATAAAATATAATATCATTCGTATTTTACTTTTATAACCAATTTTCTAATGCATATTTTATATATAGCAAATTCATTGAATGATTGTCAAAAATCACCATTATAACTTGGATAGTGTTGTGAGCAAGTTAGCCCCATAGCATTCAGACAGTAATACAATCCCATTAAATTGACGATGTAATAAATTAGAACAGATATTCGAAGTCATGGAAGTCCCAAACTTATAAGCTTCACGTCTATACTTCTAGAGTTCACGTCTAGAGTTTTAGTATGAGCCTAATGTCCACTGAAGCTAATGAATTATATTTAGTAATGATAAATAAAACTGATATGACCACGAAATATACCCTCTTGATTTCTAGTCCAGTTTCGTATATAGCAAAGTTATGCTTTGGGTATAAATTTAGAAAATTTACCTAACGAACTAATTTCATTCGATTTTTTTTAATTTTTGAAAAATGTACATTTTTAAATGGTCATTTAATGCAAATTTTATGAAAACCAAATTTTTAAAACAAATTTATAAACGTAACATTTTATTCCCATATGTTTGCCAAATCATTTTTTGCCAAAATAAGGCAAAAGAATAAATAAAAAATAAAAATTGTAACCTTGACTTCTCCAGTCAATCTGATTTTTGCATTATTCAATTTTTTCTTCAAATCTTCAATAGATTGCAAAGTTCTTGATGCTTGAATTTTACTGTTGCTCTAAGAGAGTGGAATAACATAAATGAGTTATGACTGAAAATTCTATTCAAAATATGGCAATTTCTAAATCACAAAAGCAGTAATAAACCTTGATTAGGGTTTCTCAAATTGGGGCCTTCGCTAGGTACCATTCAGATGACTAAATTAATTTCAAGTAAATTGATTGCAAATTATTTAATTCTTCGACTGTAATGCCGCTATTAGGATAGGATTTACATATTTAACCTGAGGAAGTGGGAAAGCCGATGGCTTAATCATATGGCGAACCAAAGCCTTTTGTCCGGTCACCAGTCAATGTCGGGTAAGGGATTAGTTATCCAGTTATTTGTACTAGATCACGAGTCACCAACCTTTAGCATTGAAAGAGCCATTTGGCATCCTTTGTATCAAACTCAAACCTACTTGGAGCCACAACATCTACTCTAATGTCAGTGACTATTGAAACACTCAGAAAAACCACTTATGATGCAAAAATCTAGTTCATACTAAGAAGAAGCTAAATTGAATATGAATGATACAATAATTCAGTCTATGGCAAAACGAAAAAAACTTGTACAATGAAATGAACAAATTTGTTTTGACAGGTTTGCATCACCTCAATCCGATCCATTTTTACCGCTCGCGACTTATACTTTAAGAACTGCTATGATGTATAATCTGCTCCAGAGTCGCAGGTTGCCGATTGCTGTCCTAGATTCATTGACTTGATGCGAACCAACGCAGGGTAAATCAGAAGTGCGATGGCAAGCCTATTATTAACACTTAGCACGATGTTCCACCCACCGCACCATTGTTCGCCGATATTATCATAACTAATATCATTATGTAAATGAAACAAGCTTCGAAATCAGTACCTTAACCGAAGGTCTCACATCAGCTCTAGGCAATACTGTTGATTTGTCTCTTGAAAGTGTAAGAGTGGCTGCTTGATGTGATGGCCATTTCTTGCGGAAACTGGAAATAGAAACATTAAAAATTGAATCACAATGAAAACTTAATGTTTTCGAGAGTGGAATTTTCAAATTTTCACAAACAAATCAAAAATTTTCAGTCCCGGGTTCAAGTCTAAATTAGTAAGTGGCACATTGTTTATAGCTTTATTCTGTGCAAACACCACAATAAAAACATTTATTTAAAATAAATATCCTACGTGTCATGTTGTTGATGAAGTCTTTCACAAAGATCAGTTAATGTTGCTGTTTTCTTCTTTTCATTATAATAACGTCGTTTCCACAAGTCTCTACCTGTGAAATGTTTGATGATGAAATGAGAATATTGTCAAACAGAGCTGACCTAAGATTGAGTTGGGCACCAGGTATCTTTGAAGACATATCTGTTAAATTTTTGTTTGCCAAAATGGCATACATAATATGAGCAAACCATCCATAAGAAATATTCAAAATAGCATTTCATGACCATCAAAGGGCTCTCGAAACTAGAAAATATAATTTAAGCACAAATTTGATTACTATGGAACTCGAGACTAAACCTGATCCACCAGAAAGAAGCCTGTGAGATGACATGACAAAAAATATTTTAATTCATGTATCTGGCAAAACTTACTGGTAAGGTCTCTCCATACTCGACTGTAATTAGTAACCGGATTAGAGGCCTTGGTCTGCCATATATTTAAACCATGTTAACGTTCTTTTCTCATCCAGAATACATATAAAAATCTAATTTTATATATTTCATAAAATAAATATAAAAAAACAAAAAGTACAAACCAGCTCCTCTTCTATGGTTAATTTGTGCTGAAGTATTTTTTGCTCTTTTCACCAATTCTTGTCTTTGTTTTTCAAAATACGCCCTGTTTTCTTTCATACGTTGTAATTCGTTCCATAATCTTTGCTCTAAAATATTGAAAATAGATTTTATTTTATAAAGATGTTGGGGTACTAGAAATATAGCCCTATTCTGATATACAGAATCAATGTTCTATAACATTTTTTTCTGATGTAAATCATTACAATATCAAGTGTGGTCACACTACATTAAGCGGATACCGCACTGTCATAACTTCAATTTTCGAAAATCTTCAGTTTGAGGGAAAAAATTTGGGGTTGGCCCATACTCACTACCATTTAGGATAGGATTTAGATATTCATCCAGAGGGAGAGGAAAGTCGATAAGAATACTCAATCATATTGTGAATCACAGCCTCTCGTCCGGTTACCAGTCCATGTCGGGTATGGGATTAGTTAGCTAGTTATTTGTTTTCGGAAGCATGGACTTCCAGGATGTCATAGCTTCAGTAGGCTATATGGTACAGGAATAATGACAGGTATAAGAGATCTAGTATAAATGATTTGCATATGCATCATGGGTACAGGAAAAAAACTTCATATGGTGCAAAGTTTTTCAATAAGAGTTTAAAAAATTTTATTATATTGAATCGTGTATTACAATGTGTGGGTTGGAAATGTGAACATAAATAAATGAATAGATAAAATTTGAAGAGTAATTTAATCAAAAAAAAATTCAACATAATTTACTTTGAATAGCAAGATTTCTTTTCTCAGCAGATGAAGTTCTGCTTTCGTGTGTTGAATCCTCGTTTTGAGTTTTTGCAAAATCAGTGAATTCATTTTCTTTTTTATCGAATGGTCTTCGCTGATTGAACGTTTTCATTGGAAATGATTCCTGGCCAGGTCTGTCAGATTCCGAAATACTCTTTGTCGGTTTGTCTTCTTGCAAAAGCTCCAAATTCTGTAAGATAAATGTCATGAGCAAATTAGAATATGTAAACAGTAAAAAAGAGTACAATGCAACAGTGTGACAAATTGGGTAATGTCAGCTAGGTCCAACCAAAAGAATTTCTGTCATTCAAAATTCAGTAACCTTCCCACCTATGGGCCTTGTTTGAACTGTGGGTAGATGACTGAAACGAATTTAGCATTTTATCGCAAATGTGTTACATTAACACATAAAAATTTCAATCCAACTTGAACAAATATCACAGAAATGTCAGGATCGTTTTTAAATTTTTTTTATACGACACTTATTTGCGTCTTTCTCTTCGAACAAGGACATGAACAAGCGTTCATTGATATCTAACGATATGTGAGAAGCTACTATTTTTGGAAAGACTGAAATCTTTCTGATTCAAAATTATCTACCCGATTTAGCATACCCGTTGTGATGGGGTAAACATGGTATTCAAACTGAGATATGCAACCTAAGATGCCAACACAGTTAAGTCTGAAGCTTTAACAGCTAGGCCACAACATCCTTATTATATTTTGTAGCAGTATAAAAGAGCTGTCAACCATTCCTGATTTTCTTACCTGGTGATGAGAGTGTGGAGTTCCAACTATGACAGGTTTTTCTGCATTATAGATGGATTCCCCGTTGCGTCTCCCTTCTTCATTAGAAACTTGCATTGGTTCTGTATCTGCGTGCATTGCAAAATGCATCGGCATACCATCCGGATTTCCTCTATTTAGCAGATTTTCATTATCTGTTGCATTTCCTGTTACAGCCTTTTCTGTGATTTTGTTATTATCCGCACGGCCGTCTGTGGAAGATTTGAGTTTTTCTTCTTGAAATTCATGTGAAGTGCTCACAGGAGGAAACATTTTCATCAAGGGATTCCTTTTTTCTGTATTTTGTTCAGATGCTCCTTCATCTTGAAAATTTTTAGTTCCTGGTCGCAAGACATGGTTCTCTGTATGAGGATTAGATTCGGAAGTTCGATAGAAGGAAGAATCCTCCTCTCTGTTTCCATTGTGGAGCTGTTGTTGTCGAGCTTGTTCTGGAGATACCACAGGAAAAGCATGGCCTAGCGGATCATGTTGTCCGTTAGCTGAATTATTTGTATCAGGTCCATTCATATCTCCACCATGAGTATTAACTGAAGGTTGTTTCTGAAGGTCGTTAGATTCAGGATTATTATCATTTGGAGTAAAATGCTGATCATATTCGTGATTCCTTTGTGCCGATTCATGCAAAACATTGGGCCTGTTACCATGACTACTATCGGACAAATCACCAGGGGATACAGATGCCCCAGCTGCCACAAACCCTGCCTTGGTCGCCATTTTATTGTGATCCATATTTCTGACACCATTCTCCTTTGTTTCAGATTCTACACCATACAAGTGTTGCTCTTCGAACTGTTTTTCTCCGGTATTTTCAACATGTTGATTCTGATGACCTCCATTTTGTTCGTGTTGGGAATTGGCTGCAATCCTTCCTTCATCATAGAACCTGGTTTGTGAAGTAGTTCTGACTGGTTGGTAATCGTCAAGCAATGATCCGTCATCTGAATCTCTGACAGAATATTGACTGCCGCTACCACTTGCAGCATCACTGTGCCAACCTGGTGATAATCTGTCTCGAGAACTGGAAACATGTAATGGCTTGGCTTGCAACGTTTGTCGATAACTCATTTTAGAGTCATCATACCTGTTGAATGTAGTTGAATATTTAATTAGTGAAAATACTTAATTATATTAAGACAAGGGAAAATCAAAACTGATATCATTTAAAAAATTAGATGTTCTGATTACTTGAACACAATTCCAGTATTCAAATTTTGCATATATCAGGACCTAATTTTCATTTAATTGATGCAAACAAATTGCAATATAGAGTGATTGAATATATGGACACAAACATGGACTATCCTATAAGACTTGTTATCTGATCATTGGAATACTTCAAATTTTAATTCCAAGTCCCACTATCTTAGGAATTCACATTCCCATTGAGTTCAGGTTGTCTGCCATTTTAGTGCGCATACTTCAGGAAGTCCCTTAATCGAATAATGCGTTTGCCAAAAAAGGTGGACTAGCATGGCGAATGCCATGTGTTGGTGCAATACGCTCAAAAATGGCAAAATTGAAAGAAATTGAAAAATAGTCTTCTAAAGGTTTTATCTATCAGTGATGGAAAATTTTAAATTGATTTGCCTAATAAATCGGTTCTCAACCAGTGGGCCATGGCCCACATGAACATTTTCAAGTGGGCCACGCAGTTATTAAATATTGCTATAGTTACTGATAAATTAGGTAAACTTTGATTGTAGTAGCATAAATGATGATGCTTTTTTTTTATACTGAGTGATAATTCTCATTTCATCAAATATTGAACTGGAAGTGGTTATCTTTGAGAAAATAATAGTTGGTTTTCGCCTTGCATGAGAAAGTTAATGAACCACAAAATTTTTGAGCAAAAAAACTAGGCCACAAAAGAAAAAAGGCTGAGGATTACTGGGTAATAGTTCTTGAGATGAACGAATATCCACAATCACAAGAACAACAATTTTGCAAAATGATCCACTTCATGTCTAATAAGTTACTGGAACCTATTACAATACCTGTCATCAGCTACTCCTTTAACAAAACTGCGTCGATCTCTGTCATTTGATGTGTGATGTGAATACTGTTGTTGCAGAGTTTCTGACCTGTTGACAAAATAAAATTTAATCTCAGATTTAAATGTTATGATTAGAAGCATTTAAGATCAAGTCTCTGTTTACACTTCCAAAAACTTATTTTTGTAAATCTTTATTTTATCAGGCAGACTTTCTTGGATAAATATTATTTACAGAGTACAATAGAACTGTCTAACGTTGTTACAGATATAAATTTATGCATAAATTTAAGCTAAATTTGTTAATTTAATATGAAAATCCAATCATATTAAGAGACGACACAATTGAATTCTTCTTTAAAATCAAGCCATTGTCCAAATCAATAGGCACAAACAAAAACAGAAACAAAAAACCTTTTAAAATTGATATGGTTTATTTTGTTATCTTCAATGAAAGCACACAAATAAAAAACGATACCATGTTGAGCTGCTATTTAATTAAAAAAGACATCTAAATAAAGCCCTACCTGTCTTCAACAAAAGCACCTTCATCTTCGGAATCATGTGACCTATCATTGAATCCGGAATCATGATTCACATATTGAACTTTACGTATTTCGCTTTCATATCCCGGATTGGATTGGTCATCCTCGTCGGGATTAGATGAGGCTTGAGAATGGTTATGGTAATTTTGTGAAGGATTGGTACTTATTGGATCAGATCTAGTTGGCTCATTCTTATTTGTTTTGTAACTACCATTTTGATCTTTACCGGTGTGATCGCCACTCACTGGTTCTGTAAATACACTTGGAGATTTGTTACCATTTTCATCATGGTTGGGATATTGATGTGGATGTAAATTATCAGCTTTATATTGTGATGGGTGTTCATTAGAATTTTGTGTAGATTGGTAATATTGGTCTGTGATTGGTTGGCCATGTGGATCAGTGGATAGTTGGTTGTGTTGATGGTATGGGTTTGAATTTTGTTGAGGATGGTGATAATATTGGTTTTCTTCTGAGTTGTAATTACTATCTTGAATTGGTTGCTCTTTCTGATGAATCATGTTTTGACTTTTGTTATCAGGTGTGTGTCGCTCAACAACGATTCCCGAATCTAGAAATAAATCAATCCTTAACAAAAGAAAAGTCAAATTGGCAAGCTGTAATTCCTTTTCAGGTCCAGTTCTGGTTTGGGGAGAGATCTTATCACCAGACTCATAAACACAATATGGCAAAAGAATCTGCTATCTAAAAAGAGCTAAAAATTACAGAAACTATTGAGGAGCGTTGCAATCATACCCCTAGGATTCATAACTAGGGA
Source organism: Styela clava (assembly GCF_964204865.1). Taxonomy (NCBI): domain Eukaryota; kingdom Metazoa; phylum Chordata; class Ascidiacea; order Stolidobranchia; family Styelidae; genus Styela; species Styela clava. The sequence goes on along the minus strand of NC_135258.1, from coordinate 13,467,397 downwards.
CCTTATGCAATTACAAGCATGATTGGTCATTCTTGGTATATAACTAGAAATTGGTAACCAAAGAAAATGAAACTACATATTTTGTCTTAGTGTAGAAATTGAACAACTTAAACCACTAAATGCCAATGATAACAATAGTTTTATACACCAATTAAATTCACAATAAAGCAATAAAATCAACAACAATGCAACAAATTTCAGATTGTTTTCATTCTAAAATATAAACGGGAGTGAGACTTCTGAATTCCCTTTTTTTGTGGTTTCATAAAATTAAGTGTTTGCAGCGTTAGTAGACATAAATTTCACAAAGCAAATTTGCAGAGAAAAGTTTTGTGGAAATTGTTGTCAGTACTGGTGTGCTACAGTGAGCTTCTACCCTTCTAATTTAGAATATACTAACTAAATTAAAGAATTTGAAATAATATGCCATCAAGACTAGCGATATTACAAAAATAATATTATTAATGTTGATCAAAAAAATACATGTTGAGAAACCATGCAAAAACTTTTTTCTCTGTAAAAATTTGTCACTCCTCATTAAAATCCTGATAAATCTTAATCTCAAATAACATTATTTAAACCATATTTGTTTTAAAAAATAATAACATGTAAATCAATTTGGATTAAAACTTTATTTGAAAAGAGATTCAAGAATATCCGGTAAAAAATAAAAAACTGGCAAAAATATCTGGTAAAATAAAAAACTGGTAAAAATCACTATCTAAGACCTGATTCGTTTTAGTCATTTCTGTTCCACAAAGGATGAAAATAAAAAGGCTCCAGATTAAACCAAACAAATTCTAGTAGAACAACGTTCATTTGTATATTAGTGACAATTTTTTTCAATCTATTAATTTAATTATGTTATACCTGGTAGGGGTGTGGCATCCTCATCATCAGACATTCTATATCTTCTTTTGGCTAATTCCCCGATGTCATCATCACCTCTACCCTGTTCATAAGACTGTCTTTTGGATGCTGAAACATAATTCGATTCTTTTTCATGAGTACCAACATACTTGGCATTTAGGTTTGGATTGGCGGAAGAATATGCATTGGGAGTATTGGTTCTCGACAAGTTTGGAGGTAAAATATGCTTGTCCGCTACACTTTGACCACTTACGAATCGTTCGCCTAGTGTTTCACTGCCAGCATCATTGTAAAAATGTTTTCCGTCATTTCTGGATTGTAATACAGGCCGTTGTCGCATTCTCAACTCTCTTTGATGTGGGTCATTATTGGACACTCTTGGCTCAGAAAATTGTGAGTGAGAAGAAGTACTCTCTTGACCTGTAGTATTGTACTCATAATTTTTGAGAAGTCTTGTTTCTTTAACAGAACTTTGTCTAGTTTTGTTCTCCAGTGGGGCAAGTTTTGTTTGTGGCAGAGTTTGATGATTGTATGAACTTGGCTGGCTCGGCAGAATAAAAAGTTCAGGCAAAGTATTCTGAAAGATACAATATGTGAATAAGAGTTAGACTTAACCATATTGGAATCACAGGTTAATAAATCTTGGGTTCAAATTCCACTCCCACTCAGGATGTAACAGTTTGGGTAATAAATGCGGAACCTGGAACAGCCAGACATTTCAAATCATAGTAGCTGCTTATCTAGCAGTGGCTGCTTGTAAAGAGCATTGTTCAGAGTGGAAAGCATATAAAAAGTTGTAGAAAAGCTAACTTAAGTATGTTTTAAAATGTGCAAGCCACAAAGTCACAGTCATTATTATATATCATATCACATATCGTCATTCTTTAGGACAGGATACACACATTTTTCCAAGGAAAAAGGAGAACAATAAGATGGTTTTGTTTTACTTTACTTTATTTTATTTACCTTGGGGGTCACATACATGCACTATGGTGTTTGGAGGAAGCCATAACTAACCTGTGGTTAGATGACACGCTGGTAAGACCCCCAGGGTATTTGAACCTTCCATGCAGAAGTGCCAACAATTGAGACAGTTAGAGAAGGGTTCGACTTTAAATTCATAAAATCGAACACACTAACGATAGAGAATTGACACATTTGATATTATAATGAAAATCAAAAATTAAATATGCATTTCCAAAAATTCCATATAAAAAAATTAATTTTATTGAAGATACTATCATGTCTTATTTACCAATTGAACACCGAAGCGGTATTATCAAATCATCAGACAAAGCACACAATCACAGGTAGGTAGGAATGATAGCAAATCAATTTATTTTGACAATATTCGATGAATTGTAAATAAAACACAAGAAGTATGCAAATAAAACATATCAAAATCCATACCTATCCAATCAAAATACACAATCGCCCACTTATAGTTAATTTAAATCATCTGATATTCGGTAAATCAATCATTTAGCAAACAATAAAATACACTGTCTTTTCGTTTAGAGAAACGTTAAATAAATATGGCTCAACGTGATACAAATAATTTGACGAAGCTATAAGTATTTCTTATGGGTGATGAAATTTATGATTCATATTTGTGTTGTATGATTAAACAATTGTCGGATGAAATGATTCTATCATGTTTTTGGATATTTATCTAATAGTAAAATAATCCAAACTTCTGTTCACTTTCAGTAGTTATTTTCGTTTATTAATTAATACAGATATTTAGATATTTATGGTAACTTTACCAAAATTTAAAATCTAGTACATACAAAAATGCATGATGATTGATATTTTCTAGAATTCTAGTTCACCATAGGATAAGACTTGCATACTTATTCCATAAGAGAGGAAGGCCGATAACGCAACATAATCATATGACAAACGACTTGATCCCATACGGTTACCAGTCAATGTCAGATGTGGGAACAGTTAACCAGTTATTTATTTCAGATACTTAGTTACGCTAAAGTTTAGAATTTGTAATAATGGAATTCACCTCCAAGTTGAGTTATTATAATTTTTATTGGGTTATATAATAAAACATAATAATAATTTAAATCATATACATCTTTCTGAATAATTAAAATTCTCAACCTCAAAACACAATTCATAACAGGAAATGAAAATAGAAACTATTCGAATACAATTGTAAAGGCACAAGCTATCAAAAATACTGGTAAATTTTAATGTGAATTTTCAAGCATTTACTTACCCTTGGTGGTACGAAGTTTTTGGCTTTCAAATGATTCTCTTGTTTGTCATTCACCTATAAAAAGTAAAATTTCGTAGATATAATGTAAAAGTGGTGAAATGTAAAAACCCATAAAATCGGATAGGAGAAAAACAAAGCCTGCCATCAAAAATTACTGTATATTATAAAATTTCGTATTTCAGACTAAAAGACAGCTTAATTGAGCGAACCATGTCCCAGAAAAAAAGGAGTAATCAGTGCATCTCATAAACAGTTAAGATTGTAAAAGCAGATGAAAATGGCCATTTCACCTGAGGTTTTCAATGCCAAACTCGGCAATGATTAAAGCCTCATTATGATAGTATTTATTCGATACTCATTTTCAAGATAAGAAATTAAGATTGCCGGTAACTTGATTCGATCAGGTTGATATCAAAAAACTATTAACAACAAATTGTAACGTACCAATGCCAAGCATCGTCCAATATGTTTTAAGAAGACATATTTTTCAGGAAATATATGATCACCAATCTGCTCTGAAATTGCAGTTCTCAAAGATGAAATGGTTCGATCTGGATGAACTCTGTGAATAACGAGATACGACATAAAAAAAATATTGAAATTTTTTTTTATTGCAATAAGACAAAAAGTAGATATTAAATAATAATTTTCTCTTTATTATTGCGATAAGACATCATTTATTTTTCCTGGCTGTAGAAAAGGATAAAAATTTTTATCGCTTTATCTCAACAAGTTATAAAATTTTGTTTTATTCATTGTGTTATATACCGCATGATTTGAAATTGTAGCGGAAGCAGTAACATCATGAGTGTATACTAATAACTAATGAATAAAAGATTGCAGAGTGACTATCAGACGATATGAGACAGAGATATATTTATTTCGTCAACCAGAATACAAGCATTGAATCAATAAAAAATATATACAATATACACAAAGTAATTTGGCATAGACTGGGGCGAAAGATACGACCATGCGGTCATCAGAGTCAACTCCCTTCCATATATTACAAAAAAACATTTTTGTAAGGATACAGTACAATGGTTGAACTAATTACAATAATTAGTTACATCTGGCTACAGGTACAGCATACTTGCATTATATACAAACAGATCCACTGGTGCAAACGCATAGATATGGGATAAATAGTTAACGTGACCCCAACTGATAATTACGAAAAGACACAGAAAATTTTTAACAATCTAAGAATAATTGTGATATACAAAAAACTTTTTTACCATATTTCAAGTTTTAAACCGGTATCAATGCCAGTGTTTCTTAACTAGCAAAATACTTTGAATAAAACGTTAACACTAGTTGATGTTAATGACGAATGGATAATAGAACTGAAAGTTTGGATTTAATACTACAAAACATCAAGGTCATGAACTACCTTATGAATCCAGCAGAGAATGTTTCATCAATAACTTTCGGACTTGCATAATTTAATCTTTCAATCCAATGTTCAGGAGGTACGATTGAAATGTGAAGATCAATCAACTGAAAAAATATATCACATAAATAATAACAAACATTACACTTCAGACAAGATACAACTATTAACATGTATACAACATACACTAAAAATCATTTCATAGTTAACTGATATCTAGCCAAATGGCTATACAGAAATCCCAATAAATGAAAGCATTGTAGATTAAAACAATTAAAAACAGTTCAAAGTCCCTTTTACTTCTAATTATCTACCAACTTAATGCAGCAGATGAATAGCCTTGAAATACTGGAATAAAGCAAAATTTAATAATAACATATCCTACTTCATCTGATGATGGTCTTTTTCTGACTTGTTTTTCCATTTTGCCAGTCACACCAGTAGCGTCAGAGTGTAGAGTCCATTTAATTTTAACTACTGCAAGGCTCAAAGGCTAGAGGACTTGATTATCAACATAAAAAGTCAATTTCATTTCATATCAATATAAAATATATCAATATTATACACGAAATTCAGGAAATAAGCCAATGTAATTTTTTATTTCCAGAATTCGGTCACGTTTAATAAATAAATAGATGAATAATTTGCGTAGATGGGTTCAAAAGAAATATCACCGAAAAATTACAGATACTCTCCGAAAATTTATTTATCGTGCAAAATTAATAATTGATCAATCGCACGACGCTCTGAACTCAAAGCTGCATTTGCAGCTCTATTGTTAGATTTGGCGCGGCGGTGTGGCTCAACGGGCTAAGCGTTAGGAATACGCTCGCCACCGCACCTCTAATTACTCTGCGTGGGTTCGCAGGTTCGAATCCCATGTAGGGATGGTTATGTGCGAGAGGATTGCTGGACTCCTCGCCGTCGTTGGGTGGTTCACGTACCTAACCGCTGGTCGGTTACGGCTTCCTCCACCACCAAGTCCATGCTTCCGAAAACAAACAATACAGTAAAAACTAATCCCATACCCGACTTGGAATGGTAACCGGACGAGAGGCCGTGGTTCGCCATATGGATAAGCCGTCTTATCGGCTTTCCTCTCCCCCGGGATAAATATGTAAATCCTATCCTACCCTATCCTATTTGTTATTCCAGTGTGAAACCACACAACTACTCAACCATCACACACGTGACATAGGCTTCACGTAACCATGGCGAGGGTCATAAACTTTGACCTCCTTTTGAGGAGCCAGCACAAGAACAAGAAAATTTGGCGACACCTTAATCTTAAATTAGAATCAGAAGAAATTATTATAATAACAAAGAACGTGGAGAAAAGTTGAATCATAAATCTTTTTTTTATGATGAACAAGAAGATCTCTTGTCTCTAAAGGGACATTCAATAATAACGTATGCTATAAATTGGATGAATTATTTTACGGAAATCGGATTAAATTTGGTACCAGTAGCTGATAAAATTCTAACAAGGGTCATATCACGTCACCGCATAAGCACAAGTGCCCGCGATAATTCCCAAATAAACGACGCAAATACGATTAATATAACAAACATATGCGCGTCTGTACTCGTAAAGAAATATATAAAGGCATTGTTTGCTGGCGGGAAAACAATGCAACTGAGCACCTTCTCGTATTACTTTGTGATCAATAAATGAAATTTGATTCTGGGTTACAGACACGACTCACAACAACGGCTTCATAAATGAGTTATCATTTTAGCTATTACATCACAAGTTAGAAAATGTTGTGGAGCATACAAAAAATATGACCCTGCTCATTGCTTTCAGATATTTTATTCGCCAAGTTATTATTATTTCTAATGGTCCTAATCTTAACAGGAGAAAAGTTTAATAATAAAAGACTGGAGAAGAAATGAACAAATTCAGTCAGATTATAAGTTAGCAACTTGCAGTATATACTTCTTCTTCTTCTTCGCAATTTTCTTTGACATGACTTATTCGACTTTCTCATTTTTCATTATATATTTTTCAGGTAAAGTTTACCTTTTTTAGTATGGTGAAAATAAGTTATGAAAAAATAAAGAATAGTTGATAGAGTACAGTGAATTGTAATAATTGTTCTGTTTTGTATACAATACGATCATAATGAACGGAATAAAAAATATACGTCCACGAAAGCTCCGGCCTCAGCTTTCTCTGCGACATGTGAATTCTCCAGTTTCGCCGCCTCCTGATCAAACTATTGGAATTATTTGCAGTGGAGTTGTACCGAGAGATTTATCGATTCACGGACAGCAGAATATTGATCCCGACGTCATCAACAGAATAGCAAACGAAAAAATTCGAAGTAAGCCTTTTAATGCAGTCAGTAAAACGTGAATAAATTCAAGAAAACGAAAAACAATTATAGATTAACAATTTTTCGACTTTTCGGGAATTAGGAAAAAGTTGCTTTATTGTGGAGTCTTCCTCTGTTAAATAAATGTATTTAATCTTTCATCACGAAGCCTATATATTGCTATGTTTTAGTTGCTGTGAGAAATGAACAAATAAGCCGCACAAGAAAAGGACTAATGGGATATCACAGAGCTGCGAACAGTAATTCACTTCCTCCTATAAAAGGCAAACCATCACGTTTTTCACTGGTGCAGGAAATGCCAAAAATTTACGTTTGTCCAGGTATGTGGTAATTTTGCACATGAGGCAAGGAAAACGGGTCGAACAAAATATATATATATATAATATATTACAATATTAATATTACCATTGTTACGACTGAAGTTATCTCATTGGATGTTTTCTTAACCCCAGAAAAGTTCTCATATAACCTACTGTCGAAATTTTACCGAAAGGTACAAGCTTGATTACTCCAACTATATGAATACTCCCCCAGGGACAAAATGACGACAGTTATCTGATTTACATTCAAATTTGAGAAATATCACTAAAAATACCGAATAATCCCCAAAACGAGTCAATATTTGCAATCATGCTTGTAAATCTCTACAGTAGGGGTCGGCAACCCGGCCGGATCTGGCCCGCGGGGTAATATAATCCGGTCCGCAACGCTTCACTGAAATATAGTGATAAAACAGCTGTTTTGACGAATATATTCTTCACGTGACAGAATTTATTGTGAGACTAAATTATATTATAACCTAATAACCTAACAAGTATATGAAATTCACAATTACTGGTTTAATGAGCCTATAATTTAATTATAATTGGACAAATGGCAAAAAAAAAAAAAAAGTTGATGCTAAGTGCAAAGGGTTTAACAGCGCCGAAAATATTCAAATGGGATTTTTCGAGATGTAGTGCAATGAGGAAATAAATCTATATTCTATTTGAGAGATGTATCACTGCTTGATTTGTATTATAAAAAGTATCATTCATTCGGTTTTTAACTTTCTAAAAATATGTGCGGACCGCCAGCGACTTGAGTTGAAACCCTTATTTTTGGCCCGCAAGCGACAAAAGGTTGCCGACCCCTGCTCTACGGCATCGTTGACTTTTGGCTAACTGAACATTGTTACGTAAAATTTAATCAACAAAGAACTCGGTAATTAGAGAAACACTCATACGATGACGAAAATTAATCATTTTTGGGTGGTTCAAAAGTATGTGAACCAAGCTGTCACACAGCCTGAATCCTAACCGGTACACACATACTGTGTTCAGGTTGTGCGCCATCCTGGTACACATACTTCTGGAGGTCCCATTTTTGAATTAGATATTTATTGCTGATGTCTGCAAACCACTCAATATACAACATAATAAAAGTAAAACCGTTTATTGTAGTTGCAAGATAGCTTTGCTACTCTTATTATATCAGCCACGTTTTTTGAAATTATACGTTCTGTCAATACAGATATAGTGAATGAAACACTTAGGCCGTTTCCATCGAATCCAATCTTTTTTCTTGCAGCTCCCAAATTTATCAGACAAAATCGCCAGTCCAGCAGATGGGAGAAATCACGTCCACAAAAAACGTATTTCCATAGACAGAGAACAGCTCAGTCTCAACCGAGCAGGTTTGGAGAATTCAAACAGAGCGAAGCTCCATATATACCCATGCCTGTGACTATACCTGTACAACATGGCGTATCTCCAGTTGATGAAAGATACCACGACGCAAGCGAGATAATAGAAAGGACAATTAACGTGACTCCGGAAAACGTGATACTAAAAAATGTTAACATATCAAACCGAATTCCTAAAACGGTAAATTTGAATGAAAGTTTCGAAGCTGTTTCTGCTCAATATGGAAAAGATATAGCGCTAAATGTGGCGCTATCGCGGAAACGAACTGGAAAGAAATGGCAGACGACTCCATCCAGAAATATAGCAACAACTTCTTCATGTCACCTTCCACTGCGCGAAGTCTATCTCAAACCGGACGCTTCGCAAGACAAGGAATCTTACGCTAGATACCAGCAAGAGAAAATGATACGAATCTGGAATTGGCTAAAGAAATTAAATTATTTAGATGACTCACAATTACTAGAAAATCAGATAAAAGCTGAAAGTATTGGTTAACTATTTTATGCCCGATATTTTCACGAATACGATTTTGCCGGAGAGATTGATTTTATTTTTAAATCACCAATAAAGATACGAGAAATTATATCCGAGTACTTTGCTACCCATGTTTATTAGGATGAAGAAAGAAGAAGCTCGAGATTTTGTGTTTATTCTTTTAATTGTTGTTCAGCACTTGTACAAACCCTTATATTGAAATCAGAATGCATTAGAATGGCCAGCAGAAAGATTAATTGATAGAACTCATCCTGTTCCAGTATGATATTGCCTAGTCTTTCAGACATTTCAGGATATAACCGACTACCTACAGCAGGTAACACCCCATTACAAGCCCTCTCGCATATGCTGGTCTTCCTCACAATTGAAAGTTACGTCCATCGATATATAAGCAACAGCACGGCGTGTTTTTGAAGCCTAATCGACTACTGCTACGGAGCCAGCAGCAACGTACCACGGCCGTAAAGATCTTAATATGATGGAAATCCTAGTGTATTTAAGGTCCTGTGAAACCTACCAAATGTCTCAAGCCCAGTTGAGCCCCAAACAATGCTTTTTTTAAATGCAATACTAACATGTTTCGAATAACAAATCTGCAAATGCGGTTATCTAAAAACTGGTCTGCTGACGGTCGTTTAATATACCATTGAGTAGTCTTACTTTCTTTTTATACTCTCTATTCATAAGATTATTATTATTTTAATGGTGCTTATAACTGGCTTAGTTTTGTGCAACAGGACTATGATATTACAAGTTGGGTGTTCAAATGCTTCGATCCGTTATGAGTCTGTACGTATTCTATAACAAGAGATATAATTCTGGGATTTGTCGATAGCCTGGCTTATTCCTCAAATCTGCTTTGATCAGTTCATTGAACGTAATTTCAACAAGAAAAAAATAAAATTCAACATTTATATTCACATGTTTGTAAGTACATCCACTTTTTGTATTTATTACTGATTAAAAAAATAATGATAATAATAATATAATAAGATACGGAACTAACTCAATCGCTGTGTGTGCTGCCTAAATAGTTAATGACAACAATTCACTTCTAAATGCTATCAAACACATTATAAATTGAAACAAAAAATTCAGTGAGAGATGTGATTTTTCTTGAATGAAAAATCCTTCCAATTGACAGAGATTTTCTTTCTTCGGACGAAGTTTGTCGAATCCAAGCAAAATCTAAAAATAGGATTAGATATTTCCACTGTCAGCCACTCATTCGCATGAAATTTCCCATTATAAACAAGGCACTGAACAGCAAAGCCTTGAGTAAATTACTTGAACATGTTACCCAACCAGACCCTAAAATTGGTTTTAAACTTGCCGAGAACTATTGTTTTATGGAAATGAATTCCTGGTTTGACATAACCAACCCAATCAATAAATGGGTATGAGGATTGAACCAATATTTTCTAATGCAATGTTTTCAACCAAAGTTCCGAGAGTCCAGTTCAGGGGCTTTGCAAGTTTACATTCAACAGGGGGGTAAATTATTTTATGTATATTGCTTTAATACACTCAAATACATGGGTACAATCTGAATTGTTTCACTAGTGTTCGGTGAAAAATTTCCACACCAAAACGTTAGCATATTTTATGATATTAATATAATCAAATATACATATAATCCATTGCACAGGATTCCTGGAGCTTCTGGAATGCTGTAATGGGTTCTCGCTCCATAATACAACTTGATTAAGATGGCAGAATGTATCAAGCGAACTATTTTTAAATTTCACTTATTCACCACAGCAGCAGAAAAATAGAATATCAAATTATTCACGATTTGTCAACATTTATTCCCTAAATAGTTACTAAATATATACCATACCATATATTAGTAAAAATTTACCTCTTAAAACTGTCAATTTCTTTTTCGATGTCATCCATTTCATTATTTTCCTGATTGTCACCTTTTGGCATGAAGACTTGATCAACATGAACTACATCGACTGGATCTATCGGTAATGCTCCTGCAGCTTGTTTTGCATTTTTCCTTTAATGATAGAAATATATTGTTCATTGTCATGCTAAGCATGAAAACAAGGAATATCCAATAAAATTCGATTATCTTAAAATTTTCACAAGCATTGGTATGAAATGGAAGAATTCTGAGTTATTCATATCCTGATTCATTGACAAAATATGCTCAAGAAATACTGAACTGATAGAATTTGGATAAAAAGAAGATAAGTGTAATATGGTGGAAAAAAAAACTTTTTGTGTTACTTTAAATTACGGCAGGTCCACTATTTGCAAGATATCAAACAAAACGACAGTGGAAAAGTTAAAGAAAATCCATACTTCGATGCCTTTCCTTCAGATTTCTGACTTTGTTTTTCTTTTCCACCTTCCGCTTGATATTTAGTGGACTGTTCACTTGATTTTTGCGATGCTGAGTGTTTATTTTTTCCATATTTGTCAGAATATTTTGAAATCTCAGGAGATTGTACAGAATTGACAGTAAGGCGTTGTTTGATATTATTTTCGTTACTATGGTGACCACCAGTTACAGAGTCGTTCAGCTTAGATTTTGTTTTAGTTGAACTGGTTGCGTTATTCTGAAACAAAAACATGTTGCCATATAGGTTTCACTTTTTAATTCAAGTATTAAGCGAATTTTGAAATTAGTACCTGCATAGAAGATCTGACTTGAACAGGAGTTTTCTTCTGAGATTGAGATTCGTTTGAAATATTCTTCATGTCTAAAATATATAAATAATCATTTGAGATGGTTTTCCCATATGGAAATAATCATAACAATGTTTTTGAAGAAGTTTGTTTTATTTTTAGTTTGAATGATGAACTCAAGACAGGCATGCATGAACGAGATAAGAGGGCCTGATGAATTTTATTATACGCTAAAGCCTACGCCCTACACAATATAAAAATTGTAATGGAGATCACGGAAAAACTTTGAATAAAAGATTAAAAATTTGAGACATGAAGTGTAGTAGAATAACCCCCCATCTCTTCAATTTTTTAGTACTTTTCTAATTAATTAACAGTTGACTAAAACATAGACCTTTTTTTCGATATAATACCAATTACAATGCTGAAATTAGAAACTAAGTTAGTAATTCAAATACCTTTATTAACATGATTCTGCTGGTTCAAAGGTGAGTTCACAACAGATCTCTGCTCAGTTGTAATAAGTTCATCAGAATTATTCTGCTTTTTACGAGTTTTTCTTTTTTTATTCAAAGCCTGGCAACCAAGTTAAATATTTTTTAATTACAAACAAAAAATAACAACAAACGTAAATATAAATGAATAAATTTTCTAAAATTTACAAAATAAATTTTCATCATAAATGACCGAAGCGGTTTGATCCAAATTTTCTAAAATTTATAAAACAAATTTTCCTCATAAATGACCGAAGCGGTTTGATCCATTAACGCCCTACACCAGGTATGTGGAGCCTGAGAGATTCCAGTCCTTTCAAAAATAATAGCCCATTATATATCAAAAGCCTGCACAGAACATTGTTCAGAATGAAGGCATAAAAACATGACAAATATAAGATAATGATTTCCAATTTCCACCATTTTTAGGTTTATTTTAGTTACATACCTGTTTATTGTTTTGAACATTGTCAACAACTGGTGGTTGTACATCGCTGGGTGGACATTTTGTATCTTTACTTCTGGTCAATGCTGCTTTATCCTGTTGCTGCTGTTGTTGTTTTTCAGTTTTGCGCTTGTCTTCTTCTCTGTTCACTTTTTGTTTCGACTTTTTCACATTCTTTTTATTTCCATCATTATGACCATTTCCCATTCTCTCGCCCTCTATGAACGAGAGGATTTCTTCGAGTGAACGTTCATCGTGATGGTGCCCACTGTGATTTCCTGCATCTTTACCTAAACAAAATTTGTAATATGATGAATTAGGATAAATAATCAGCCATTGTCTGGTCATAATCATGTAAATGAAATTGACATATTTCTATTACATTTCTAGATACAATATATATTCAAAATTTAGATAGTTATATATAAAGCTGTTTTCAACAGGAAAAGTTGTGTTCTTTTTAAAATATTTTACTAAGCATCTCTTTAGAATTCAATTCAAAAAACAGTCAAAAAATGGTTTTAATGAAAAAAATTCTGTTTTTAAAAAATCAATATGACTATTACAAGAACACCATTCTCAACAAATAGAATATGTTGGAAATGGCTTGGGGGCGCCTGTTGCACAAGCCTGCTTTATTGAAACAGATTCCATATTCAAAATTATTTTTCAGAATGTAACCAAAAAGCGCATTGCATTATCATGGATAACAAAAATACGCAACGGGAGTAAAAAAATGTTATGGCTTACTTTCACCCCTCGGTTTCTTGTTCAATTTTGATCGAAGTCTTTCTCTCATCTCAGGATAATTTTTACTTGTCGGAGCAAGGGGTGGTCCTCCGTTACCGAAAAATTCACAGTAGCAACAATCGCAATATTTACTTCCTCCGCCTGAATTCCCATTCTGACCGTTACTCGCTAGAAAATCAAGAAGAAAACAATTTGAATGTATGAAGACGGACTATTATTTCAGTCAACTATTATTTCAAGTTATGAAAAAAAGAATTCGATTCAAATTAAAATTTGGGTTATTCTGAAAATGTGTTTTAGGAATTTCATAACACAAAGATACTTGAAAAATATATTATGAAGTCACTTAGTTCTCATTCTACAAAATGGCTACAAAATTTTCAATATACATGTTCGTAAAGTCCAGTTACAATTTCAATTTTGTTATGAAGTTCGGTTCCCAATTAATTTTAGGCAGGTTTTTTTCATTTTAATCAGTGTTTTTTTGATTTTTTTGTTTCATTTAATACACCTGTGGGTACCAACAAATTGAATATAATATCGATGAATTCCATATGCAATTTGAAAAAAAATTTAGACTTTATGAACACCCTATAAAACTTAAATGAAGCCATTTCACTCTCTTACATTTTGACGCTTTGATAACATTCTTTTTATCTATCCCTTTTTCAGGGTAATTCAAGGATTATTATATCCCAAAATTTCAGGCTTACCTGCATCAGAACTGCATTCCTCTTGATTACAGCAAGCTGTCGGCTCCCCAGATCCTGTATTTTGGTGGTTGTGCGAATGGTTGTGTTTCACTTTAGGAGTTCCACCAGAATTTACATGAGTATGCTGTTCCGAACATGCTGGTGGAGCTGATGATGCAGAACAAGCAGCGGAAGTTTGTGACGAAGCAGCATTTTCCGTAGTCGAAATATGCCGCAAGTCAGTATCTCCCGTTGCCGTATTCATGGTGTGATGTTGTGCTGTACAGCCTTCATGATGTTCATGTGGTATAGATCCTGCCCTCACAGGTTGCTTTGCAATATTATCTTGTGGTGACGTTTCAAACTTGAAATTTTTCGTGAGTTGAGGTGGTACTTTGTCATTCGCCTGAACAAGAGAATGATTTTAGTACATAATAAAATCCTATATTCACCAATCACCATAAAAGATTTCTATGTGTGTTTTGATTTGACTGTTTTCAAGTTTAGTGTTTTCAAACGTGTTATGCATCACCATAATTCTATATAAATCCATCTCTCCTTAGCACTTTTTCGAGACCGACGGTCACTTTTCTCAAGAACAAGGCTCTTCGATTTTTGAGCATGAATGAGCTTGCTTTGAGCTTTTTTTGTTTCTAAAACGGGATCAATGCATTTCATACACAATTTCACATCAATAATGAATCCATAGTTCAGAAGTGAATCACTGTGCAATTGAATAAGTTAACTTCCATATATGCCCCAAGTCATCTTGTATAAGTTCCACCATGAACTGTATTTCAAAATAAACTATAAATTTTATTTCAAATGCTTAATCAAAACTTCAGCAGTACCATAGGCATAATAGAGCTAACGGCCTTACTATTAAAGTGTTTGAAGCGTGTCTTAATTTAGAATATCAGTATTTAGAGATTACATACATTTGGAACAATTGAAAGCAAAAATATTGTAATATTCTTAGATTTCATTGTCCTGGGAAATGCCTGTTTAGTATCAAATCAAATCCAATGTTAAGGACATTTCCAAATAAATAATACATTTATAGTAATAGATTTATAATTTTTTGACATCTAAATCCAGCAATCAGGAAAATTTCCACTATTTGAATAAGTATGAAAATAAAATAGGATTCGGTATTCTGGATTCGATTTAACTATTCTAGAATATTCTAGAATAGTAAATTATTCTACATTGCCCATCCCTAGTCTAGTCTATAAATGTCTTACCATTGTTTGAGCATCATTATTCAATTCGAATCGTGGCAAAGAAGAACTCATAGTTGGCAACAGTGTTGGAGTTGAACTCTGTTGAGAAGCCGGCTTTTTTTGCATTTGTTGTCGAGCTAATTTCCCATGTGGAACCAACTTTTTACGATGTGTCTGATTACTTGCTGTGGTTACCGGAGAAGTAGTAGTAATTGTATTTTCAGACACTGTAACACTGCTGGGTGATTGGCATTGCGCTGAAAGGTATATAGAAAATATATATTTTCACAAATCCAAGGTTTCTAGCATATGATGCTGACATAGTTTTGCCGAAACGCTAGACTAAATAAACTTCCACCGAACAAAATCACAATTATATTCTTACCATTAAACTGAGATGTTGCATTAGAAGTAAACTGTTGTCTTTGTTGTTGGACAGTGGAAATGACGGGACTGCCACAAGCTGGTAGTTGGAGAGGTAAGCCTTGAGAATAGTTGCCATTAGAAGTTGGATCCAGGGCTGAATATAATAAAGCATCACATTATTAAACAATAACTGATTATACATTCAATTGCAGGTTGTTAAATCTGGTACTGATACCAGATGAATTATAGTCAAGAAAATTTGATACAGTCAATTGCAGGTTGGTAAATATGGTACTGGTACCAGATAAACAATGACAAAGGAAAGGTTGATTCAGTCAATTGCAGGTTGGTAAATATGGTACAGGTACCAAATGAAATATGGTCGAGGAAAGTTTGTTTTGGTCAACTGAAGGTTGGTAAAGATGGTACTGGTACAGGATGAATTATAGTCAATGAAAATTTGGTTCAGTCAATTGTAGATTAGTAAACCTGGTCAGGTACCAGATGTCAATGGAAATTCGACTCGTCAATTGCAGTTTGGTAAATCTGGTACTGGTATCAGATGAAATATGGTCGAGGAAAATTTGGATCAGTCAATTGCAGGTTGGTAAATATGGCACTGGTACCAGATAAACAATGGCAAAGGAAAGGTTGGTTCAGCTAATTGCGGATTGGTAAATATGGTACAGGTACCAGATGAATTATGGTAAAGCAAAGGTCTGTTCAATTAATTGAAGTTTGGTGAATGTCTTACAGGTACCAGATGAATTATGGTGAAGAAAAGATTAGTTCAGTCAATTACACATTGGTAAATATGGTACAGGTACCAGATGAATTATGGTGAAGAAATGATTAGTTCAGTCAACTGCATATTGATAAATATGGTACAGGTACCAGATGAATTATGATGAAGGAAACTTAAGGTAGTTTTTGGGATTGCAGGTTGGGAATCTGGTTTTGGTGCGAGATTGTGGTCCAAAAGTTTGGTTCAGCCAATTTTAGGTTAGTGAATATGGTACTGACACTAGACGGATTATGGGCAAGGAATGGGCTGGATCCATCAATTGCAGGTTGATAAATCTGGTACAGGTACCAGATGAATTATGGGCAAAGAAAAGTTTGTTCAGTAAGTTGCAGATTGGTAAATGGGATACTGATACCAAGTCAATCACAGTGAGGAAAAGGCAATTTATGCTGGTAAACCAGGTAAAAGCAGGTTCAAATGAAAATCAAATCCTTATTGGGTTATTTTGTGTGATTAATATAGACTAGATATTTTTTCACATCAGTTCAATAAACACCTACTTGTAGCAGTCCCTGGGATCGAGAAATTATTCCCAGCAGCAAAAAATTGTGGTTGCAAAAGTCTAGGACAATCTTGAAAGTGACCAGGAGAGGTTTGCGGAATTCCTGGTATTGATGGTGGTTGTAATGAAAGAGAGTTGGCATCGACTCCTTGCGAAAATTTTGGGAAAGGAAAAGCGTATTGTAGAGAAGCACAAGTCATGACAGGAACAAGTGGCGGATGGTGATGGACGGAATTTATGTTGCTTGCAGTTCCAATAGATGAATAAGTAGGGTTATCACTTTTTTCCATGCAGCTGCAAGAATTGAAGTAGCTGCGTTTAAATGTAATAAATTTATTACCTAAAGCAATGTAAACTTCAAAAGGAGCTGTGTATAAAAACTTCCTCAAAGTTGGGTCGTCACAACTCACAAGACTCAAACACAAGTTTCCAGAGATAAGAATTCGATCTGCATTCTTAGCTACATCTAAGTCTAAACTATTAAAATTTAACTTTTATCTTTCTTTCTGCAAGTAACAAATACTTGAATTCAGTAAATTGTATGTATATGATAAATGTATGTATATGATATATGTATGCACTATTCCATTGGTGTTCATTAAATAGAGTACATCAACTCATCAATAAATACATACCTTGATTGATCAGTGCTGCCTTCTGGTGTGGGATCAACAGAATGTCCATAATTTCCTAAAAAATACATTTTATTACGAATTCGATCAATTTAATCTATTAAAATTAAGGTAAGATAAGACTTTTTATATTCATTCCAAAGAAGAAGAAAGAAGATAAGACAGTTAATCATATGGCAAACCATAGCATCTCTTCAGGTTATCTGGCAGTGGCATTAGATAATCGTTTCAGATGCATGAATTTGATTCTAAAATAATTTAGAAAGATAATATATGATAATTATAGATAAGATAATAATGAAATCAGATTTATATCATGAATCATAGAACACGACTATCTAAAATACTCAAATGTTGCAAACCCTTGATTTGGACATTGTTCCTGGGTGTAGAAGTCAAAGTTTACTTTTGCATACTTACCGATTCCTGCATGTAAAAAATTCCATTGTGGAGTATTTTTATTGTTTAACGGAGATTCTTGGATAACAGGTGCATACAGATGTTGCTGTTGCTGTACAAGACCATGGCGCTGAGGCTAAAAGCAAACAGTATGCTTAATGAACATGTGTTTAATTTACAGTAACACCTAATGTGAAGCAACCTAACAAATTGTAAAAGAATTTGACTAATTACTAAGCACTGGATTTAAAAAAACAGGCTGATGACTTGTACGAGAAAATTGTACAAACAAACCACTAAATTATCCATGGTAAAGACTTTGAAATCCAACCATTCACCTAAGGTTTTATAGCTATCACAACACACAGACAAACCAATTCAATTTATCAACGAGCAATATGTCTCAGCTGGTTTTAAAACTCTTAATTGAATCAAAATACACAATTTCAAAAAAAAATTTGTATCCATATGATCCATATTACTATGACAATATAATATATATATAATTTCAAGTTCTGAAAGATTATACTCAAATTTTTGCATACCAATTGATAGATAGGAAACTTACATTAGTTAATGTAAAAGTCGTTTGGCTCAGTGTTGCAAAATTAGTGCAAAATCCTGCCCCAACACCAGCACCATCACATGAATATGGAACATGTTCTGAACTTAGATGAAGAGATTTAGGAAACGATGAAGAACATTGACTACAACTACATCTCGTGACTCTTCCCTCCTCATCCTCATCATCTGCTTCTCCTCCATCTCTCTCTTCTTCATCTTCGATCTCACTATTGGCTCCCACTCTTCTTGGGATTCCATTTTCAAGTACTCCATGTCTGGCCTAAAAGAAAGCAGATTGTCATTTTGAACTGTGCATTACAGTAAAAAAAGTCAGTCTTTTTAGCCTGAGAATTCCAGCCATGTTGAATACAAGCTAAAAAATTGTATCGAAAATAAGCAAGCTGAGTAAAACTTCCCACCATAATTAGTCGTTTTGCATGTTGACGGTGGATTAACAGAGAATACATGCAATAAAAAAAATTCTATATTGCAAGACATTACAAATAAGTAGGAATGACTATGGTTAACTGATTAATCAGTTCACCATCATTAGATGGTTGAACTTTTACAAAAAATTTTGCCCGGTAAATATCATCCAAGATACCCTTTTCTAATGTAGATTTAACTGATAGAAATGAATTCAACATGTTTATCTTTCATAATTTCAAATTCAGAAAGGACCGAGCACAACATCTAGTTAATTTTGATTCTCGTACAATTCCGAGCAACACAAGGGCACATTTACGTGAAAAAAGTCGCAACATAACAAGCCTAATGTGAAATTGTCATACTCATATAAAGACGACTCGTATTATAATACTCTTTGACATCAACGGTGGTTAACAGATTAACCATAACGAAGTGACCAAAATAATGAAACTAATACAAGACATATGTAGCAAAAATAAACAAACCTGCAGCATAGGACCAGTGATAAGCGGAGAAGCGCTGAGGGTTGTTGGTATTGTATACGGAATATCACATTGATATCTTGGTAAATGAGATGAAGATTCGAGGGTTTCAGACATTACACCCTCTCCTACAATACCTCCTGTTTCATCACTGAAAGTAATAATATAACACAGAGGTCAAAATTAAGTGGAAACTTTTTGTTAAAATAGTATGAACGAATCTATCAATTGAATGATGTTGAGAGCATTCATTAGCAGGTTCTCATCCTCATTTTTATAAATAACTGTAATTTCACCCTAGAAAAATTCCTACATGCAATCTACTTAATATGTTATACTTCTGCATTTAAACAATCTTAATATGTACCACTATTTTGTAAGAAAATTTGACCCAGACATAAACCACCAAGACTGTGAACATGCAAGAGCTTAAAACCAACGGTTTGTCGACGTAAAAATGTTTTCGAAGGGACATGTTCCGAAGGTTCAAAAGAACACAGTCCATTACTACCTACCAATAAATCGGTGGAATTCTTCCATAAATACGTCGATTTAGATATTTCGGTTCCACTTCCTCGTCACTTGAAACCATTGAATCATCGGATGGAACACTTGGTGGATTAATCTTAATATCGTAGACTGATGGAATACCAGGATTCATACCGGGAGCAATGTCTAAAGTCTCTCCATTTTGACAAACTTCCACTGAAGTAATAAAGCAAAGTTAAAATTCACATAAGGTACATGCAGTATGTCTGCCAAAATGAGAAGTGGAAGGATATTCACGGGCCGAGAAAAGGGTGTGTCCGCAAGGGGCAGATACCAGTAACAATAAGTATAAATAGGCTACCGTTATTATTAAATTGTTACAAATATATGTGCTTAAACTGTGATAACGACGTAACAAATGGCAGTACCTATAACACAAAATATAAAAACATAAGTATTTCACCTAAGTTCAGTTGGCCATTTCAAATCGCTACACAGGCCGGCGGGGGCCTGTAGGCCGTGGTTTGGGAACCACTGTTTTAGAATTATCAGAATTGGTCCTGATTCTACATTACCCAGCCAAATTATTACACACTAGGTGAGGTAAGCACGACCGACGTATTTACAGCTCGTTGCTACTAATCAGGCTTTGCACAAGCAGACAATAAAATATACTCTTAAGAGGACCAGAATCTTTTCGGTTTGAAATTATCTATCTAAATCATTACACCCCGAATGAGATGGCGGTAATTGAATACGTATACAAGATTTTAACAAAATCTTTTTTGTCATAACATGGCATTCGAATGATAAAAATGATAATTTTCTAATATAACTATTCCAAATTATTCTTGAAATTAAGATTGTAAAGACATTCTTAATATATTTAATATGGCATCACAAAATCTCAATACTGATCATTGAACTTGAAAAATGATGCAAAAAATCGCAATTACCTAGTGAGTTGAAATAACAGGATCCATAAGAATCAGGAAATGAAGGAAAACTTGGTATGGACAGAAATGGTGCAAGATTTGATAAAACAGGATTGTTCTGAAATGAAAAATAATTATTAGTCCTTGCTTTATCAATGCATTTGAACGAACAGTGGATAGTAAAAATTGATTGGACGGTCATTTTACAGGTTGACACAAGACAAAAATTAATCGAATCACTATTAACAAGAAAACATCATAAGTGATTGTAAATTCTTCATAACTTGAATTCTGAGTAAAAATGTTTGAAGTAAAAATTTCTCTGTCTAACACTATCGACCTTGAGTGGTGCACACCATATATGTTCACACCCTTTAAACCTGACCATTTCCCCGATTTATAGTATGTGGTATCACTGGTATCATCACTCAATGATGTTGTATTTAAATTCAAATTCTTAATTTTATCACTATATTTACATGCAGTGTGTTTCATGTTGTGTTGCATCTCTATTTATAGATGTTGTTTTGTCTTACAACCTCCTTTGTATACAGTTTCGTATACTCCACCCTTACCTCTGTTATCATACCCACCCACCATTTGCACAGCTGTCTGTATAAAGGACCATATTATACATATTTGACTTACCGTATTATAATCCCGTCTTCAGTATTTATAATTACTAATTCTTTTATACTGCTTTTACGAGATGAATAAACATACACACATACAGCCACATTCATTAAAAGCCAAAGTGTGTATGTGTACTATACTATCAATGTGTAAAATGTGCACTGTTTGTTGGTGAGAAAAATGTGTGTTTAAATGGCGCAAAAATAATAATATTTTTCATTAAAAGTTTCACATAAGCAACTACTGCCAACAAAATCCATTAAAAGCCAATGTGTGTCAGCGGCAGGGCGGCCCGCAAGACGCATTTACGACCTGAGTTCATACAAGAGCACCCGCTAAATTTAAGCATATATGTGTGCTATCAATGTATGTAAATAAGGTATGTGTGTGTGTGCGACACAAGTGTGGATAAAAGATATTTTTCTGTGAAAGTTCAACTCAGCTATGCTCTGCAGCCAAAAAAACTGTCACTACCCTAACACTGGGAAAGAGAATAAATGATAGATGCTCACAGATGCTAGGACATACAACAAGAACACATAGGAATCCATATCAACGACCTGTCATCCGGTTACCAGAGTGTGTCGGGCGCCGAACTGGTGAACCTGGTACTCATGTGATTTACATGAACTTAAACATATTGATGACAACAATAAGACGAACATACCTGCATCGGAGGATGTTGTCTTAAACATTCAGACATAGCGACAACAACAGAACGATCGACATGATGTAGATATCGATATTTACTCATCACAAGCGAATGTTTTTTTGAGTGATCATTAATGCGAGAGAGTGTACTCTTCCATTCAACTTGCAGTTGCATCATTTCATCACCAAAATGTAAAAACCTGTCGAATAAAGAATTAGAAAATGAACCAGAGAAAAACTATGTTTTGAAATGTTTAGTTCAAGTAAAATTTCTGATTATAATAAAAAGATCAAGATACATTGACTTCACTCGGAGGTAAATGAGGGGTAAATTTACCATATATCCTCGCATATAAACCGAGTTTAAAACTCAAAACAAAAGTTGCCAAACTAAGGGCTTATGTAAGCGCATAACTCTAATCGCACTCAAACGAAATGACATTATTGCTAACTTAATGCCGTATGGCGTGTTACAATTTGTAGGGTCGGCTTATATGCAAATTTTTATACATTCACTGTTTCAGGTCGTTTTATGCGGTCGGCTTATATGTGGGAATGTACAATACCATTCGTCACCAGTCACATATAAGAATACTTAATCCCGGGGTTTGAGGAGGGGGGGGATGTTCAGCTTCACTTGGAGGTAATTGGGGGGGGGGGGGTAAATTTATCATATGAGAGTTAATTTTGCAAGTAATAATATCAATCATACATCTTTCCACTACACGAATAGACGTTTGGTTCCATTTTAGTATATTTAGTACCAGGGTCAGGAAAAATAAGTTAGGGGGGGTGTAAATTTTGAAATTTATCCAATTTATCAATGGGTAAATGAGAAAAGAAAAATTGAAAACCTCTCACTTAATCAGTTGCGGGTTTCAGATACATAGAAAAACACTCGCCGAATTTAGAGATTATCTTGTACATTATCTTTAATGACATTAAACCTGATTTCTTTCAGGAGGAAATTCAACTGTTCAATAATGCTAGGTAAGTGAGAAACAAGACAATAATCAATAGTCGGATATGAATGAGTTTATGATTCATGTATTAAAATAATAGAATAGATTGAACATAATATGTAACGCTATGCAGAACAATAGGGCTGATTAAAACATTTATGACCAGAATGACTTGCAAAGTTGAATATATATAAGTTTTTAAATAAAAAAATTACAATCATTTTTTCTCACATAGTTAACATACCCTGAATTAAGTGAGGAGAAAGATATACAAAACTACAATCAGTGACCCAAAAGTGGATTTTGTACCAGGCTGTATAAATGAATTATGAATTTTTGGATAAGATAATAGTATAAAACTTGAAACTGACTAAACAACAAGCTATTTTACTGGGCTAAGAAGTCGCTGCTCCAGAAGTGTGTGTACCAATATGGAGGTAACTAATTTTGTTCGCCTACTTTACATCAAGTTGTGTAAAGGGACTGCTTATAAATGGGCAGGGGGTAATAAAACTAAAATGAGGAAATTAGGAATGGAATTGTGGCCTAACCCTAACCTGGTACTCACACTACAGCACCAAAAAGTCAGCCTACAGATCGCTTTGCTGAATTGTTATTGATATTGTTCAGATTGTATATTTCAAAAATTGCCTTCCACAAATGTCTTAATTATATTTTTTTGTTGAAATGTTTTTTGGACTCTGTGATGTCCGTTGCTTTGCCTGACAGATTTTGACAAGCATACACTCAACTCAGCAAATGGCGTATGTTCATGCATGATGACAGTACCAGTTACTTTTGTTACCAGTTATCACATCTCTGTAAGTTGCAACTTTTTGCTTAAATTTATAAAACATTCTCCTCAAAACCAGCAATTGTTTGACATACATTAGATTGTTGAAATAACCAAGTTTTCAACTTAATAAATTTTATTCTCGAAATTGGTTAAAGTTTTAAAATACATGTCGTAATTGCATAATTAAGTTGGGCTACGAAAATCATATTATGCAACGTAAAAATTCTTTATTCCCGAATGAAACTTTCCCAAACATAGACAATTTAAAATATTGATCATTATTAATAGTCTAATAATATATTGTGTGTAGTTTAGTAGCAGGAAATATAGCATGTGGCATCATGCATCAAATTTAATAATAATTATATACGATAATATAAAATAATTCCACCCACTCACAGATTCAACTAAATTTGATTTAACAACAATTCATTATCATTACCGTATTATGATGATGGAATTATATTACAGAATAAACATGTTTGAACAAGGTACTAATAAGCAGGCACAGTTAGGTAGGGCATTGTCTGGAAGGCTACATCTTTTTACTTTGTCATTCAGCCAACCCAGTTCATTCTTAATTATTCATATTCACATTATTCACATTCTTAATTATGTGATGGCACAAGGTTTGAATCTGAGATGTTAATCTATAACACCGACATAATTCGTTCAATGCTCTAACCCCAAGGGCCAAGGTCATTGTGTCCACTTAACTTTTGATGTCTAATTTTTCCTAACTGTCTTTGAGGTGAGCGTATTCCAGGCGTGTGCAATATTTTTTGTCGGTGGGCCATATAACCAACTTCAGTCATCTAGCCGGGCCACGCATAAAAAATTTAGCAGAAAAGGCAAGAGAAGCCACTATCGCTTAGCCCTATAATAATAAATGCACTGGGCAAAACGGCGAAAGATTCAACGCAGCAACAAAAGCAAATAAAACAAAGTATTTTTATCTATGTTAGCGCCTTTTCAAACAAAAACTGTCGGATTAGAATTTCATGTTTGTTGGAGAAAATCTGAGTGTGGACAAGGGCCACACTGAATGGCTTGGCGTGCCGGGTTGTGGCCCGCCTTTTGCACAACCCTGGCACCTGGCATATTCTCATCATTAAGATTGTGAATTAGTAATTGACCATATTGATTGCCTTATTATGATATGTAAATAATTTATCTTCAATGAAATGTTGGTAACAATAATATGTTTCAAATAGAGAAAATTGTCAAAAAAATATTATTTGATATTTTAAAGAATTTAGTATTACTTAGTGATAATACAAGACTGATCCCAGCAAGTTTTTCCTTGTAAAGTGAACATTTTTGTATATAATTTTCTAACAGGTGCAATCAGATGCTTCAGAATTCAGATGCAATAAAGAATCACTTGGATACTTTTGAAATATCTGAATAACTTGTTACTCAATTCTATTTATTAGTTCATTTTGCCTCTTCACTAGTCGTAGTTAGTATCAATTATCTTAGTATCCAAAATATATTTACAACCATCCTACCAAAAGGTATGATTTAAAGATAGTGATTTAAAGGTTGAGGTGAATCAGGAAGATTATATACGCTAAGTTACAAGAACTATGTCCTGGAACTATTTAACCATTACATTAAAATGTCTAGTTAATGGTATTTACTCTGGGTGAAACCCCATAATTCTTTGTTGAAAATTATCCCTCTTATTGTTTGAACTTTGTTCTGAACGAGCATTTATACAGACATATAATAAAACTTAGATGTTGTGAATAGTACCGTCAGGCTGGACCGCGTCTAATTGCTTGGAAATTTTTGGTGGTTAAGGATTGTATTTTTCACGAGTAAGCTATTACTTTTATTTATTTTCAAAACTTTCTGTGGGCTCTATGCTATTTGATTGAATTGCTAAAAAAAAATGATTTGATTGCATGATATTGCTGTAAAGTGCTGGGTATGCCTGACTGTTGTGATAAATGTGATGTTGCAGGCTAAAAATGGGACTAAGTTATAGAAAAAGCTATTTTATTCTATCCAAATTTAATCCAATTATCAACAACCAATTAACAATTAACAAGCTGGAGCAGTCTTTTTGTTCTACAATTCTCAATACCAAACTGACAGTTATAAAAACAAGGTGAATAAAGAAAATAGAATCTGATCATATTTTTTCATGGTCAGGATAAATAACGATCATGGCAAATAGTTACAGCAAGCATATGAAGTCAGATTGATCGAAAAACTGTAAACTGTTTTTCAAAAACTTTTCCACATATAACTCTAGACAGACAGAGCAAATGATAATATTTTACACCATATCCAACAAAAAAAAAGAGAATAGTAATGAAGTTTCAATACCCGAAAAAACAAAAATAATCTCAAGACATACTGCAAGAGAGCAACGCTCAAACATACTCCATGGAGTTTATGTATAACCATATTCATATACCATTCATTGAAAAGTAATTCACCTAATTTGATGGACAGAAGCCTTATGTTTTATCGTATTTATCAAGACAAGAATTCTGTGTAAAAACCAGCCCCAGGGAGTTTGGAGCATAATTTTGAAAACATTAAAATAAGAGCTGTGTATGAGACATTATCACTACAGAAAAGTTGAAAGCAATTGTTCCTGTAATTAAGAAAAAAGGAATTTTTCAAATTCATTTCAATTCCCAAAATTTATTTTTATCATAAAATGACCAAAAATTGAAAATGAGCAAAAAAAATAACAACTCAACTTTTTAATAAAAAAAAAATCGGTGCCCCCAAAGTATGCGAACCAAGATGGCGGACATCGGAACGTAACATGGGTAACAGGTTAGGGTTAGGCGATAATTTCTTTCCAATTTTCCTTATTTTAGTCCTATTATTAGTTCGAAGACTAGCCAAGAGCCTCCCGTAGTATTTATACCTAAAATTATGGCCTAACCCGAACCTAGTACACATATTACATTCCGATGTCCGCCATCTTGGTTCGCATACTTCGGGAGCCCCAAAAAATCTATACAAACCTGTGTAAAATATCACTAAAATTTGCATCGCTTGAATCTTTAGTTATTCCCTTTCTCAGTTGTACAAGAAGTTCAGGAAGTGCATGATGTACGAGAGGTTCGGCACAAACGATATGTTGAAACAGGCATTTACTCCATTTCACAAGCGATGTTCCCAACTTTGCCAAGTGGAGAGAATCCTTCAAATAATATGATTCAGTTATTAGGGTAAACTTTAATATTTTTTTTTATTTTTAATAGTATCTTAAAGAGCAGACAGGGTTTTATGAGAAAAACTTGCACCAGCGCTACTGTTTTTGCTGTGGCTGCATCTCAGAGCTTTATTTTATTAATTTAGTGCTGGGCTCCAGTTCCGGTCCTACAGCCAATATTGTATTTTGGTTATGATCGCTGCAATTATAAACAATTGGCCCAAATGCAGTTTTATGGCAATAAGACTCAAACACCATGAGACAAAAATTTCTAATTCAAAAATTTAACCTTTTTTTAAATTAACTTGAAACTATTAGTTGTATTAAATGTTGGAAAATTATAAATGTCAAAAAACAGAGCTGTAGCCTCTAAAAGCATGCCCTGTGTTAGAAGTATTTGAATTTGAATTATTGTATCAGAACCCAAAACTTATTGTGTGACCGATTAACCATTAAATAAAATTACCATATCTTTAACTAGATTTGATAAGGTTCCAGCAACTTCCAAAATATCTGCATACATATTCAACAATGTATTAGCAACATCCAATGCAGATAATGGATTTTCATATCCTTGCGCAAGTAGTTTCAGGAGTTGAACCTAGAAAAAGTAGGATAAAAATTTGCATATTCCATCGTAAATTGGATTCAAATGTTGACTCAATACCAGATATGTGAAGTCGAAAAAATTTGCAATCGACTCCAGCTCAGGCTTTAAAAAAGCTTGATTTTTTACCTAGACCCCTTGGAGAAAATATGACCATGACTCCAGGGGAAACAAGCCAAACCACAAATCCGACTCCACCACGACTCAATTGGCAACCTACTGATCTCACTTTTAGAGATAAAATTTCCAGAACTGATCATCATCAGAGAAATTTTAAGCAAAATCTATATATAAATGATTTAGGAATAGAAAAAAAACTGTAGTAAACATATAAAGTAAGGCACACCAAGAGTATGTTAAAAATACAAATATGAAAAAACTGTGGTTCACATGAAAGCAAAGCACACCAAAAGTATATTACAAATACCAATGATAGCTTTCACTATTACTCTACTCACAAAATTGTTCCAACGGCTAAAATGGAAGTCTTGGGATATTTATCAATTACCAAATTTTACTTGAAATGTCTTGATTAATGCAATCAACTTAATAATTTGGAGACCTAACAACACAGAGTAAAAACTCACAATCCTCAATTATTCAACAAAATATCCTTATGGTAAATTAGTTTATTATGTATTAACTTTAGCCAAATAATTAGCAAATTGTTTTAACCCAATTAAAAATAAGATAATAATACAGTGCAACATGGTACTCATTTATATCTCAAAGAAACATTAAAACAGTACCTCTTTCATATTCAACTACAGAAAAGTTGAAAGCAATTGTTCTAGTTATTGAGAAAAGGGGTAATTTTTTTAATTTATTTCCTTAAATTTATCAGTATTAAAAAAGAACAAAAATTGAAAATGAGTAAAAACCAAAAAAGAATATTTCCAGTATTAACAACTATACATTTTTACTTAATATGAAAAAAAAATCTATACAAACCTGCTAAATATCGCTAAAATTTACAAGCATGCACGCTCAATTATATCTCAAATAAATATGAAAAAAAAAGAAGTATAAAGCATAAAAATTTCACCTTCTTGCCAGAAATATATTGTTTAATGCTGAGTTCAAGTCGCTGGAAGAGTAAATGAGGATTATATTGAGTTAACCTGAAATATAGTAATGGAAATGTATTAATAACAATATTCAATACATCATATCTTGAAACCATGTCAAATAAGGAACTAAAAAGTTTGCTACTACAAAATGAAATTAGGTGTTTAAGATCAATTTTTCTTTTTTAAAACAATGTCTAATTTGCAATCATGAAGGATAAATAGAACGGCAATGAATGACAGTAATATTTATGACAGAAGAATCATAGGCCCGAGGATTTGTTGGTTTTAGATTCAGGTTCAATTATACAAGCATCCAAGATCAAAGACAATAAAATTGGTCCAAAAAATAGTTTCAAATATTTTTATTTTACCATATATGATGATGATTATATCTCTTACTAATTTCAACACAAGCCTGATTTTTCAATAATCTTGTGAATGTTATCAAAAAAAATATTAGAATATATTTTATATTCAAAGCAAACTTCTAATCAACTTACTTTGATAAAATTTCTTTCTTATCTATGGTTTCTTCATTAGGACTGTCCTTTAAACCAGTGATAACTTCTCGCAGCATATTCCAACCTTTCGCATGTACTCCATGTTGCTTTACTGCATTTGCATTTAAAGTTCTGAAAAATTAAAAAAAAAAAAACTTGCAACTTTTGAATAAAATGATATTTTCTGTGCCTTTCATTGTAGATCAGGCTCTGTACAAACGACCACGGTCAAGTAAGGATTTACATATTTGTCCAAAGAGAAAAGTGTTAAGATGACTTAATCATATGGCAAACCACAGGCTCAAGCAATCCTCTCGACATATTTATCCCCCATTGGATCCAAACCTGCCA
Organism: Styela clava; assembly: GCF_964204865.1. NCBI lineage: Eukaryota > Metazoa > Chordata > Ascidiacea > Stolidobranchia > Styelidae > Styela > Styela clava. The sequence continues at coordinate 13,437,781 of NC_135258.1, read as the reverse complement.
ACCCACGCACAGAGTAATCAGAAGTGCGGTGGTGAACAAAGTTAGGACCAGGCCTTTTATTTTTAAAAAATGAGCAACAGTGATTCAACTTTTTTCTGTATACATATGAATTCACATTATGTCTCATAATCTATCCATTCCCAAACACCTAGATTTTATTGAAAAAAAGGTACTGTGACATTTGAATTGTAATTGACATTTTGCTATGGCTATATAATATTGTGCTCATCTTAAACTGATTCACTTTCAGACTTCAGTAAAGGATCATAAAACAAATCCCATTTTACAAACTTGTACAGTAAGGTACTAACTAAAATTATCTAAATTATTTAGAATGCATCTTTTTCTAGCAGTTCTCATTTTAAATTTTATTCAAAATGAAGAATCTATTAATGTTAGTTGTTTGATGAAATTGTTTGATGATTACAATTTTGAACTGAATGAATAAACAGGTCTCGATCTTTATAGTGACCATTCCATTGTATTACAACAATAGAAATCTTAACAAAGGGAAATAGATTTCTAATAAGAGTTCAATTTATTGATCAGTGTAGTTTTTCATTATTCAAAATTCCCTTATAAAATTAATTTATTGATGTTTAAGTTATATGAAAAATTCCACTTTCAGTCATACGTTCATTTCTCCAAATGCTTCATTTAAAATGAATACACTAATTAAAATTTTATGTTTTTCGAGAAGAAACATACAACTTGGATTGTGGTTTTTCGTTCTAATTAAAATTTTCAATAATAAAATGTTTGAGGATAAATAAGGAATCTACTAACAAAACAGATTCCTTACTAAAGTCACAGTTAAATAATATTCATTATCTTATATTAAATCGAAATGTAAATTATCTTTCTTAAACAAGTTGATGACCAAAGAATAATCAATTGAGTTCGAGTACACTATTAGGCATATTACTCAAGATATTGTTCTGCTTTTGACTGGTTTCTGTTTTAGTTGAATGTATTTGCATTCTATATATCAAATTATTCATTGTGGTAATATCTACAACTTCCTAATTGCAGTAAATGGTAAGTGACTCTTTTATGAAACCAGATAAACTGTGAATAGTTATGGCTCTTTGCTGATAAATGCAACTCTGCTAAATTTGGTTAAGCAATACTTTAATGGCCATCAGTCAATTAGACAACCAGAATGCATATTCATAATAACAATCTAAAGACCAATCTAAAGATAGAATTCTTAGCAATGGAATATTTTTGTACATGATTAAAAAATTTATCTGGGATTTCCTCAGCCTTCATAAGGAGTATTTGAGAAATATTGAAATGTTGAAGAACAGTGAAATTTTGAACATTTTTGATAACAATTAAATCATGGGATATTTACCTTTGACGAAATTCACAAGATCAAATGTATTGTTTATCAATGATGATATATAAACAATAAAAGTATACAAATTATCATAAAAATTCTGAAATTTATAATATCAAGACCTGCTTAAGTGTAACAGAATGAATTAATTTCAGTTTTCCAAAATATGAAACAACTTTTATGATGTATTTTAACATGTAAAATTCCATATGAATAGAAAATCATAGAAATGGCATAAATCCATCAAACTTAAAAATAACATTTATTGTTTTTACCAAATTATCTAGAATTTTCATACAAACAAGAAATGACTGTGAAAGACAGAAAGCCAGTAAGCGTGAATGATGAATTATGAATGTTCAACCAGTCAAACATCAGACTGCATCCCGCATAGGCAGCATTTGCGTTTTTAAAGGTGAAAGAAAGTTCTCACTATTATTTAGGGCAGATCTCACACTATATTAAATATTGTGAATTTTGATTCGTTTTTGACACATCTTCTTATATTTCATCAATTACCTCTGCATGCAAGTTCACAGGCCAATATAAAAAATAAAATAAAATTCAAACTTACAGTCTATGCAAGCAAGCTTCGCATGGGCAGGTCGTTCTGGTGGCAATATCTTCATGGAGTTCTTCGTTGCAATTTTCTTTAACAATGAAATCTTCTGCTTTGATTGACTGAAACAACAACAATTATCATAGTAAAATAAACAGCAAATTACAACTTTTTATCAATTACAATTTGAACCTACTAGAATGCAACACGTACCGGTACCGGTAATTTGGGATATGCTATTTTACCTAATCTCTTTCGCTACCAACAGTCTTCCATGAGCATACTACACTTTGCATTGAATATGAAATTAATTTCCCAGTAGGGGGTAATAGGGTATTAGGGGGTATTATTCTATTAAGATTTTGGTGCTCCCGAAGTATGCGAACCAAGATGGCAGACATCGGAACGTAACATGGGTAACAGGATAGGGTTAGGCGATAATTTCTTTCCAATTTTCCTTATTTTATTCCTATTATCAGTTCGAAGACTAGCCAAGAGCCTCCCGTAGTATTTATACCTAAAATTATGGCCTGACCCTAATCTATACACATATTAAATTCCGATGTCCGCCATCTTGGTTCGCATACTTCGGGAGCCCCAAGATTTTATCAACAATTAGGTCAAAAATAATTCAAGTTATACATCCTTTGTGGATTGTGGATTTACAAAAAGATTCACAAGTTGGTAACCAGAGAAGAATTTGTTCCTCAGAGCTACACACAAAAATAAAACCATGTCATAAATTATCCATTCATCTATTTTTATCAGATGATAAAACCATCAAAAAACGCAGTCACTTCTTCATTGTTTGTATTGAACGATTTTTATCTTTTCTATTTGAGCGATTGCATGTTTGTAAGATAAATATATGAACACGAAAAATCGTTTGGGGTGATGTAATCTATTTAAGTATTCAACAAATCAGATTCATCACACAATAGACATAAAGTATATGAGAGAGGAATACAAAAACCTAACCACAAAAGTTACGTTGCATTTAAATATTTATTTGCCCACCCCAAAAATCAACTTATGAAATAATAAAAGTCAATAATCTATTTTATCTAATTAATCTTAAAAATATTGAAATCAGAATATTACAATTTTCTTTGAAATTTTCAAATAGCCTGCAGAATGATATTTCATACTAATTTTGAGGCAAATACAAATATTACAAGATAGCAAAAACTCTGTAAATGTTATTATTGAAAAAACTACTGAGACACTGTAAATATCATTTACGCTGGGGTGTTTCACGAGAACTAATCATGAAAAGGGAACTATTGAGTATCAAGGGAGACAAATCGAGAGTCTGGCAGATAAATTAGAAATCACTGGTTTAAACTCATGCGCAATTCTACATTATAATTCAGTGGCCGGCAAAGATTTTTAAGTGAGGCACAAATAGTAAAATAGAAAAGTTTCAAGACCCAACAACTTCATTAAAAATTTCAAATTAAACAACATTAATCTTAACAGACATTTAATTTGTAATTGAAACTAGTATGAACATACCGGTACACGTGGCGGTACAAAGATTGAACAACCGAACATAGCAGTACCCGGACCTTAGCTTGTGCAATTTTGATGGCACAATAAAATAACCGGATTCGCAAGAATGAACATACCAGAACAGTTGCAATGCCAGTACTATAGTTGAAATGAACATAATATATGATCGTTTGATATATAAACAAAAATCATTCGACAAAAAATTTATATGCAATGTTGGACTTATAGAACTCTTTTGTGTATCACTGCCCATAATTGAAATTCATTGTCATAATTCCTTATAATCCCAGTATGTCTTTAGTAGTCACTCGTAACTTTGATCATAGATCAACCTCCTTAATTTTGGGGTGAGTGCATGTAACCTTGCTTTGAGCATCCTTTCGCAAAAACATAAAATATACACATTCTCCCAGTTTCAGCCATTCCATCCTCAAATGCAGTACCTATGTGAGTCTGTTGACTTTTAGAACAATTTGAAGTTATTTTTTTCGAACCTATAACATCTCATATACCGTAATTTTCAATATGATCACATTTCTCCAATTCCAAGACTTCCCAACTTTTGGTTCAATATAACAAACACTCTATTTGTCTATGAAATGAGGGCGTCTGGCACGACGGCAGATAATTATTTTCGACCAACACGTGACCAAAATTTTGTTTTTTTGCTTAAAACACTCAAATGCTACAATAGCTTTTTTTCCTTAGTTAAATCGGATTCTTTTTCCTGAGGAATCCAATTGTGACGTTTATAGATTGCGCTCCCTTTTAGTTTATAGCACCAAGCTGGACTGTCAATTTATGCCGATATGAAGACCCAAACTGTCTTGTAAAGAAGGAGTTGTAATCACTGTTTTAATTCATGCTACAATACAATTTTTGGAAATTTCCATTATTGAAATTGGCAAGTGCAGTTTTAAGTATTCTGTGGCGTCTGCAGCTGCCGCAAAACCATGGTGGTATTTCCATACCAAGGCCGCTACGGCCAAACCTATAGCGACTGACTTTTTGGCTGCCACAAACCAATGTTGAGCTACCGCGGCAGCAAATTGAAAACCAATGGCAGGTAAAATTTTGCTGCCGTAACCGCGGCAGGTGGGCCGTAAAGATAGGGCTGTACCTTATAGTGACAAATATTGGGTAAGTTGGAATGTTTTTCTTATGAATACAGTTTTGACGGATTTGAGGTTAGGGTTAGGGTTTAAGTAGATATAATTCCACATGATCAATTAAAATCTGGTACATTAATTTGTGAATATACCGTTAATACTGATTACTGAATAGCGCTATAAAACCATTGTAAGAGCTACCGCGATTCGTTCGTGGCAGGAGCTGCCATGAAGTGGTAAGAACTGCGCCTCGGAATTGGAGAACTATGCTGTACTGTAATTGGTCAGACACAAATCATTTTCGTAAATATACTCGATTATAATTTTCCAGTTCATTTCCACATATAAAATCACTCTGTCACTATCAAATTTATTGTTTAACACAAAAACCAAATACTCATAAATGTTCAAACCCTGTCGCATGCACTAAATAAATCATCCACAAACTAACCCAAAATCAAAAGTAATAAACTAAAAAGCGCTTAAATGACAACAAACAGACAACTACTGAACTACAGAACTAAGCTAACTTTTAACAGGAAATAAATAAAACCAATCTTTCGACCAGCTCTGGATTTATTTTTATATTGATATCTTACTTTTGTAATACTGTAATAAGTTTAACTTAGATAGATCCGTAGATAATATTAGACTATACATACCAAATTCTCTAGTTGAGATTTATCCATTTTGTTATGAAATGAGTTGTTTATAAGTCCTGGTAAAAATTGTTGGCCTGTCACACCTTTTAACTTCAAGTGTAAAGTTGGTTTTTCGTCGGTTTTACTCATGTAACTTCCAATGTGCCAGTGCTAATTACGAAGGCTTTATTCCTTCATAAATAGCTATAAAGATTGAGAAGTATTACAAGACAGCAATATCATAGTACTTAATAATATACTATACCGTACAAAAGGGAACATAAAAGCGCGATGTCAGAATATAGAATAGGACCGGTCTATTTTTATCCAGCAGACCACACACCCGAATTCAGAGGTGAAACTGTATAAAGCCAGTACCTGAACTGGCAGAATCTGGGAAAAAATACGATGCCATACGGATAAAATGCTATCACCAAATGAACCTATACATTTGAGTTTTCAACGCTAAGTTTTGCTGTGTAAAATGAATATTGCTAATCACATGTTAATAAAAAGACGTTTGAATAATGTACGTACTTGAATATTCAATATATTATAATATATCAAATATATTTCGCAAGCTCATATTATTTAATGTAAAACATTCAGCTATGTAATTATACCCTTTTTCAGCATCTACTTTAGTATATTTAATTTGATAAAATAGTCACTTATATTATGCATATTCACGAACAAATGGTAAGTAAGAAAAAATCTAACATATTTCAAAAAAGCGACACTGCAAATTCATTATTTTTTTCGAATAGAACCATGTTTGGTTAGTGGCATGTAATTCTGTCTGTGTTCGTTTCTACGTGAAAACAGTAAGAATGCGAAAAATAACTGCAGAGGTGGGGTCATATTGGGGATGTCAAATGACGAAATGCGGTCGATGTATGCCAAAGTGTGGATAGCGGAGTAAGGTCGATGCGTGTCAATTTGGGGATGGCAAAGGACAGGGCCATGGCGGTGTCAGTCTTGCACTGCTGTTTATAAATTTGAAAGTTCGTTTTTCACCAGCCCAAGTTCGAAACACATTGACCATATTTTGCTGTCATTTTGAGGCATTTTTATCCCTTATCTATATGCAGCGCAGCGCATTATCGGAATTTCTGTTACTGACCCTATTTGGCCAACCTAATAAAATAAAACCTTATCACATAATTGTACCGACTGTTATATGAAGGCATGTAGGTTTCATGCCGTCATATCAAATAAAAAATGAATTAAATAAACCAGCAGAATTTTCGCTTTGATGTTTTAGATTCAAAAATGGCCTCTGCAGAACCGACCGTTTCCAAACTGTCAGCCAATGTGAAGTTCACGTCTGAAATCTCCATCGGTTATAATGATGAAATACATACATGCAACAAAATACATGCGAAAACAAACTTGACTTAAATTTCAAAATTAACTACATATTCAAGTTGTAACAAATTGTAGCAAAGCGGAGCGGGGAGATATATTATGTGCAAATAATTCTGAATGAAAGGCAGATGCAGATAAATTTTATAATACGAAAAATAATAGGCCAATCGTAAAATTTCGTATGACTCCTCTACAAGTGACAGAAATATACTCCCCATTTTGAACATATTGCTGGCACTCGCTTAAAAATGATGTATTATGTATTGACAATAAATCCTTTTCACGAATACCATAATCCCATTTTGTGGTTCACAGTATCGACTCTCGCGGGATCCAGAACAATTATCTAAGTAACCTTCCTTTTTTCATTATTCTCCATTATCGTTCTTCAGTAAGTCCTTGCTTCCGAAAACAAAATAACTGGCTAATTAATCTCATACCCGACCTGGACTGGTAACCGGACGAGAGGCCGTGGTTCGCCATATGATTAATCCGTCTTATCGGCTTTCCTCTCCCCAGGATAAATATGCAAATCCTATCCTATCCAGTAAACCAAACCGTGATAGGCAAAAATCTTCCGTAATATTGAAAAATACTTGCATATCATTCTTAATTTTAGATCTCGTTTCTCACAAAATAAATATGTCCTTGATTTCGAAGTACGTTTTTATTATTTTTTTTATATATTTTCCACCATGAGATGAACACGACATTTCATTGATAAAAAACAAAGTGCACAAGTGACGATGACTGTTAAATTGGATAGTGGCATATTTCAAGGGTTTTGAATTCTATGTTTTATAAATATTCATTTGGGGGTTTGATTTGATGTTTTATCAGACAAACTAATTGCCTGGTGTGCGCACCTTCTTTGCACTTTACTTTTTTAATCAGTTATATATATGCTGAAGTGTTGAATGAAACACTTTTACAATAAGCCTACGATGGAAAGAGGACTTGAATTTGCAATGAAAGGTTCAGAACTGTTCCGAATAAAGGCCTTGACAATTCACGCTATTTATCAATCAAATATCTATCCAATTTATAAAAAAAAATTTCAGTAGAGTGGTATCGCGCTTAGGAAGGGGCTATTTTTGGTGCTTGGTCAACGAGTTTGCATATGACAGATGAACTCATTAATGAAGCAAGTTTAGTCCAACATTATTTATGACTCGAATATGCAAATATCTTGAATTACGTGCTTCAATATTAGGTATGCGATTCAAACTTAGTTTTCTTTGCGGTCCTTGTTCGCGCTAACATTTGACGTTTCTCTCTCTGGTTTTGCTTTTGGGTTAGGGCAAGAATAATATGTATATACTGACCTTAGCTTAAACTCAATTGGATGTGGGCTTATGGATTGATATTGATCAGTTTGGATCAAATTGTAATGCTAAAAAACATTATTATCGCAGTTATATATATATAAACATCTATCATATGAGTAGCCTATGATGATTTTTTAAATAAATTTGTACAGTTCTTGAGTTTAGATAGTTCCAGGGGAAGTTGTGTATATATTGTTAGTGACTTTAACATTGATCTGATAAATTATCAAGTTGACAATAATGTCACTGAGTATATGGATACAATACACTCTTGTGGTATCAACAAACCAATACGGGTCACTAATTCATCGGCCACTTTGATGGATTATTTTAAAAGAATGGAATATATAACAACTACACGTATTTTTATCGCCAATGCTTTATCTGACTGATTTCTTATATACAGCATGGGTCAGACATCTCGACGACCTAACCGGTTGGAGGCACTCGCGACTCTTGTTGGAGGTTGTTACATTTGACATCGGTCGCTACATTTTGCCTTCGAAATTGTCTGTACTTTCAGAACTCGCAGGGTGGTTCAAGTAACCGCTGGTGGATTACGACTTCCCCATTATCAAGTCCATGCTTCCGAAAACAAAATAACTGGCTAACTAATCCCATACCCAGCATGAACTGGAAACCGGACATAGTTCGCCATATGATTAAGCCGTCATAACGATTTTCCTCTCCCCGGGGGTCCACGAGCAATTTTCGTGCTGGACCTGGCCTAGACGGTTGCGACTTCGGTCACCATGCGATTAACCTGCCTTATAGTCCATCCAAAAATGAAGGCAATCTGAATTTCAGGACTATCCATCAATTACATCACTCCATTGCTACTGTTTATCCCAGCATCATATACTGAACTAAGATACAACTTGAACACGAGAAGAGAAGTTCTTGGTACAACTAAGGCGATGATGTTTACATTTTGTAACGGTATGTACATTCCAAACAAGCACAAAAGACATAACAAAACAAATATCAGATAATTAAACACTTCAAGAACTTGCATGAAAGAATTTGAATACTAGTACCTAAATTGATTTAATATGGGTACTCAGAAGAAAAAAACAGAAAACACAGTGTTGAACAAGAGTCGTCTCGAGTTACTGATCTCTTCTCATTCACATCAAGAAAACTGGAACTCAATAGATTTAACAAATATCTGAAAATAAGAGATGTATTCAATGTAGATATGCAAGAATGTCACGTAGGTGCATTCATTCAATTCTACTTGGAACAGTTATTTTCAACCATCTGAGAAAGACAACCACATATGCATCACTGAGCAAATTTTCTCTCTTTCAAGATAAATGTGATTCCACATGCAACAGAGTATAACTGCCATTAAAATTAAAGAGAACACCACGATTGTTTGCTACAATCATCATTAGATATTGATATATTATTACATAATATAACTATCCTAAGTGATTCAAGAGTCTTGCTGCACACTAACACAAATGTATTTCTGTAACGATTCGTCTGACCAAGGTCAGACTTCCTCAGACATACATAGTTCTTGCTATAGTTGATGTATAAAAATATATGTAGAATAAAAATTCATTACTTACCCTAAGCAGCAACATCCACTATATACTCCGCGACCTTCCAAGTATCTACCATTAAATCATTCAGCCATTTTCCATTCTCATCTTCATTCGCATTGTAAAGGCAAACATCATAAACTAACTGCCCTTTCGCTGGTGTCGTTTTAACAATATGTGCAGTCAACTTTTTTTCAGTCACCCATTCTTCTAATAACTTGGTGGCTTTTTGAACGTTCTCCGTTGATAAATGTACTGGTCTTATTCCAGCGAGTCTACCATGAATTGCAAACGGAGCATGTTGTACAAACTGAGGCAGTAGTTGATAGATTCTATCTATCGGAACACAGTCTCGAGTACCCAGATCAATTAAGAACACACTGGCAAGGTTTTGAACAATTTTACAGACTTTTACTCTGTGCCAGCGAACAATATTGTCGACTTCACATGGCGCAGCGTATAGTGATTCCTCAGTAATAGTAGCTGAAGATACTGTGGTGGAAGACATGGGGATGTAATATTCATTCATTTGGCTCGTTAGATCGTGTAGCGTAGGTAGCATTTCAGACAGAACCATGAAAAATGTGCCAGGGGATTGGATTTTGGTCACAATTACAGAAACAAGTTTTCCGAAATGTTTTTTCATCAGAGGAATGGGTGAAGGTGATGTCATGTAAACAATGTTGGAACCTGTATCCTCTTTGTCAGAGGTTGCATCATCTGTATTACATGCTTTGAATCGCCATTGTTGCATTTTTTTAATTGCCATCGATAGAGAGCACGATGATTTTAAAATTCTTGATGGAATGTGACAGGATTTATTGAGACTTTGACGACTCAATGAATAGTTCGAGTTGCTTCTAGCTGATTCTGAATTTTTAACAGGTTTGGTATGGGCCTGAAAATTTGAAACATTGAGGGGTGAATGTGAGCGCATGGGACTGAATGGTTTCTGATTCCTGACCAATTTATATCGTGAAGAATGATTTCCAAATGATGATTCAGACATGGGTTTACTGGGAAAGGATAACTTGTCTTCGGAACCTGATGAAGATGCAATAGCTCCCGTCACTTTTTGTTGGGTTTGGGTCCAGATTTCATCATCATGATGGAATGAAGAATTGCTAATATCCATACTTTCTTCACAAATATTAGTTGAATTCATTGAATCAATGCGAGACAAAGCATGCATAGAGATTTCTACAGCAGGTTCATCGCAGTCAGATAAGTCTGAATCAATAGTTACATATGAGGTATCACTTTCATCATTCTCTTCCTCAGATAATCCCAAATCAGTCTGTGAGTTGAAAATGTGATATTCATCAATTTGTTCTTCCTCCTTCATCAAACGCTGATTAATGTTAAGAGACCCAAGTTTGCATGTTACGTAATACACTATCTTCGATACACCATCAACAGATTGCTTAAGGACAGAATCCACAGTTGCTTTGATTGTTTTTCCCAAGAATAAGTGATTGAATTTGGATGAAGCTCTTTCAGACCAGTCAACACTTTCATCTGGTTTATGCAGAGAGCACAAAATAGCCATTTCAGGTATAGATTTTATTTCTTGCAACATAGGTGCAAGGTGCTGTCTATGCATTTCTTGTTCAACCCCAAAATCCATGTGATAAACTTTGGCCTTATTTCCCGACACGGTTATAATTCGTCCGCGTCTTCCACCGGATTCTATCCAACTAATAGTTTCCATTCCTGTGCTTAAATTTGTGATAGTTCCATACTTTGCATGTTTTGATAATTCTTGTATAGTTTTTAAATCAGATGCAGATTCTGATACCTGTATATAAAATTTTCCGCAATCAACAATGTGTGTAATATGAGCTTCATGTTCTGTACCAATTCTTAAAACTCCGGCTTCTGGAACTTTGTTGAAATTCTTTTCTGATAGTGCTGGATATTTAGGACCTTGCTGGATTATTTCTGCTTTGCGTGGGAGAAATATTATCTTGCTGTCATTTTCGATTCTCTTTATATTTGTTACATCACACAAAAGACCTTTTTCCATTTTTCTGATTACATCTTGATTAAGTTCAACTTTGTATGTTTCCGAGTATGCTGTGAGGAGACGAGCAGGTGTTATACCACGTGGGCAAGCAGAAAGAATTCTCTTTATTCGCTGCTTAACAGCATCACTTATGTAATTTTCTTTATCATCACATGCATCTGCGACAACACCTTTAGCTGCTTCTATCTTCGGTTTATTTTTAAGTGGGTGAAATATAATTTTCTCTCTATTACCTTTTGTGAGTTTCTCAACCTCAACAACATCTTCCACTAATCCACATTCCAAATTTTTCAAAATTACATCAGGAAATTTACTATTGAATGTTGCATGATAAACAGTTTCAAATTCTGCAGAACTGATTCCAAAAGGATATTTAGCGGTAACAGACTTTATACGATTTTTAACTGTGTCCTTGATTTGAATTACCATGTCTTTCATTTCAGCTGATAAAATAACTCTTTCAGATTTCCATGTTACGATATCAGCGTTTTCATTATTTATTGCACTTGACGTTGATTGTGATTGATTTGGTTGTGCTTTGTTATTGTTGAGTTTGTCCTGATTGCACATTTGTTTCATTTGGTCTTTAGATAATTTAGAAGGCACAATTTTAATGGCATGTTTTACACCAGTTGATCCAGATGCTGTAATAGGCTTGGTTTTAGATTTTATTGGTGATGACTGTTTTATAGGATAGAGAATGGTTTTCTCTCGAATTCCACATGTCAGTTTTTCAACCGTTGCTACATCTCGAATGGCCCCTCCTTCCAAAGCATATACCACTGAATCTGCCAATTTACAACCATACGCATCGAAATACAATTTCGGCAAAGTATTTGAGAAAACCCCACTTGGGTTTGATCCAAGTAGTGTTTTGATTCTTATCTTGATCACATCGCTCATCTTGACATCTTTGGATGTGTCCTTGTCCAAATTGATTTTTTCCGATTTCCAATGACTTGTTCCAGATGAAGGTATTGGAATGTTTCTGAATCGCGGAGCAACAGCAGCAGCAGTATTATTTGAAACTTTGACAGAAAAATCACCACCCTTTTTAGACAAGTGCACCTCTCTCATTTTGTTTTGTCGTTGCATGTATGAACTTCCAGTAGATGACACATGTTGCTTGTGGGTAGTAATGACACGAGCACCAGTAACCGGTGCATGTTGAATATTAGAACTCACAACACGCCTTCCAGAATAGGGTGGAAAATGTCGTACAGTTGGTGTTGGTAAAAGACCTTTTCTTTGGCTGTTAGGTGTTGTCAATAACACTTTTCTTTGTCCATGATGCCTAGTAGTAGTTCTACTAGCATACCTGTTGAATGACTGATTCGCTTTTGAACATCTATATCCTCTTTTAGACTTCTTTTTGGCAGATCTTTGACTAGATACCATTTTTTGAATATGCTTTGTGCTATCATCAGCAACAGCATGATACATTGTTTCTCCAAATCGTTCATTTATACGGACCACATCAGGTATAGACTGAATGAGTTCATGCACAGAATTAAAACCAAGTTTTTGAAATGGTATTCCACCTCCTGTTAAAGATTTGAAATCAGACTGGAGTCGATTTGCTTGTACACCATCTTTACACGACAGCAATACAGCACGAATCATTTTCTTTGTGCTTTCTAACTTTTTTGAGACATCCATGGTTGTTATGATTAATCATGAATAGCTGATATGTATTAAGCTAAAGATATATAAAAATGATATTATAAAAAAATTGAATTATTAGGTATGAAGGAAAATAAAATGGGACTAATTATGAAACATGTATTTCCAATTAACCCCTAAAAATAGGTTCCAAAATAATAGAAAACAAGTTAGATTATGGGAACTGCACAAGAAATGGTACGAAAAAAGGTATGCAACCTGTGCATAATTGACTGTTCCCATTAAAATCAAATACAATCATAAGAAAATATAGTCATCTATGTTAGCCATTGCTTAAGATATGTTATTCTCGTATATGCTGAGAGCCTGAGACAGTGATTTTTTCAGCAATTTGAAATGCTCTACCATTTCCCAAAATATATTAAATGAATTCACTTCATAACTTGTAAAATGACAGAATTTTCTTATTATTTCGGCTTAAACCAAATCATTCATCAAATGATATCACAATCTATATGACAGAATGCGCCCCTATTAAGGTGAAAACTGAGCTTTACAAAAAGTGTGTTATCAAGAGTAATGGATAATTACTATATACAAAATTGAATTTTTTTTATTCACATTACATTTCATCAAACAACAGCTGACAAAGTTTGTACCACCATTACTGAGTCTTATTGCTTCACATATAAAATGAACTTTTAAAGAAGGTGAGATACAGATTAAACAATGCTGATTACGCTAACTAAATACCAAATTAACAGTAGAAAAACTAATTAGGCTACCGGTAATATTCAATTAATGAGCATCATGTAGTTTAATATTAATCAATTACATAGGTTCCTTCAGAATTTAAGTATATAGTCAATGCAGATTATTTACCAAATTATAACTGGAGTGAGAAACAATTCAATTTCTGTCTGACAGGCTTTGGCCATATACGAGCTCATCCTCAGCATACTGCATTAAATATTGAAAATAAAAAACATAACTGCCACAACTACTTGAAGACAATGCAATGGCTTAACCTTCAATCGAGATCAAGATTTAAAAACCATTTCAAATAATCATTAGTTATACTTTTGTTACACAATTCTTAATACATGTAAGTTTGATGAACTGTATTTTGCGGACCATCCATAAAGCGAGCTTTAAAATATATTTACTGAAAAATCAATTGTGTGCCTTATAATATAGGTCTAATGCATGGATCAGGTGCTTATGCTTATTGCCCGGATTCAAAACCAGTACCAGGCTGATTGCACCCCATAGTTCAGTGCGACTTGGCTAGTGTATGAATAAAAAATCAATTTATTGACACTCATGACAGTGCGCCGTATGACCCGCTGCGCCTTACGGTCCGTAATATATGGTAATGCTTTCCCTCCAGTAAAGAATATGAGTTGATTGGTTTAGCAATTATGTCCAAAATGTTATATTTCTAGATACCAGCTTCCCACTTCATTTTGATTTGATATATTTCTCGAATTGATTTCCTAAAAACAAAATATTTTGTGCTGCAATAATGGAAGATTCAAAGACTCAAAAGATTCAAAGTTATTGTATAGTATAATTTCAAACTTCGCTTCAAATGAGTTTTTCTGCATTGATACTTACAATTTATGATAGTATGCGAAAATATGAATATCAATTTTATCATTCACTTCTTTGCTAAAACTAAACTCTAATTCATAAACTATTCTTCAGTTTTAATACTGTAATATGTCTCCTCAAAGAATTATCCCGCATCCGGCGAATTATCCTGCGTTTGATTGTGTGCAATTACCTCGGCAACTACACAAACACATGTTATATAAACAGTGGAAAAGGGACAAAAACGAATAAGCTAAATGCTTCAAACATTGGAGGTGAACAAACTTTGATAAACGCATACTCTAGTCTTTGAATCTAAAAATATTAACTGCAATGGCAGCTTTTTAATAAGTTTAAATCTCTATTGTTTATTTCATTATTTCCACTGCATGAAAAGAAAATGTATGAAGAATACCAATAAATAAACACACACAATGCTATTGAAACACCACTAACTTCCAAATCTGTTGATGTCCACCTCCAGACCTGTATAACTTCAGCACTTGCTGACTTGGGCTGTATTGTTTTTCTTCCATATGTTACATAACTACCGGTACCGGTACGGTACCCGACTACTGAACTGTGAACACCAAATCTACAGGCACATGTCTACATTTTTAATATTGGACATGATTTTAAAAAATTGGTTCATTTTATATCTGCAGTATCTGGATGTTCAAGTTTCAGTCATAATTAGGCATATTTAGGGTGGTGAAATATTAGCACAACAAAGCAATATGAATTTTTGAGTTGCATTGACAAAGTTATTGCATTAACAACACAAATCGCACTTAAACTGAACTTGATAAAGTTACAGGTAGGGGTACCGTCAGACCGTACGGTACAGCAATCGTCGCCACGATGGATAATTAACATTGGGCGTTTTTCTGTTCTAGCATTACAAATTACAATTGCGCTTTTACAGCCATTTTATGTACCGTATTAGGTCTATATATAAGTAGCCCTTCTTCAGTTCTTATATACAGGAATACAACTCGACATTCAGAAATTTAAACTAGAGAAAAAGCCGCTCGAACTCTCCCCGGGAGCTGAAAATTAGGACACACGTAATCAGCGTAGCGAACGCTTCTTTTAACTAATCAAACAAACCTTTCGATCTCAATTTAATTGTGCTGCGTAAGCAACAAAAAGCAACGATGTGTCATTTTTGTTCTCGATTCCACAGGTTTCCCGCTGGGTGGTAAACAAAACGAGATTGCGTGTTTGAGTTTCCAACATGTTTAGAGAGATGCAAATACAATCAAAGAAGTCATACTGTGTATGTTCAATTCCCGTATTCATATCAACGAGCAGCAGGCTTCTCATTAGCTCTAAAATAAATACAAGACAACAACACCGCTTCTCTGGATTGATTAACGGTGAAAAATGTTCATCGTCAGAATAGTAAATATTAATATTAGGTCATACTGAATATCTAAGCGTTAGAAATTCAAATGGCCGGCGTGACTTCCACAAAGGAGTCCACGAAGATGCGAAAAAGTCTACATACTCCCTATGTTGCATTGAATTTAAATATTATATATCTTCTGCAAATTTCGGGCGTTAGATCATATTAAAATTTAACAGTAGTATAACGCCTATAACAAATGTTATAACGGATCTTATTTTCCAACCAAGATTTTTTTCTAACACATGCATTTTTTATGCAATATATTGAGATTTGATGAGTCAAAATAAATATAACGACGGGTCCGTGACGTGATTTCAGGGGTCCGTGTAATCGTGAATCACTAGTAAAGATTTAAAAAATGAATTAGAATCGCCGAAATGCCCAGTAGGCCTACAAGATGAGAATAAATTGAAAAAACTTTCTGGAGAATATTTCATATTTTGGCTTGTGTCTTGGTTGAATCTTTTAGTCCTTCCATTTCGAATCTAGCATGACAGTTCTAGCAATTCTCCACTCATTTCTCGATGTCACAAATGTTCTTCAGGCAATCCCTGGGAATGCTGGATGGAAAATGACGAGACAGTTTATTTACTGGTTTTACTTTTATCTCTTTGTGTATATTATGATATTGCGTATATTGTGTCGCACGGTTCCCGTACATTTGAATCCACGTACATTTGAACCCACGACAATTGCACCCATGTACAATTGCATACTGTGCAAAACTGCATACTGTGCACAATTGCATACTATTGCACCTATGAAATTTTTTTTGTTTTGCGGATATTTGAATCCATACTAACCCTAACCCATGGGTTTTAGCAACCGCATATAGATTGAACCCGTGGATATACACATGGGTTCAAATGTACGTGGGTTCAAATGTACGGTCACCGTGTCGCACAATCCCAAAATTCCTAGCAAGTCGGGTCATCCTTGCTTACTGTCAAACTAAAAGTCGAAACCGGTTGGAAGTCGAGGATGACATGCGTGTCGCCCTCTCAGAGACGGAGCCTCAATTTGATGTTCTTGTCCTACACCAGGGGTCGGCAACCTTTTGTCGCTCGCGGGCCGCACATATTTTTAGAAAGTCGAAAATCGAATGGATGACCGATGAATCACATTTTATCACACAGATCTGAAGTTAAATTTTAAGCAGCGCGCGAAGACTGACCATTTGAATATTTTTTGCGCCATCAAACCATTTGCACTTAGTATCAACTTTTCTGCGTTTTGTTGCCATCTGTCTAAATTATAATTTAGTCTACACGTAAATTATTTTGCGTAAAGAATATAATCGACAAAACAGCTATAATTTGTTACTATTATTCAGTGAAGCGTCGCGGGCCGGATTATATTGCTCCGCGGGCCGTAGGTTGCCGACCCCTGTCCTACACTTTTCGTGTCACGCACGAATATATATGTGTCAATTGGCACATATCGCTGAGTGCCACGGACGTAAATATACGTCTTTTAAAAAAGAACAAGTAAAGCGATATAAAAATCTCGAGTTCAGGTATTCGCAGACTTTATGAAACCCATTTCTCTCTCGTGTTACAAGGGCATGGAAGTAGCATTTATTAAACTATCAACTTATCTAGCTTTAGCTTGGCTAATGTACACATTTACCGTAGATAATAAAATGAAAAAAATTCAAGACCGATTGACGTCATCACTCCCGGCTTAAACTTCTTCCGGTAAAATGACTGAATTGTGTGAGAGATCAAACCTGTTCAATTTTTTAATGCATCATAAACTGTTTAAATTGTACTCAGTAGACAAACGATAGACCACATACTATGGTTCCACCTGGTTTCAAATTTGGCATGCCAATTATTTTGGCACTGATAACAAAGATTAGATAATTTCCATGTTGGCGGCATTTTACGTTTAATTGTAGCCATTGTGTCATTGTCGGAAATATCAGAAACCGTTTTGTTATCGTCAGTTTTCATTCATTCTTTCATTTAGGCCCTACAACTCCGTCGTATCTTTGAGAAATCGTACAAGCGGTACACATCTGTAAATGGCGACGTGGCGCAAAATAGCACTTTCCAAATAATTGTTTTTATATGCGACATAACTCCCAAAAATTTGCAATAAAACGAATTTGAATTTGAGTGCTCTCGTGTATAGTGAAGGGTTAAGCGCTAATCATGAGTTATTAAATTAAATTCAACGTTTTCTTGTGTTATTTTCTAAGAAAACAATACTACAATCATTGTGATAGTTAGAATCGTTACCGAGGAATTCACGATTTTATTTACGGAATTCGCAAATTCGATACTTCACGTGACAATTTTAATGACGTCAGACCCTAATTATTACTGCACATCAACTTCAAAATGCAACGGATGTAATCAATTTCGTTTATAATAGTCGTTATTGACACTTTTAGTGTCGGAATTCGTCAGCTACGGGTACAGATGCCCATATGGGTTAAACGTTTTCCCCATTAGGCCTTGTGGTGCAATTGGTATTCACTCATTACCTCGTAATTTGAACATTGCACGAAAAAAAAATTTTGTATAATAAAATAATTTTGGTTTCTTTGTTCGAATTTAACAACATCTAATATAGGTAAACTCATAAGAAAAGAGATAAGTAGGCAATATTCCAAGCACATAAAGTTGCGATCATATGAATGTTAACTTGAGCAGGTTTAGAAAATTATGCGAATCAATTCATTACTAGACAAAAAAAAACTTGATGGTCACAGATTCAACAACAAAAAAAGTATGATGTTAAAATATCACTTGGGTTAGAATATTCATTACACATTGATCAACGAAATTGATACTCATTTACATTGCGTTAAAGTATATATATGTATATACGAGCTTAAGAAGTGAATTTAATTAACCTCTAGTAGACGTGTTTTGACATGAAACTATTTCTAATTCGACTCGAACATTGAATTTACATTGAGCATTGAAATATAGTCATATAACGCGACAATTAGATGACTTAGACCAGTGGTTCCCAACCTTTTTTATGTCGCGGCACACTATTGAGCTATTTAAATATTCGCTGCACACCTATCACAAAACAGGAACATTTCCTACTCTTGAAGCCATTTAGCTATAAAATAATAAAAAACATAGAAGATCAGATAAGGGAAAATCTATTTTTGTTAATATATCATATTCTGTATTCAAAATGGATAGTTAATAGTTACCGATATTATGACTTACAATAATGTACACGAGTCCCACTTTCGGAGCACCCACATTATTGTAAAAGAAGCGGCCGCACGGGTAATACGTGACGTGAATACGCTTTAGTTTTTCTCGCCCCTCCCCTGGGTGTAGCCTTATTATTATCACAGGTGTTCTCACTTTTGCACAACCTAATTCATTTTTGTTACAATTTATTGTTTCTCCCATTGCCAAAATCATTCAACGGTGTAATTGTCGCTACTAGCAAAGAAATGAAAGAGGCAAACAAAGCGTATTTCATTACAACAATTAATTATTATCGCTAAAAACACTAAATTGGTTTAAAGTTGTTATAAACAAATTTTCTCCGATGAACGAATCTTTCCACGTTATGATTTTCGTGCAAGGCCCGAGCATAATTTGATGGCAAAGATTGTAGCATGTACTATGTCGAAACGCTTATTCGACTTTCCAGACCGCAGAAACTATTCGAAAAATAACCGTTTCTGTGTTCGAGATACTACTTCGCTTTCGTGAAGTAGTGCAATTTACTAAATTTAATGAAAGTTTTATTATCAAGTTTCATTGCATCAGTGTTTGTGCTACCACGCGTTTTGCATGATTACAGATCGCAAGGATGGGCAAAATAACATATTTTTATCGAATAATTTGAATATTTTTTATGAATTGTCGAATATCGAATATTTTTAATACACATACAATGTGCATCCAGGCATTCTAATGTTGGTAATCTATTTCGCCCGTCCTCTCTTTTTTTACAAATACTAACTCTTACGCAACGTGTGGTTTTGTATTCCTGGAAGAACTATGCGTTCATAGGGGCGACATATGTTAGACGACTATTGAATAGTGAAATCGGGTTTCATTCTGATTTTCATCTTTTACGCCGATTTTGATCTTTCTCCCCACCGATTGTAAATTAACTGTCCCAATTTTGAGCTAACAATATTATCATTTCTGACGTCGGAATGCGGATATTTATAAAGATGATAGTTGACCTTCTTATGGTTTTATTTTTCTATTGTGTCGTTTTATTTTCGTATTAAATGGTGAAAAAAAAACTGCAAAGTCATTGCGTGAATCCTGAACGTTATTTTGAGTTTAAATAATAATTCAAAAAATCGGCAATAATGGCAATTCTACTAGAAAACTAGTCAAATAATAAATTCTTGGTCAAATTTGGGGAAAATTTCGCCCAATAATTTGTTACCTTGGTTGACATTTTTAATTTTACGAAACAGTGTTGGCGCGCATTATGCAAAACTTAGAATTGAAACAATACCCAAATACCTGAAATACGACTTCTCAAATTTGTCGTTTCTGTTTGTTAGCAAGAGCCATGGGGGTAATTCTTGTGGAATTCAAGGGATTGGAATCACTTGGAATTAATTCAAAAATGAAATCTCTTCGCGGCACACAAAAATATTTTCGGTGGCACCCTGGTTGGGAACCACTGACTTAGAGACTCGAAAACATGCCCACATGTTCGGTAGGGAAGAGAGGAGAAAAAATACCGATCTGAGTAAGGGCAAACTACAACTCGGCGTGCGGTGCAGTACAACTTGTCTGGCTGTCAGCCTGTTTTGAACGGTTTATTTGTATTCGAGAATATATACGATATCATAACATGTATTCGGAAACCGGTTTATGCTGTGCCATTGTCAGATCGGTGGATCACGAATTAGACAGCATGTCATCCTAACATACCGAACAATAACGGAACTGGTAAACAACCACAGGCAAGATTTTTTTCTTACAGTGACTACAAAAATGATTGCCCAGTGATAGAAGAAGGTTACATGTGTTGTCGTAATTCACGTCCACCATTACGTGCTTATAAATGTTCCGTTAGGATTGTCAGTGGTAATAATTATCATTCTTCAAATCATAACATTAAACCATAGTAATGCTAAAATATAAATATGTGAATGTTTTATCAAGACGCTTACAGTTACAACGCGAGTGAAAAAGAAACGAAAGAGAGATATTTCGAATGTTTGAAGTTGTACTTTACGAGCTTTCTAGTACATTTCAGAAAACTCGAATTCTTAATTAATTAAAGGACCCCAACCTCCGGTCAGCGAGGTATTTTATCTGCATCAATAAGAATCTGTGGCTTATAGAAAATTTCAATGCGCAAGAAGCCTGTTGTGGTTGTTATAAAAACAGGTAGTTCTATAGAAGCTCACTTGATAAGCAGGTTCAATCTTGTTTAAGTCACGGTGATTCAAAAATTAACAATTATTAATCATTGTCGTGAACTACCAAGTTTTTCAGTGTCTCGTGGCGGTGTTGTTATGATGTCTTGCTTTGCCGTTTCATATATTGTAATATTGCTATCTATGGGCGATTAGATTAAATCTACAAATTAGAAATTGCTCATTGTAATTCCACTCTACGTAGGGCGAAGAAGATGAAATTGTGTTACAGTTGACAATACTATTGTGGGGAGTACTATATAATAATTTAGGTTTGACGAAAAACGGGTATTTTTAAAAATTCAACTCACGACATAATCTAATTAGGTAATTAGCGTACGTATCTCGCGTGCAACTCTTGGCACTATCATTATGACTATCTTTACTTCACAACATCTTTGTAACAAATTCCTTGTCATTTTCGAGATTTTAATTTAGTCTAGTTTTATATACATGGAGATTTTCAATTAGAACACGTTTTAGTCAAAACTTCTTATATAACTGTCTTACAATCAAATGGCGATTGGAATCAAAAATACATTCCTATTTTTATGTTAACAGTATTATAAACTCACAAAAATAAAGATGTATGTTCAAAAAAGGATGAGTCAATAGTTTACCGATCTCTAACCGTCGATGATATTTCTGCTGTTTTTATCTTAATTAAGAGAGATTTCATTACGTGAGAACCGCGATGCATAAGTATGAATTTCACCAAAGAACCCGCTGACGCTGTGGCAGAATTTCATTTGAGAGCAATATTAGAAAACAACACCAGTATCGGTGCTTTCAACCAGTGGTTCCCAACCGCCGGTCCGCGAAGCTTTTTTGCCGGTCCGCGAAGCTTTTTTGCCGGTCCGCGAGAAATTTTGTTTTGATGCCATCTCAATCGCTTTACCGAAAACGAGGTTGCGTTGGCTTATTACGCAATTTCCCTTCTGTCGTCATATTTCGACGTACTTGACGACGTCTGTCGCGACATATTGGCGCCGAGTAATTACACTTTTCGCTTTTTCGGCTCCGATTCATCGCGAATGCGCTCCGTCAAATTTCATAAGATTCAGAAACCTAAAAATCGGCACGCGTGCTTTTTCTGATTAATATGGCCATCCATATAAAAGGATATGCATATTTCCTTGTCCAAACCAGAAAATAGTGAAGAACAATATAATATTGCAGTAAGATATGAACTTGTTGCAACCCTGCAGGTGGTCACAAGACGCGCGAAAAGCATGGGCGGCAGAGATCTTTTTCAGTATATATTTTGAGCAGATACAGTAGGATTTTGAGCCTGATGCCAAGTTACCGACGACTTTGTCATTGTAATGTAAATTCATTCTGTTTGAGGTGCCGATCGACTGCAGAGGGATTTATATGATGAACACGTTGAAAAATGAAAAGCTTGATTTAAATTGTGATTCTACTTTACAGTCCAGATTTTAAAAAATATCACTGTCACAATTTTGGATATCTCTTGATAACGAATACCCCTTGCTAAGTAATCGAGCAAACAAACTGTTGTCCGTATTTTCAACCAGTTACTGCGTTATGCGAAAAAATATTTGAATCCCTAGCTTTAAATACCAAAGCAAAGAAATCAGCTTCATACCGCTGCAGTGTGTTGCGGAAACTTCTCTGAGGCTTCGTTTCCAATCCTTTATTGGAAACGAAGCAGCAGCAAAACTCTCACTAGAGTTAATTGTGTTTTTACATGATTTGGAATGTACATGTTTTTTATGTGAGATGTTTTATGCGTGCATTTCTTACACATAATGGGCGCCCAGGACTGCATTTCATTACGCAAATATATGGTATTATTTTATGTTCCACCCATTTCAATTTTTGGCCGACATAATATTTGATAGTTTTTCTTCGTGTGAGAGGTTTCAAGTGTGCCTTTTTCGTCCAGAAGCATATTGAGTGCTTGACATTGGATTATAGTACGCAAATATATGTTATTCTTTTCTGTTCCGGTCATTTCAATTTTTTGCTGGTCCGCAAGTATTTTTATTATTATTACGATGACTGTTATTTTTGGTTGACGAAAAAATAAATCTCTCTCTCTCTCTATTTAATTTTACTGGTCCGCCAGGGTAGAAAGGTTGGGAACCACTGATGTAAACGATCACATGCCATTGCAAGGGACGCCGGGTGTAAAAATTAGCGGTGATTGCTTCAAGTTATTATACTCAACGAATAATTGGTAGATTCAAATACGACCTTGTGAAGACCGTTTGTGACGGATGTCCTAAATATAACTTTAGCCGGCGTACGAAATCTTTGGTAGCTCTTTAGTCGGAGCACGGGCTCTTGTCTTCTAGACTTGTACAAATTATTCTTCACTTCGTTGTTCGGTTATGTTGGCGCTCGCCCCCAGCAGAAAATAGATGATAGCAGACAAACGACAATTCTTCTTTTGTTTATTGTACAGTATACACAACATCAAGGTTGTACTACAAGACTGGTTACTACAAGACTACATCTTACAAGACTGGATATATTACTACAGCGAAAGCGATCCTTATATACAGAAAACGAACGATAATTATGTTTCTCCCAGGATTTTGACATAATCAGAATTTTGAAGAATAGTATAAGGATTTGATCTATAAATCTATATTCCGGGGATTAGAATGGTACTATCGATCCCATTAGCCTTATTGATTGGGGTTTTGAATACTAATTACTACCTGGACGTTAATGATCCAGTTATTTTTCGTTGCCATATGTCGCCTAATTTAAAATGTTTTTTTATCGACCTAATTTATGAATTCGGAGAATTTCGAAATAAGCAATTTTTGGTCTTTTTATAAATTTTACTTGAAACAACGAATTTATCCCTAAAACCGTCGAGTACAAAAGTTACATAGATCCAGTAACTGGAACTAAAATTTTTAGCGAGTCGCCAAGCCTTCATGTGACCGCCTCACTCGGGGTTAAAAAACTAGTGCGATTCGAACGCTAGGCATTCACTTACACGGGAGTTACACCTTTTTATTATTATTTATAAATGCAATATTTTATTTCTAGAAGTAAGGAACTCCGGTGGGGATGTTAGATATGTATTTATCACCTCAAAAATGCGGTTAATGACAATATGGATTCAGTGGCAGCACATTTGGACCCGAGTACATGCTTTTGGGTACTCCCGTATTATGTGTACCAGGTTAGGTCATAATTTTATTCCGAGTTCGGAGGCTGTCTGTGTTAGATAAATGAATATCCCCATGTCCATAAGTTTCATTCCTTTTCACAACTTGATGTAAAATAGGCGAACAAAATTAGTTACTTCCCTATTCATACACATACTTCTGGAGCGCCTGCTTTTGCATCCACGAGGATTTACATTTTACACCCATATATATTTGTCAAAATTGGCAACCCTACCCATACATTTGCGCCCGTGGTTATTTTTAACTTTGCCCTCAATTATGTTTGTTCTCCATCTTGTTTGTCGGTTTGTTGTTGTTTGGTTTTATGCCAGAGTGACCAGAATAAAATTGATTGATTTGCACCTACACTTCATACAGTATCGATACAGCATCATCATGCCAGTTTAAATAATGCGATGTGATATTAATTATTATTGTGGTGAATTTCTAAGTCGTCGACTATTACACGACGCATATCCTTCTTCATATCGAACATGTCCCTGTACAAGCAGCCACATATATCTAGCGATATGTAGGAAGCTGCTACTTTGGATAAAACGACGTCCCGATTATGTATCTTAGGACCAAAACGAAATCGTTTTGTCCAACTTCAACGATGCGTTGGGTGACTGTGACCGCAAATTTACGCCGTGGGAGAAAGTGAATTGTGTCGTTTTCATTTTTACATTCATTCCTTTCATGCAGATTACGCCGAAAATCATATCTGCAAATCATTCCTAACTCAAACTGAATAATTACTATTTTTTATTTTAAAACGTAGCGGGGCTTTGTACCAAAGATACAAATATTCAAGTCATTCCAGAAAGAAGTATTGATAAACACGTTTCCATTAAGAAGCTATATAATACTAAATTTTTTGTTTGTCCGGTCTTTCGTAGTCTACGCGCACTAAAGTAAATAGACGCACAGTCAGCTAATAACTTGGTGCTGGTATGTTTGTGCTTTTCATTTCTTTGAAAAGTCAGCAGGATGGCGCACCGCGACACGCATCATTGCTTAATAAACAGAACGATGCTATGTGTTAAACGATCGGCCGTGTTCTGTGTGATTCTATCTGTATGTCATTATTTACTTCATTTCGCTAAGTCAGGCAGTACCAGGTATAGATGTCTACGGCGATCATAGTACTACGTCAACTACGACCATTGTGTTCAGTGTTGAAAGATGTCATCCATCGTTGTGAATGAATAGGACCTGACTTGAGAGTCAGATCAAGTGGTCCAGTATACGTACTATGAGCCTAAGTTGGTGATCGGCAAAAATCCGTTTTGTCGTAGTTGTAGAAAAAAGAGAAATCGCTTTAGATTTGGAATGTATTGTAATAGCATACTGTAAATGCATATCATATTTATTATATTTATACACAAAACGTTATTATTTGCACATCATAATATTCATGCATTAGCCTACAAAGAAATCGAACATTTTCAATAGTTCGCGTTCGCGGAAAATTTGTACTTTATTTACTAACTTTTAATCTCAGCTTCTGACTAGTCTTCTACTTCTTAAAACATATTTACATAAAAATGTGTCATCATAAAAGTGGTATTTTATATTTTGGCACTCTTTGACCCACATTCCTGGCCTCGGGCAAAACGCTGAATAACCGCAACAGCTGACGTTTTAAACACGCGCATATATAGTATACATACAATTGAATGCGAAGAGTGAGAAGAATGTTCTGATCTGATAGAATTGTCAAAAGTGATAATTGTATTTCAGCTGGCTTGCCCTTAAAGTTCGAACATTGAAATAGTTGCGTGGAAATAAAGGAATGAGAATGTGTAATGTACCGTAATGTCACATTCGGTTAGAGCTCGAGCCATAGGCGTAGCCAGGGGGGGGCCAGAGGGGCCATGGCCCCCCCCCCAAAATTTTCAAGAATTCCATTCCTAATCCACCAGTTTTGTGGCATCTTGTCTCGTCACGCTTGCTGATTGTCATTGTTACGTCACAAAGACTTGACCGTTCGCTCTTATGAGCCGTATGGGAAAGACTGTAGTTACTCGGTCTTGATTTGTTCTCGCCGGATTTTTATTCGAAACGCTTGGATTTTGATGACCAAATTACTTCGATGGCTAAATTTAAACAGGCGAAATTAGATAGTTTTTTCCAGCGAAATAAAGACTCGCTTTCCTCAAATACATCAATAAGCGCTTCTCAGGCTGTGGATGCACCGGTTACGTCAGTTACGTCTATCACTTCTATTCCCGAAGATGAACTAATAATCAACGAAGGGAAAACAAACGATCTTGGATTCATTCTTAAGAAACATACACAGCTTACCGATGCGGAGAGATACAGGCTTCTAACTTCGGATGGTCCGAAAAACGTGACGATTCTGGATACTGTTAGACAAAGTCGTCGTAAATTTCTCAAAAAATGGCTTGACGATAACAGATTTTGCAGTTGGTTAGTTTACACCCAACTCTCTGATGGGGGTGGTTTGTGTAAGATATGCATAGTCATGCAAGCACGTTTGAAGCATGGAACTCTCAGGGACACTGCCTTTGTTACAAGACCATGCATTGACTACAAAAAATTTATGGAAAAGGCTGTAGCTCATCGAGACACAAATTACCACCGAGAATCAAATATAGCTGCGAAAAATTTTGTCAAAAGCATGGAAACTGGTCAAAATGTGCGTGCAAACATGGAGGCCCAATATGCTACGCAAACAAAAGAAAACAGACGAATAATGACTTCCATTGTCAAGACTGTCATGTTCTGTGCTTCGGGTAACATACCCTTGCACGGACATTCCGGGGATAGTGGAAATTTTGTGAACCTTCTTCTATTTCGTATCGACGCAGGGGATGAAGATTTGAAAAGGCATTTCGCTCGAATGGCCGGAAACGCTAAGTATACAAGCCCGATGATACAAAATGAAATTCTCAAGGTAGCAAGCAACATGATAGTGCGAGATATCGTTATGGAGGCTAATAAATCGTTTGTGTCCGTAATAGCCGACGAATCATGACGTGATATTTCTGGGAAAGAACAACTAAGCATCGTTTTGAGGTATGTGAAAGGTGGTGAAGTGTGCGAGCGCTTCACAGGATTAGTGGAAATGGATTCTGTTTCTGCCGAATCAATTTCCTCAAATATTTTGACCCACATCTCTGGTATAGGAGTGGATTTGCAAAAACTTGTGGGGCAAGGCTATGATGGTGCAACGACAATGGCAGGTCACGTCAGCGGTGTGCAAAAACGCATTCGTGATAAATACCCGCGCGCAATATTTGTGCACTGCGCTTCTCATTGTTTGAATTTGGTCATAAATGACCAAAGTAAAGTTGCAATCATCAGAAGCACCTGTGATATCATCCGTGAGACTATTCGTTTTTTCAGGGAGAGCCCTAAAAGGCGCGCGGGTTTAGGAATTGACATCCCTTTGTTCTGCCCCACCAGATGGTTTGGGAAGTACAAGAGC
The DNA here is from genome assembly GCF_964204865.1 of Styela clava. Classification (NCBI taxonomy): domain Eukaryota; kingdom Metazoa; phylum Chordata; class Ascidiacea; order Stolidobranchia; family Styelidae; genus Styela; species Styela clava. The sequence goes on along the minus strand of NC_135258.1, from coordinate 13,409,736 downwards.
ATCCGAATCTTCAAATGCAACTTCAAACGAGTACTTGAGGCTCTTGATTCTTTGGCGAGAGATGCTAACAGTGAGACGCGGGTGAAGGCTTTTTCTCTGAAATCTGCTCTAGAAAAGTCGGTTATCTACGCCGTATGTTTGATTGGTCGATATTCGGCACTAATGGAGCCACTAGCGCGCGCACTTCAGGCGGTCGGAGTCAGTGTGCCGTCAGTAAAGAACCTCACATCCTCTCTTCAGAGCGTTATCGCTGAAGAACGCAATGACTCTGAAATCGCATTGAATATTTACAAAGAAGCTTGTGAAATAGCTGGCTTGAAAGAGTTGACAATACCCAGAGTAGTCGAAGTACAAGTTTATCGCGACAATGTCTGTGCTGATTCAGCATCCCAGTATTTTAAACGTTCCGTATATCTCCCATACGTCGACGGCTTGTGCTGCTCTATTCGGGAACGCTTCAATGACAACCCATCATTTTTTTCATTGCTATCAATTCTTCCACCGAACAAACCAGTTCACGTGGATGAGGTAGAGCGTCTGTATTTATTGGATAACCTCCAGAATGAAGTGAGACTGTGGAGAACTTCTTTAAGTTCCGACGTTAACGACGAATGTTTGGAGGGGCTTCTTCTGAGCACTCGAGATTATCCAAGCGTGTACACCGCAATACAGATCGTTATGACGCTACCAGCAACCACCGTTGAGGCTGAGCGGTCTTTCTCCTGCATGAAACGGGTAAAGACATGGCAGCGCTCATCAATGACGTCCAATCGCCTTTCTGATTTGTGTGTGCTTCACTGTCACCGTGAAATGGTCACCGAGGAGAAAATTAATCGAGTTGTGTCGAGCATAGTTAGCGGGAAGCGGAGGATGGAATTGAATTTTAATCGGGGCGATGTATTTTACTTATTCAAATTGCGATGTTAATATTTGTTGTTTCAAATAAAAAATTGTTTATTAATGGATTTTGTATTCACAAAAATCCAGCTGAGTAATTGAATCAGTTTGCTTGTTGACCAACTGTTGTTGTTTTGCGCTTGAAGAACGGGTGTTTTAAACCCAATATAATTTCTAAAATTTTCAAATTTGGCCCCCCCCAAAATTTTGGGCTGGCTACGCCACTGGCTCGAGCTAAAAAGAAGCGACAAGGAGATATTTATTATAAATTTCAAAAAGTTTTCCAATGACGCTTCCCGATATATGAAATTTATGATACCCGAATGTGTCTGGGAGTTTTCATTGTGTTTTGGATTTATTAATCTAATACATTTGTCAGCTATAAAGTGCGAGCGCTCAAAAATACGCCAGCAAAAAGTTTCAGGAGGTTCAAGTTTAGGTTGCTTTAAAACTGTTCTTGCGCATTGCAAGTTAGCCCAACGTGGAGTTGCTGAAGAAAATACATATTTAATTTAGACTTGGTCGAAGTGTTTTTGTTTTCCTTATTCCTTCTTGCACTTCTGTATTCATATTTGAGCACTATTGCTATGAATAACTTTATAATAACTGAATAAGTTAGTTTTTTTACCTCTGGGTGAGCGAACACGTACTACTTCTTTTATCAATACCTTTCCATCTAAAATCTGTACGCTTCAAACCTTACTTGAGGTTTTGTTTGCTTTACCGATTCTATAATCAGTTACTTTTATTTTTTGTTTTTATCTAATATTTTATCGTATATTGCTGCTTATTTGAGTCGAAATAAACTATAACTAGAGATAAGTAAGTCGCTTGGGACCAGATTTACATCCTATGTTTGTATTAGCAGTTTTGTAAACTCAAACTAACAATATGTGCTCGAAAGAGAAAAAATCGATTAGTTATCGTTTGCTAAACGTCGACGATCTTCCCTCCGTGGTTTCACTAATCAAAAAAGAGTTCATCACAAGAGAGCCCATGTGTTCAACTTTAAATTTCACCGATGAACACGTAGATCTTATGGCAGATGTTCGTCTGAGAGCAATCTTAGAAGACAATATCAGCATCGGTGCTTTTGAAGATGAAACTGACTTGCTCGTCGCAATTCGATTAAGTCTTCTCGGCAGGAATGAGAAGGAGGTGGATTATACTAGCAAAGCTAACGTACCGATTCGTTTAGTTCAACTTGGAGCGCTTGTAAAATACCTTTTCGGTGGCTCAAAAGCAGATTGTTTAGGCACGAAAGACTATGCATATTTCGTGATATTATGCACACGACCAGAATACGGTGGCGAAGGAATTGCAACGGAATTATATCGACGATCACATATCATTGCGAGAGAGGCTGGGTGTAAGAAATCAGCGGTTATGGCCTCAAGTTATTATACTCAACGAATCATTAAGAAGTATCAATATGACTTTGTTAAAACCGTCGAGTACAAAAACTACGTAGATCCAGTGACTGGAAATAAAGTTTTTAGTGAGGTGCCAAGCCCTCATGTGACCATTGCTCTTGGAGTTAAAACCCTCGAAGAAACGTAGTCGAAAATATTCCATATTACTCAAACAGTGCAACGCAACCGACCAAATATGTGAAGACAATGTTTCAATTACCCGCTCAACTTCATTTTATTCTAAAAAACGATTATGACTTAACGGGTAACCCATGACCTAGAATTTACGGTTAAAAGACTAAATACACGGTTCCGACATAAGGAAGTGAATTTAATTTCGAGCCTGTTTTGACTTGAATATATGCGGATATGAGTATACTTATGGCAGCACGATTTTACCAGGTGTACTTGAACCTGAAAATGACATAGCGTGCGATGACTAATCGAATGGCAACAACTATTAATTTATAAATGGTAGGTGTAATCCACTTCACCACTGATACTGACTGTAACAACTACGAAAATTTGTGTTTTTGAACAGTGGTGAGATTCAAAGTTTCAAAAGTCGGTTCTCGTATGTATCAAACTCGCTAACAACAGGTTATCCTTATTCAGAAATCATACTGAAAAAAAAAAGAATTGATTTCCTTGTCATCACGACATTCCAGGAAGGTTCGCGCGAATCCATTTATCCCGCCACCGGTTTTAAGTAGCAGCCCCACTTTACCTGACGTACACAACGCAATGCGATTAGTTAGTCTTATGAAATTATCAAAACAAATAGGAAACCGCATTTATTTAGGGTTATTATGGCTTTCGAAACCTTGGTGTCTTGAAAACGAAATGCAAGTTTCTACAAGTTTGTCAGAAACAACAAAACATGGCGGCATTATTACGCATCGAATTTAATGTCTTTTAGCAGACATTATGATTGAGTTCACAAAAAGGAAGTACTTGAACCTAATTCGAGAATATAAAATGATAAGGCAATGCAAGTTATTCTGGTTTACAGTGGTTTCTGCACGATAACAAATAGTGATAGAACTTTATTGCTAAGTGGAGGGCAAGAATCGGAATTCCACTTCATAACTGCATTCAAGAGCGGGCTCTTCCTCCGACAGAAACCCGAATTTGGTCAATGCTGCTTTCCTGTCAATCTAACTCGCTTGGCAGCCAAGAAACCGATGTCAACGTCTTTCACAGGGGGATGATTTTTATCACGGTGGTTTTGGAGTTTAGATGGACGTAATGATTCATTGCTAATTACATACGAGCAATGCAAGCATTGAGCACATTTTCTGTCACCTCGATTTACTTTGGTAAAGCCAAAGTCTACGTGACTGTCGTTCCATTTTCGTATTTTGGGCATTAGGAATTTACAAGTGGGTTTTTGCGTCTATAATACGATAGCAAAGGGCGAAGGTTATCTCGCGGTCTAGTGAAACTGATGGTCTACTACTGGTTGCACCAGTGGCGCAGCATCCACCCCCGCGGTCGCGGGTGGGCCCACAGCGCAAAGGGGCCCAAGCGGTTAGAATTTAGAAATTTAAGCCGCAAACCAAAAGCTGCAGTGCAAAACAAGTAATGCACATCTTGTATCGTTGATGTTAGGTCTGCTCAAATCGTTTTGTTACGTAACAATGCCAGGGAGTCGTCGATTTTCGGCGTCTTGTGGTTTGATCGCACCGACAAAATTACTAAGGCTGTCAGAATGATGTCGAAAGCAAAACCTCTCAGTGGCGCACAGAAACGCAGAAAAGGGGCAGAAGAGGAAGAACGTGTGAAAGAATTAAAGTAACCAAGATAAACGGCAAATTTTAGGTGACCATTGCCTTTTTATAGCGACATGTTATGCTTTTTGACGAAATAAAAAAGCGTTGTTTTAGCTTATGTCCGAGAGTTTTTAGGGTCATTTTCACAAAATATTTTTGCGGGGGGGGGGCACGACCAAAGCGTGTATATAATACAAGCGAGGCAACGCTCAGACAATGGACGCCATCTTGTGCCGATTGTTTTCGGCCATATAACACGGCGCCATATGGGAAGTTCTCACACAATTATTGAAACATACCTATTATTTTCATTAATATTTTTGATCGAAAAATTTTAAAGTTCGCGTTTTGAAGTAGAAGCTTAGGCGAACATGGTAATATACTTTCATGTTTGCCAAATTGCATTTATAGTACATTGGATTGTCTTTAAATACAAGTATGCCGGTTTCGAGTTACTTCCGAAGTAAGTTGGCCATTCTCATCGTCATAATTGACCATTTGACAATGGCGTTCTTTGTGATGTCACAGATGGACAGTTGTATTTTATTGGTCGAAATTACCTCGGGACTCAAATTCGCTTCAATGGCCGTTTCTATTTCCGGGTCAACATTTTCTCGCCTGTCAAGCTCCATAATGCCCGCCTGCTCAGCCCCGAGCTGCGCTAGAAGACCAAATGACATTGTAGGATTGTTGCGGTGGCATTATACTCCGTCAAATCGGCGTATCACTACAAAAGTTTCCAAAAAGATGACCAAAAATGGTTCTACGTTGTGTTTGTGGCCAAATTTAACGCATTAGATAGTTTTTTATTTCTAATTGCGTTATATATTTAGATAGCATATAGCCTAAAGTTCAAAACCCACCCTTCGGCTTTATTCTAGCCCTTATAACAGCTGACTTATTGAATTCGGTACAACAACACGGCGAAAATTTTCCATAAGACACCATTGTTTCGCGTTTTCCCAATATGGCACAAGATGGCGTCCATGAACTTGTTTAACATTAGGCAAGTTGGTTGCCGGCCCTCGGGCACGACGAGAGTCTTGCTACGCCACTGGGTTCTATTTTGATTGGTAGATTCCATATTCCATTATGATCAAACAGTTCACGCACAAGAAAGTGAATACACCCTGCGATCACAAAAAAGAAATAACCAGTGGTGGGAATCAAATTTTTCGTCAGCCGGTTCACTCACAAAAGTTATATTTTTCAGCCTGTTCCGTTACAAACAGAACATTGAGAGTAACCAGTAATGCTAACGGGTTCGCTGATCTCATATAATTCCGTGAGACGGTTCTATAGAACCGACTGAATCCCACCACTGGAAATAACCTATTCAGGCAATGAAACTGCGGTGAACGTTAAAACGGAAAATTATATTTTAAAAGGAAAGTATGCAAACGGAGCCGATTTATGATCAATTCTTAGCCTTGTGTCGTGGTACCCCTTGAGCTGTTTCGTGGCTCACTTAGGGGGCCACCGGCCCCCGGTTGATAACCACTGGCCTAAATGGATACATGTTGGTAGCATAGAATCTCATGTCGGGGTTGGGCTCATTTGCTTTTTTATCTGATGCCACAGATTGTTCTGAACCAGCGGAGTCATAAACATGTGAAATAATTTCAACAAAAGTGGTGATTATTCTATCCACTCGCGCAACCCAACTAAACGTGATGACGTTGACATATTTTTGTATTTTCTATGACGTCATAATACCGTTTCGAAGTTCGAAACAGCGCCTTTTCGACATATCGGTGTTTCGAAACGCCCAGCCCTAGCTGAGACTCCTCATTTGCAAAATCTAGAGACCGCCTTATATATATGCCAATAAGTGCAGATGTCCCCGACTACAATCTTGTGAAAATATTTAAATGATGGTGATTGTGACGCCTAAATATGATGTCGATGTGAGGTATAAATGTCGATGTATATGTACGTAATAAGTTGTATTATGGGATTATCCATTTAGGCGCGAATGCACAGCTTTATTCTCGTATGATGCTGTCGGTTTGTGCAAACGTTTTGGGGATCTTCGGCAGTTATTGCATTTGACATCTTCGCTCTGGCTAGTGGTAGGCACAGCTGATCTGATTCTAACAAAAAAAGCTGGAGCAACTATCTCCTGCCTTATTGGTTGAAGTGAACTTAACTATGGTTGATTAGCCCGTGATTCTGAGCTTATTCTGGAGCAATATATTAATATCAGCCCCTAGGTTTGACGTAATTTCAAATTTTATCGGTCTTCGCTCTTTTATGCTTTACTTTTTGTATTATTGGGAGGGGTTATTGGGCCGAATAGCCCTATAGTTGGAGTTCTATGGGCTCCCAAAGTAAAACAGATCAAGATCGACTGTCTATTGCTTAAATATGCTTATTTAATCCTGATCTTGCTTAGGCCAACCAGTTCAGAGGCAATCATAAACGATACCATTTAGAACAAGAAACATTTTTCAGAAAGAAAACAACTCATTCAATAATAAAGCACATATAAATTTCCTAAATACTCAAAACTTTAAATGAATGTAAAGACAAGTCATGAATGAAACCATAATTTAAGCCTGTGCACGAGGATACAGTGCTACATGATTTGCATAAACATCATCACCCAGATACTGCAGGATTGTACAAGTAAATCATCCTCGATTTCAAAACAACGGGAGTTCAATAATATAGCAGCCATGAGATGAGGTTATTTCGACTGTCATAGATGATGGACATAAAAATTCAAATTAGCAAGAATTTCAATTTCTAAATATTAGAGCTTTCTTTTTGTTTTTAGAGCGGAGCATGATTGGAAATAACTTGAAAATGTTTTATTTTAAAGAGTTATACGGTAAATTAAACTAAATTTGAACTAAACTGAGTGGAATTATACCATTTCACAGAGTATGTGTAAAAGTCTATCGCATCTGTGACATACTGGCAGAGAGATGGAACTTTGAAGCATTTACAACTCTTCTCTGACATACTTGGGTTTTAATTCTTCAATCCTTTTAACAAAATCTGTTTTTTCCAAGCATCCTTCACAATTTTCATCCCAACCTGAAAGAATCTTTTTGAGTTCTTTCACTCTCATTTTCTTCAGGTTGATATTTTTCCAATCCAGTGGTTTATCTGATACAATTAAAAATACATAGTCAATATTCAATAGCAGAAAACTATGTTCGGAAATAAACGGATTGACAGTTTACACAACACGAACAGATATACATATTAAGCAACTTAATAAACTTCAATTTTTCAATTTTTTTTTCAATTTTTCAATACGTACTGATAGGCAGAATAAACTTGGAAGTTTCTTGTTATCAGAAATCTCTGAACATACTGATAATGATGTCTAAATGTACATTGTTACACACATAATCATCAAATGTTTCAACAGATGTAGGATAAATTATATAAATCTTACTTGAAACTCTTGGTATCAGAAATCTCTGAACATACTAATAATATCATACTGATAATGATGCCTAAATGTACATTGTTGACGGACACCGGAACTTCGTATGTTACCAGGTTGGGGTTAGGGCATAATTTTATTCCAATTTTCCTTATTTTAGTTCCATAACGAGTTCGGGGACTAGCCAAGTGACTCCCGTAGTATTTGTACCCGACATTATCGCCTCACCCTAACCTGATACACATACTATGTTCTGGTGTCCGCCATCTTGGTTCACATACTTCGAGTACCCATTGTTACATACATATTCATCAAACCTTTAACTGATGTAGGACAAATTGTATCAATCTTAAAAATTGGACGAGTTCGTTCCTATTAATTAATTACATTCTTGAAGGGAAATGGAACTTACCATATTTAAGTTCGCAAATTTGAGAATCTGCCTTTTTCAAAGTTTCGCAAATCTTCTTGGGAGGGTAAAAACTTCCTAGTGGGCCTGAAATTGTTTTCAATATTGATGTCGCTGCATCTGCTGTACCACCAATGTAGTAGCACTAAGAAAGGAAAATATGACATGAAAAATTATACAGTAATCAGAACTTTTTTTAGTTCATCATACTGTAAATGTACACCATACTACTCAAATGAAGCTTGAATGACCTTTCAGGGTGATGTGAAATGTGAATTAAGCAAAATCTGCTAAATCAAGTTTAAGAATAGTCGATAAATAACATCACAATAATAAAAGCATGATAACAAATAGCCTTATTACAAGTACCGACAAACTTAGAGGCAGAAGGTATCAATTGAAAGCTGCCAAATTTGAAGACCAATAAAAAATTGTTTTTATTTCACTCTGAAGACTGACAGGTATATCTATCACTTTTATAATACACACAAGTTCTCTACATTGTACTTACAAATACAAAATGACTTTTACAAAATTGACCATTTTTGGCATGACAAACAAGTTAATGACCCTATAAATTCCACTCTTAATCTCTGAATATTCATATTTTCTGGTTTCAATTTTTATACGCCTATCCGAGGGCAACACTGAAGCAGCAGCAGATATATGCTGGCTGCAAAATTGCCCTAAAATGGTTCAAGTGATGTTTTATCGAACTAGAGACAGTGACTCGCCACAACATTAAGTCGTCTTACAGTCTTATCAGCTTCCCCCCACCCCTGGGATAAATATATAATAATATTTTCTCTCTAATTTTCCAAGGTCCAAACATAGGGATGGGCAATGTAGAATAATTTACTATTCTAGAATATTCTAGAATAGTTAAATCGAATCCAGAATACCGAATCCTATTCTATTTTCATACTTATTCAAATAGTGGGAATTTTTTACATTGCTGGATTTAGATGGTAAAAAAAGCAAATGTATTACTTACTATAAATGTATTATCTATTTGGAAATGTCCTGAACATTGGATTTCATTTGATACTAAACAGGCAGTTCCCAGGACAATAAAATTTAGGAATATTACAATATTTTTTGCCTTCAATTATTCCAAATGTATGTAATCCCTAAATACTAATAAATACTGATATGCTAAATTAAGACACGCTTTACACACTTTAATAGTAAGCGGTTAAATACAAAATAGACATGAAACGGCGTTAAATCATTATTAATGTAAGTCTGCCGACTGCCGAGTATACTAAAACAGCGGTTTCCAACCTTTCTATCCTGGCGGACCGGTAAAATTAGATTAAATGTACTCGCAGACCGGCAAAAATTGAAATGGCCGGAACAGAAAAGAATAACATATTTTTGCGTAATATATTGCAATGTCGGGCAGTCAATATGCTTCTAGACAAAAAAGCACACTTTAAAACATTACACACGGGAAAAACTATAAAATAATGTGGCGACAAAAATTAAAAAAAAGGGTGAAACATAAAATATAACATATATTTGCGTAATGAGATCTCTGCGGCCCATGCTTTTTTGCGCGTCTCGTGACCACCTGTGGGGTCGCAACAAGTTCATATCTTACTGGAATATTATACTGTTCTTGACTGTTTTCTGATTTAAATAAGGAGATGTGTATTACGTTTTATATTAATCAATTATATTATATTAATGGTCATATTAATCAGGAAAAGCACGCAGAACAGAAAAAAGCATGCGTGCAGATTTTTAGGCTTCTTAATTTTGCGAGATTTGATGGAGCGCATTCACGATGAATCGGAGCCGAAAAAGCGAAGAGTGTGAATGATCGGCGCCAAGATGTCGCGTAAGACGGTGCCAACATGTCGCGAAAGACGTCGCAATATGACGGTGGAAGAGAATTGCGTAATGAGCCAACGCAACTTTGTAAAGTGATTGAGACGGCATAAAAACAACGAAATTTCTCGCGGACCGGCAAAAAAGCTTTGCGGACCGGTACCGGTCCGCGGACGGGCGGTTGGGAACCACTGTACTAAAACATACCCGCTGAGAATTAATTAGATGCTGAATCAGCGTGTGGCCACTGCAACCTATGCGCCGTTGTAAAATATTAAATTTAACCACTATCAATTAAAATCAACCTTTTATTCTGTGAGAGCAAGACACGTAAAACCAAGTTCCCGTAACGCGATTTCCTACTTAGTTATTAGGTAATAACATCTGAAGACGAAGTCATTTTCTATGATTATCGTTACATATCATTATCTACCCAAACTTGGCCCTGCTCAAATATACGTCACTATCTTCGCCAGATGCGACAACTTTTTTCAAAATTTATCGGCGACTAAAATACTACAGACACTCGATCAAACGTGCGTCTATCTTGAACGATAGAAATGTTATCATTAATCATTATCTACCCAAACTTAGCCCTACTCTAATTCAATACGTCACTATCTTCGCCAGATGTGGCAACTTTTTTCAAAATTTATCGGCGACTAAAATACTACAGATACTCGATTAAACGTGCGTCTATCTTGAACGATAGAAACGGACCGAAAAATATGTAATCTTTTGAGAGTGAAATTTAAATGTGATAGTTGTTCGCGTTTTGCGATATAACTTTGTATTTCGGAAAATGGTATAATAAAATTATTCGTGAATAATATTTGATCTAAATTAATGGCGAGTAATGTTATAACATTTAACGCCTGGCTTTTGGTTTACGTGCATCATTTTTTGGGGAAACTCATAGGTCGCGAAAAATCATTTAATTTAAAATGAGGCAAGGCACGTCTGTAAACAATTAAAGATTGTTGCATTCGGATTATCGGAATATCACCAGTAAGTCGGCACAAATAACGCTAGCTAGATAGCAAAGAAGGAAAACGCAAAAATGGTGCAATACCGAGTCCTCTCCGTGAGGTTATATTACCGACTTCTTGTCCTGAATATGCCGATTGAAATTACAGTGTTTGATGTTTACCGATTTACGGGTTCTTTGCGAGCAGACGCAAGTTTAATTAAACGAGAGAGATTTCCACGCGAGAAAAACGCTCGTCTATAATTGATAAATTTGAAACCCGAAATACAAAAATTGCCGCTTGGCGCCGGAGAGGCGGAAACCGAATCCTGTTATCGGATCCCGTTGGATTCGAATACTTTGGGATTCGAATCCTCCGGATTCGGTATTCTATATTGCCCATCCCTATCCAAACATGACAAATTGTGATAGTGGAAGAAGTACCAGACTTGTAGTCAAAGTAACATTAGGATCCTGGAAGCAATCATATTCAATAAATATTTACTTCCCAACTTAAATAACCTTGTAGTACAAATAACAATATGGATGCCCAGACTGTCTCGTAAAGAACAGCTTTGCACTCACTGTTATATTGGATGTCTTGCCATGTATGCGGCGGCTATTCTTGGAATCGAACAACTGTAAAACTACTGGAAGTGAAACAGCGATATTCAGAGAAAAATGTACACAACCAAACAGTACTTAAAAACTTACAAATCTATTCTCTTTCAACTTAAGTGATGAGCAAATCTTTCTGATATGAGCTTGAATATTTTCATCACCTTCTATTTTGTTTTCTTTCAATTCTTTTTCAAATAGTTCAATGACTTTAATGCAGACTAAATATAAGACAAGACAATGTAAGATAAGGCCAAGCAAGACTATTTCAGACGGTGAAACATCTTAAACTGGTAATAATGTAATAGTAAAACTCCAAGCCTGACAAAGCAAGACCAATGTATAACACAATCAGAATTTATACATGTTGAAATATTGAATTATTTTACATTAAGTCATTTCCATATGGCAGTATGGGTAAAAATTGTACATAACTATTGTTGACGGTTCATAGAAATTGAATTGCAATGCGAAATAGTTTGGACAAAAATCTTTTCATCAACTTTCTTTCCAGTTAAATCAAGTTCATTTTCTGATTGGTAATCAAATATTCAAAGGCTCGAAACGACAAATTATCAAACGAAATTACAGCTAATTATTCCTAAAATGTACAGATTCAGGGTCTAGTATAGTACCACAAGTACCTCCAAGTTATTCTAGCATTAATTACATTGGTTTTGGATACTTCTAAAAAGACCCCCCCTTTTTTTTCTCCTGTGGAGATGAAAAGCGAAAAAAATTATAGCCTACCTTCACAATCCCCTTCCTTCAATGCAGCTTGGACATTCAAAATCAGTGAAGAAACTACGCAACACGCAAGAAAAACAATTTTGTTCTCCATCAATTTGTTTTCAAAGGTAGAATTTCGAACAAATATAAAAAATATATGAAGAATTGATCAACTTCTAAACACAAAAACTCATACACTATCTACAACCTGGATCCTACGGAAAATATTCGACTGTGATGAATAAATAAAATATTGAACACAGAATCTCGACGTGTTCATCGCGGATATACACTGGGCCGGCGCTGATTGGCCAGAGAATAACAAAATGTCACGCATCACTGAAGCATCCACGCCTCCTGTCGAACCCCCGGTGGTCATTTCGCGATTTATCTCAAAAATTTAGCAGTAAATGTAGTGTAGATATATAAGTACATCAACTTTGAGTTAAACATGGTTCAGCACTAATACGGTGCCTTTGTACAATTTGAAGCCGATCGTAATGGATCTTTGACCCCCGGAAAATTCCTCCTATACTTTACCATTGCAAAATTTTCAGTGCTATTTTAGAAGTGCTTTTGCGAGTTGGCGCCTGTAAAATGGGGTATGTGTTTCAAACCATCATTATGATTCATTGCACACAACAATCGGTTTTTTCAAAGTACCGGTAAAGAATTTCAGGCTAGTCTATCACAGCTATTTCTACAATAATTTTTATTACTGCAATTAAATTAAAACTCCTAGGAAGACAGAGTGATTATTGAATTATCTGATTTTTATTTGAGTTTTCGAAACGCAACTGAAAACTAACGAATAGAGTTCAAAAACGCGAAAACGAGGTAATGTTTACAACCACGCTTGAAAATCTGTCTGAGTGAGAAAAGTGTCTGAGCGGATGCAAAAGGGGGCATTGTTACGTCACTTTTTTCATCTTGCTGATTGGCCAATGTCACGAAGTAAACAAGGAAGTCAATGCTCGGGGAAAGGTCCATTGAGGTCTATTCGAAAACCTGAAGTATTTGTGTTCATCAATGCGATAATTTTTCGAATTTTGCCATTCACAATTTTGTGGTGGTTCGACTAAAAACTATATTCTATTTGAAATTATCAGAAGCAGTACGGTAGTTCCACAATTTTTTCGACGTATCAACATGGATGTTTCCCCGGTAGAGAACTTCCTCCTTCATTTCCGTAACAATCAAGTAAGTAGGTGATAAGTCAACGATGACGTACCGGTACCGATTAAAATTTCACGACTATGTTGCCAAAATTCAGTTACGTGCAGTGTTCCCTCTAAGGTGTGCGCGTGTGCGCGCGCACACAGCTTTCAGAGGCCGCGCACACGCATAGATTTACTGCGCACAGACGTATTTCGATGTAATGCAACAATGTGCTCGGTTGGCAGGTTGAGAAAGTTTGTTGTTGGCCCACTTATTACTCGGTTAGAACGCCAAAATTTCTTCATTGGTTTTTGCACAAATATTAGTCATTTCCAAAAAAGTGCGAACACACCAAAATTTCTGCGCACACATACTACAAAAAATTAGAGGGAACATTGGTTACGTGCCACATAATTTCAGTCCTTTCGTTCCCGAAATGTTTTAGTTTATTTGCAGTATTTGAAGCGACCCCAAAAATGGGATGGACTCCTGGGTGAGCGGACGCGTACTACTTCTTTTATCAATACCGGTACCTTCCTACCAACGACTAACATACCGTTTCTCACCTAAAATCTGTGAGCTTCAAACCTTACTTTTTATTTATTTTGTTTTTATTAATTATTTTATCGCCTATTGCTGAGTCAAAATAAACTTATACTTAGAACGGAATTAAAATTTGAAACACGTAAAATATTTTGCACATGCCAATTCACGAAAACACTATAATGAGCTACAAAAATTTTGCGATATTGAGAATTTTTTACTTATATTTTTACTTGATTATAATCGGTAAACGCGTGAAATCGAACAAAAGTATCATAAAAAGCCCAAGATCATGCAAACTGTTGTTGTCGAAGCTTATAGTAATTCGAGATTATCAGATACAAAGCCATCAAAATTTCTCCAATGTTGGTGGATTACTTTTTTCACCAACTTTTATAAAGTGAAGTTATCCTTCATATACCGGTATGAAATTATATATTTCCTTATGGCAAAAGATCACATTCCAAACAAGCGATATTTTGATAAAAACTGAACTGATCCAACGGGACGGTCGACTGATATATTTATTACAGCCGTCTCCAGAGAGCATAACAATTGCCTGTCAGGCAGCAGCCATGAGCTAGTTTCATCCTACCCTTGATGATAAAGACAGAGCTGCAGTTATTTGGCGAGCAACTACAGCATCTGTACATGACGGATAATGATTGAAATGGGCCCCAACGAACAAGCAAGAACACCATACATATCCAAATGTATTTAAATTTAATAAAGATAAAAAATCTGGATGTAATGTGATGAAATGAAAAATACTGCAATATTATTTTAAACTTACTGCTGACAAATAAAATAAAAAAATCATGAATTCCATAGGGCTTGTAGCTTGGGTTAGTAACTAGAGATGTGTTTAACACAAATCAAATTCTTCAACCAATGCAAGTAGAAAGAAACTTGAAAAATATCAAACAATAAAATTGTTGAGGACATTGAAATCACCAGGAGGATTAGGTCAAAGCCTAAAATTTTAATATCTGGCTTCAAAACTCCATGTTTGAATACGAGCAGTGGTGGTATTCGAATTTTTTGTCAGCCGGTTCCATCACGAAAGTCGTATTTTTCGACCGGTTCTGTTACAAAAAGTCATTGACGATAACCGGTTCGCTGATCTCAAAAAATTCATCTCAAAACCCGTGCGAACCGGCTGAATCCCAACACTGGATACAAGCCTCATATATTTATACAACACATATATGAGACGAAAGCAGAACGAATGCTGTTGCTAATTAGCCATAATATACGATCACCATAAAGTACTGTTCAGTGGTGCTTAAAAAAGTATTGGACACATTCGGAAGGTGCAACAAGTAACCAAACAATCGTGTCACAAGTGAACAACTTTTTTACTGACAGTTTTATAGCACTAGATTTTAGTCTTAAAAGAGAATTGTGTCAATTATAGATCTTGATAATATATCCAAGGCTGCAAAATTAGTCATAGTAGAAAACAGAATTGTGAAAGTATACAAAATAACTAAAGTGAGCAAAAATTTGTAGAATAAATAGATGTACATTATCTATGGCGTTGAAAGTAAAAGTTGTGAAATGCATACAACCGACTAATAAACAACTCGAATATGTTTCAAACTTTATATCCAGTCAAGCAATACTAATACCATTTTTTAAAAATCACTTGCTGTAAAAATATAAGTAATATGACTTATCGGGCAAGAAGGCTGACAACAATTCAATTTAATCCTTGAAATTATTTTGTAAACTTATGCGCTAGTACGGACGGATCATAGTGGAGATCTTATTACTGCGTTGAAGTGACATTGGAAAAATACTGCAGTTTTTTTCATAATAGACACATACACTACAATAAAAATGATTGTGTATATACTCGCATAATATATATTTTCAATGTAATAGCAGCGATGCGGAACACTTACAAAGCAATAGAAATTTTCTAACATGATATAGTACACAATATAATGAACTGTTATGGAAACAGATTTAGGAAGCAGACAACATTATGTGTAATAAAAATGCGCAATTTCTGGGGTAATATGCTGATGAAATTCTTTTTTCAAGTGAATATAAAAATTTTAATATGTCTGACATCTCTCTTTCGATAAATCTTCATCTGGCTTCAAGTCATTGAGATCTCGATTAAAAGTTATAAATAAGTCAGAATGGTTTTCATCATTCATATTGTTCGAGTTATCAACCTGCTTGTTGTTGGGGTCCTCTGGTTTATTGGTTTCCCGCCTCTTGCTTTCCCTTTGTTTCTTAATTCTCTGTTTCTTCTTATGCAGTGGTTTCGATTCAATCATCATTTCTTCTAGTTCATATGTGGGATCATAATTCAGATGCTTATTCTATGAAAATAAAAAAAAGAAATGAAGGTATGAAAAGAATGGAATATAAGCTTGTTTTCTGGTGACATTTTGAGCGATTTCTATAATATGGACCACCAGGCATTACATTTAATCAATGCTAGTTATTAGTTAATAGTTATTGACTATTGAATATGAACGATATCATAAAATTGAATATAGAGTATAGTGTGTGACTGTGGGACGCCAGTACCATATACCTTGATTTCAAATTTTTTTTATTAATTTCATTTTATTTGTTTTATGACTTTTTATCTCGTTAACAGTCACTAATGGTTCATCAGTCATCTGACAAGTTCGTAAAATTTTAAATACATGCATTTTCATTGTGCCCATGAAAAGTTTTTACGTGCTTGTTATTGAAAGTACAAGCCGTATGTATTACTAGTTACCCAATCAATTCAAATAATACCATAATCGTGATTATACCAGCAATCAATGTAAATTTATGGAATATTAAAGAAAAATACAGGCATAGGTTCAGCATGTCATATATGTTTCCCATTTTTGTAGACAAGTAGCTTGCAAAGGCAAATACTTACAGAAGGTATAAAATGTGGCTTCATATTCTCAAGTTTAGTATCTTGACAAAATTCATGATTCTGAAGATCAGAATATGTAGAAAGTCGTTTACTACCATCAAGAACAAATAACTGAAAATAAAATTAAATTTTATTATAATAATTTGTGGAAATAGATTAATACTGCTAAGTGCTAACACAAACATACACACCAGTACGGAAAATATTGCGAGGAAAAGTCCTTGAAAATTGAAAGTACAGTGATACCTCTGTAGTGGAACGACTCGATACAATTTGGTAGACTACCAACAAATTCTAGTCAAAAATGCTGTGGTACTTGAACGAGTCCCACAGAACTTTGCTTAAACTTACGATAACTGAAGCAAAGTATTTTTAAATTTTTTGCTTTATTATTTTCAATCTTTATTGTTCACAGATTTTTATAATTGTCATCCAGGTACACCTTCTATTGATATTTTAGATATTTTGGAATGCGTGAGAACGAATTACAATAAATACCATTGTTTTCCATGGAAAAAAAAGTTTCGCTACTGAACGAAATATGTTAGACTACTGAGGTATCACTGACTGTACTAAAAAAATTTCAGTCACATGATTGGGAAATTTGAATCAAACAGAATCAAATAGTCTGCTTGTAGCATGAGAAATGGTTATTGTGTGAGGAAAACATCATGCAATAATTTGAATATACATAGATTTATAATTCTTTCCTTTAGTATATTTACATGATTATAAGAGAACATGAGCCATACAAATGAGATGACACAGAAACAAAATAGAATACTATATGACAATACTGTAATATTTGTATGCAAACCAAATCGGTTAAAAAAAACACAATCCGACATTGCATCAATAGTTAAAGTGTGTCTGATGGGTAATGATAACCATAATAGTTAAATTTTATTCCGTTAGTGAACCCAACCAAAAATATTCACCTACTATAATATACGCTAAATCTAACTTAAATATTTATAATTCCATACAATGCTTTCCAAAATCAATGACATGGTTATTCATATGTAGAGTATAACATTTTTCATAATGCTAACAACTATAATTATGATCCTTTAAGGCCTGGAAACTCACTAAATAATTCAAAACAAAATTGAAATAAGAGAAAAATCATCCAATTTTGGTTCCAAAAATAAATGTCGGTATGATGCAACATAAGCAGAATTGTTGGATGGAATAATAAAACTATATAATACACTGAACGAGAATATCGAAACCGAAGACTTGTCGATCGAAACTGCGGCTTCGATTCATGACTCTATAGTGACACCGCGTGTCCCATCACTAATTAATTAATAACTCGCTAATTATACGACATAATTCATCCAAAATCAATAGGCTTCTGTTCCGAGATATGATGAATGCACATGCAAAATGGAGCAGAATCAACCTCGCCTTCGTGAGATATTGCGTTCATCTAACAGACAAACAAACAGACAGACAGACGAATACCTATCAACATACTTACCGATCTTAAGATCGATAAGTTATAACACTGTTATGCTCTCAAAGGATATCACACATTGACACATTTCAAAAGCAGATCTCCACAACAGCCAAATTTTTTTAACATAGTATTTTAAATGCATCAAGGCTATAAAAATTGTTGCATAGGCTATATACTATTCATAAAATTAGTTAGCTGAGTCAGACTGATAATATAGATTATGGACAAAAAGCTGATAATATACTCTAAATATGGCGCTCCCGAAGTATGTGCACCAAGATAGCGACAACCAAAAATATTCCTCTGAATATTAGACAGACAAAATGCCAAAATAAATCATTGGTAAAAATTAACTATTCATACAGGATAGGAACATAGAATTAATGTACTGGTATATCATACACATAACATAGGTTTATGTGGCAAAATCAATAGCAGTACTTATGCAATGATGGAATCAAGAAATGAAATTTAGTGCTTTCGTGATAAAATTGCTTCATGAAATATTAAAATAAATAAATGATAAAACTATTAAATTACACTTGAAGACCAGCATACTTGCCATAGATGGTTCAAGTGTAATTTCTAATAGAGAGGAATATTAGAAAACAGATATCATATATTAGTTGGTTATGAGGAAAACAAAATTGCTTTTCTCGTTATCTACTGCAGGGTGGTCCAAGGTTGCGGCTCCGCGCGCCACAAAATTATTTTTACATTGTTCACGGGCCACAATAGTGCCAAGAAAAGGTAAACAGTGCAATACAAAACAAACACTTTTATTGCGCAAGCACATAGTTATCAGACATAGCCCTCGTAGGCTAATAGAATCCGCATTCGATTTTTAGTTTTCTATGATGTCTATATTGTTAGCATATATTCCAGACCAAAACGATAGAAAGCCAGGTAATAATTTGGATTGCCAAGGACATCTTTCAACTTCGCTAGTTGCCTCAGCTAGCCATAATACTAGTCAATTTAGTGACATTAGCGATGTAACAATTTTTCTGATTAATTTTATTACGAAACAACACAAAATGCTATTTTTTGATTACTCTCCGAATGTGATGCCGGCCACATATAATGAGGCGGCGGGCCACATATGGCCCATGGGCTTGGGTTTGGACCACCCTGATCTACTGGATAAATTGCTTTGAAATTTTCAGTGGTTAAGATTGTGTTTTGCTAGAAGCTATCACTTTTATTCATTTCAAAACCTTCTGTGGGCTCTATGTGATTCGTTTTTCAATTCAAAATATTTTGTGATGATCTCTTGAAAATTAATACAAATTTGTTGAGCGGTTCTTCGACCTCTCTCGCTACACGAAAGTCTGAAGTTTTTTGATGATACCGGTACTGTAAAAGGTAAGGTAGAATACCGCTTTGCTTTGGTCTCCATGTCTATATATTTGAGCATCGCTCTCTTGTTTTATATGAATTACACATTTTGTGCGAGGATATAATTTCAGCCGAAATCTTATATTTGAATTGTTTGTCATGAACATAAAACAGACAAATACACAAAGAATCAGAGGGCATGATATCTACCGTATATACTACTATAACTCGTTGTCGTACCTTTAAAAATAAATCAATCAAAGCCTGTGACCATGTTGAAGAAAACGATACTCTTCCCTCAGAAAATATTTCCATTGTTTCTTCCACAGTGGTTTCATTAGAAATTTTAAATGGCCTCTGAATAAAATAAATAAAAATTTGTGATGAAGCAAACAAAATCTAATATGGAAGCGACTTCAGAATTTATCAAAATCTTTTGGAATGCACCATGATTCAATTTATAATATATGAGATTGAAGTAAGCCACATAATAGTATTCCAAATGCTATTTATAAATAAATCCTCATGTAACTGCATCATTTATATGCACGTTTTTCAAAATGCCATAAAAAGATTGACTTCTATTTTTCCAAGTTTTTGACTTTGGAAGTAGAAAAAGAATGTCGATAGATGAGACCCAAGCGACTATTATAAGCTCTATTCACTTATTGGGTAATTGTGGTAATTGTAAGTATAGTTGATTTGATATTATTATTGATTGTTAGTGTTTATAACTACATCACACAAACGCACTGGATGGAAAATCAGAGTAGTTGCAAACAATTCAATTAATAAAGTTTAAAGGATGAATAAATAAATAATCACTCTGAACTGAATAAATAAACTCACTTTGTGCCTCAACAGTTCAAACATTGTTATTGCAAGTGACCACCAGTCAACATTAAAACTGTAACCTTTGCTTTTTCCAAGCTTACTCTGACATACATCAGGTGCTAAGTAGTGTAATGGGAATATATGTATAAGAAGAACATCATTAGATACGTTTACTAAAGTAGGATACAGCCGGAAAAATGGTATGTCAATATTTAAAAAACAGGATTTTTATCCAAAATCAATAAACCTGGGCATGTTTGAAAAACATAAATTATAGTTCAGCAATTTAGCTTATCGTAAGTGTTGTATGATATTATTTACTTAGTAATCTGTAATATTTTTTAAATATTACATCATTTTAAATCCACGAAGATTAAATCAGATTTCTTCATATGTACCATATTTGTTTATCACAACCAGATTGGAGAAACAAAAACAAAAATATACAAACAGCCAAAATAACATACCAACATATGGTTTTGTACCAGCAAAACCTGTAGCCAATTCATCTTGGCTATCTAGTATAGTTGCAACATTAAAATCTGTCAGATGGGCATGACCTTTGTCATCAAGTAAAATATTATCAGGTTTGATGTCTCTGTAAAGTGAAGAACAATAATTTTAAGAAAAATCAGGATATATAAACAGATCAATAATTTTATTCAAGTAATTGAACAACTTTATATAAAAACTTCAAGAAAATGAAATGCCAAAAGTTCTGATGACCTGTTGCCTTATCTTAATAGCATGTGAATTACAACCTGTTGAAAAGGACGCAAAATTTGAATTGTAAATGCCTGTAATTGTAATGCGTTGGCAGCTCAGAAAATTTTATATTAAAGCAAATTTAACTCATAAAATATTTTATTTGTAATGTCTTAATGCTGTTGTTTTAACTTCAGTATCCTCCCAGCAAAATATAATGATCTGAACAGTGAACAAACAGATGAGCACTGAACAATCAAACCCAGAAAATTTTTTTACCAATTTTACTTCAATTTCTATAATTAGTCTCTCATTTACGCTTATAATATCAAATACATGAGAATAACATCTGATATTAAACTAATAAAAATATATCATTATCATGATTCACTCGACTTACAAATTATCATATCGAATTATTTGAATAAAAAATCCGAAGAAAACACAAGAATTACATGCCAAAACAATACTAACCTGTGTATAATGCATTTGGATTTCAAATAGTCAAGAACAGATGCCATTTCCAGAATATATAACCGAACGTCATCTTCAGTGAATAATACATGTTTGGACAGATGATACCGTAAATCTCCACCAAGCAGTAAATCAACAACAATAAAGAAATCTTCCTCATCCTGATATTAGTAGAAAAACAAAAATTCAGAATATTACACATTTCATTAAAACGAAGCAATAGGACAACTGGCAGGAATGTCCCAATGATAACATATCTATACATTAAGTAGCTTAAAAAAATGTTATAATTTAATAATTATAATTACTAATTCAACTTTGGGGTGGCCATGTAGAAATGGCTAGCTAGTATGACCGTAACACTAAAAAATTACGGTAATACAATTTGTGTGCATGGTGGAGAATATACAAAAGAGAATTTTTGATAGAAAAAAACATAGAATCTAATAATAATACAATTTTATAACTTTGGATGATAATGTTGATGATATATATTCAATTTATAAAAAGAAAACAAAATAGAAACTAGAAAATGCGGGTCTTCTGGGCTATAAATAGTTTGGGTAAATAATACTCGAAATTGATCTTCTTTAAATGCTCACCTGAAATGTATACCAAAGATTAACAATAAAGTCATGTTTGAGTAAACAAAGCATAGAAATCTCTCGTTTTACATTTTCAACAAAATTTTGTTTGATGCATGACACTTTATTTAGATATTTCATAGCAAATAATCTTCCATTGCTTTGTTTTTGCACCATGCATACTTTGCCAAAACTCCCTTTTCCAATTGATCGCAAAATTTTGAAGCTGTTGAAATTAACTATAAAAAGAAAAGGTATGAAATTATGATGGAAGTTATGAAATCAATGAAAAAATTAAATGAAGGAACTAGGTAGGCCTATGCTAAAAATCATGATTATTTATTCACAGGGATACATAAAATTAATGGAATATAGCAAATGAAATGCTACTGATTTTAAAACGCCAACAGTTTCAATATCTATTCGAGGAATTTATATCGAAATTGTTGAAATATTTTTGAATAGGAAGCCAATTTTGTGCTGTAATAACTGCGTACTATACCTATATTTTCCTTATAATGAAACTAGAAACAATAAAAATTGTGACAGATTACCTGATTTATCAGAATTTGAATCCGGGCCATCTGCTTCACCATCAAGCCTATTTTGACTATTTCCCATATCTCATGTCACAGTTGTATTGTCAGAGTTCAAAAATCAGAAGATAACAGCAGAACTTCTTAATCAAGTTTTATAACAATTCACAATCTACCATGAATCAAACTTTCATTCTACATAGCCCACAAAATCACAGTACCCTTGAGCCTTCATACATGCTGTTGCAATCACAAGCGCCTAATCAATTAATCAAACATGGTATGCATCACTATTCATGGCAACAGATAACGTTTAGCTTTAAAAATAATGAATAAAAGTAATAAAGCATGACCATAGTAAACATACATACAGTATATTCATAGTTATATTGATAAGAGGAAGTAACAATACAATATTCTATATTACTCGCAAATACAAATCAAATTCACTATTACTGTTATTAACTGGGCATATAAATTACTGATGATGCTAAAGCATAAAGCACAACCTAATTATTGAATTAGTTATTGAAATTACCACAAAATCAAAAATAGATTTCCACTGTATCCAAGAATTAATTAATGGTTACAGACAATCAGTAAAACTAGAAACCACTGAATATATATATATACAAAGGTACGATGTATTTAAACAAATATGTCAATAAACTCATAAAAGAAATTTCCAAAAACTTGATGCCACACAAGGTCAGGGATTGCCAAGAACCGAATGAATCCACTATTCCAAATGCATTCTAGAACGATATTTTCGAACATAGAACAACGATTATATTATGAATTGGGTCATGTTCAATGAAAAATACATAGAGCAATCAGTAAACATTCAAAGGGTTCGGATCAGGAAATGCAGGTAAATTTAGATATAAAGTGATTTGACTGGTTTTGTATTTCTTACAAATTTCAGAGATGAATCATCAACTTTAATTATCGGCACTCAAAATAATTATTTTTCAAATTGAGTAGGCCTACTGGAATAATTCTTGAAAAAAATCTTTGAATGTAAATAATTTCAATTTGTTTCGAACATGAGCTGTTATAATCTTATTTTCGATTCAACCAAAATAATAACGTAAAGAAAAAGATAAATGCATCAGAAGCCTCATCTGAATTTGGAATAAAGTAAAATGTAAGATTAGTGAAGCAAACTTCTAAACGTCAAAATTCTACTATTCAAGATGGGCTTTGTTAAAAATAACCAAAAGAATCATGCCAAAAATTGAAAAAAAAACTTCTCACTATATACATCAATAAGGATGTTTCATTGGCAATGTCTGAATTAATGAAAAACGATTAATTTGTACAAGAATTAAATGTGTAAATATCAATGGCGTCTATGAAAGTCTCGTCTTTCATGTCCCTTTTCTCGATTTCTTGCTTTCTCATATTTATCATCATGAGAGTATTTTTGTGATCGATCGTGCCTTGATGAAGATTCATCTTTAGGATGAATTTTCTTATTGTAATCTTTAGATTTTCTCTCTTTTGGCAGGTCATCATCAGATTCTGAATGCCTTTTAGATTTTTTTTTCTTTTTTGGAGAGTCATCCTCTGATTCTGATGAATCATTCTTTTTGGAACGCTCTTTTCTTTTCAACTTTTGCTGCTTTTTGGACTTCTTTTCATTGTCACTTTCTGAATCAGACTCTGCTGAGGAGCTGTGTTTACTTTTTTTATTCCTTCCTGATTTCTTCTTTTTCTTCTTCTTTTCCATGCGATTCAGCCTTCTTAATAATTTCATTTTCTGTTTGTCAGAAAGATTTTTTAAAAATGCAACTTCCGGCTCATCTTCTTCATGTTTGACAATATCATGCTTTTGATCCTTTATTTCAAAATGATTTTGCATTATTTGTGGTTTTAATTTAAGACCAGAAGTGGACTGCATTGCACCAGCCGCAGCTGATGGATCCATCATTGTCATGCTAGGATCAAAAGAAGATGTTTTATTATACAGAGGACATTCTCGATCTGTGTTAATATGCCCCCATTGGTGACATTTTATGCATCTCACATTACGAACACATACTCCGAAAGGCTGGTCGTTTAGCGTCTGTTTGTCATCTTTCATCCATTTTTCACGAGGTGCGTTCCTTTGCCATTCAAATTTGTATTCCGTTGTGTCCTCTTCTTCTTTTTTCTTTTGTAATCCGGGAGGCGCATCATACATGAAACTCAATCCCAGTTTAGCCTTGCTGTCTCCCATTAATACCCTAGTTTCATGCATATCTTGTTCTTTTCTGTATTGTTCCATCATTTCCTCCTGTTTCCTCTTTTCGTGGTCAAGTTTTTGTTGTCTCATCCATACTCTTTTGATGTTGTCTCTTGATGCTGGATGAAAATCCTTCTTGCACATATAATTATTAAATGATTTCCCCATTTTGCTTGTTTCAGAGAGACGTAAAAACTAATAAAATTTAATTAGTACAATATCTGAACAAATATGAGAAAAGTAAAAGGTTAACAGGGCGGTTAGGTTTTGGCTTTAAAAATTTAGCCATCAGTCAGTCTATGGCAGTTGGCTAAACAAACAGAACTGCAGAACAAGACTTGCCAGAAAGGAAACATAAACAAATAGAATCAATCGAACCTCTGAACCTCGATAGCTGTTTCTCTTTTCCAGTTTTCAGATTTCAATGTCAGAATGTTGATTTGCTCTAACAGTCTAAATCTCATAGTACCGGTACGTAATAAAAAAAATCCTAAGTTTATCACAGATAACTACACAAGAATGGTGCAGTTCCCACTTAAAGATTCTCGCACCTCAGTTCTTACAGACTTAACGACACTAATGCCCGTTCAGACGTTACCCGTTACCGATACAGGCTTACGAATACGATGCCTGCTGGTACTGCGATAGGGATACGAAATGCAAGTGTTCCGATCAATTTTGTTCGAAAATGTTCTGGTATCATCTTTTGAACACTTATGACGTCATGTGATCAAGGTTTAGTAAATTCTGAAATTCCGTTGCCAGACGACTCACTCAAAAGCTTCTACACAAAAATCTTAAATGTGCTCGACTTCGGAATTGTTTGATTCATCTATCTCAGGCATTTAAAGCGTCTATACTAAATGTCAAAACAAATTTGTTCTTGTTCTTGGCTCCGACCTTTGCCCCCAAAATCAAGAGTATTTTTAGTGAGTTAGCGCTTACAAATTGGTTTTAAAAAGAATTCGAGATAGTTTTATATTTTTTACCATGCAGAGGTAATCAAATGTTTAGATTTACGGAATTTCCTCGCCGTTTCACGGTGAAATGCCATCTTGTCAATGGCCAGTCGCATCGTGGCGATGTACAGGTATCATTCATCAAATTTGATACGTAGGGTACCATACCGCACGGCGCACGGTACCGGTACCGTACTTGGCAAATGTCATGTACAGATTTAAGAATGTAGTCCGCTATGTTGAGACTATGCAAACCTTTATTTTGTGAACTTACCATCTTTTTCAAAGTGGTTATAGCCTAGTAAGATATCCAGAACCGCAATGTCTGAATGTGGTTTCGCGAAAATGTAATTGTGGAGAAATACATCAATTTTCCTCAGTGTTGTGTGTATAAGAAAAGATATTTAATATGGTCTTTTGTCACTCTATATCTTTCTAATATAACTATTGTGCAATATCTTCAAAAAATACTTATTGCTTGATTACCGTACATAAGCGATGCAATATGCTTACATTGATTTCAGTTTGAAGCTGTAAAATACTCAAATCTAGCTGTATAACAGTAAAATGGGAGCAAAGAGACAAAAGAACAATCCTAAACGGGAGAAAAATAATCAAAAAAAGACCAAACTGCTATCAAATAATATTATTGCAACAGCAGTGGGATTATTTTCTTGTATTGCGGGTTTCTATATTGTGTATTTTTCAAATCCGCACCAAAACAAGGTGGTGACAATAGAAGACATTGGTGGGAGCTATAATATTACATGTTCAGAGGATTATAAAGAACATCCCATTTTTACTGAATGCACTCCAATTAAAACTTGCGGACGTTTTGTCCGGGATAATATTGTGAGTGATGAGGAAGTTGAGCAGTTACTAGCTCTTGCAAAACGAGGTTTTGCACATGGTGGGTCTGATGGTGGAGCATCAATTCTTGATTTACATTCTGGGGCTTTGTCTATGGGTGAACGTTTTGTCAATATTTATAAGTTTTTAGAAAATGATGCTCTTTTGGAAACATTTAGAGATGAAGACTTTGAATTATACAACGATGTTAAATCCAGAGTTCACAAGACAATTTCAGAAGAATTCGGAATCGATCCTTCAAAATTATATTTAACGCATCCAACCTTTTTCTCGTCAATCACCAATACTTCAGCAAAAACTCAGCATGATGAATATTGGCATAAGCATATAGATAAAATTCAATATGGATCGTTTGATTATACATCGCTGCTATATCTAACTAGTTATAAAAAAGATTTCGAAGGTGGAAGATTCATTTTCGATGATGCAAATAGTGTTATCATTGAACCCAAACGCGGAAGATTATCCTTTTTTACCTCCGGATCAGAGAACCCACACCACGTCGAAAAAGTGACATCAGGTGTGAGATATGCAATCACAATTTCTTTCACTTGTGATCCAAAGAAGTCAATAAAAGACCCTAAGATCAGAACATGATACAGCTTCTTAGCTTGATCTTGCTCCAAGCAACAACTAAAAAAAATGCAATAAAGGGAAAATTGTCTGAATTGTTTCCAATTTGCCAAATGCGCTCTTCAAAAAAAATAAAGCTGGCTAGTACTTTTTGTGGAGCTTATGAGTACTTTCTAACTTAATCGGGTCTAATGTAGTGCCGAACCTCAAGTACTCCTAGTGGACGTAGCATAACAATTTTTGCACATGTCAATACTAACCCCAACCTGACTGCGTCAAATAAGGCCCTTCAAACTGTCATCCAAGATGCGCAGATGATCACCCGAAATTGAGCAAACCATTTCTCTCGTCTCAACGATCTCGATATTAGAGAGATTGCTGCCGTTAGTGAGTTCTGTATCGTCGGCATACTTTGGCAACCTCTGTCGGTCAGGTGGGGGTTAGTATTGATTGACATGTGAAAAAAATCTTTCTGCTACACCCAGTAGAAGAAGTTCTTGAGGTACGAAACTGCAGGAATACCCCTTGAATTGAATTGTATGCGTTTGGTGGATAATTCGCTGACAATTGGGTGAACCCACACGGCATATAATAAAATTACAACAGTGTACACAGAAAAACCTTTTTATTGCAACAGTGTTTTAAAATGCACAGAAGCTTTGATCAATTTGTTGCCTGTCATTACTGTTAATTGAAAATCATTAGTATTGTTGCTGTAACTTTAAATTAGTCTCTAATAAAAAGTCCTAGGCTAGCCACACCCAGCTTGCATATAATTATGAAACAAGCACTATTTCAATGAAACGCTGCTATAAAAACGCAATAAAACACCACAATCATTTTTGCCAATCTACTATTTCCAACACAGGGCTTTTAAAACTAATCTGAAGTGACGCTTGGCAACTGCCTGGAATGTTTAATGCCGGAGGAAATAAAATTGGAACAAAAGTATGGGACATTGTGCTTAAGAGGAAAGATACAGACAGAGAATGTGTACATGGTTACACATAGAGCAATGTGACATGTCAGGCATGGGAATTTCAGACACATTTTAAAAAAAAAAAAAAATGAAATCACCAACACTAGACTTATGTTATAAAATATTAGTAAAATCAGTTTCCAGTTTTATCTTAGTTGCGCTTGGTGTCTCCAGTCTAGAGCCATAAACATTCAAACTATAAAGCAGGTCTCATTTGAATGGGAAGAACGGATTAATCGAAGGAAAAAATACATGATAATCTTCGACCCCTTATACACATAGATTTATCGAAGCTTTATAATTGTTTGCCGAGCATGGCATTTCAGATCGTAGTCAAATCTGCTAAAATGAAGTCCTTCAATTGACAAATATATATGTCCCGGGCTAAATTTCATCATTCACCGCAAGCAAGCGGTTTTGCCATAATGGCGTTCATGGGAAACATGGTCAAAGAAAGCCCAACTAGTTAGACCCTATCTAGATAAACATGGCTTTCAATAGGCCGGCAGTGGCGCAAATAAATACATCAGAAGTGCAGTCACAACACAGTGGAATATGTACATAAGGAACAAAAAAATCTGAAATATATGCACCGCAGTAAAATGTTCCATAAATATGCAATACAGTGATCATCATAATTATGTCGTCAGTCTCGATTTGATTCATTGTTTACAGTGGCCTAATTGGAACAGTATGCTCTGCATAGACTCCTGAGTAATCATCAAAGTCATCCTGAAAATATAAAATAACAATTTATATGACTTTATACAATAAGCACCTACACAATTACGTACAATAAAGCTAGCGATGAGATTGGGTATAGGATTGTTTGCTGCAGATATAGCCAGTTGCTAGTAAATACAAAGAGGCCATTGAATTAACTGCATCAGAAGTTCTATGCGTAATGAATTTACTTTATATTATTATGGTGTATTGAATTGGGTAGGGATGCTGAACCAGGAAGATTCTGGTCCTTCCAAACTACGATAGGTAAACCTAAACCTAGGTAAACATACATAGTTTTAAACTTATATAACACAGGCTAGAGCTAAGATCTGGAGCCCGACCCGATATTTCGGGTCGGACCTATATTGTTAATCATTACGTTCGGGCCGGGCCTAAAATGTCAAACATTGCGTTCAGGTTGGGTCGGGCCTGAAAAGTCAATAATTACGTTCGGGTCGGGCTTATATATCGCTGGATTTTTCATAAATAAATAGATGTTTATTAGAAACTATTTTTCAGAGTGGTTCCGATTTCATAAATATTAAATTTTGAAATTTAAAGTTTCGTAGTTCTTTGGATGATGATGCTTATTCATTGCTTTTTAACGGCATACCTCGTTTAATTTAATGTGCCGCACAAGTGGAATGCAGCGGGACATTTGACACACGTTTTTGAATGCCTCTTGATGATAATATGTGTGTCGCTAGGGAATTTCTTAGTTTGCCCAGTAAAACCTTTAGCTACCCTCTATCTATTAGCCCCGCATTGTCAAATGAATGTGCAGATTATAGAGCTCACAAAAAAAGAAATATGTCCCAGCATTCCCCTATTCTGTACTAAACTCTTGCAATGACAATTCGAAGAACTAAATAAAATATGAAATTTCGGGCCTGCAAAGCCGGTTAGTTAGTGGGTCGGGCCTGCAAATCCCTTTAATTAGTCGGGCCTGCAAATTCAGTTAATTAGTCGGGCTAGGGTCGGGTTTTATTACTCACGGGGTCGGGTCGGGCCTGCAAATCCAGTTAATTAGTCGGGCTAGGGTCGGGTTTTATTACTCACGGGCCCGGGTCGGGCCTGCAAATCCAGTTAATTAGTCGGGCTAGGGTCGGGTTTTATTACTCACGGGCCCGGGTCAGGTCGAGCCTGCAAATCCAGTTAATTAGTCGGGCTCGGGTCGGGTTTAATACCCACGGGCCGGGCTGGAATTTGTTAGCCCGATCTTACCTCTAACACAGGCAATCAAAACAGACAAGTTCCCATGCATCACAATTATATTGAGGAAGTATACACTGTGATTAACATCTATCATGTTATGACAACAAAAATTAGTACGCTGAATAAATCAGGAAGCTGCAAATAGATGGGTCATATACCAATATTGGTAGTCAAACTATTTCCCTTTAGATGTCTATATATATGATTCATGGCATGCAATGATTGCATTATTTGTGTTCTTATCTATTACAATAGGAAATCATGTTAAATATCATAACTTACCATTGGCATCTCATGCAGGCGACTAAAACGGAATGTCTTGATATTCTTAAATATTTTGATTGCAACAGCAATAACAACGATTAAAACTAGACCACAACCTAAAGCAACGACTGTAGCAAGAACAGGTGATAAGCCTTTTGAAGCTGCAAAATAAAGATAAAAATTGAAAAAAATATAAGACGTGACATTCTTATTCAAGAGTGTTCACATAGTGTATAATTTAATTAAGTAATTATCGAAAGCTTAAAAATTGGATGACACATTCTCCTTATGAACATTTCCAAAGCCACAAATAGTTTAGCAATTATTTTGGACTAGAGCAGCGGTTCCAAACCGCGGCCCGCGGGCCAAATCCGGCCCGCATAACAATTAAAAATGGCCCGTCAAGCCTAAGTGAAATAGTGTTCAACAGACTTTGTTTCTACTTTTTGTGATCTATAGACACTGCCAATTGTTATGTCCTTATTACAGTTTATGCACACCGGTCTCTCAATTATACGTATTAGGTATTGGGATAACATAGGGCAGTAATTCAGATATCAACCATATAAGAAAGCTTGAGATGTCAAATAACAAACATAAACTATACTCTGGAAACAGATTTTATTTAAATCTTAAATAAAGAAATGGCAGCGTTCGTATTTCTGTATTGGAAAGAATCAAACTTCAGCGATTTGTCTTCTTTGTCAGCAAACCATCCCAATTCTGAAGGAATACGTCATGAAGCACCACTATGAGTTAACAAACATATTTCAAAAAATGTCATGACTAAATCATAGTGCACTACGCTCTTCCGGCCCGCGAACACCCTTCCAATTCTAATTTTGGCCCGCGGCCAATAAAGTTTGGGAACCCCTGGATTAGAGTATTCTTAATTTTACTTCATTCGCCAAAATCACGAGATAATATAAAA
Organism: Styela clava; assembly: GCF_964204865.1. Lineage (NCBI taxonomy): Eukaryota > Metazoa > Chordata > Ascidiacea > Stolidobranchia > Styelidae > Styela > Styela clava. Next base: position 13,378,425 of record NC_135258.1, on the reverse strand, counting down.
AGTATAAATACTTGGTTTAGATCCAGTCAACGTTCCATTCACCGTGCCATTGTGTGTTCCATTTACCGTACTACTTGTGAGTTGTTGTGGAGAAGTCACTTCTGCAAGATGAATGATAAGGTCGTATAGTAATTGAATACAAGTTATGCCTTTGAGTTACCAACTTTTTTTTCGGAGAAACCCATACCCTGGTTCTTATGGTATGCTAATATAATTAACGCAGACTGACAGTGGACTAAATAAATTGTGAAGAATAGATACAAGCTAAGACAATGGTTATTCAGTTCTATCAAAATTCTCTGCTCAGTGGACATATATTATATAAGCTTGAATATATTGGGTGGTTTGCTCCCAATTGGGTGCAAATATACCTAAAGCCAATTTTTAACGTGTGAGCAAAGTTTTTGAATTACAAACCAAATATTTGGAGCTCCATAAGTATGTGCACCAAGATGGCGCACATCCTGAACATAGTGTGTGTACCAGGTTAGGGTTCAGGTTGTATGCCATATCTTTTTATGGTGCTCCCAAAGTATGCGAACCAAGATGGCGGACATCGGAACGTAACATGGGTAACAGGTTAGGGTTAGGCGATAATTTTTTTCCAATTTTCCTTATTTTAGTCCTATTATCAGTTCGAAGACTAGCCAAGAGCCTCCCGTAGTATTTATACCTAAAATTATGGCCTAACCCTAACCTAGTACACATATTACATTCCGATGTCCGCCATCTTGGTTCGCATACTTCGGGAGCCCCCTTTTTATATTTAATCGGCGGGCCATGTAAGGGTTGTAGCCACATTGCCTGGGCCGGATTTAGCCCAAGGGTAGTAGTTTACCAATGTCTGCAATTATCATAGAATATGCCATAGAACATGCCAAATATAAACCAATAATAAATTACCCCTTTGTGTTTGATGAGAACCTGTCGTTGATTGAACTGAACTTTCTGTGGCGGCTGCAGCATTAGGCTGTGTTGTAGCATTGATAGAAGCATTTTTAGCAATAGAAGTTGATGGTGTAGTATGTGAAGCAACGACTGCACTTGTTGTGTTTGAAGTTGGATTTGGGGTGATGGTAACAATCGTAGAATGTGTCATGTTTACAGAAGTATGTGTAGTTGCATTGATTGCTGAAATATTTGATGTTTTTGTTGCCACTGTTGTGAAAGAACTTGTATTCTGTGTAACATTATGAGTGGTATTATCAATCGATAGTTTTGTGTTGTTTGCATTAAGAGTCACTGAAATTTTTGATTTGCCAGGTAGAGATGATTCAGATTTAGCTTTTGAATCCAATGTTGATTCAGCTTTCCCCTCCTTAGTAATCTTCCCAGAGCTCGGCTCTGTTTCATTTTGAACGTTATTTGTAGATTTTATGATCCTGAAAATTAACAGATTCATTTCATAAAAAAATATTGTATTCAGCCACAGCTGTATGATACGTATCTATTCAAAAAGTACAATGTTCGGCCCATTACCTTATTTTATATTAAAGTCAGTCGAATAGGAGATGTTTACCTGGTATATAAAACTCAAAAAAATATATACATTTTATGGCGAATTCACCATAATTTCCTTATTTATATGGTATTCCTACCTCCTAAACTCGAACTACCTAAATTTTGTTGTCCTTGTCATAAAATCATGTCAATGACGTTGACTCCACAATAGCATCTTTACCTATCTTAGAACTTTATTTGTACGAACTTTAGAGAGCGTTTAACACTTAAATTCATTTAATTTTAAAAAATATATGGGTAACTTATGGTAGCTGAACAAACAATTGCCCATTATAATGAGATATAATTTAACAAACAAAAAAACGAACCTTAGATAATCTGACTCTGTATGTCTTGTAGCCAAATATGTACCTGTTAAGAACAAGAAAAACTGCTAAAATACATATTTTATGTACTACTATTATAATCTAGTATTAAACAGAACAACATAAGGTAACCATTATATAATATGTCAAATATTAGATAGTTCATTATTTTGTGATTTTTCTCCACATCAGATTACAATAGCTAAAAAATTCAGAGAAACATGAGTGAAGTGATTCGAATGAATGATAAAGTCATTAGAAAAAGGCATTTTTAGTCACACTAAAAATTTAACACTTTAATAAACAAAGAAAAAAATGTTGCATTTCTTTATAAAATATCTCAAAAAATAATCAATTTCTAACACTACGACTGGTGAAAGAAAATGTTGTTTTGATCAACTTACCAGTTATGAAGAAAACTATCAGTCCAGCACAAGTGAAAACTTTTTTAGGCATTATCAATTTCATTCAAATGAAATAATCTTCTACCAATCCCACTATATATCATACAATTTGACTTAGAATAAAACTGTAAGGATAAAAATGATCATTTTTGTAAATCACTGTGTAGGGGAACAGCTATTGCACAAATTAAAATATGGGAATATGGATAGAATAATCCCAATAAAAAATTTCTGGATGATTTTCGGAGAATTCAGCTTAGACAAAATCCAGTAGTATCGAAAATTTTTCTTCTGGATACTTACCCAGATAACTTAAATTAAACAGTAAAAATTCCACAGATAAAAAGTCACCATTCGCCTATCTAAATTGGACAAAACCTAAATGAATATTAGTAAAAAACATCAGAATGCAAAATTGTACAAATATGGACCAGGCTATTGCCATTCATTTAGAAACAAAATGCAAATATCATGGAATAAGGCGTCAATTATCTTCGATGAGATCTATGTCTGTCATAATATTTTGATGATTTCTCTTTATGTTCAGAGTGACGATCTCTACTAGATCTATGCTTTGGAAAATGTCTTTCATTGCTTTTGAGAGAAATAGGTTTACTAAATGGTCTATCACGTCCTCCAAATCGCAATTGTCCTGATTCTTTTTTACCACCGAAACCGCCACCTAATCTACGAGGTATCCAACCAGGAAGAAGTCGTTCCATTTCATATTCAACCACTATATTACATCCATCTATTTCCAAGTTATTTGCGCGATGATGAGCCTTTTCAGTTGATTTGCTACTTTCGTATTCTATAAAGGCATATCCTTTTGAATATCCAGTAACCAAGTCCTTTATAACTGTTAAATTTTTGATATTTCCATACTTGGAAAAAATTTCATGGAGCTTGCTTTCAGTTGTTTTTAAATTTAGTCGTCCGATAAATAATGTACAATGTTTATCTCCTTTGACACCCTTGTTTGGTCGATATTTTGAATTCATAGCTCGCCATATTCCTCTATCATGAATATCCTTTCCGATGCCATCAATATTTCCACACTTGACAGGGTCGTATGTTTTTGCCAAACGGCTAAAGGGTTCAGATTCTGATGCCATTGATGTATTAACTCATTTGAATGTAAATAAACACAGATTGCTTTTATTTTGTGTCAGTCATGCAGTATATCTGTATATAGTAAATGTGATGGCATCTAAATTTGGCCAATCAATTGAATGTTAGACTATGTGAACAATCACGACAAAGTTTAAAATGGTTATGAAGGAAAAAACAAAAGACAATATATATTAAATGGGAAGTTTTGTGGAATTAAGATTTTTTTCTCTCCTAAAAAACTTTCAATTGAGTCTGATTACCTGACTGGATCCAGTAATTTCTGAATTTGTTAAAAATAAGGAAAACTAAAATATTCTTAATAATTAATGGTATTGTTGATGGTTATTCTGTTTTTGGCGCATCTTATTAAATAAAAAAATAAAAAATTACATAGCAGAAGTAAAAATTTGCATGCTTCCGCAGTGTTTAATATAAAAAAACAACACTGGTAAGAGCATATTCACTAAACTGAATATATCGTTTCACTTTTTTACTCACTTTTTTTTCGGGGCGAAACACAGATTTATTTTTATTCAAGTAAATATGCATACCGGTACACACTACCACCGTATTCTGGTATTTATGTGTGATACGGTAATCGTTAAAATAAATGTGGCTTGACTGTTATCATATTACAGTATGATCTAATCTAATATTTCTACTTACAAATTATGTCAGTATGATATATTCTTTCTTTATATTAATTAAAAAATGTATACCGGTATACATCTTTACAGCTTGCCTGGTATGTCCGTATCACCATAGGCAACAATACCTTTTTTTTTTTTTTTTAACAATTAGATTAATTTCAATATCAAGTTCATTTGAATTCAATGGTAGTCCATTCATGATTCCAAATATGCATCATGATGTCGTTGCATCATTTAGTTCATGTTCCATATTCCATTGTATTACGGTAATCATGAATAAGTCCAGCAATTATATGTTCCATATTGTAGTTCATCCAATGCGACATCCATTTGTTTGATCATTCATTTATGTGAAATATCATTTACATTATATTAACAATACCACATCAACAATATAACAACAATCTGACAATATCACATACAGACATAGGATAACAAAGGCATCACGGGTGGCAGAGGCAAACAAACAAAAATTTTATTAATTTGCTAGCGCCCCCCTGCTGCAGCACATTATGAATATGTGATGTGGCTTGACATGTGTCTTCATTCACAAGAGCCAACGCTTTGAATTATATGCACCATGTCGGGTCTTCTTCGCGTGCTGTTAAATGCTAGTTCAACGTCACAGGTAAGTTTTATTTAATTATACTGGAAGCAAAATCATTTTATTCGACATCTTTTACATTCAATATAGACTCGTGTGCGGTACCGTACATTTACTAACTGACTAATTAGTGATAATGTTATTTTGTGAAAATAACGGCTCTCTCTCTGGGAAATTTTGGAAAAATTTCACGCAAAAAAAATATTTCTTATTATGTATTTATCTACTTAACGATGTGTCCTATAGCTTTCTACTTATTCGGATTTGTGCTAGACACAACCAAGAATTCCATAGGCCTTTGCAGTATTCAAAATCGGCTTCATTTATATATTAATTCTTGTGATCTCCCAATAAATCCCTATTTGGATACCAACATGTGGTTCAAATTTCCATCAACCAAAGACTGAAGAATTTGTCAGAAGTTTATTACATTCAATTGTCTGCTTCATATTTGCTGTTTTTTGTTAAATCGCCTTCAAAGTACTGCCCGATGTAAATCGCGTTTTTCTGTGTTTGTTTTATTTTTTATCCTTTTGGTGGGCAGGCATGTACATCAAACGTTTTTTAACTTTATTTTGAGTTATGACCTTCTCCCAAGTATCTCTTCATTTTGTTTTGTCCGTTTGCTTTTTGTATTTTTGTTTATGTCAGAGAACCAAAATAAATGATTGATTGATTGACTTTCATGATTTATTTGGAGTTTATATTGATTGTCGCGTGGTTCGGAGCAAATAGCAAGTCTCTTTTTACAGTTTTACATTTATGGATTAAGCATTTACATTCTACCCAAGGATATCACGATTAGGCCTGCATGATTTATGCTAGAATATTTTAATTTTCACTCATCATCCGAGAGAGTCTGTTCTTAAAATTTGATCAGTATGTGTCTCCTGTTATCAGGGGTTTTTCAAGTTACTGCGATTATACAGTTTTATATCTTTTCTATTTACTCTCAGGTTTTTCGTCAATGTTATCAAAGAGGAATAAATTATGGAACAAGATCACTTCATAATGCAGCTGCTCAACAAAGAGAGCCAGATGAAAAAGTAGCGTATACATATTTTTCAGTTTGACTCACCCAATTATATTTTACATGTGCCACAATGACACTCTTGTTTTCATTCAATTGAAACAATTTGAATATTTAATAAACGTAATTAATTATGAATTAATATAATTTTGTTTTTCAGACATTTGACAAGATACTTATTGCTAATCGTGGAGAGATAGCATGCAGGGTAAGATTCTTTATCCAGGAGTCCTCATCAGAGTTTTCACCATTGAGCCTAATAATGGTTAATTTTCCATTAGCTTTTCCCTACTTCTATTCATCAGTGCCTGGTAAAACTCTGCGAACCCTTAGCTGGAAGTACGAAGTCCAGCCAATCCATCAGTTAAATCTCACTGGCAATTAGTTGAGTATGAGTCGAGTTACTTCATTAGCTAATTTGAGTCATTTCAAGTCTTTGATGAATAGTTACTCAAGTCGAGTACTCTAGTCCAGCACTGGTATTCATATCAAATAAAATATTTACGAGAATATGTTGTCGTGTGTGCATAAGTGACTGACTAATCATTGAGAATTATACTCATATGTACAACATAAAATTCCAGGTAATGCAAACTTGTAAGAAGATGGGAATATCAACCGTTGCAGTTTACAGCGAAGCAGACAAAAATTCTGTTCATGCTCACATGGCAGATGAAGCATATTGTGTTGGTCCACCACCTTCTAATTTAAGTTATTTGGATATGAATAAAATATTAGATGTCATTAATCAATCTGGTGCTCAAGCGGTGAGTATTTTAGGCCCATAAAAATATTGCTTGATTGTATTTTCAATTGAGATTATTTACGTTTCATATCAAATTTCATATAATTCAATTGATTAAAATAACAATCAGGGCAATGGCTTAGGAGTAAAAGCATTAGACTTAAATCTGTTGGCATCGTAGCTCAAAATCTCTGGTTCAAATCCCATGCTATCCACCCCGCCCATGGTGTGATAAATTGGGTAGGCAAAGCCGAAATGGAATGATTCTGGCACTCTCAAAATGTTGCTCTTCACATATCGCTTGATATCATTGGCTGTTATACAGAACCTTGCTCAGAGCAAAATGTTTGATTACTGGTAGGCCTATATTCATTTTAACATTGTTTTCTCTGTAAATCATTTCAGTTTAATTTTTTTCAGGTTCATCCAGGTTATGGTTTTCTTTCAGAAAACAGAGTATTTGCTGAAAAATTGGTAACTATTTTAGAATTCAAATTATGTCATTCTGTTTATTAACAGGGCTTTGGCTATTTTTCTAGATAGATTATTATTAAGTATTTCTCATTGTTTTAAAGGCTGAAAAGAATGTTGCCTTCATAGGACCTGGAACTCATGCAATAAAAGTGATGGGAGATAAAATTGAGTCCAAATTAGTTGCAAAAAATGCTGGAGTGAACACAATACCAGGTTTTGATGGAGTTGTTGAAACACCTGAAGAAGCTGTCAAAATTGCAAATGAAATTGGTATGAAGAAGAATAGCCTTGAATTCAGTGATGATTGATATATAAAAATGGTAATCTTGATTACCCTCTAGATCAGGGATGGCGAACCTTTTTCAATGAATGGGTCAAAAATATATTTTTATCGCGGAACAGAATAGAGAGGGTCACAGATATATAATCAATGTTTATATCTATAAAAAACTTCCGAAACAAATCTTATCTTCTCTTGGTGTAGTTTTGGGCTTTATGCAGCACTTTTATCAGGGACTTTTTATGGCTCTCGATTTTATGAAATTAGAGTACGAAAACACGCATATGAGTTAACGAAAACATTTAGGATGATGCGGCAAATTATTTTACGGCTCCAAAGGGTTTGGAGGTAATTCCATTCTGATAGTGTTATATTTTTCGGTCAGCTTTCAACCACATTAGGGCATTTTGTACCGCCCCATTGTTATTTCAGATTTCTAGGTTTTTATTTCTGAAAGATTTCAAGTCTGAAAGATTTTGTTTTCTCAACCGCATTGTAGGCGAGAAACTAATAAACTGCAAAGTAGCATCTGGTTCTCGTATAACCCCTAAAACAGTCTGCAAATGGATCTCCGAAAGAGACGAGATGTTGCGAGAAATAAACAGATTAATTGCATTGTTATGTCATAAACGATCTCAGAGCCAATAGCTGAATAACGTTACACAGCGATGCAGAGTGCAGACACGACATCCAGATTAGGAGTTTTGAAAATTACCAAACCGGCCCGGAAATTAACAATTTGAGTATGAGCGATCGCAGCCCTGGCTACCAAACTGACGGTACATTATAATAATTCAGTTATTGTTAGATTAATTTAAGGCCTGTTTGATCAATATTTATCACTGTTATATTAACATTTTATTTTATTCGTGCCTTGGCGGGTCACCAATAAAACGCAGTGGGTCACTTCGTGACCCGCGGGTCAGTGGTTCGCTATCTCTGCTCTAAATGCTAGGGTCAAACAACCTGTTATGTAGGTTGCCAAATTGAAGGAAGGCAAATAATTTTGAGAAAGCCTTGTGGTCTGAAGTTCGGAAAACCCAATCGTGATCAAAATACTGCGAGTTTATTTACTTTAAATATATTGAAGAACGATAGTTTACTGTTTTAATCAGTCTATTGTTGCATGTGTGGTTTTTTTATTTTAAAGAAGATATGTGTTTTTATTAAAATACGGGCACAAAACGTCTTTCCAAATAGGAAGTGGCTTGATGCGGCGGCGAGTACAGCCTTCTTGACACATACCGATAACGGCCTGTCGACACCTGATCGTATCGGTCACACGGAATGTGTTCGCGGGCCGCATGCAGCCTGTATGCCAGGGTTTGGACCACCCTGCAATAAAAGATAAGGAACCTCTGACTTTGGGTTGTCAGAATCTCTCCCAGTCAGCTTGGTTGATCCAGTTTATTTTTACCTGATGTTAGTTACCATAGATTAGGAACTCCCTAGTAGTGGAATAATCAGAATCTGTTCAGAATGTTCAAAAATGGCATTTTTATCAATAATTTGATTTACTTTCGTTGAAATTGCTTCCCCTAACACTTTGACACTATCTCAGGTTATCCTGTAATGATCAAGGCATCAGCTGGAGGTGGAGGGAAAGGAATGAGGATTGCATGGAATGATCAAGAAACAATTGAAGGATTTCGATTCTCATCACAAGAAGCTGCATCTAGTTTTGGAGATGATAGATTATTGATTGAAAAATATATCGACAATCCAAGACATATAGAAGTGCAGGTATAGTTGTCTGTTTATTGAGCTATCATCTATAGACATCTATAGTCGATAGACTTGATTTTAAATAATCAAGTGTCGACTTATATGATGCTTGGACTGGATATGTGAAATCACTATATAAATAGCTATGGCTGCTTTGTCTAGTTGGCTTATTGGGCTTAGTGTTAGTTTCATCTCTGTCCTAAGCACTAGTTATTATTAATCTGTGTGAGATTAAAAAATTTTAACATAAGATCTTGTGCCAACGGATTGCTTTTTTATTTTTACTCGGAGGTTGGAATGGTTAAATTTAGTGAGAAACTGTGGTCATTCATACATCATATTGTTAGGATCAGGATTGCCCAAGCTCCTCCAATTTTTTACAATATCACTATGATAATATGATCTTGCATATAACGGTAGATCAAGTATGCAGCTTAGTTCTGGTCTCGTCAAGGGTATAAGGTAAATGTTTAAATGACCAGTAGACCAGATTTTGTTTATTTTGAGTTTCAGTTGCTTTTTCAAATGACTGGATTGATGTTAGTGTAACAATTCTCAGGTTCTAGCAGACGGCCATGGCAATACACTATGGTTAAATGAAAGAGAATGTTCAATACAACGTAGAAATCAAAAAGTTGTTGAAGAAGCTCCATCAACATTTCTCGATCAAGATACTCGAAAAAAAATGGGAGAACAAGCTGTCTCACTTGCCGCAGCAGTGAAATATCAAAGTGCCGGTATGAATTCAATCTAAAAAGATAATGCCGTAATTTTAGCCATTGTCATAAAAAATCCAACTTTAGATTAGATTTAGACACGTATATAGCTATAAACAGATGGTACTGAAATCCTATTTAAATATAGTTGAGGTTTCGAATATGAATATGGATTTTGAATGATGAAAACCTGTTCTATTGGTGAAACTTTCCACTTTGGGAATGTGTTTTGGACCCTACTAATTTTACAGGTACTGTGGAATTTTTAGTTGACTCTCAGAAAAATTTCTATTTTCTTGAAATGAATACAAGACTTCAGGTTGAACATCCAGTTACAGAATTGATAACAGGTAATGAGCATACATTTTTAAACACAGTTGTAACTCCAGTATTATATTAAATTGAACATTGCGACCACTTTTGTGAATCTCATTGGCCAGTATTTAATGACTGAAGCAAGTAGATTTTTACCTTGTCACAGTTAACCTTCCTTTTTTTTAAATGTTAAATCTCCTTCATTAATAATATGCGAGTAGATATTAGTACTCAATGCAGCAGGGCTTTCTTTTGCCTAACCACTGGTCAATTACAGCTTCATGTACCGTCATAGATCAAGTAACTGGTTAGCTATTTCATATGTTTGAGGACATTAAATTTGTTATATTCGTCTCAATATTTCTCGAGCCGCATTCTCTTGGCAATTGTAGTCATATACTGTACTTTGAATATTCGCTATTATAGTATTTAATTTTTATTACATTTCAGGACTGGATCTTGTGCATGAAATGATCAGAGTTGCTGCTGGCCATCCACTCTCGATTCAACAAAAAGATGTCGGAATAAATGGATGGGCTATCGAATGCAGAGTATATGCAGAGGTAGGTGGAGTTTTAGTAATTATTAACCATTCAGTATAAACTACCATTTTAATGTTGATAGTCCCTATTTCCTCAGGATTTTATATTTTACTCTTTTAAATTTATGAATGCTCTATGACTATCGAGTACATTAGACATTGTATAGCCAAGTTTTCAAACTATAAGATGAAATATTCCCAATATGTCCCAAGAACTTTTTTAAATTTTGATATTTTTCGTTTGCTCACATTATCCTATGTTTCATTTCTAGGATCCTTACAAATCATTTGGTTTACCTTCAATTGGAAGATTGAGCAGATATCGCGAACCAACAGATATTCCTGGAGTAAGATGTGATAGCGGTATTAAAGAAGGAAGTGAAATCAGTATTTATTATGATCCGATGATTTCTAAGGTAAGGTTTATCTTACTTAAGATGGAAATCATGGAAAATTAAAGATAATGTTTATAATTTTAGTTTGTTTAACCCTTTCACATTTTTATGTACAACTTCTTTTTATCTTTTTCAGCTTATAAGCTATGGAAAAACAAGAGACGAAGCTTTATCAATTATGTGTAATGCGTTAGATAATTATGTCATCAGAGGTGTAACTCACAATGTTCCTTTATGTCATGAAGTTTTAAGGCATCCAAGATTTGTTTCAGGTGAGTAATGTGTTTTAGTAAGATTAGATTAAATTTACAACATTATTCACGAAGTGTGTTAAATCATTGCTTCTATTAAAGTCTATGCTGTGAACTGTCAAAGATTTACATGGTTTAAGTTTTCCGAGTCGTTCGTCATAGTCTGTCCAATTTGTTACACACTGACTATGGAGTTTATTCAGTGTTGCGCCCATCATCTTCAACCTGTACCGTAAGGGTGTTTCAACAAAGCCACCATATTCAGAAAAATGTGTAACTGAGCATTTAAAGGTTGCTGTTGAATTTTTGGCAAAAACTCAATTTGGTTTGAAGTTGATAGGAATGATATAGAAAATACTTTTTTGTTATATTTTGAAACTGAATATTTTTTCACTTCTTTACAGGTGACATCAGCACTAATTTTCTTTCTGAAGTATACCCTGATGGTTTTAAGGGTAAAACTTTATCTACTAAAGAACAAAATGAACTAAAAGCAATTGCTTGTGCGTTCTATGCGTGGCAAGAAGATTATGCCAGACAATACCTCAATCAAAACAGGTATTGGATAATTTTATTTTAATTGTAACAAAACCCATTGTCTATATGACGATTCAATATACGGTACTTGCTATGGAAGACACCATGCAAATGACGATTGGGACCATACATCCATCTCTCTACTAATCCTGGTCAGAAAGCCAAACCTTATCCATGATTGTGTACTTTTCAACTCATGATTTCGCGTTTCATGTGTAAGAGTAAGTTATCTTGGTTGATTATGTTGTCTGATTTTGACTCCACCACCAATGATAATTGAATATTAGATAATGACGATGTGATAATACAATTCCAGCACTGATAACAGTTTTAGGAAATGCAATTTCATAATCTGCCTAACATACAATATTTTATATCTTAGATTACCAGTTTTAGGAAAAGAAATATCTTGTTGGAATGTTGAAGTCGAATTAGAAAATGATTTTTCAGATGCTGTTGTAACAAGAAAGGATAACACATATGAAGTAAATGTAACTTTTTGAACAGATAGAATTTTTTTTTTTCTTATAAGCTCTTTAGCTAGACGAATACAGGCACTAGAACTGTAAATAAAACACAAATCAGGCTTGACTTGAACTGGAATAATCAAATTACTTTCCAATGCTTCCATATCCAATTCCAAAGTTTGGGTAATTTATTTCAATAATTTTATTCCAATTTTCCTTATTTTAGTTCTATTACGAGTTCAAGGACTAGCCAAGTGACTCCCGTAGTATTTGTACTTAAAATTATAGCTTAACCCTGCCCTGGTACACATACTATGTTCCGGTGTTCGCCAACTTGGTTCACATACTTCGAGAGTACCAAAACTACAGCCTCAAGAATCATCCTTTAAATGCTAGGCATGTTAGAAAATCATGTTGATGGCTTACAGTGATATCTTGACTTTTTAGAGTTTGTTGAATTTGCGTATCCATAATAGTACAAGTCTGTCTGTTTGTGAGCTATGCTTAATTGTAACATATATTTGAAGTCTTACGATACTGCCTCGACATCTGCTCAAATCGGATATTTACGGTATATATGTCGACACTTTTGATATTCAATTGATTCATTTTAGATTTCAACGATTGATGGAGATATCACTCTTTCAGCAGATTGGTCATTAACTGATCCTGTTCAATCTGTATCAGTAAATGGAGGAAAACCTGTATCAGTACAATGCATTAAATCTGATGCCAATGGAGAATTTTCAATCCAATATCAGGGAACTCTAGTGAGTTCTTTCCAGTCAGTGATTATCAAGAAGTTTCGCTATTGTAGATATAACGTAATCTTTTTAGTTGAAAGAGTTCAGACCTGTCCAAGAATTTATACCCTAGCTAACTTCAAGTATTCCATAGGTTATTGATGGTTGAGGTTAAATTTAGATCAACGATGTTGAAATATACTCGCAATATACTAGATGTGTTGAGTTTAAGTTGAGTCTTATTTCATGCACTTGGTATCTCGGCATGATTTTTGATTTATTAAAAAATCTGTTTTGGATGATTTGGAAGTTTTTTCTCATATAGTTCACAGATCCGAGACTTTGAAACATTTTTTAAGAGTATCCCCAATAGTGTTTTATATTTATTCTAGTTTACACTGAAAGTTTTATGTGAAACTGCTGCAAATTTACGTGAATTTATGCCTGAAAAAATACAAGAAGATGAAACATCTATGTTGAGATCTCCAATGCCAGGTATGCAATCAATATTCTTGTGTGATTGCAAGTAAAGATCAAACTAACATTGCTTTTTTCTCTATTAATTCAAGGAACCGTCCTCTCAGTTAATTGCAAAGCAGGAGATGAAGTGGCAGCAGGTCAAGAAGTTTGTGTTGTTGAAGCGATGAAAATGCAAAATAGTTTAACATCAGCACGTGATGGACGAATTAGACGCGTTTGCTGTGAACCTGGCGATAGCATTGGCGAGGGAGATTTAATTATCGAATTAGAGTGATGTTGACAAAAAAATTCCTAATTTATTACATAGTTGATATCTTGCCAAACTATAATTCAGTACAAGTTGCTGTGTTAGTAGTAGCATACTATACCAAGTTCCGAGACATCTTTTCTAACTTCTTCTCCTCACTGTTAAAACTGTCTGGTAAAATTCCGTACTACATCTTTTTTCTTGCTAATCTCTGATCATGTTTTTGAAAAATATTGACTTGAATACTTTCATCTTATAATTGTGCTCTGGGATGTTTGGCACCGAGAAGTGCTTATATTTTCTGTGTTAAATCGCTTGTAGTGTCATCTGTTCTTCTTACCATAGAAAAAGTACACCTTTATTATATATATACATTTTATGTGAACTTGTTTTTGGAGGTTACTGATAAGTGTAAGCATTGGGAGGAAGTGAAGTAAGTTTGTGGTGGTTTCAATGGTGTAATGTTCTGACAACTATTTGCGATATCCTTTATACACTAGGGCAATTAAATTTTTAGAGGCATTCGCTGAGATGTGTGTTGGTATTAGTTGTCCATAAAACAGGGAATGCGGCGATAGAGTGACTCGTAACTAGATGATGCTAAATATCTGTTGGCTGTGGTGATGATGATTAACGTATTTTGGGGGGGGACCATTCGACTTGCTGCGTCAGTCGTCAAGCAGCGATATCCTAAGATGTTTCTTATTCTGAAAGGTGAGATAGATGTTTGTGGCATTGTATGCTGTCATAGTAAAAGGTTTCTATAATAGGAAAAATCTCGCCTGAATTCGTACAAGGTTGTGGTGTCTTACTCGATATATGTATGATTCAGTGTCAGGTATGGTCCTCTAGTAAAGTTGTATAGTCATTACTTAAAATCTCAACTTTACAAAGCAGCTCCTCAGAGTAGTGCTCACTTTGGAAGTGAATATGATATATTTTATCTATAACGCCTACTTTTACGATGGTAAGTATAATACATAATTATAACACAATAACTATATAAACCATGATTTCCATATAAAAATGTATTTTTTTATAAATACCACGGTCTCTCCAGAGCCATTATATAACGGCTCTGGTCTCTTTCCTCTTGCGTTATGATCTACCACGCGATGTCGAATTGTTGTTACCTGAGACCAGCGAAGCATGACAGCGTGCTTGGCGATGGATGCTTTTGGTTCTAAAATACGCGATTTCTCACCTTTCTTACGATTGTTTGTTTATTTTTATTATATTATGTCTGATATTTTGTGAATCGTCACAATGAAGAAGAAAAGAGAATTTTTTTTAAAATTAGACTGCAGGGAGCTATACGGACGCAAGGCCACCTAAGTTCAAAGCCAATGTCTGTTGTGCACATTCCACGGACCACTGGTTTAGCAAGTAAACGGGGTAACTTCTTAAAATAACGCGGCTTGTACTTCGTTAGACTCCATTCTACATCGACATCCTCTGCATTCAGAAATCTTCACAGTCACATATTGTCAGATAAATTACAGTTAGCTCACATGAGATTCATGGTTAAATATGACCCTATAAACTTGATGTCACATTGTGTTTTTGGTTTATTGTGTTTTGACTGTTTTTGGGGGACAGGCACGTACTTGTACGTACCTAACTTTATTATTAAGTTATGCCCGTCCTCCAGGTCCTCTGTATTTTGTTTGCCCTTTGTTGTTGTTTTGTTTTTTATTTGTATCAGAGTGACCGAACAAAATTGATTGATTGATTGGTGAATGTTTTAGAATTCAAATGACCTTTTGAACACCAATTGTTACTTCAAATGAGTATAGTCTCACATAATTCAGTAATTAATGATTCCATACTATAGCATCACATTATGTCTAGGCTAAACATTGGTAATACCAATTATTGGAATTTCCCTAACTACAACCTAGTCCAGTATCCTTGATTTTGAGTTATAGGTGAACTAAATATTTCTAATACTTGGTCATCAATTCATTTAATTTGGCCACAGTCCAATAGGCTTTTGCCACTTAAATCATTATTTCTATCGTTCATAATATTGAATGAAAGATGGGGAAATTCATTTCCATTAAGACTATTGTAGATAGAATATCTCAGTCTCAATGATTGATGTGTGTGCGTGCGTGCCTCAATTAGTTTTAATTAGGGTGACCATATTTCTAAACCCTAAAAGGAGGACACATTGTTTGGTAGAACTACATTTCATCTGTGCATGAGATATAAATCTACTGAATTCCTTAACATTAAATATAGAAGTGACAATAGACGAAGTGACGACAACGAAATAACGCATATTTGTTGTACTAAAAAATATGCAGGACAATCAATTGATTTGCTCTTAGACCATGAGTATTTGGCAGTTCCATTGGCATCATCGTCAACATTGCTGGGTTATTTTTTTCAATATCGGAAAACTGGATATATTGGCGTAATGAAACATAGTGGTGTACATGCTAAATTAGCACGGAAACATTTGCAGTGAGTAGCTCAACCTTTCCTGCAGCCACAATGAATCAGCTCTGTGCAAATTTTTGCTGCTTCGGGGATAGTCATCCATCGTTGACATTTTAGAGCGTCCTCGGAGGACGCAAATTTTTTAACGAAAAAGGAGGATGTATGGTCACCCTAGTTTTAATACTTTTGGGTGAGCGAACACGTACTACTTCTTTTATCAATACTTTCCCACCTAAAATCTGTATGCTTTAAACCTTACTTGAGGTTTCGTTTGCTTTCCCGATTCTATAGTCAGTTATATTTAATTGTTTATATCAAATATTTTATCGTCTATTGCTGATTATGAAGTCGAAATAAACGTATACTTATAATATATATTTTTGGAATTAAATCTCAGAAGTTAGACAATCCACTTTTATCTTCATGTCCAGATCAAT
Source organism: Styela clava (assembly GCF_964204865.1). Classification (NCBI taxonomy): domain Eukaryota; kingdom Metazoa; phylum Chordata; class Ascidiacea; order Stolidobranchia; family Styelidae; genus Styela; species Styela clava. The sequence continues at coordinate 13,362,000 of NC_135258.1, read as the reverse complement.
TTGAAAAGGCGAATATGAAAAGCCATTCCTTCATCTATTAACAAGAAGGACATGTATAATTTTGAATGTTATATATTTTACTATAATTTGCCTAGGATTCTAGAGTTGCAAGCTATTTGGATGTGAATTTTGATTCTTTATTTGAAAGTTCAAATCTAAAAGTTTAAAAATTTGGATCTGAACACTCTTATGTCCCATGATATCTGAATTCATCCTAAGACTAAGGGCACACAGACACTGCCAGTACTAATTGTCCCTTTTTCACCATTGTGTTTTAATAAAAATTATCTTCAATAAATCACATTATTTTATTAAAAATGCTTCGTTGGGCAAAACTAAAAACTGTATAAAACCTAACCACATAACATGAATTTTATCAAATGTTTCTACTGCTCTAATATGGCTTGATATATATTTTTCAAAAAAATTACAGGGTTTTGTCCATTTGAAAATATGTTGTGATTGTGAGATTTTTTTTACCCAGTCTCATGTTTTTGTACAGGACCACTCTAGTCTTAACTACTGCATGATGAACAAACTGTATAGACAGTTTATTGGCTTGCTTTCACATGAAAATCAGTAAAATTTTCAATTTGAGATAAGCACTTGTCATTGTGGTCGATATGTCCTAGCAGTTTTTAAATGTTGATTTCAATTATGACTGCATCCCATGTTAAAATATCTAGTTCAAATCCCATGCCCACTGCCTGACCCCAAGTGTAATAAATTATGTAGGCAATGCCAGAAAGATTCAGGTACTTCTAAACTATAGTAGCAGCAGATGTTTGGTCTAAGACTTGTTCTGATTAAAAAAGCATACATCGCCGGATGAGAACAGAAGGGGCCTAAATCACATTTTTGGAAAATTGACTTTTTTTAATATTTTGGGGTTTTGAGCCATGCTCTACAAGGCAGCAAGGTGGGGTGGTCTTGAAATACTGAATTCCTCAATAATAAAAGTTTTAGCTGGACTAAAATATTTAAGAATAGAATGGGCCTAAGTCCAGCTAAAATTTTTATTATTGAGAAATTCAGGATTTCAAGACCACCATCTTGTAGAGCATGGCTCAAAACCCCAATATATTGAAAAAAGATAGACTTAAGTTCCAATATGATGGGCATAAACATCAGAAATGAAATGTCCGAAACTTATATCCCTAAAAATTTGTCCAGTGCATGAAAAAATATCACCTCTGAGAGCAATTTTGTTATTAAAGGTAATTAAATTAATAGCATAGCATCTTGTCAGTTCATAATTCTTTTCAGGTCTCTATTGAGAATCTGCATATCAAATGAATTAATATAACAGAAAATACCATATGTGCCTCTTTCCAATGTTTACATGATTTATAGTAAACAAGTTGTATTGTTCCAATAATGTTTTAGTGAAACAAAGATTTTTCATTGTTTTATGATGTATCGAGTATCAAACCAATTCACATTATTCAGTCAATGGTTTTATTTTCAATGAGAAATCGAGAATAATAAACAAAAACAACCACATATGTCTCTAAGAAGGCTTAAATGTAAAACAATGGAGGTTGCTATTGTTTGTGAGCAACAACATGCTTCCTATCAGTAACATTATCACTACTAGCATCAATTTACTATGAAAAATTTTAGTTAACATAAGTACTATGAACTATGTTTTTTACTCAGTGATTGGAAATTAGATGAAAAGGTGCTGAAGATAAAAGATAACATGGTTTCACTTGAGTTCGATGGGTGCTGAGAAATTTTAGGACACAAATCTATTTTTTTCACAAATGTTTTAAAATTTGTGTGTGTTGTAATGTGTAGCATATATAAGATGGCAGTTAAATGTTTTTAACTTCTTAGATCACTTGGAAATTTCTGGTTGTTATGACTGCATATTGATATGCTGCTATCTGGCGATGACATTTTATTCCAGAATCTGGCAAGGGCAAATTAATCTGGTTTCTGGTAACTCCTATGTCGTTTTGTGCAAAAAAATGAAATATTGACTCTAAATACTAAAGTTTTAATATGTTAATTTCATCACAAATGATGTCTAAGATAATCCTTTGTTATCATTGAGTTCATTTGATCTTTTACATTCATTTCTACAAGCTTTGTTTTTTGGAATTTATTTTAAACAGACTTGAATTTTTATTTAAAGCATATTTGTAGTTGCTATATTATAGATATATTATTTTAGGATGCAGTGTGTTGTATAATATGCTACAATTGAAGATGTAACATTTTTGAATATATTTTGAAACATTGTGATTAAGCAACACTACAATTCAATATCAAATGGGATGGTTCATGATAAAAAAGAATGCCAAGTTTAGCAGAAATTCGCAAGATTTCTCTTCATACTTTACATAGGAGTGCGACCCAAAATTGGGAAAAACAGAACAGATCTTTAAGTCGCGATAAAAAATTTCTAAGATCTTCAAGTATGCCAGCTCTGAAAATTAGGAAGAAAAATGAAGGGAATCAGTCAACAAACAGACCAGAACGTGCCTCCTCATCAAAGTAGTAAGTTGTATATTGTATAATAGTAAGTTCTAAATTATAGATTGATACTAATATAACATATCATTATTATTGAAGAAAACAATATGCATTGGAATGCCCACAGTGCAGTGCAACAAATAACAACAGTTATTTTTTCTTTAATATATAGCTATTTGAATATTATGTAAACTTTATACCTGCTGATTATTAAAATGATTGAGTGATTCAATTTTGTTAGAAAGCTTCTAGTCTTTTGAAGTTTTTCAATTTTTTTTTCACTTTTTTCATGCTTATTAGGTGCAGACTCAATATTTATTGGTGGTAAATTTTTTAACATATTTAGAAAACTAATCTGAACTACTTTTTACAATGCTATTTAGTTTACCTGTTAGTGTTACGAAACTTAATTACAGAAGAAAAGATTTTGAAACGCTTTTTTTTTCAGTATTGATGACACCTCTGGTAGGAAAATGTCTTCATCATCAGACTCTGAAGATGATAATGATGATTTAATATCAGAAAGCACTGACAGATCTTATCAGAATATCATGTTTGGATTTCAAAAACTTGCCAGATACGAGCAGCCACCTAAAACAACAGATATTATGGACATTTTATATAATGGAAGAGTTCACAGGTTGGCACAAGAATTATAGCATTATTATATTCATATGAGCTGTTAAGAATAGGATAGTATCATTTTTTTTTCTTTGAGGATAGAGGTAAAGCATAATGCAACTTGAACATATTGCAAACAATACTTACAGTCAAAGTGTGGTTTTGAGAAAGTTACTTGAATGTGGGAGAAACAGTGGTGGGATTCAGCTGGTTTGCACCGGTTCTATAGAACTGTCTCACAAATTTTCATAAGATCAGCGGAACAGTTTGCATTACTGGTTACTGTCGATGTTCTGTCTGTAACAAATATGACTTTTGTGATTGAACCGGCTGACAAAAAATTGGAATTTCACCACTGGAACCACCTCTTATATAAGAAACGCCCTGTGGCGGAGAGGAGTACAGTAATCCTCTTGCACATCATTGTCCCCATTGGATTTGAACTTGTGAACCATTGCAGAAGTAATTTGCGGTACGAGGCTACCGTGTTTTTGACAGTTACATTACAAATATTGGAAAAGTTTGGGGCCAATGTTTGTGGGATATAGATATTTTAATGAAGCTTGAAAAACATATATATATGTAGAACTTCCAGTTTCAGACATAGGCTATTCATATAACGTTCAACTCTCATGGACTGTTCCAGCCAGTGCGCTTTTGTGTCTGTGTATGCTGACTAATTTTTCCCTTTTTTGTGAGTGGAACTCTGCCCAGAAATTTTCGGAACTCACTTGAATATGTGCAAACAAATGATCTACTGTCTGTTTGAGATCCAAGCCCGTCTAGTTATGAGAGTTATTAAGCAGGTTAATTTTACGTATTCCGCAGATTTTTTCTTCTTGATTCAAGAGGAATCGTTTCATGGGATCCAAGTGCAGAAAATACAGATAAGATAACAAGAGAATTACATTTTCCTAAATACAAAACCAAGCTTCTACGTTCTGTCATCTTCTGCAAGAAACATAATGTGTTCTTTGCGATATGCAGCGATTTTACTTTGAAGGTGATGTGAAGATAACTGTTTCTGACGATTACAATGTCAACTTGTGTTTTAGTCACTTATATTTATGTATAGTTCAGAAAAGTGGTTCCCAGAACTGTGCGCCGCGACAAGCACTAGTCTTGAAGTTCTATATGCATCGCAGAGCATAAACCTGTTTATAAAATTACCGGTACTTTTTATTTCCATATATCCAGAACTTTGCATAATATACCGTATATGCTCGTTTTACCGCCCGATCTTGATTAGGGCCCGTTTGAATAGCCGCCTGTGTGAACAGAACCTAAAAATAAATAAGGGCCGGTGCTTGAATACCCGCCCGATGTAAAATCTGATTTTTCAGTGGTAGAGAACAATAGGAAATAAGAAGCGCTTTTGTCACAACGCTGTTGCCTTTTTATGAAATTTTGCTTGTCATTATTCAATGTTGATACTGTATAGCAAATTTTCTTTCTGATGCATCATGATTTGTATGATAGAAAGTACAATAAATGCGCCATGAATTTAACAAGTTTGGTAATATCTGGTCTAGTACATTAACGAGCTGCTTTCTGTCTTGTGTATTTGGTTAACTAAGCAGAATCGCAATATGTGTAGACTCATACATCATTGAATTCTTCCTTTTCAATGCTTTGATTTTTATTTCCGTTGATATAACCAGGTCTATAACAAAGATTTTCATGAAACATTCAAGACAGAAAACAAAAGCATGAGATCAATTTTACATCTGGTATTTAATCCAGTTACTGATGAATTAATTTCATCTGGAGTTGCTGGAACTGTTGTGTGGAAATATAAACAAACACAAAGAAATTTATTTGACACTATTAAACCAATGGCTAACTATGAGTAAGTATCAACTTGGTGTTATTAAAATTTCATTAAAAAAAAAAGGAATATGTAATTAGATTTGAATATAACTAAAAGGAATAATAACTTTTTCAAAGTGAACTAAATTGAAATGAAGCTTTTGGATCAAATGTATAACTTGTTAGAGCATGTCCTGCGATTTCGATAGTCATGCCAGACGTATCTATTGGTATCTATAGGTAAAAATAAGATATTGATTGAAATTAGGGCTTGGTGGTGTGGCGCATTGTACTAATGTCACTGATCACATGGTGGTCTGGAGCCTTGTTTAAGGCAATATCGGGAAAATAAGAATACTTTGAACAAACACTCATCAACGCTTTTGTACAGTCACATTGGATAAAATTTCAAGTTTTTTTTTTGTATCTTAGATAGTTTATACCTACCTGGTTATGCATGTGTGCAAACCAAGACTGAGCGTGTGTTCACATGTGTATTGTTTATTCTTTTTTTTTCAGACTTCAGTTACATGCAAGATATCCCAACATTGGAGGAACATGGTGCACCAAAGTAGAATTGATATCTTCTTCTCAATATCTATTCTATTGTTCTGATATGGATTTATATGCGTATGATGCTAGAGATATGAGAAAACTCTTTGTTATTCATGGGTAAGTTGGAATTATTATATTATATGTAATGATCGGTTATCTAATTGCATTTAATATTATTCTGCTCAGGGCTCACAGTGCTGCACTAACATGTATTGGATTTTCATCAACTCATCGAACATTATTAACTGGAAGTGTTGATTGTGAAGTCAAAGTATGGGGAGCATCTGGAGGACATGTTTGTACATTGAGAGGTCATTCTAGACCTGTTACTAGGTATGGAATTTTATTTGATGTCTGCTAATAAATGGTATGATAGTATGAACCGTCTATTCATCTGGTAAAGGCATATGACCCAAGTAACCAGCAACTAGTTCTTTAATATCTGACATTGAATGACTGGGCCATGGTTAACTACGGTATATGATTAAACTGTTAAAATATCTTCCTACTTTCCTCTCTCACAAAATAAATAGGAAAATCCTATCCTGTGCATATAATGCAATGATACTAGCAAGAGTAAATATGATTATTCTATTATTTTTGCACCTCCACTCTAAACAAGACTCTGTATGAGGATTTTTATGAGGATTTATATTCATCTTAATATGTTGAAAGACCCCTGAATCATGACTCATAATCATTATAATGGTTTTTGCTGAACAATGTAACAATGTAGTGAAGCCTGACAACTTTGAATTTGTATTAGTAAAATAATTTTACTTTATGTGGAAATATTTCTCTCAATGTTATCATGTTCAAAATCAAGTATTACCCCCATTTTTCAGTATACTCAATGGTTAATATGATGGTTTAAAGTTGCTTGTATGCAGATTATATCTTCATTTAATATTTCACCATGTTTGTTTGGAATTTTCTTTTTGGTCGCTTGTCCAGCATTCTCATTCACCCTGATATACCAGGCCTGGTATTTTCAAGTTCTATGGATGGGACAATAAAAGTGTGGTCTCTTCATACCATGGATTTATTCTCAAGTTTGAGTGTATTTTCTGAGGGAATAAGATGGATGAATTTAACTGATGATGGAATGATATGGTGTGCCAATTTGAAAAAGGTATCTTGTAATGAGTCATATATATTTCCTGTAAAAATGTAAACTGCTTACTTAACGCTCCAGAAATGTGTGTACCACAATGGAGGCAACTAATTTTGTTCGCCTACTTTACATCAAGTTGTGTAAAGGGACTGACTATATTCACTTGACTAACGCAGACAGTCCTCGAACTCGTAATAGAACTAAAATAAGGAAAATCAGAATAAAATTATGACCTAACCCAAACCTGGTACACACACTACGGGAGTACTCGTTTTACAAAAGAGGAGTAGGGACTGTCCCACAAACTGGCATTCTGGGATGAAACCATATCAACTCATTGATTTTTCATGCCTTCTTCTGGAGAAATGTTCTAATAAAGAAGTCATTAATACATGTTTTTTAAGTGGCTACTGTGCTTTGAAAAGACCACCCCTACTTTTTGACTTCCTGTATAAACTTCTCAATTCATTACACCTTGAGTGAGATAGCGGATATGGGGCTTGATCCCACAAGCTTTAACCTATCTTCAATCTGTTTACCAATCTTCAGCTGATTCCAACAACTATGTTTTATTTTTAAAATTTCGGTCATCTATTCACCTATCAAATTATTTCAGATATCTGTGTACAAGTTTGATGCTGTTGTTTCATTCTGGGGACATACAAGGTGTTGTATAACTGATCTGAAAATTCTCAACCATTCTGGTAAAACAAAGAGGCTTATGGCTGTTGGTGAAGATGGCAAGTATCTCTATTGTCTGCGTATTATTCTTATTCATGTGTCATGTTCTGGGCCATTCCCAACTGTTGAATTTCATCAATTTTTTTTTAAATATAGTGAAAGTAATTGTTTCGTATTTTATATGTCGAAAGACACTTGAATTTCATTGAGCTGCATGCATTTCACCGAAAAAGTTAAAATTCCACCCAGGTTTTTGATGATTTACACAAAGTGGCTTGAAATTTTGATATAATTGACATGTTTCGTGATGACTCGTATAACACGAAGTGTTTGATTGTCTGGTACAGTTATTTCATTTTAAATAGATTCACTGGACTTGAGTTAATAAAGCTTTTTACAGTGCTGTAGGACATATTATCTTCAGCGATTCGCCGATTTATTGCTAGAATTTTAAGAGATGATAGTCCAAAGTGGAAAAATGTCCCGTAGTGTCATGTAATGTAGTGTCACACACAATATGCACATTATTGGCATGACTCTACAGTGTTACATTAAGAAACTTGAGCAACACATAGAGAGGTCCTTCAGCTACTGCACCCGAAAATAGTATGGGCTCCTGCTGCACCAGCGCGACAATTCTTAACATAACACAATGAAATGTTAATGGATGGTGGACTTGCCGCCCCGTAGTGTCATGCTATATTTTACTATATTTTATATATCCACTAAGTAACCGTTGTGTGTAACTTTTGTGCAATTTTGTTCAAAAACCATAAAGCAACTGATTGGACAATGACACAAAACATGAGTCACTTGGAATAGCCCTTCTTATGAACGTTTAAATATATTAGTTGAATCTTGAATGTGTTCTTGAATGTAAGTCTTGTTTATATTACCAAAATGTTTTTTGCTCATGATTTCAACAGGAGGCTCATATCAAATCATAAAAGTTTCATTTAAGTGATAAATTGGTAGGCTATGTCAGTTGTCATGCAGAAAAAACTCACATTTTAATATTCATAGTCTTATTTTTTTTTAAATGCTAGCGTATAGTGTATGTGTATAGTACAGATTACTGGCTTAAATACAGTTATAGATAGCATTAGATGAGTTCCCATTATGAAGGTATTTTCAGCCTATGCTTATTAATAATTTTAATTACGGATGACAAGTGACCAATGCTAAAATATATAATAACTAAGGTTGTGCATATGAGTTTGCTGAAAAGGTCTTAGGACAAGAGTGACAGTGGCAAAATGTTGGCAGGCACAAGCATAATTTGGGGTGAAAATCTGACTTAATAGGATTCAGAGAAATTGGAAATGAACTAATAGTTATAGCCTTCTAGCTACTTCTTTCATCTTAAAGTTCTGGGAATTCAAAATTAATTGGGTAACTTCTGACGAGAAGCAATTTTTTTACAATAAAATCCCAACAAGTATAACCAACAATTTTACAAAACTATTCATTGATCTACTTCGCCTGAATTATATATAATGTATATAAATCTTTCAGGTAGCGTTCGATTGTTCAGTCAATCAACAGCAAACACATCTGCTTTATGTACTGTTCTACCGCCGCCTGTTGTATCTTTGCTTGACAATGTGCGTGATGTAACTGCTTCTCGATATCATCATTTATTCTTTATTTTGATAAATCCAACAACGATTTGGGTTTATACTGCAAAGACTGATCCGGCTTGTAGGTGAGGATAGAGAATTTGATATCAAAATATTTAAGTGAATCAGAATTTCTTATTTTTTTTTATTGTTATTGTATATATTTTTTTATTTTTAATTTGGTGTAGTTCTATAAATATTTTTGAAATTCGTGAGGTTTGATATGACAAATATCATTCGTGTTAAATAACCTTTTATCAGATATTTCAAACCAAGTATTAGAATTCGCTGAAATTTTGTCTTATGTATATTTTGAAGTTTTTCTTTTGAAAAAGCTCGATATTGTTGCCAGCAAACATGAGTTATGTTTGAGTATGCCTGTGACACATCAGAGAAAAAGATTTTATATAAAATAAAATTAAATTTCTAGATTAGTGGGAATATATCCCCAATTGATACTGTATATAGACTTGTTATTTGATTGCTTTCATGTGTAATGTTTGCAATATGCTTCAATCGCACAAAAACAACTTATAAATACCGTTAGTTCAAATTTGCTTTTCACAAATATTTTTATTTATTTCAGGATTTCTGCATGGAACATTCCTGTAATATTAAAAGAAAGAATCATAGAATCTTCCACAGATACAGAACTTGAACCTGCGACTAAAAGCACTTCAACAACATCTATATCTAGTCAAATTTTGCGTAGTTTTGAAGAAAAAAAAATAATGCACGGGTAGGCAGCAGTTTTGTTTCAAAATTTAAAATTTCAACTCAGAATTTGCAGAAAATTCAACATAAAAATATGATTCAAAAATAGAAACGTGTTTCCAAATGAAACTTGGTTATTCACCCCTAAAGTAGTAAATTTAATTTTACTCATTCTTGAATACACTATCACCTAAATCGAAAATTCAATTTAATTTTAGTAATTAAAACATGCTGAACAACTCAAAATATCTTTTAATATAGGCTATATATATTTACTTATCAATTTAATTGAATATTGTTCCTTGGATTTCTAGGTGTTGAGTAATAACCTGACAATTATAATACTTCACTACTCTATACCACTTTATACATATTCATAGGGAAATTGTCAATACTGACCATTTTCAAGTATAGATATTGTTCAATTTGGTTTGTATCAAATGAGTTACATCTTTAATTTCAACTGCTTGAATTACGCTCTATACCAATAATATATTATCTTTTAGATGTACTCAAATATTATCTGGTAAAACAAAATCATCTGCTTGCTGTTGTATCCTTGCGGTTTATTCTGAAAATGGATTTCAATATCATTCTCCTCTTGGACTTTGTTGTGCCAAATCAAGGTAAGTGGTACTTTTTAATACAAAAGCTTTACCAATGTATATTTCTTCAATTACGTTTAATACTTGCTAATTTGAAAAATGATTTCTGTGTGAAACTTGTGAAATAGTTTGACTATGAAAGACAATCATTTTTGACTAGCTTGATCTAGGTTGCAAGACCTTAACTAAATCTAGAATAGTAGAATAAGTATAAATATTATTTGACATGAGACTTGGAATAAATCAAGTCAATATTGTGGCAGAAATACTTAGGTGGAGGGAAATTCCACAAAGCCAAAGTTTTTGTAAAAAAAAAACAGAATTTTTATCATGAAACCAGAAAAGATGTACCATATGTATAATTTGTAAAAAATTGTATTCACATCTTGTTGTGGGTCAATTTAAACTAAAAAATTACAGATTAAATTTGACTTTATTCCTTTTTTTTAATTTTTATTGAACATTTCTCGTGTTGCGATCATCAATATTACAAATTACTTTTAATTAATCATTTTTCAGACATTTACTTCTGTTTGGGCTTGAAGATGGTCGAGTTATTTTTTTAGATCAAAAACAACGTGGTCTTCTATATTGTGAACTACAAGTTTCTAAAGATGCAATTAAATCTATGAAATATGAAAACGAAAAAAGTTGGCTGATAACTCAAACTAACAACAATTTAAATGTTATGTTTTACGTGAGTTCACTTATAAAATAGCCTTTGGCATTTAGGATAGGACTTCCTTATTTATACCGAGAAAGAGAAACGGTGATAAGACGACTTAATCATATGGTCCACCACAACCTCATGTCCGGTTACCAGTTCATGTCAGGCATGGAATCAGTTACCCAGTTATTTGTTTTAGATGCATGGATCTTATGATGGAAAAAGCCATAATTGCTCAGCTTGAAAGAAACACTCTACAGTGGTGATGGCGAGGAGTCCAGAAACCCTGTTGCACGTAGTTATCCTCCACAGTATTCGAACCTACGAACCCATGTATGGTAATCAGCGGTGCGATGAAAAGCGTATTCCTACCGCTTGAACGGTACACCTATCGTAGAGCTTTATAAGTCATTTCACTGTTATCAGTCATATATACATTGTAAATGAAGGGACAAAAACATTTCACGACGCAAGCAAATTCTTGGATATATTGTTATCCATTTAAAGCGAGATAATACTTAATACAACATGAGCATTTATAATTATCTTTTGTTTAGTCATAGTTTGGGTAAAAACAACTTTTCTATTCAATTTGGTCAAATTGGTTAGCAATACTTGACAATCCCTTGGCTTTGTTTGTTTTACTATTTCCTCAATATCTTGAAAATTGTTGGATTGCTTTCATTATATTCATCGAAAATTGCCATATTTTTATTCAGATATGGAAACTACCAGAACTGGAATTGCTTTACAAAATTTCAGCTCCTATAACCACAACATGTTATACTATACTGGACAACACTGTGATCACTGGTCATTCAAATGGACAGGTCATACTTTTCTCGATTGCCCCAACCGATGAGAATGCAGATTCATCGATAGAACATGACAAAAATCATTCTGAACATAAAGATAAAATTACTGATGTAAAAGCTTGTAAAAAACAAAATGTTTTCTGCACCTGCAGGTAAAGCTATGTCTTGTAAATTTAACTTTGATTTTATAGAGAAAACTAAATTGTGTAAATAGGATATCCATTTTCAAAATTCAGTTGTATCTTTATTACTCTTAATGTAAAAAGTCAAGATACATGCCAAATTTTAAGAGTTGATCATTGTGACGAGGTATAAAGAATTTGAATTTTGAATAAGTGCACTTGAATAAATTTTTGGGTACTCCCGTAGTATGTGCAACAAGATGAAGAACACTGGAACGTAGTATGTGTATCAGGTTAGAGTTAAGCCATAATTTCAGGTACAAATACCACAGTAGTCACTTGACTAGTCCCCGAACTCGTAATAGAACTAAAATAAGGAAAATTGGAATAAAATTATGCCTAACCCTAACCTGGTACACATACTATGTATAGATGTCCGCCATCTTGTTGCACATACGAAAGCGCCAATTAATGTATGTATTTTCTTTATTGTTGATTGTATCACTTCCACGATCAGCTCCAACTCGTCCTAATATAATTGTGAAGTACCCAATTAATATAAATTTCATAAGAATGTTCTGTTTTCTTTTTGTTATATTCCGAGCTTTGCTCAGTAAATCAGACCAAAAATCTTTAATTTTGGATATTATGTATAACTGGTGAAATAAAATACATGTTCAAACATTAGTCTCATGAGGTTATAAATTTCTTGTCAAGTTTCCCCTTTAGATCATGTTATAGTATTTTCTGAAATGATTCTATAATATGCCTAACATGAATGAATATTAGTCATTAAAATTACCTTCAAAATAATCAACTCATTAGGAATTTTATATATACCTGATAGGATTCAAGCTAGGTATAGTATACTAGCATTAACAATGTTTTAAAGTTTTTCCTGCACACAAATGAATAAGCATTTGTTGTGGAAACCATTTAACGAATATCTTTATTTTAGGTCTTCTTGATTGCCAAGGTATTATATTATCACCGTCATCATTCATATCTGCATGCTTGATTTTCACCTATATTCATTGATCACACATTTTATAATTCATACACTGATAAAATATTGCATGCATGCCCTATTTTCACTTGAATCATATCACTGCTGTTTTGTGATTATATTCACTGAATATGTTGTTTTTTACAAAAAGTCTTTATTCTTTCTTCATAGATTTTCACGTATGTTAATGGGAGTTTTTAATAAAATTTCATGATGATTTCTTTTTTATGGTTCCTTCAAAAATTTGCTTTTTGTGTTGCCACTGCAAATCAATGAGATTAAAGTTGTCTGTTAATCAAATGTTCACAATGATGTAGAAATGAAATTTCTGATTATAAATTTCAGCCACGTTCGGAATGCTTCAATGGCCCTGTTCATGCAAAATAATTTGATTTGCCAATATTAAATTGAGTATTTGGCGTATTCAGTTGTCTTTTTAGCAGAATTGCTGATACTTTTATTCCAGGACACTTCTAAATATTCTAAATTGCCAAATAATTATACATATTTCTAATCGTTAAATAATGCTTTAGCTATAAATTAAAGAGCTTGAGTTTATTGTAAATCATTTCAATCGAAAAAATTCTATAATAATCTGCTGTATAAAAATTATGATGTTGCAATGTCCAATTTTATAAAGAGGTTATTGTTTGGCTGTAAAATTTTGTATATAATATTAGAATTTCATTATATGACTATATGAAGACATAATAATATACTAATATAATAATTTATTGAGTTTATTGCATATACCTTTCGGTATCACAATTCACACTGTCATGTTCTTTGCCGCCCCCCCCCTTTCAAAGACTTTCAACACTCCATGGCCCCCTGCTCATCAACAAAAAGGCTAATTTGATTTTATTTGCCACATTTATTAATTAAAAGCCAACAAATGAAAGTAATAAAACAAATTTATTACAGTGCCAGAATTATTCAATCACAGTCACTCTAATTTTAAACGACGAAATTCAATTTTATCACAAATGATACTCAGTGAAACCTTGTGGCCCTCGCTCTACAGACCTTTGGAGGGCCAAGCAGCCAGCTAGAAAAACCCTGGTATATTCTCAGTGATTATGCAAAAAAAGCATAGTACAAAAAAGTATAGATAAAAATTCCCTGGATCAAAAACCTTCCAAAATTATTAATTGTGCTCATCAATCTTATATGTTCATTTCAACATATCTAGATATTGTAAGAATATTGCTATTGTTTTCAGTGCTGATGGTTTCATTAAAATCTGGGATTCGAATAAAACATTGCTCACTGATATAAAACTTGGTGAAGATTTGACATGTTGTGATTTTCTAAATGATCATGGTGATCTTATTATTGGTTGGAAACGTCACCTATTTCTTATTGATCACAAGACATTATCATTGGATGAAGAAAGTGGCGAATTATCAGACAATGTAGAAAAAGGTAATAAATACTCTTTCTATGAAGAAACATTTCTGTAATATAGAAATATTTTACACTTTGCCATGCTTATTGGATAATTTGTAAAGATGGCTAATAAGATATTGTCATATAAAAGCATGGATTGTTGCAGTAACATGACTGTTTTCTAATAAAAAATTAAACTGCAATAACTCAATGGGTTAGGAGTTGGATTCGAGTCCCTCAATATAAAATTAAATGAAACAAACTTTATTCCACTGCCCAGTATATTCATACAGTGGTTACAAATTACGCGTTACTTTACACCAACCTATGTGACACTGATGAAGAACATGGAGGGTTATTGAGCATCATTCATTGATGAAAGTGCTAAGCCCACTAGTACCCTGGGTATATGGCGCATTAAAACTCTTTTCTTGATTTTACTTCCAACACACATATTTAGCATTTGTTACTTATATTCATCATTTTTTAAATTGTTTTCAACATAACCCCTATCCACTGTATTGTTTTTTACCAATCTTTTATGCTTACATTGCTACACCCAACCCAATACACTCAGGTTTTGGCCTGTCTTGTATTCATTAAAGGACATATCTGAAACTAGTTTGTGGAGTAAACTTTCTTGCTAGTTATTGATGTATAGCTCGAATGTGCAATAGGATACCTTGTATTGATTAAGCTACATGAAACTAGTTTAAGTTTGCAATACATTAAAATAAATAGTATTTTTATGCGTACATGCTTAAGGGTATGATAGGTTATTTCTAGTTATCTTTCGAAATACTTATTTCAAGATGTACTATCCTATGTTTTAGAATAATAGTTTCTGTGCTGACATTATCTTTGTGATTCATTTCACTATCAAAATTGTGGATGCCCTTGATTATTTTAGATTTGATTGTGTAATTTTTAATACTATTTTTAGAATCTGATATTTATGAAGATCCTTCTATAAGATATGAGAACAATTTAAAGACAAAATCAAAACCAAGTACAATAACAATGTATAAATATCTTGTACCTTATGGATTTATTGCTACTGAAGGAAATGATAACATTGACTTAAAAAAAATGCAAGAAGAGGATAAAGCTGGGGTAAATGATGCTTCATAGTTTAAATGAGGCTTCATTTCAACTACTGGGACTCTGTGACATTCCAACCACGACCCTAAAGCGTGCACTGCACTGAAGTGTGATTGAATTTATAATCTCTAGTTCAACAATTATTTATTGTTCCATGATGTCTATTTTTTTTTTTATATAGGCTATAGGAATAACTCCGATAACTTAGTTTATGAAATACACTTACTATCATTGATTGTAGACATAGTATAAAATTTTATAGATAACCTGACTGGTGACAATTGTTTTCAGTATGATTATTTCATATTGTCGACACCCCTATTTTATGATTGAATGAAGATTTTCAGCCAGTTTTGCCTGTTTGATTAAAAAATTACAAAAATTGTTTAGATTTTACTATGTATGTCCGGTATGTATAATCACATACTAGATGTAGGATAGAAATTATAATAACTTACTTTTCACGCAATTATATTTGACAATGTTTTTTCTAAAATGGCATTCAGAGTGATGATTCTGAAGGTTCAGAACATACATTGTGTGCAATGACAGATACATATTTATCTCCTGCAACATCTATGGAATCATTTGGTATCATTGACACATTATTTCCACGAAATTCTCCTGATCACGATAAAGTTACAAAAACATCAGGTAAAGTAATCATTTCATGGGGTTATCCAGTTTTTTCTATAAACTGTGGAATGACTAAATAGTGTCGATGACGATGAGAGTTTTTTATATTTAACCTTTTCTAGAAAAGTCATTATTTTTATCATTTTAGTAACACAATTAGATCAAAATGAAGTGCTGGCAAAAAGTTTAAAAAACCAAACTACGGTATTGATACAGTCCTATTTCTGAGAGAATGACAAAAAAGGCTTTCATTAGTATATTTGAAGATTACTATATAAAATGTTTCCAAATTCACAAATTTACTTTTACTACCCAGATGTTATATTTCCTGAATTTGGAATATCGCCTGGGCCAACTCCACCTGAGAGTGTTTTCAGTAATTCAAATGAAGAATGTCTTTTTATTGAAGATGACATTGTTGTATTAGAAGAAGCACCCGACCATCCATGGATGATGGTAATTAGGAATTATTGATTTCATAGTTTCAAGTTGAAGTGCAAGTTTAAATAAACAGCCCTTGATTATTTGCCAATGTTTCTTTCTGGTTAGTTGTATACAGTATACAATGTGGTATGATTGAAATTTGGTATTAGAAAAATATTTGAAATTTTTTTATAGATGGATTAAAATGTTTTAAGATATGTATTGTTGTAATAAATAAGTCTGGAATTATTCTCAATATCAATATTTACTTCGAAATGAATGACATTTGCTATTGAAGTGCTGCCTATGCTGCTTTCGTTAGGAGCCTATATTGGTATAGAAGATTACAGTCATAAAATTGAATAAATGCAGTGAACAGGTTCTTTTAATACAAGAGAATTTGCAAAAAACATGATAAGCAATTAGATATATTTGATATTAAATGGGTTCGACAGGAATTATTAGAAAAGAAAACTTGCAGCCTATTTGGAAATAATTAATTTTTTAGAAATTCTATATTGTTGTATTATTTCATGGACAGATGTAATAACTTTTGACAGATAAATATAGTGTTCTGCTGATAAATTCTTTCATTCTATCATGATCTATTTGTTAATACAATAATCCTAAACGTTGCTTGGAAGGGAATTATAGTTAAGAAATCACCAGATTATTATATTCATTGTGCTACTTCTGTATGTTTAGAGCGCGTTAGTGGTTAAAGCAATAGACCTAACTGTATTAGCCAAAAATGTATATTTTGATATCCCAACTAACATAGTAATGTCTAATTTCAAATTCCCCAGAAAAAATTTGATAAATCTTCAAAAATTTACGAAACACATATTTATTAACAAAGCCATAAACCAAACCATGAATATTGGTTCCATATCATAACTTATATTTACTAATGTACTGTACTCAAATATACTGGCAAAGTATATCATATTTTACATGGTTGTCATGAAGTGTTTAGTTACGGTATATATTGATTTATTCTCTGTTTGCCAATGTACTTCTATGTTATGTCGAGTACAAAGACTTATATTATTTTATGAAGTATTATTTATTAACCTGTAACTTTGTCAAGTGTTATCTTGGACTTCTGCCATTCACTGCATTGAGTTGTGAAGTGGAATAAACCAGGAATATCTTTACAAAATAAATTTTTGAAAATGTGATTATTTGGATTTAGATTATACTCTATTTTGGGAAATATTTTATTCTTTTTTTATTGTGTTTGTGTAGATAAAATGTTCTTAGTATTGTCCACCAATATTGAAAAAGAAAAGGATTTTAGGAATAGATGATTAGGTAGTTAATATTCTATGTCCATTCCATTAATCGTTCTAGTAGCCTGATGAAAGCATAGTATTGTATTCTTTTCAGGAAAAGGGTTTGTGAGTAAAGTGAAAAAGACTCTTTACTTTTAATTTGTGTCTGAAGGCACTGTATTAGATTTAAGACTTAAGGTAGTTATGTTGGATTATTTGACTCAAAGAAGATGCGATGGCCTGTCTAGTGAATATAAGCACTGGACCTCACTATGTTCCTGATATATCTCATTCAAACCCTGTGCCCACCACCTTACCCAGGGTGTTATTTAAGCAATATTACAGCCTTATTGTTTGTACAGAGCCTTGTTCAGAGTAAAGGTGTGAAATTGCCTTCTACCCTATGAAATACGGCCAATCTTTTCTAATCTAATCTTTCATCTATTTCATTGTTTTCAAAGGCTGAGAAGAAAGTTGATTTGAAAGAGAAACTTTCTACTGGTGTAGTTGTAGCAAAAGCTATTAGGAAAATGTCAAAAAAAAAGAAAGATGAAATTGTTGCAACACAACCCATAAAATCAAGGTAAGTATTTGTCACAGTGGCCTATGTGTTTAGATAGTATTTTCATATTTAGCCTGGGGGATAAAAACTAAAAGGGAGTAACTATCCAGTTAAAATTCCAGGTGCAAGCACTTATTATAGGAAGCTGTAACTGAAGTGGTTATGTGAACATCCTTACTGCAAATAATTCATCAATCGTATCTTGCACATAACTATCCTGTATGGGATTGGACTCTGCAAACACAAGCAAACCTAGCAATTATTTATATAGAGTTGTTTATAATTATGCTCTGACATCCTTATCATTTTAACAGAAATGAAATCGACTGATGTAAATTTTTTCTTATTAGCTTATGTTGTGTTTTATGGCTAATACTGAGGAGTTGCTATTATTGTTAACAATACTGGAAGGGTTCAATATTCCCTGCAATACTTACTTTTGGTTTGGAATACTCTGAATTGCTTTCTGAATGCGGAAATTATATTTGGTGCCCTATTTGTCCTTTCAAACTTGAGTGTTATTAAGTACTATACTGTTGCTTATATTTGTTTAGATTTGCGAGTGCTGAAATAGATGCAAAAGATATGATGAAAAAAGGAATGAATGTTGTATTTGCTGTTGAATCGATGCAGAAAGATAGAAAAAAGAAGAAGACTAGTTCTGCTCATGATAGGCCATTGTCAGCCAAGGTATTTCATTTAACCCTTTCCGTGCGGTGGGCACGTATACGTACCCACGACAAAACTTGCTAGATTGCGGCGGGTACGTTGATGTACTCCACTGTTTTATTTAGCAATCGGTCGCAAACTGTTGGTCTAGTTTTTCCAGGTTTTAGTTTATTGATAGGAAGTCTTCTTCGAAATAAACATAAGCGACGATAAATCTCGCTTTCATTTACCATGGGAATTTTATTTGCGCCGGAACGAGGGAGTGTTTTTGAAATTTATGCAAATTTCGGTGTTTTTTGAGTGGTAATAGAAGACATATTATCCCTTCCATCTACCAAAGTATTTTGAGTTGGATAACGAAATTGCTACAGCAATATTATGTTATTGTTTGCCAACCAAGAAGCGGTAACAGTAAAGGATTTAGCGAATATTTCTATTTTTTATCACAGTTTGAAGTTTCAACACCCAAGAAAAAAAAAATGCCTTTTTTCTATCCGGTTTGTGACTCAGACCACCCCTTTTGAAAAAAAAAATTTTTTTAATTGCCAATTGCAAGCTCTTTAAATAGGCTTTCCAACGAGCCGTCAGTTAGTTGTGGGGGTACAAATGCATAAAGTCGGCGTAGCAAACACGATTATTTAATAAAAAATAAAAATCGCATGGAAAGGGTTAATTGTGATATTTTTTATAAATTGAAGCATTGCAGAATTATTGTGATTCGCTTAATCATTGTGATAACCTGAATTTTATTGGAGTGGGTATGTTTTCTGATACCAGTTCCAATATTTTCCACTACTACCTACTGGAATTAGGCTAAATAATCAGGCTTTTAAGATTGTGTGAAATGAATTGGTTTGCATAATACTGATGAGAAGTACCGTACCATTCCTAATTTTAATAACAAATTTAGTTCAATAATTTAGAATATTTGCATTTCAATATTTCCATTCCATGATACTGTATATTTGAGATTTGTTTACCGAACTGAAAACTACCTACTTAATTTAATGAAAACTGCTGAAATCCAATCGAAACAGTGTTGATATTTTTGCACTATTATTTTAGAAATCATTCAGAATAGTATGTTATTTGACTTTGGTGACGATATCTATTTATAATACAAATATTTCAGCATATTTTGAAGAAAACTCGTCGACCATCAACTGCAAGTCTTAGAAGGAAAAGCCTTCATCCGACTGAAATTCCTCTCCAACCTTGGGTGCTTATTTTATTAAATTTTATCAAATTTTTGAATTTATTACTCTGCATTGGTACCTATGAAGCACTCATCAAGAGGATTTGAATTTACAGAGTGACCCAAGAGCAGAATTCATAGTTACTGCAATTACTTATATGGAAATGAAGGAAATTTATTTACCACTTAAACTTCTGTTTGTGTGTGATTGTATCCAAAAGTTTCTGTAATCAGGAAACTTTTCACAAAAGTTATGTTTTTTCTAGAATGCGTTATGTTCTAAAATCTAAATGACCTGAGTTCTGTTTTTTTTTTGAGTCGCCATGTATATTAAATGTAATAATATTGTTTTCCTGTGCATAAGTAAAGGCAATTCTAGTATGATTAGTTTTACATTTATACCAACAATTATTTCCAAATAAACAGCATTTGGAATTTGGGAAACATTTCATCCAGAAATGATTTCACATTAATTTTCCCTATTTGAGAACTATCAGGGGATGTATAGAATATGAAAACAAAGTAACCTTGACATACAACATAGTTTTTAAAATGATTGATCAGTTTAGTGTAATCGAAAATTGGAATGAAGCTGCAAACTTGAATATCAGTAAAGTAGTATTGGTTGGGAAAAAATATTTCCTATTCCAATTTTACAGCAAGTGAAAGATGATGGATCTGCTGGTGATTCAGATTCTTCTCCCATCGAAGTACAATTAGACACAAGAGCTGTTGAAAAGAAACTAATGGAATTGGTAAGAGATTTTATATTTTTAGATTTATGGCCTAACATACTTGATTATTTAATTTCTGTAGATGGAAGGCTGTATTGAAGTGAAATAATTAGGGTAAATAAACTGAAAAAAATTATCTATTTTTGTTCAATTTTACGATGAGTTGTAAAGTCAAGATATACTACTTACTCTACATATGCTAACAAAATTTTTTTTTCATCAGCTCTTTAATAACTTTGTTGTTGTGAAATAATTTATTTTGTCTTGTTGTATTTTTATTATTGTGTTATAGTATTGATATGATACAACACAAAATCAAACCAAATAAACATGATTGCATTCATAATTATGAAAGCAGCTTTGCTATAAAGAATTTCATGATGAAGACCATTTGTGGAAAATCTCAAAATAAATATATTCGATATAACATATACACTGCTAATGTTGCAACATAGAGATTCGCATTTAGAATAATTCCACAAATATTGAATGAAACGAAAATTGGAAGAGTTTGAAAGTTCCTATGTTTGCTAAATATCAATAAATAGAAGGCTGTTATTATCGATTCCTACTCCCAGTTATAGAAGACAATGTAGACTTCAAATAAATAGCTGTTACTACTTTTTTGCATGAAGATGTTTGTTAGCACTTAATTTCAAAATTTGGAGACTTTGCTAAAAATGGAAATCAGAAGCTATTTTGAATAATAACTGTTAAAATGTAATATGTAACTTCATCTTAAGCTGCAATTATTCTCATTGAAGCTTGGCTGGCGAACCTATGAAAAAGGATCTGGCACTCCATAGTCTTAGTGACATGTGCCATTTTTCGATAAGAATTCCACAACATAATAAAACATATCTATCTAAAACTAATCTTATCTATAATAACTTGTTGCACACCATGTATTTATTCAGTTTATATTTACACACAATAAATAAATTTCAGTATTATGAAACTACAGTGCTTATGACCTCTGGTCATGAGTTGATATTTTAATATAGTATACCGGTACCTTTGCAAACGTTCGGTACATTGTCATCTATTAATACACACAATGAATACAGTAGTTATGCAATAAATGAATTGTAATTGAGATATAAAAAACAGTTGTGGAAGAGAATATGGTACTCGAGATATTTTGTGAGACTATGCTTGGCTTTTGAATTTATTTTTATTGATTTTGCTGCTATCTCTTGGGATATATGGAGGAAACTTGCATTTAAAAAAAAAGGATGTGTGTCTTTTTTCGTCACACACAAAGTCAATTCTAAAATTGTATAAGAAATTTGAAGGTGATAATATGATGCAAGCCAGTGTGTTTATTCAAATAGGTCCTTTCCCATTTCTGTTTGAGCATGTTAAGTTACCTGTAATCGTTTTTAGACAAAATCTTGATCTAGTAACATAATTTAACATTTAAAATGTAGTTATAGTCAAGTTTTTTTTTCTATTCAATCCAGTAAAAAAATAAAGTGCATATTTATATAAAAATAAATGAAATTTAACACATATTTTTACTGCGGAAGGTAAGCCACGGGGAACCAAAATTTGATATCGAGCAGCGAAAGCCAAGGTTCAACATCAAATAAATTTTTATGATCTGAAATTGAGTTATTATAACATAGAATTTGACCATATTCAACTTGAATGAAATATTAAAAACAAACAAAATGGAACAAAAATGTAGCAGTAAAAGCAGGTTGACCAAAAAAACAGAACTCATAAATTTTTTAATTACCTCCATGAAACTGGAGGAAATCTATTTAACATTGGAACACTTGAACTTCTGTTTGCGTGTGATTGTACCCAAAGAATTCAGGATGAATATAAAAAGCATCTTGTTATAATATAGCTATGATTCAACATCTTCTTTCGGAGCAGATACAATGACTTCCACTTCTTTTTGTATACATTCATTAATGTTTCTGCCGTCTTCCTGTTCATGGGTTGCATTGTTTATAATACAGGACACAGTTTTTAGAGGTGTTGGATCAGATGATGTGTTTTTGTTACTTTTTCGTCCAGTTTTATTTTTTGAAGATGAAGTACTTTGAGATGTTGGTTCAACTTTTAATGCTTTTGACTTTTTCACCAGTTCTTGCCAACATGAACATTTTTCCATCATTGGTAATCTGTATTAAATCGTTTTTAACTGTTAATTGATAATCGGAATAAATTGAGTTTTTATCCTCAAGAAAATTTACAATAGCTAAGAGATTTTTTGTGAGTATGAATGTCATATTATCTTTCGTTTCACACATGCATCTAGCAATATTTTTCAAAATCTTATATGTCATCATCATTAATTTACTTGATGAATTTAAAGGATCTATTTTTATCAAATGGTTGATATATTCGTAACCTTTTTAAAACAACATGGTTAATTTAGAAACTGGAAATTTGAAATGCTTATGGCATTGGGAAATATTCATTATGTAATTTAGTTTACTACAAATATAGATTAAAAATTGGAAATATTTTTTATCAGTTTATACATTCGACCCTACTTCACTGAAATACGCTCATAATATTTGAACCTTATAACAAATGTATCAAATGCTTCACAATTTTTATTATCTTATCTTCAAAGAGGCTTGCCGAGTTCACAGACATTATACAAATACATATTCTTTTAAAAAAATGTGAACAATAGGAGATAGACGAGTAGATCCTTTGCTCATTATTATTATGACAGTAATAAATTTTGTGAAATATTGTTAGATTTTATGTAATTTTTATATTGTCTACTAGAAGACTTGTAAAATGTTTTAAGACAATTTTATTGCTAGTTATAGTTGTTTGGTTAAATGTTGGATGCCGTAATAATTTTCATGCGAAAGAATGATTCCAGTAAATCCTTTGCTAAAATTTTAGTGCTAAAATTTTATTTCATAAAACTTCAGATTTAAAAGTAGAATTCAAAGTGAGCAAATTCTTTTTCTATTTCAAATTATTATCATTATATAATTAATTAATAATCAGTTTTTCAAAATTTTTTTCTGGTCATTAGAATCTATACTAATTTGGAATTAGTGGTGAAGTGAATTGACTTTTAAAATAATGGAGTTACAATGGCTTCTACATACAAAAATAACTGTTGATTGTCTGTTGTGAGATCAAAAAGAAACAAAAGGAATGAATTATTTCTAGTCCATTTTTAAAAAAATGTGAAACATCTGGTAACATACATTGCCATACATACATACATTGCCATGAAAAAGGAGGAAAGGGAATACTATGTATTGCATACTAATGTGTAGCTATATACATTTTAGAATTGCTAGATATATCTTGATTGTAAATGAACTCAAATTACAAGTTGGAGTTCAAGAAGTTTGATTAATATTCTGAATGTAATTCAGTAATTTATAGAAAGAAGTATACTATACCTATAGTCTTCCCAAGCTTTTAAAAATTTCTTGTTGAAAAATGCATAAACCATTGGATTAACCGTAGCATTTGCTAATGTTAAACAAAATATCCAGTAAAATGTGTCTGCTGACACGACATTGGACTCTTTTCTTTGTACCTAAAAAATTAACAAAAGAATCAGTGAGTATCTTGAATGATATTCAGACAGACCTTGATTTTCGGTTCATATCATATTATTAAATCTGGAATTGATTTTGATTTAACTTTCCGTTTATGGAATTAAATGTAATACTACTCTTTAAATTCAAGATTCATGAATAATTGCCATATTACAATTGCTGCAATCCTCTTTAGTAGATAAGTTCAGAATATTGGAATTTTAAGTTTAATAACTTACTATTCAGTTTGATTAACTAATGCAAATAAAAGGAGATATAGATCAGTTAATTATCTCATGTGAATAGCATAAATCCTTTTTTTATTTTTAATCAAGGGAAATTTATTCAATTAAATTCAATGCTTTCTTCAGTGGTTTCTTTGAAGTATTGCTCGAGTTATGATTTACAAAGGTTTTACTGTTTTTTGCTCACCATATTTAAAAAGACATTTTAGACAGATATTTCGTTATCTCTCAACCCTTTTTACATGTTGTTCTTATTTATGCTACTTAATGAAATTTAGTATCTTGAGTAAACATAGTGAACTGTGTTTTTAAAATGTGTCGAAAAAAAAAATTGAATTCAAGGATATGAGTAACATTATTTTGTGTGTATGTTTTATGTGTTCTACTTACAAAGCATCTGAGGGCAATTTTCACGTTATTTACAACTGTTTCATAAATCGTGTCTAAGAATTTCTTGTGCGAGTCTTTCATAGGAGGAAGAAAATGTTTAAATGGAATTTAAAATCTCAAAAGTTTTCAAATGTTATATGATTTAATGGGGAAGAGTAGTAATATTATCGTTTTACTTTAAATCACTTTTAATATCCTGTAGCATGTACTCACCCTGGCATATTGAACAAAGTAAAGAACAATAAATATTGGAGTCCACATCAATACGAAGAGTACAACAAGCATGGCACATGTTCTAGTTACTCGTATCTCCATTTCTCTTTTGGAAACTGTAAAATAAATGTAATCATAGACAAAACAATTTTTTGCTAAAAACTAAAAATCACTCTTTGCCAAACCCATGAAATGTTGATTGATTTGATTACTCTACACCTTTTATCAAGAAATTTTTCAACATCTTTTTGTATATAAACTATAGGTATGAAGTTGAAGGACTCCTATCATTCAGTTATCATATATATCAGTGGTTCCCAACCTTTCTACCCTGGCGGACCGGCAAAAAATTGAAATGACCGGAACATAAAAGAATAACATGTATTTGCGTAATACAATGCAATGTCGGGCACTCAATATGCATCTAGACAAAAAAAGGCACACTTAAAAACAGCTCACACGAAGAAAAACTATCCAATAATGTGACGGCCAAAAATATTTGCGTAATGCTTTGGTGCTGGGCGCCCATTATTCGTAAGGAAGGCACACATAAAACATCTCACATAAAAAACATGTACATGTCAAATCATGTACAAACGCAATTAACTCTAGTGAAAATTTTGCTGCTGTTTAGTTTCCAATATAGGATTGCAAACGATGCCTCAAGGAAGTTTCTGCAACACGTAGCCCTGCAGCGGCGTGCAGCCAATTTCCTTGCTTCGCTTTAATTGAAGCTAGTGATGAAAATATTTTTATATATAAGTAATAAAAATATAAGTAACTCGTTGAAAATACGGACAACAGTTTGATTGCTCGATTACTTAGCGATGGGTATTCGTTATCAAGAGATATCCAAAATTGTGACAGTGATTCTTTTTTAAATCTGGACTGTAAAGTATAATCACAATTTGAATCAAGCTTTTTCATTGGGTTCATCATATTAATCCCTCTGCAGTTGATCGATGCTTCAAACGGAGGGAATTTACATTACAATGACAAAGTCGTCGGTAATTTGGCACCAGGCTCAAAATCCTACTTTGTCTGCTCAAGATACTGG
This sequence comes from Styela clava, assembly GCF_964204865.1. Taxonomy (NCBI): domain Eukaryota; kingdom Metazoa; phylum Chordata; class Ascidiacea; order Stolidobranchia; family Styelidae; genus Styela; species Styela clava. Next base: position 13,335,770 of record NC_135258.1, on the reverse strand, counting down.
GAAAGATCTCAGCGGCCCATGCTTTTTTGCGCTCCTCGTGACCACCTGCCATATTTTACTGTAGTATTATACTTTTCTTGACTGTTTTTTGTTTTGAACAAAGAAATATGCGTAACGTTTTATTTGGGTGGTCATATTAATCAGGAAAAGCATGCAAAACAGAAAAAGCACGCGTGCCAATTTTTAGGTTTCTGAATCTTGCGAGATTCGATGGAGCGCATTCACGATGAGCAAAAGTGTGATTACTTGGCGCCAAGATGTCGCGAAAGACGTCGCAATATGACGGCGGAAGAGAAATTGCGTAATTAATCGACCTCGTCAAAGAGATCGGAGCGCATTCGAGATGAATCGGAGCCGAAAAAGCGAAAAGTATGATTACTCGGCGCCAAGATGTCGCAATATGACGGCGGAAGAGAAATTGCGTAATAAACCAACGCGACCTCGTCCTCGGTAAAGCGATTTAGACGGCATAAAAACAACAAAACACCAAAATTTTCTCGCGGACCGGCAAAAAAGCTTCGCGGACCGGCACCGGTCCGCGGACCGGCGGTTGGGAACCAATGATATATATATATATATATAATACATGACTCACATCCTTTGTGTATACACAAAATTTTATGGTTGCAGCCACTTAGGTAAGGCTTGACATAGGCCTACTCAATTTTTTTTACACCCTTGGGGACCTAATCAGCTTGAATTGAGTTATGACTTTACTGAAAGGTTCTCAAAACGATTATCGGTAACTTGCATAGCCAACATGGTTTTGCTAATGCAGTAACCATCAGACCAACCCTTTACCAAATAACTTATATAACAAGTATTTATTCTTAATTACTTCTTCGTCCGTTCTTCTTTTTTCTTACTTTTTTCCCAACTTTTTTTACATTTGAGTAAATTTGCCAATAATTATAGCATATAACCATTAGCGGAAATAAATATGCTATGAAAAGCATTATCAAGTTCCATGCCAATGCTCCTTCTGGATCTGGCCACAAAGATGAGCAGATGTATATCTGGAAGAAAAACAAAATTTTAATTTTCATGGTAGAAAAAAGATGAGTATACAAAAGTAGTTTGAAATACAAAAATAGGTCTTTTTTTTAAAAGAGCAGAAAAACATAACTTTTTTTGGTGGTGGGCCAAAAACCAACTTTAGACATCTAGCTGGGCCACACAAAAAAGTTTTTCCATGTACACAACGAATTCCAGTAATAAAGGCATCGGGCAAAACGGCGAAAGATTCAATTCAGCGACAGGAGCAAAAAAAACCTTACCGTATGTATTTTTACTCATGTGATCTCCTTTTTAGACATAAACTGTCCAAAATGATTTTATGCTTGATGGGGAAAAATCTGAGGGTTGACAAGGGCTTGGGTTGTGGCCCACAACAGCCTGTTGAACACCCCTGACTTAGAGCATTTAACAAAGATAAGACTACTTTTTTTACTATATCTCAGTTATAGTTATGACCTTGCATTGGCAATTTTTACAAATATAATTTCATTGACTTACCTCTGCATCAGGATCGCCCAAGTGGCATTTTGTTTCATTAGCACATTTGCTATGTTCTACAACAGGAAATACGTTGAAATAAAGTAGTAAGGGAATATAATACACCACACTGAATGCCACCATAATCAAAGTTGCCATTGCTGGATTCTTTGGATAAATTTTCGAAAGTTTGCTCTTTTTTACACTTTGCACAACATGAACATGCCTGGTAACAGGAAAAACAATCTGAATTATACAAAATGTTATTTTGAGAAATAATTGTATTTCAAAAATAAGTTGAATTTTGTCCATTGAGATAATGGAATTTTATCAGCGAAATAATTGTGAATTTTTGCATATTTTGATTGCAAAATTATTTTGTTTTTAGAAAATTGGAATGAAACTTGTGAAAAATTATTTTAATGTATGTTTCTTTTATAAATAGTCCAATTATTTGAAGAAAAAGACACCCGGTAAATATAACAATCCTTCATGTGACGTTTTCGTTATCGTCATTACATAATACTCAACTATGAATATGATTTTTGACATTTTTACATCATCAATGTTTCCTTGACCTATTAGTGATTTATCATGAAATCAATATAATTAAATTTCCAGTCTACATCATCATTGACATTATTCCATTGTCCATATGTCCCAGTGGTCAACTAGGACTATGTTAGTCAACTAACTATATTACTAATATTGACATTAAAAGATATTTCATGGTGAAGTGAAGAATATATATACGATATTAGTGGATGTGTAACACACATAATAAAATGTGTAAATGAGTTAAAGCTAATTTAAATATTTCGATTCCCAGAAATTTTTCATAAATTATTTCATGGCTTATTGCGTGGTCATTACAGTATCAAGTTTTAAAATTGCTTTGTTATAACAGCAGCTTCGATTTGTTGAATACTATATTGAATAAATATATATGTTCGGTACAATTTTTTGATCAATTTAATAAAATGACAATAGGAAAGCGATGAATAAACCAATAAATACTGATTGGTTGACATGTCCCGATAATGTAATTCAATCAACTTGGGTTACTGATGTATTTTATAGGGATATGAAAAATAGTTATCATGCTTGATTACATGGCCAAGTTTTGACTTATTTTAGAAAACTCAGTGTCAAAACTAAACTTGTTTTTAATATTATACACCAAGCATAGCCTGCATTAGGTCATTAAGAAGCAATATGTGAAACTACCAACTGATACAATTTAGCCATTCTATGTTGAATAATAAAGCAGTAATTAATGGTAAAATGTATATATTCTAATTAGGGACTCTACAGTACAGTACAAGTAAATACACTGCTTACCTGTCCATACTTATAAATACAAATATCCATATAGCAATGAAAGTTGTCACAGAAAATGTATATAATATCACTTTGCATACTCCTACGCTGAATGTCCAACTATATGCCATTCTTGATGCAAGTAACATTGGCGCTACACAAATGAACCAAAGATAGTTGATGCTGTGTGCAGCTGAAATTTGTAATGAAAATTAGTTACCTAGATAGTAACTACAGATTGGCAGTGTAATTGAGGATTTATGTTACAGACTTGAATCTGTATATATCAGTTTTACCAATTCTCATTATTATAGAACCCCTTCTAGGGTTTAGCTAAAGTTTGTGAAGCATACTCACCCATTTTGATGATATACTGGGGGCTCATAAAATCACGTCACAAGTTCAATTTTGTTATGCGGTCAATTCTCAATATATCCTAGCTAGGATTGTTTATTCAAATCACTGTTTATACAAGTTTTTTAACAGGTCTTTATATAGAGGAAGGTGTAGTTATGTTATTTATGCTATTTAGAAAATGATATGTTAAATTATATCTACACCACCAAGTTATGGAATTTTGATGTATTTTTCGTTTGATATACATGTAAATTAATAATAAAGTTAACAAAATAGTAAATTTATAGTTCACTCACCTGTGTATTGGTGTGTTGGTATTCTGCTTAATTTTTTATTAGAAACAATCACCACCAGTACAATGATGTTTGCTATGATGGCAATGATAGTTATTATAAGAAGTATGACAAATTGAATAATATTTGTAACACTGCTCCTTGGATTATGTCCAATCGTCAACCACCAAGTAAAGAGTGATACATTTCCTTGATTCTCTGTAGAAACGGTTAAATATGAACATTCCAATCCTGCAATGTCTTCACACATGATAAGTGATTATGAAATTTAGGCTGAAAAACGTAAAAGAAAATTTCAAGATCTGATTTCATTTTAAGTGTGAGTTTATCTTTCTCATTTCATGATTTTGAGATTCGCCCTTCATTAAGCATAAATGCACTGATGTCTTGGGCATATTCACTCAGTAGTATTTTGCAGCCTTTTTATTTGAAGACTTAGACATGCCATTAAAGAAGGAACAGGTAGTAACTATTCATTCATACCTCTACAGGGAAGAGCATGCAAATTATGCATGCAGTGCCGAAAGAGAAAGATTTTATTTTTTAAAGCTCGGTACTTTACTTAGTCTGTTTGATTGTATGTATGTACAGAGCCTGTCTCATAGGAAAATAACCCACAAAAACAGTTCGAACAGTATTTTCACACCTCTGTTTTTAATGCATCTGTTAATATTGTTTCTTTTAAGTTGAATATTGCTTTGGGATTAGTACCAGATCAAAACTTCCATTAATTTATATATCTCATTATTCTCAAGCTATACAAATTAATACTTTTCATGCTTTTGAATTTTTTCTATAATCCTGATACAACTTGTCTGTTGAATGACTGTCCTTTGACCTAATGAGGTGCTTTCTCTTCGACAGCTATTGCAAAAAGTAAATAATCGGTCTGAATACATTTAGATATATTGGTTTATGAACACATCATCATCGGACGTATGAACTCGTAAAACAATCACAAAAATTTTATGACTCAATTTTAAACAGGTGTTGCAGACTTTCACATGTCTTAAATTGTTACGACCATGTATTGTGGACATTTATTTTGGCTGGACTTTTTTTTATATAAATCTGTTTAAGGAGAAGAGCTTTTTGTTTCCATAGTGCTTGTACGTAATATTCTCAAATTATATGTTTGGTACTTTATGTATTGGTGGTTTATTGCAATCTGAAATGAGTTTTATAATTGATAAGAGTAGGGTGTTCTTAATTAATGCTTCTTTCTTCTTGTTTTTTTGTGTTAGTGAATTGTTTGCGACAGTAACCACACATATTAAGTTTTGTTTTTTCACCTGTGTTTGGTATGGGAAATACGATTTAATTATGCCAAACAGCATCATGATTACCAATGTTTGCCGGAACATTCAAGCTTAACTCTTTTCATGACATGTTGCTTAATCTTTGACTATACTTGATGGTGATGAACTAATTTTAATCACTGTCAAATAAACTTGGTTGTCTAAATTTCTCTCTGTCTGTCAAGTTTCAAAATCCGACATTCTTGAAGTGCCACTTATTTATAGCAACTGGTTATAAATCATATTATCATAAATACATATCATTTCCATCCAAACATTCTTAGTATACTCTTCAATTTTTTTTGTAACCTGCACTAATATGGTATACCGTAATATGCTTTGTCATTCCCTTGGAACTGAACTTTTTATCTTATCAGTTGAACGGAAATTAAACTTGATGAGAAGTGACTCTTCACTTTTGAATGTGATAAGATTGGTTAAACTATTATATTTACCGTATATTTAATATGTCTCAAAGTTATTTGTACTTGACTTTTAGAATTCGACTTCTACTTCGGTTTTATTGACTAAAATTATTTTAAAGATTAATCAGATATACTTTAAACATGGAAAGAGTATCAATTCTGGAATATTTGAATGAAAAGAAAAAAAATTGCCACATAGTGGTTAAAATCACTTTCTTTTTTTACTCACCTTTTTAGATTGCGTGATTGCCTCTTATTTCCCTCTTTCATACTCTATTTTGTAACTTTCTCAATTTTATCATTTGAATCCTATAGTTAAGTATACTAGCTTACAGATGTTGCCATCCAGCATTTTTTATTGCATTTCTCCTACAACTCTTTAATGCTGTCATTCATCATTCATTTCCTGTCGTGAACCGAATATTTATTATTGGAAGTGGATCTCGATTTCTCGACATTGAAATATCTATTTACCTTCTGGTGAACTGTTGACTCTCAATCTTTAAATAAGATATTGACAAATCTCAATCACAAGATATTTATAGTCTTTCACCCCTATTTATACATGTCAAGTATGGTACATTACTGATTTGACTACCATGGCAAGATTCTTACTTGATACGATTTCAAATAATATCTTGCATTTGTGTTTATTGACCTTTGTATACAAGCACCCAGGACTGCACTGCATCCATCTTGTTGCCTTGTTTAATTTAAAATTAACAAACCAGTTTAAAATTGTTAAATTGGCTATTTTGACAAAGATAAAATAAGCAGCGTATTTCAAGGGACATTGAGCCACGCCTTATCTAAAACAACTTTCTGCATGCATCTTGAAAGTTATTATAAAGCTACTTTTTTGCTACCAGTATTGGATTACAGTTGTCTTGTTTATATTTGATCAATAGAATATTTCCCCCTTATCCAATCACAAATATGCCACTTGTCAAATGCTATTGCTTTATAGATCACTCAAAACAATACTTTGAATATCACTTTGAACAGTTATTTGTTTCATACCAACCATAAGCAAACATCATATTGTTTGATTGAGTGGAAATAACCTGTCAAATGGTAGATTATTTCTCTAACTATCACTTGATCAAAAAATCTCAAACATGAGACAGATATATAAACTGTCACTGTCTTATTCTCTACACTCGCAACAGTTCCCATCATTATCACCAACCACTTTCATTTCATTGGAACGTAAAAAGCATTTCTCATCCTGACCTTATCTGGTGAAAGTGATTATAGATGAAAGTCTGGAATTAAATCTATTATCAAATGGTATTTTCAGACTGTTTCTCTTTCGACTCAGGTCAAATTCAAGCACGAGTCAACAAACAAAATTTTGTTTCAGAGAGATTTAAGATTACCTGTTTTGTGGAACAGAACAGTTTGCTGTGAGGATTGATATATTTCCTCAATCGTCCTTCGAATGGCTTCCTTCATAGATGGCATATTGGAAAACGAGTTTAATATTTAGAGAGGCTGCACAAGACATGTAGTTTACCCTCATAAATCTGGTTTGATTTATAGTTTTATTTCTCTCTTAGCATTATTTTTAGATTCAAGATTGTGCTATCAAATTCAGCGTAAAAAAATTTAGCCTGTTTACTCCCACCCTACAAATCCTATCACTTCCATTACTACCCTGATTTTTTCCACAATTCCTATTTTTTCTGGTTCTTATCCTTTAGGTTTGAAGCAACAAAACCCTTTTCTAACATTCCAAAATTCTCTTCAACATCATGCTTTGTTGAATGTGATCACGTTTTATTAGATTTGTCTCATTTTTTCTTATGTTTGCCGAATCAATTTTCCCATCAAAATTATGACCCATAGTGATTATGGTATCATTTAAACAAATAATAAACCCTTAGATTTTATTGACATTTATCTTGTGTTGTTTATTTAGGATTCATTCCCTAATTCAAATTGACGTGTTCATTTTCGATGAATCAAAAACAAAAACAGAAAATATTAGTAAATCACACATTAATATTATTGTGAAATCATAGCAACATTTTTTCTCATAATTTTTAATCGATAATTTTTACCTTTTTTATAATTTATAAGTATTTTTGTTACAACAGAAATACTGTGAAAAATACAACGAATCTAATTGAAATTTGATTACTTTCACAACTATAGGTCAAGTATAAATTTATCCTTGCCAAGCACGGGGTTTGGATAAATATATCCAAACAATATAATTCATCTATTCCCCATGCTTAGATGAGGTTATCAATAAACAGTATAGTTCAAATTTAACAATTTTGGATTTACTATGTATTCCAGGTAATAGTTTCTTTCATATTTGATATTGATGAACCTTTCCGGTTCATTTTTTAAAAGTGAATAGCTTGATTTTGCATGGTCACTGCCTACTAAGTGATCTAAATGGGTATAATTTTTCTTATTGGATTTTTCTGATAGTGTTTCATGCCTCCACTGAAAACCAAGTCATGTTTGAGTACCCACATACACATAAAACCGTTTTCTTTTTGAGTGCTAGACAATTTGTTTTTAAATTTTTAGAAGATGCAGATGGAAGTGTCTTCTGAGAAAATATGTTTTATTCATATGCTTTTTTCTCTGAGCAAGGCTCTGCTAGGTAAAAGCTACTTCAGTTTGAAGGAGTTGTAATGTTCCTGGTTCGGCACTGCCCACCTGATTTATTATACCCTGAGTGTGGGGGTGAGCATGGGATTTGATCTCGAAATTTTACGTTAAAATTCACTGATTTTGAAAAATGCACGCCAAGTATTGTGGCCAGCGAGCACCGATGGAATTTTTTGCACATTTTTTCACAACCATTATGTTCATATATTAGTGATTTGCATTCTTGTTATTGTTGGATAGATTATTTTCTGGTTTGTAACTGGATTTGTGATGAGTTTAAAATCTTAAATACACTTGAATGTAACAAGGAGTATCTTTGTAAAGTGTTTACTTGGCACATAGGCAACCTCCTTCATTATAAATCCCACTTCACAACCAGTTAGTCTTCTTTCTTGAAAATTTTTTTTTAAATTTTAAAATATGCTTTATCAAGCATGGCAATGGATAGAGCGTACCGCTAAGGCACGCTCTATCCATTGAACATGCTCGGACACTTGTACTTTTTTATTCATCCAACAATGGGGGTTTACTTTAAACAGACACAATCTACTTGAATGGTGATAAGTTGTTAAGTGAAAGACAAGGCATTTGTATACTTTATTGAATGTTTGTGGTGAAATTCATTCTTTTACAGTGATTACAGTTTGTGATAAAGATATTCTGTATGAACAAGTATAGTTGTTATCAGTACTTGAAGTCAATAGAAAGTTAGGTGATGGAGTTTCAGAGCAGATTTGGAACAGATTGTTTCAGTTCCTATTTCATTTCACATATTGACATTTTACATTGGTTTTAGATGTGCCTATTCTATGATAACTTTGGCCCTAAAGATTAACATTCAATGACTTCAAAAGTATTGTCTTCAAGCCAACACCTCATCAAACGTGTTATAAAATGGTTAAGATATATTGGTATATTTCCAGTCCTTCCAAAAACATGCAGTAATAGTTCTATATATCAGTGACTACTTATATAAGGCTTTTTTAGTTTATGAGGTGTAGAAAACTTTGTAAAAATGGTATTTTATTATATTATATATAGAATTGTTAGGATTCATTTTTTCTGAACAAAAAACTTGCTCGTTATATTACGAAAAACTTTTTGTAAATTTGAGCAAACTACTAAGATCTGAAAAACGTTTTTGATCTGCATAGAAGTGACTGAAGGTTGTATAGTTGACTGCGAATTCAACTTGAGTTATCTATCATGCAATTCCAACATAGTTTGATCATAGCATCCGTATGACATAATGATATTCAATCTAGCAAATGTTTTTATCATATTTTTTTTATTTTAAAATAGGAGTGAGTTTCCAAAAATATTATCGGTAAGAGGAGTTCATATATAAACTCTCAAAATGAATTATTAAGCATACCTTATTCTTATCAAGACAGGACAATATTATCCATTTTAGAATTTGTATTCTGCTACACTTAGTTCCACAATGCCTGAATTTATATTCCCACTTACCTAATATTAACTACCGAAATAAATTCAGCTACATCTTGTCATTTATACTTGATTAATTATAAATTTTTATTATCGGTAAATTTCTTGAATTTAAATGTACATTGGGAATAAAAAAATGACGAGTTTTCTAACTTGTTTTCATGTTGATTGACTTGCTATGAAAACCCTTGGTGGTATTTTCATAAGAATGCTTGACATCGACTTCTGGTTTTGTTGAAATGTGAAGGACACTTTGGCATTTGGTAGACATTGACAATTAGTTTTCGTCTTTGTGCGGTCTTTGTCTTGAAGATGCCTGAATTTATATGTATTCAAATCCCATCTCATGTTGGTGGGATACAGGTATGTATAACTTTTTGTATAAAGTTTGTGAAATTAATTTTGATTTTTTTTTCTTGTTGTGTACCAACTGACAATTATCTCCTACTTATTCTGTGTTATTCACCATAATATTTGATTGGTTGATTTGAATAAAAAATTCTGTTTTTCCATTTGAGGGCTTTACGAATGGTGCATAGGGATAAGCACTTTTGCTCTGAAAAAAGCTCTGCACATACAGCCTTTGCTTGTTGAAAAGATACTATAGTTTGGAAATATCAGTATCTTTTCGCTTCGACATTGCCTACGCAATTTATTACACTCTGGGTGAGGTGGTGTGAAGGGCATTTGAATGGATTTAACTTATAATGCTGTCATCGTCAAGTTTAACGCTTCAACTATTTGGCCAGCACACCTAGGCACTTGTCATTAAACTACTAATTGATTGTCTTGTGTGGATTCACAAGTTCGAATCCTGTCAGACAATTTTGTGCTAGAGGTTTGCTAGACTCCTGAAGGTCTGGGTGGCTTACCCACTGATCGGTTACAACTTCTCCCACTAGATGCGTTCGTCATCTGAAACAATTAAATGGTTAACTATTTTCATACCCAAGCCAGACAAAAGGTAACTAGATGAGTGATCTCGGTTCAATGTTGATGTTATTCTTCATTTATTCTCTACAAAACAACTTTTAAATTAATTGCTTTTCCATTCACAGGGTTTGAAAATGACGCCACAGCATAAAGTTAACACTTCATTGCCAGAGAAACCTTCATCTGCTGCTCAGTTCCATAGGAAGAAGCAAGCAATATCTAGTGGTGAGTTACATTGAAATTTTAGCCAGTAACTGGGGGGACCTCATGAGTTTGTTGTAAGATCATCATTGACAATTATTATCGAGCCATAGTTCCACTCTTCATCTTAGTTGCAGTAATGATGCTTATGTAACCCAGTTCTGAACAAATAAGGATGCAAGTCACTATCATATATGACACCAGTCCACGCAAGCTTAAATTCTACCATTGTTTGTATGAAGGTATATATCCTAAAGAATATATATATTTCCAGTATGCGAAATTGAATTTATCAAATGGGAAGTTTAAGGAACTCTTTATGTACAAGATATTATGTTAAGTAAAAATGCTTTAAAGTTTGGTATTCTTTATTTAATTTATGCCAATATTAATATAAAAACTCAGTGGGCGGACTACATTTCAGCAAAAGTTTTGTCAAATTTATATCATGTATAATGTAGTGTTGTTTATATGAAGTATATTTTGATGCATATGAGGTATATTTTGATGAAACGATATACTAACTTAATGAATAGATAGAGCAGAGCGGTTCTTGGAAAGCCACAAGCTAACGCCTCACGCTAGGGGCCATGGCTGCATGAATTTAAAGTAAATTGACCATGATTTGGTTCATTTGACTGGCATGCAAATATTTTTTAATTCTGTTTGTTGGCGTTTTATTATTAACCCTTTTCGTGTGGTGGGCACGTATACGTACCAAAGACAAAACTCGCTAGATTGTGGCGGGTACGTTGATGTACTCCACTGTTTTATTTAGCAATCGGTCGCAAACTGTTGGTCTAGTTTTTCTGGGTTTTAGTTTATTGATAAGAAGTCTTCTTCGGGATTAACATAAGCGACGGTAAATCTCGCTTTCGTTTACGACGGGAATTTTATTTGCGGCGGAACGAGGGAGTGTTTTTGAAATTTATGCAAATTTCGGTGTTTTTTGGGTGGTAATAGAAGACATATTATCCCTTCCATCTACCAAAGTATTTTGAGTTAGATCACGAAATTGCTACAGCAATATTATGCTATTGTTTGCCAACCACGAAGCGGTAACAGTAAAGGATTAGCGAATATTTCTATTTTTTATCACGGTTTGAAGTTTCAATTCCCAAGAAAAAAAAATGCCTTTTTTCTATCCGGTTTGTGACTCAGACCACCACTTTTAAAAAAACTTTTTTTTCTCATCGCCAATTGCAAGCTCTTTAAATAAGCTTTCCAATGAGCCGTCAGTGGGCAGCAGAGGATCATTAGTTTTTCGTTAGTCGAACGATTAGTTTTGGGGGTACAAATGCATAAAATCGGCGTAGCAAATACGATTATTTAATAAAAAATAAAAATCGCATGGAAAGGGTTAAACATGGCCCATACGATAACTGATGAAAACATGTTAAAAGCAAAACTAAGTATTTTTATAGAAAAGCAGGGGGCACAAGTATTGAGAATCTTTAGAAAGACACAGTCAATCATGAAAGTTAGAGAAAGTTAACACTTTAACTACTAGGCCAGCATTTCAACTTTACGAAATCAAAAGAAAGAGGATCTCGAAAAATATTGCCATATAAATTATTTTATATTGCCATATAAAAATATTGCCTCGAATACGGACATATAAATATGGAATTAGAGATGTCCAATGTTATTACCGTATATATGAATTTACTATCACATATCAAAACTTATTGTCGTCATCACAATCTTTAACCCAAATGGACAAAACTTGAAAAAAATTTTTTGAGAAAATGAGGAAAACACGTATTTCGTTCTTTAAACCTCTAACAATTATTTAAACTACTAAATATTGCTTCAAACTATGACCTGATACCAAGGAAGCATTGCTTTTGTTGATATTGGAGTTTCGTAACGCGAAGCCAAATCTTGTGAAAATACACAAATTAAAAAAATACCCGAATTCAAATTTTTGCCTTTTTACATCCTTAATACTGTGTTTAATCATGTCTTTACTTGACTATTTGAAGGTTTTGCTAAATAACCTTGATTGAGTATTTGAAAACTCAAAACTAGTTTTTTGTGATTGTGTAGGTACTTTTGGATATTGTGACTAATATGTCATACCCGGATTGGAAAACAATTTTTTTTCAGTAAGAAAGAGGTACATTCCCCCTTTTCCAAAATTTCTCTTGCACTAAACAAGCAATATAAAATGTAAACTGTTGATCTTGAAGAGCACACATTTCTTTGCACTATTTTTTAATGATTTTTTTTTCAAAATTTCTAAATTTTTTCTTTCATTTTGTGACCCGAGAACTACCAATTTTTTGAAGGAATTTGTTTCAAGCGAGGGTTTTACTCACTCAAATCACAATATTCAAAATCTAAGAAGATTCAAATAAAATAGTCAGAATACTGTACTATTTAAACATGATCATATCTACAATTAGATTCATTGGGTCTGAAATACAAACATTATCTTTGTCCAATTGCTTTAATTCAATATGGATCTGGTTTATTTATATGAGCTTTCATGATATTTTTAGTGTAAATATACGAACAACTTCTTTGCTATTGTTCTGAAGACAATACGGCTATTGTTCTGTCTATAGTTTTCAAACATACACGTTGCGGTAAAGACTTTAAATTTTGATGAACAATTGTAGGAAAACGTTGTCAGATAGCAGTGTTGTGTTTTAAAGAGTCTACAACAAATACCATAGTCTCTTTATTAAAACATAATATTGCTTCCATGAAAATTGATAACCAACTGTATTTTGAGATCCGAAATGAGTGTTGTCTGTAATAAAGTGTTGAGTTTAGTTGACTTTGAAGCAAATTTTAGCGGTGTGCAGTGTTTACTTAATGTTTCTATGAAGCAAAGTTTATATATGACGTGGGCAAATTTTTAGAATGGTATCACTTAAGTTATTACTTATCGATCTTTAGATCGGTATGTATGTTGATAGATATTTGTCTGTCTGTTTGTCTGTTAGATGAACGCGGTATCTCACGAAGGCATTCATCATATCTCGGACCAGAAGCCTATTGATTTTGGATGAATTATGTCGTATAATTAGCGAGTTATTAATTAATTAGTGATGGGACACACGGTGTCACTATAGAGTCATGAATCGAAACCGTAGTTTCGATCGATAATTCTTCGGTCTCTGACCGATATTCTTGTTTATTTGTTTTTGAATTTTTCATCAATTTGAATATACGACTCGTATATAATATTATTGTAATTTGTAATGAAATAACATCTTCAGCAACTTTGCATTCCCACAATAGTTGATCACTAAATTTGTGTAAAGTTTAGTTTTGGATGCTATGTACGCAACGACTCTATTCAGGGTTGTTTTTATATGCTGATATAGATAGTTTTTTTTTTATAAAATTATGGTATAGGATCTGGATGTTTGAATTGTTCAATATTGCTAGATTTTAATGGCTTGGAATTCTAAATGTCCATAACAAATATATTTCACAGAAAAATTGAAATAAATTTTAATTTTTAATTCGCAAAATGCAAAAAGGGCAAACTATATAGAAAAAATTGCTTGATTATCCGAATATTTCAAAAAAGCACTCATCGTTTAGCCAATAATTGTGAATTTTTTTAAAACCATATCCTCGTTGCATCTATATACTACACTTGCTTTATCGCCCAAAAAACTAGTTGCAATAAAAGTGATGAATATCATCCATTTCGATGAAAATCACCATCATATAAATTAAAAGTCAATCAAAGCCATTATTTTATCTCTGAACGTAGTCTTTCAACCATAAAAATAACATTCAAATTCATACTAATTATCCTATCTAGTGTTGAAAGTCCTCATTAGGCAGGAAAACCTTAGAACATAATGGTGGACTCAAGTGTTGTAGTTTTTTGTTTTTAATGACACTCGACCTGATCCGAAAACTCCGCCTCTAGTTGTCAGGGGATTAAAAAGCAGGTGTTCATGTATATTATGAAGTCATTACGCTTGAAATTTGTAATTTTAGCAGACGATTGTCTGAAGTTGAAAGAGCTTCAACAATAAATCACAGCATTCAGTTCAATGTAGTTGTTCATTATTAAGGTATTGAGATGAACAAGATCCAATTCATACTGCAGTTTAAAAGTACAGGTTGACCAGTACAATTGAACCTAGGTCATTTGAAACATATTTTAGAGAGAACAGCAGAGCTTCCTAGATTACTAAAACATTTGGGTACAATCATGAACAAACATGAGTTCAAGTGTTAAAATATTTTCTTCATTTCTGTAGTAGGTATTAAGAAATTATTGTTGTATTTTTTTGAATCACCTTGTATGCAAAATTAAAGGTAGTTTTCAGATGGCATAATTAGGTAAGCATGGTTGTTTTGAGAGCTCAATCTGGAATGCTATGATGGAGATTTTCAGCAACAGATGCAATATATATAGTCAACCCATGGTTTATCTTTAGTTTAGCTAGACAAAAATTTGGCAAAGTAGTAACATGCTTTTTTTCTACTCATATTACATTCTAAAATTGGAATTTCCTAGAACTTTACTTTATTAACTAGTATTTTTTATATCATTCGTTAAGATTGCTTTTATTGTCAATCAACAATCACAACCATCGGGCTGTATGTTTCCTTGGCACCATTGTTTGAATATACTTTAAGTACAATGCAGCATAATACAATTGAAAATTATTACTGGAATTTATATTAGGTTTTGAGTGGCAATGTGCCATTTATTGTTTTTTTTAGTTGAGGTCTTGTTGCTATTGCTCTATCCATTGAATTGAAATTTTTTTTTGTTAAATTTGATACAATACCTACTATAAAATCTGATATGGAAAAGTTTTCATTGGGAGGCTTTCAAAAACGTATGAATATCTTTATAGACAGTTTTACTCTATTATCGTATTTTCTGAATCATAAGGCGCACTTTGGGTGCCTTTTTTCTCAAAATTCGATTGTGCGATTTGATTAAGTCCTTATGGGTCCCAATGTGTGGATCATGTAATGCTTTCTGATTTATTGCCTACACTGATACTATTGTTTCATAAACAAATCGACGTTTAATGTTTTCGGTGAATGAAATTTCTTTTTTTCTTTAGTTAGCTTTGTACTATAACCTAATACTCCTTATAAACCGGTGTGGTATAACCTGGTGCGCCTTATGCATGGACAATACACCAATCTAAGCAATTTATCGACAGTATGCCTTATAACCAGGGCTGCCATCGATATGAACCCAAAAATACGGACATCAGGGAAACATAATAAATAAGATAACAAAAAACGAAATGTAACAGAAAAAATGTATTCATGCCTGTGCGACACGTGTCTAATCATACTTTGCACTAGAAAGGATTTGCATTAGAAGTTCTTTATTCTTAGACACTATCTGCTCCATCTCACTTCTAAGTTCACTTTCACTTACGCCATGAATGCGTGTGGCAATCATTTAAATTGGCCAATCTAAAAGCCTGGTATTAGAACATCTACCCTTAAAATGAAACAAATAAGGACACATGTCAAAATAGGGATGTTTCTTAGATAAAAGTACAAAAAATTTTTTCTAAGACAAAGACCTTTAAAATAAGGACAAATCCTAGAAATGAGGGCGTTATGACAGCCCTGCTTATAACCAACCCGGTGCGCCTTATAGTCCGTAAAATACGGTACTCAAAAAGTGTTGCAGGTTTCATCCAAATATATATGTTGATGTATATTGTTAACATTATAAATGTTTGTTGTTTTCTTTTCTTTGTATTAACAACCAGTGCAAATTTTATGTTTGTTTTTCGTTTGTATTTGCAGCAAAACCTAATGTTCCAGTCAGCAGTAAATTGAAACGTAGAATCAGTGAATCTGCAGCAGTGAATCGTCGCAAATCTACAACTCACAAGGATGGAAATAAATCTTTGATTGTAAATAATACTCCAGGTTGGTATAAATATATCTATTGTATAACAATCTTGAAGCTTGAGGATCTTTTCTGAAGATGTCAAGGGTTATCTATGACTAGCAAAGTTTCAATTTTGCTTTCCTATTACAGTATATTTTTATCGACAAGCTGGCTTATATCATATTTTTAAGCTGGGTTTGATTAAAGTAGGGTTCTTGATTCTCCCACTAAGAAACTGTAAGCTATTACTCAAAATAGAAGGAATTAGGTTACTAACAGCAGGTTGTGTGACATTTTCAGAGTTCTGCAAAATATGCAAAACATATTTTTTGAACATTATAAATATTTCAAATATTTACAATGAAACTAAAAAAATGAATATGAGGTAAAGATCAGGATACAAATTTAACTAAAGACTGAGATTCTAGTCATTTTGATTTAATTTTTTTGTACTATTTAATGAGTGTTAATTTTTTTTTCTCATTTCACTATCATGCTTTAAAAAAATCTTCGCATCCTAATTGTGTAAAAAAAAGTTGTATTAGTATCAACTGAAAAATAACAATACTAACACTATTTAAGAATCTGTAATAATCTATAATTTTCAATTCGTTGCACAGTCATAAACAATTCTCACTTATTATTGAATTGTGTTTCAGTTCCAGAACCTTCAAAATTACTGAATCAATTGAATAATTCTCATCATATCAAATCACCTATTGCACAAGTAAGTTATATTCTGTAAACGAAAAGTTTTCGGTAACGATTAGTGTACAAGCGTTATGAAATTCATTGTTTCCATATCTTATAAATAGTGTTCCCATGAATTAAAAAGTGACAGAGGAAATTTGAAAAAAAAGTGTTAGTAATAGCATTCTATTAACTTCTTTCATTTACAATTATTGAAAATTTGAAACCGATAGGTGTATTAATTGCAGAGAAAAGTGATTTTTTAACAGCAACAATTACCCCAAACAACAGTCAGAAAGATGATATATATGTAGGCCTACACTTCGTGCCCAATAACATGAAAGCTCTTTAATCATATCAGTTATGCATATAATTTATATGATGATGGTTCAGGCCGAAATATGTGACAGAATTCATTACAGTAGTAGTGGCTGATTTTATAGATAAGATGATTTTAATATTGCAGGGTAATTTTACTCATGAAGCAACATCACTAAATAAACCAGTTACCCATGTTGACATGAAATACAGGCAACAATTTGCTGAAAAATCAGGTATGCTGAGATGTATTACTTTTGTAATATTAAGTTTAACTTCAATCATAGTATTTTTGGATTGTTAAAAGTTTTCTATATAAATGTCAAGAGAGTAAAGAATTTCATGTCTGTTCTGTCCCTGTCGAGTGTGACAATTGCTAACATGGTTTGGCAGTTGGCACATTGTACTAATCATTAAAAATACATTTGCATTGCATCGTTGATTACACTGCTCGGCTCGCAGGTTTGAATCCTGTGGGATATTCACGTGTGAGAGGATTGCTGGACTCCTCTTCTTCATAGAGTGTTTATCCATTGTTAAGTTCATGCATCTGGTACAAATACCTGGTTAACCAGTTTCATACCTGACATGGTCTGGTAACTGGATGAGATGCCATGGTCTACCATGGTTTCTCTGGTTTGGCGTTGCCTACCCGAATTAGTACTTCCTTGAGTTTAAAGAAAAGACCACTAGAGCACCGCACCCACTTGTTATTATTACTTGATCAGATTCAAAAATATATTCAAATCAATGCTAAACTTTTTGTTTAATTCAGAAGATAATACTTTGAAGAACGGTATGGAAAATAATGAGACTGAACCCGATTTAGTGAATGCAAAGATTTCAAATGAACAGAAGTAAGATCAAAGCATCGTTCTTTTGTTAAGTGAATAAAAACATATTGAATCTCAATTAAAAATCTAATTGTTTTTTTCTTTATTTAATACACAAAACCTAAGTACCATTAGTAAGTATGCTACGTTTTATACATTTTACCCAATACACAATTCACATAGTTTGAAAGCCTAAATACTTTATATTCATTCATATGTGAATGATTCTAATTTTAGTGAAGGACAAACAATATCTTCATCAACAAATAATTCCAGTAGTTTATTTCAATCTTCAAGTCAAGATGAAATCACTGATAATAAATCTCATCTCAAATCAGAACAACATCTTCAAAGTATTGCAGAAACAAATGGAGAAGAGTAAGTTTTTTTTTTGGAATTTTTAATATTTCAGGGGAGAACAAAGACAAATAAATAGCAGTCTAATCATATGGCAAACCATTGCCTCTTGTCTGATTATCAGTACAGAGATGATATGAGAAAAGCTGACAGGTTACATAGACTTTCTGGGTGGAGGATGCTGTAACTGACCATCATTTAC
Organism: Styela clava; assembly: GCF_964204865.1. Classification (NCBI taxonomy): domain Eukaryota; kingdom Metazoa; phylum Chordata; class Ascidiacea; order Stolidobranchia; family Styelidae; genus Styela; species Styela clava. The sequence goes on along the minus strand of NC_135258.1, from coordinate 13,317,121 downwards.
ATGTACCACCCACCTTGCAATGTTGAGTACAGCTCATTATTGTCATCTGTATTGTTGAATTATATGGGAATATTAGTGAAGTTGTGTTGAGAATGGTAGTAATGATTGAAGCAGTATGCCCGCCACTTGAAAGTTTTCAGCCACCACACTGAAATAGCTTACAAATGATTGAACCTCCTTTTACGTTCTATCTCTATAGTGTTTTTCGGAAATCTATTGTCTCTTAGCGTACATTCTTCACCCGCAAACAAACGCTCAGGGTTATGCTTTAATTTTATTTTATGTAATTTTTCGAAACATTTTAGGGAAAATTAACCTTATGAAATAACAAAATTTTTTCATCTAGGGTTCAAGATATTGACTGCTTGAATATGAGAGAAATCCTGGATAAACGGAGGTGAGTTTTTGCTCTGTAAACAAGTGCATTTTTCCCTCTATCAACTGGCATCTGTTTTACAAGAATAAATTTATATATAGCTGTTTTGTATCAGTAAAAATTAAAACTCTGTCAGTGGGAATGGGCAATATAGAATACCGAATCCGGAGGATTCGAATCCCAAAGTATTCGAATCCAACAGGATCCGATAACAGGATTCGGTTTCCGCCTCTCCGGCGTCGTGCGTCGATTTTTGCATTTCGCGTTTCTAAATATCAATTAAAGACGAGCGTTTTTCTCGCGGGGAAATCTCTCTCGTTCAAACGGACTTGAGTCTGCTGGAAAAGAACCTGTAAAATCGGTAAATTTCAAACACTGTAATCTCAATCGGCGTATTCTGGACAGGAAGTCAGCGAAGTACATCTCATGGCGAAGACTCGATATTGCACCATTTTTGCGTTTTCGCCTTGCGTCAATTTTTGTATTTCGGGTTTCTAATTCATCAATTAGAGACGAGCGTTCTTTCTCGCGTGGAAATTTCTCTCGTTTAATTAAACTTGCCTAATCGCAAAGAACCCTTAAAATCGGTAAACATCAAACAGTGTAACCTCAATCGGCGTATTCTGGACAAGAAGTCGTGAAGTACACCTTACGACAAAGACTCGTTATTGCACCATTTTTTGCGTTTTCCTGCTTTGCTAACTAGCTAGGGTTTAATAATAATAATTATTTGTGCCGACTTACTGGCGATATTCCGATAATATGATTGCAACAATCTTCAATTGTTTACAGACATGCCTTGCTTCATTTAACATTACTGTAAATGATTTTCCGTGACCGGCGAGTTTTCCCCAGAAAATGATGCATGTAAACCAAAAGCCAGGCGTGAAATGTTATGACATTACTTGCGATTAATTTAAATCAAATATTATTTAGGAATAATTTTATTACTTTTATTACACTAGTTTCCGAAATACAAAGTTATATCACAAAACACGACGATCTGCCGCATTTAAATTTCACTCTCAAAAGATTACATATCTTTCGGTCCGTTTCTATCGTTCAAGATAGACGCACGTTTGATCAAGTGTCTGTAGTAATTTTATTCGCCGATAAATTTAAAAAAAGATGCCACATCTGGCGAAAATAGTTACGTATTGAGTTTGAGTAGGGCCAAGTCTGGGTAGATAATGATATGTAACGATAATAATACTAAATGAATTCGTCTTTAGATGATATTAACTAATAACTAAGTACGAAATCGCGTTTACGGGAACCTTGTTTTGCACGTCTTGATCGCACAAAATAAAAAGTTGATTTTAATTGATAGTGGTTAAATTTAATATTTTGCACCGGTCGCATAGGTTGCAGTGGCCACACGCTGGTCCTGCATCTAATTAATCCTCAGCGGGTGTGTTTTAGTACACTCGGCACTCCAACATTAATAATGATTTAATGCCGTTTCATATCTATTTTTGTATTTAACCGCTTACTATTAAATTATTTGAAGCGTGTCTTAATTTAGCCTATCAGTATTTAGAGATTACATACATTTGGAACAACTGAAAGCAAAAATATTGTAATATTCTTAGATTTCATTGTCCTGGGAAATGCCTGTTTAGTATCATATCTAATCCAATGTTGAGGACATTTCCAAATAAATAATACATTTATAGTAATACATTTATAATTTTTGACATCTAAATCCAGCAATCAGGAAAATTCCCACTATTTGAATAAGTATGAAAATAGAAGAGGATTCGGTATTCTGGATTCGATTTAACTATTCTAGAATAGTAAATTATTCCACATTGCCCATCCCTATCTGTCAGTATTCATTCATGTCTATGTCTCGAGATTTTCCCTTAGGTGAACTAGGAAAAACTTATTATGAGGCTAAAAACATTTTATTTTATGCTTTTTATGGAATTTAGATATATAATATGAGTTTCTAAGACAATGTCATTTTTAGGATAGGTAAGAAAAATACTTATTTTTAACCAGTATTCAATTATATTCACACTAAATATTTAGTGATATTTGGTAAAGTGAGGTACTGATGTATTCATACTTTTTTTTTTGGCTCAGACCGGTTTCAAACTTTCATGATCCGTGGCCCTTTCCCAAAGAGATTCCTTACACTTATGCCTCCCCCCTCAACAATCAAAAGTAAGAGAATAAACGCATTACAGTCCAAGAAAAAACCAAATCACTTGATGTAATCATTACAGTGGTACCTAGTTCAAGGCTATCGCCCATGAGCCACAGAGAATCATTCTATACAACTCTAAGGGACCATTGGCCTAGTTTTGTAAAATGTTGGCTTGGAAGAATGTCAATTATTTAGCGTAACTCAATTCATTTAAACTTCTTTTAGAATTGAAGAAGATGGTGACAGTGATGATGATGAAATGATAATTCCTAATTTATTGGAATATGATTTCCATGCCATCTATAAAAAAGATGGCTTACAGTTCGATGAAAAGTGGCAGGTTAGCTACATAATCAAGTTTTCATGTTGTATAGTTACAGTCGAATATTGCTGTAGTGGGTGCAATAGCCTAGTGGTTATGAGTGTTAGACTTGGAACAATGTTTGTATTGCATGTTACACGTTCTTGTTTAAATCCCATGCCAACCATCCCACCCAGGGAGTAATAAAGTGGGTAGGTAATATCCTCCCAAAAATCGTTGCTTTTTAGTCATCAGTGGCCACTTGAACAGAGCCTTGACCAGAGCAAAAGGTGGAATTAAGCATTGTATGATAAAAAAAACTTGAGGTATTCAAAACCAATGCTTGATAGCTCAAGTTGAAATAGTTATCAAACAATATACCAGTACTTTTCTTCTGTAATGTTAGACTTGATTCCCAGAGTGGTTGATTGCGCAAAATTTAATTTAGGTAGTACCAGTCATTTTTTATTTTTTTCCATCACCTTGCACTCTAGTTTGAGATAACAATTGTAGTTCAATTTGTAAATATTGAACATAAAAAAGTAATCAATAGAAATATATTTTCAGTGTTGATGAACAGAATTCAAAACTATGTTCATTTCTTCATTATCACAACGAGACCAAGATTCGATCTCAAGATCTGTTAATTGTGATGTCATTATTTTAAAAACCATCACCAATTGAGCAATAATTTGTTTTAGGATCGTATGTTGGAAAGATATCTTTTATTAAAACTTCAAAAGGAACAAAGACAAGAAGCCGCAATGAATAAAAGAATTTTTCTTGAACAAGAAAGACAGTTTCGTCTACTTGCTTCTCAACCGGTATTACTCGATTCTTAGTTTTTTTAATTGATATGCGATAGGCATACTGTCTACTGTTATTATGGTCAGATGCATATTTTACCATGCCATATTTGCACTTATTACTGTATTTAATTTTTGTTTAGGATTTACTTCAAAAATACAACGAACCATGGTACGAAGATCCTGACTTACTTGCAAACTATATTCTGAACAGTAACCTAATGCAGGGTAAAGAAACACCTTCCAATCACATGGAAAACCATGATTATCATTTGTATAAACGACCTATGAGTGAGGCATCGATACACAAAGATTCGAGCGATAGGTGGTCAGAAAGAGATCGACATTTTAGGTAAAACGCCTACTTTACATCAAGTTGTGTAAAGCAAGAGTCGCCAAACTTTTGTCATTCGCGAGCCAACGCTAAAGGTTGCAAGTCATTGGTGGGCGGCACATATTTTTAGAAAGTTAAGAACCGAGGGAATGGCCAATGAATCACATTTTTTCACACAGATTTCAGTTAAATTTCAAGAAGCGCGCGAAGACTGATCATTTGAATATTTTCTGCGCCATTAAACCATTTGCACTCGGCATCAACTTTTTTACGTTCTATTGCCATTTGTTTAATTATAATCAATTCATAGGCTCTATAAACGAGTGATTGTGAATTATATACTTGTTAGGTTATAATATAATTTAGTGTCTCAAAACAAATTCTTTTACATAAAGAATATAATTGTCAATACAGTTGTTTTGTTAATATAATTCAGTGAAGCCTCGTGGGCCTGATTATATTGTTGCGCGAGACGGATCTGGCCCGGGGGCCGTAGTTTGCCGATTCCTGGTGTAAAGGGACGGAAGCCTATGGGCAGGGGGTATATTCACTTGGCTAACACAGACAGTCCCCGAACTCGTAATAGAACTAAAACAATGAAAATCGGAATAAAATTATGGCCTAACCCTAACCTGGTACACACCCTATGGGAGTACCCAACTTACTCCATAGTTTCAACTTACCGTAATACATAAGTGAATGTATATATGTAATTGTTGCAACTCGGTTGATTGTCACATTAGGTTAGTAAACATTATTGAAATTGCTCCCAGAATTTGTATTGGTTGGATGTTGACAAGATAATATATTCCTCGTTTTGAGGTCTTTTCTGTAGCTGTCTTGATGATATCGACTAGGAACAAAGAAATCAAATGGAAAGCGGTTAAATACTTGTTAATACAGGAAGATGCCATTGCTTGCCACACAGATAGGAATGAGTCTAATATCTACCCTCTTGAAAAAAAAGGAAATTGAATCTTTCATTGAATGTACAATTGTCACACTTTTTAAGAACTTGTTTTCCTGAGTATTTGAGTAATTTTTTATCATTTTGAGGCACTGAACATATATGTATGTCTTGTAAGACCAATCTCTTTCTTTCATTTCTTTCTGTATGTGTAAAATCTTTTTTATTTCAGATTTTCGATCAGAGATCAATCCAATGCAAATACCCATGATAGATCAAGTTTTCTTCCAAAATGTACAAAAATATCAACTCCGCCCAATAATTATCTTCCCCCAACATCTTTCAATAGCAATACTACTCTAAGAACCAAAAGCTCATGTTCATCTTTTCAAAGACTGGCAACAGAGAGACCAAGATCAAGTACATCTATACCTGGAAAAACAAGGTATATGGTTTTTCAATTTTTGAATTCAAACCCAATATTTACTTGGTATAATTTTATGTCCATGCTTCCGAAAACAAATAACTGGCTAACCAATCACATACTCGACATAGACTGGTAACCGGACAAGAGGCTTGGGTTCGCCATACAATTGAGCCATCTTATCGGCCTTCCTCTTGCCCGGGATAAATATGTAAACCCTATCCTTGTCTTATATATTCATTATTATAACCCAATATTTCAGGTACATTTTAATCAAATCTGGGAAAACCAAGAAGCCGGATAAAGCACCAAGTCCCACTAAATTAGAAGAAAATTTGTTAAAGAAGCGATTTCCGAGCCAACATTGTCACGTTATGAAATCACTCGGACGACTCGATGAACTAGAACTATCAGATTATGATGAAATAACAAAAGCACAACAATGCTTGAACAGTAGAGTAACTACTCCTGTTTTTGGAAATCGCCACGCACAAACTGCTATTCCAGATACCGGAGGAAGGCATTTACAGAAAAGATACAAGAGTGAGACAGATGCCCATGCTGTTACAAGAAACACTCCTGTTAAAGGTTTTGGTTCGGTACTTGATCAAACAGAACCGTCATCATCAGTTTGTTACACAAATTCCTGGATGTCTCCTTCTTCGAATGTTTGTATAAATCCATTGGACATTGTTAAACGAAAATCATCTGGTAATATACCCCATCAAAAACATATCTCTGCTTGAGTTTCTTCACATAGTCTTCTTCATCAGTTAAATTTTGAGTAACCAAAATGAGACACATTTGTCAGAGGATATTTTAGTAAGTAAGAATTCAAGTCATCACAGTAGTCCATACTGTTGCGAATTGCATTGTGATTTTTTGATCCATACTTTGTTTTTCTTTAAACCTATTAGCATATTACAATGGATTGTTAGTTAGATAACTTTGTTTTTGAATCTTAGATTTTGGAAAATATCTTGATCAATGTGACTCAAAGTAAGTGCATTTGTGAGATTATCCCCTTTCTAGTATTTAGAGCATTGCATGTAATCTATGTTTCTAAGTAGTCTAATGTACCCATGTTTCTCACAATTTATTGTTGTTACCCAGGCTAAATACCTATCGCTGCTAGAATGTGATTTTTCTATCTTCGGAGAATATTTAAACGCTGTTTGTGATGTTTAAGAGAAGTGTAAGAAATTTCTCCCAAACCAACACTTAGTAGAATAATAATCTCATAACCAAAACCAGGGGTGGCCAACACATCGATTGATCAATTGCCACATGTGGAGTGAATGATTGCACCTGATTTGGATACAACTTTATTAACAACATGCTAAAATATTTGTCTTCACTATAATTCTCGCTGCGACTTCTGTGTTGCCAAAAAAAAAACGATATGATTTGAGACAAGTCTGATGAGGCACATTAAAACGCAACAAATTCAAGTTTGTCTTTGTCAACATTTAAAAACGAAAAGACTGAGTGAGATTTTTTAAGTGACGAATAATTCTGAAATCTATAATTCATTTTGCCCTTAATTTCTTCATCATCACAAAGATTTTTTCTATCCTGGAGTGCTATAAATTGTGTTCCCAACAGTAGTAGTAACGTCATAGCATCCATTTTGATGTTGATTAATACTTGTTGTTAAATTGTTAATACTCGTTCATTTTTGTGTGTGAATGCATTGTCGATCTCGGTCGAAACGAGGTTAGCCGCCCCAGACATAAACAAGCAGGACAAATTTAAAAACGATGCGTTTTAATTATCCTGGTTCCAATGTTATGAACATTGCCAATATCTACCTCTTATCCAACCAATTAGATAAACTGAAATGATCTCAATACCACAGTGATAAGTTAATGTAACATTTCAGAGTCTTTTTTCAACTGCTCTCTATAAGATTTTTGGGATACCTTGCCTTAGGCCTAGACTTTTTCCATTTTATTTGTTCACCATATAAAATTTGCTTCCTTCAAAGATGTAACTCAATTTTTATTTAAGCTGGAAAGGCAAAAATATATATTTCATGTACTGTTTTAAACACCTTTTTCTGTATCTGATTTTACTTTATTCTTTTTTTCAAAAGTATTCCATCTATCTTTATTATCTATTTGAATTGTTCAGTAATGTATTTCAGTTAAATTCATTTTAATAAAACTGTAGCACCGAAGAATTTCTGTTAATTGAATATTCAAGTTTTCAGAAGATATTGCTGGGACATGAAGCAAGTGCGAGGGTAATAAAAAATGATCATGTAGGGCACGGGTGTGCAACAATTTTTTGCTAATGGGCCATATAATGAACTTCAGACATCAGAGACTCTGGTGACAACCAGAGCACCACCGGAAAGACAAGAGCATGCGGCTATCGCTCAGCCTCACAGTAATCAGAGCATCCAGCGACAAAAGCAATAAAAACAATGTGTATTTGTAAACTGTCGAATTAGGATTTTAGCTTCGATTGGGAGAAATCAGAGGTGGCACGCGGGTCGGCTGTTGCATACCCCTGTTGTAGAGTATTTACATCTCAACAATAAATAGTTAATTTCAACAGATTAGTATTCTGGGCTAATCACACCATTAAATATGAAAAAGGAATACAAAATAAATAAGTCTAACACATATTATTCTCACTGTTCATTATATTGCTTCCATAAATATCATTTTTTTAGCCAGATGACGCCAAGTAAGTTTCTGGTTGAAGGACAATTTGACATTACACCTTTTATTTGAATAATCTCAGCGCACATCACAATACTGCTCCACAAAAAAAAAATAGTTTGCTATATTACCTAACTAACATCAATGTTATATATTTTAACTGCAATAGCTAGGTCGAATAGTTTAGGCTGAGAACCAAATAATAGTTGAACTAGTGTAAAAGTCAACAGTTTGAAACCATTTACAACACATTGCCATACCCATACCCACAGAGTTTGGCTTGAGATTCCCAGATTTCTAACTAAAACCCCACCAAATCTCAGCAAACAAAATTTATTTGGAAAGCAATGTTTATTATTTCTTCCAATACACAAATCTATCTCCACTAATATCATACAATAATGATTTTGTAATGTTAATTCATAGAATCCCAATGAAGACCATAAAAGTTCATACTGGATACTAGGATGCAAGATCAAACACGAAAAGCAATTTACTTTTTTGTTACTTTCACAAATCAACCGTAAATGTAAAATAAAATCCGTTATGTCAATATATTTTCATAAAAGACAGAAAGAGCAATGAACTAATGAGGGGCCTTGGCTTACACATTCACAATAACTACTTTAGCCATAGATTGTCTTTTTCCGGCATTATTATCTTCCGAGAATCCATGATGGAAAAATCCAAATTGCAAAATATATATAACATCCAACAGTTTATGGTTGAAATGTGAAAAGTCACCAATCCAATATCATATATTAAAACATATCAATCAAACCATTGATGTAAAAATGACAATATTAATGCAGCATCTCCACATAAACGTGAAACTATTAGCTATGAGAACTGATTGCAATTATCGATTTATGTTGGAATCACAAAACTGTTCACTGGCATTTCCTATCCACAATCAATAATCATTCTACACCTACCCATCTATCCATTCAATTCCAATTTTTTGATAATAATGATAATATCCATCACAATTATTACAAAAAATATATCCATGATAGCACTTGTAACCTATATTAATAATAAATGTAATAATAATAATAACAAACTACATAAACAATTACAAAAGAATTCCAAAACCATATTTTTTCCTTCTCACGACGATCTGAAGTGTTTATATTTTTTTTTATTGATTTTATAAAAAAAAAAGTCCAAAAACGGAGAAAAAAATCATGCACAAAATCTATTGGAAAATGTTTGCAAAACTAAAAGTATGAATAAAAATATCATGCGACGGCTGATATTAGTGATCAAAAAAATGGGGAAAGAACACGAAAAAATCACGCGTTAGTATGGCTGTATACAAAAGGGTACTCAAAAAAATGTTTCCAAATGGAAATTTACAGCGTTGAAAATACGACGTCCGAGAGCTTGGCAAGACGGATTATTAATTCTTCTCGGATGCGTTAGTAAAAAGGTGTTTTTCTAAAAAATGAATTTTATATGAAATAAAAACAAATAAATGATCTGTCTGACTGTGGTTTGTGGAGAGAAACATCATTCAAAAACTAAAAATATCATATCTTGAGATAGAATTAAAAATGGGAGAAACCATTAGATTACCACACAAAAATTAAATTAAAAATTATGATTTTAGAGATAAGTCACCATTATAAATAAAAATTTCATCAAGGGTTCACTGTTTACATGTGTGAGTCTACTTTCAAAAATGGAGAAGCAATCAAAATCTTTTAGATAATAACCGAACTAATCTCCAAGACAAAATATTTTAACCACATGGTACTAGATTCTAAGTTCATATATTTATGAAAAATAAACAATGTCTACTTTCTCTCCTTATTTTTTGGACTTTGGCTATGAAGCTTTGGGTATTTTAATCTAATGATTAAGTAAAGATATCTTCGGTTATATAGTAATAGAAGTAGCAATGAGCACTGAAAAAACCTGCATATTATGAGTGCCGATTACATAGTACAAAATAAATTGAAATGACAAATTCTTGTGTTCTATGTACACATATTGCACGGAACAAAATCTTGATTGTAAAATATCATATCATTCAATCTAAATCAAGCAGGACAAAAATATTAACATGCGTTCAATTAGGATTCTCTGGAAAGTTATGAAATTTCACACAAAAATGGTTACAAATAATCATCGGTTAAGAAGATATTGTGTTATAGACATCAGAACATCGCCAAAAGATTTTAATGGGGGAAAGATATGAATGCATTTGAATTTATGCAAATTTAGAATCAGCTTTACAATAGCAGTGTCTATTGTCCAGCAAAGCTTCAACACAATAGTATAAATACTTTTGATCTATGATACGAAGAAATCAATTTATAATTATAGCATGTAAAGTCGTTACTGACAACTGACAATGTGGTATGAAAGCTTTGGATACTCAATATTATATTTTCATCCGGAAATTTTAAATGTCATGGAGTAAATAAAGCGAGACGAAAAGATGACAGTTTATTTTTACCAATGACTCGAGCGAAAGTGAAATAATAACAGTGCTTAATGAGAAAACTAATGAATGTATGAAAATCTGTGGTTGGGAAAATAAATCAATATTTAGGTTATAAATGGCTTTCACCGTTTGAAAGTGCAGACTTATTTTATCTACTCAAATGAAAAGTTAATTTATTTGAAAAAAATATAAAATAAGCAGAAAAACACACCACACTACTATTACACAAATACCCAGAAAAGGCATTAGAAAAATAGAAATACGAAAGCAAGAATCGATGACAAGCGAAAAAACGCAAGTAGATAGACAAAAATAATTGCACGGCACATGAGCAAAATTAGTGGCGAAAATCAAACTAAAGACCTTCAATTATATCATCGTTATCGAAGCATTGTGAGAAATATTGGACTGCAGTTTATCATATGATTATTTTATAATATATTCATTGCATCATATGATTAATATTATATTTTGTCGTTAATTGCAGCATGGGAGAGCATTTGAAATATACTGGGATAAGTGATAAATGGCAGTTTTAATATCTCTACTGAAAATATCAAATTTAATATTGCAAGTCATTGTAATATTATTAATATTTTATAATTAAACTATTGAAAATTAATATAGCTACCAAAAAAAACAACAACACCCAGATAAATAATGTCACACAACCAGCTACATATCCAAAACCTTCAGACCCAAACAAAGAGACCTAACTATCAATATCAAAACCTAGCAACTTTGGTATATGCAAAGAATTTGGTTTGAACAGTTTCCGCAATAAATCAATCCAGATATAAAATTATTTGATATGGGAATCCTAACCAAGAGGTCACCGCCAATTTGAAATTCTATAATGATTATTTTACGTAGCAAAAATAAAAAATTTCTACGACAGAAATGACATGAAATCTAAATAGCCTTTAAAAATGATTAAATAAGCTCCCTATATTGGTAAATAGCTGCTATGTATCAAATGAAAAACACAAGAAATTATGTAAAAATCACGATGACACCATCCACATTACAAGACATCTGCATAAGCGTGTTATAAAAAAGGTCTTGTTGCCAAGACAACATATTAACTTAAGAAGATAGTAGTATATAGTAGTAGGAGTAAATAAAAAGAGCGAATTTTTTTTTCTGAATAAATAAAAAAAATTACTTTTTTTGATATGCAAAAATAAATATCTATAAAACACAAACTCATCTTCATGCACTATGTATTTTTTTTTGATTAAAATAAAAAAGTGGCTGTAGATGTAAAAAAGATTCAAAACTAAGAACAACAAAAAATCAATTATGAATATGACAAGTATATGGTAGCTGAAAACGTCTCTCCAAAGCGTGGTATGAAACATTACCTTCATAATTAAAAAAAACACCAAAGGATAAAATATTTATTCCAAAATTTACTGTCAAATCGCTAAAAACAAAATCTTTTTGAAATGCTATTAAATTAATCTATCATTCTTTCGACGGAACAAATCATAATTCTATCGGAACATAACATTATCACCACTTTAATTTAGGTAGCATAAATTAAGACATGGGATGGCCTCCAGAAAATTTTTTTTAATAATAATAATAATTTTGCGTTTCAAATAAATTCAGACGTTATATAACTAAGCGTCAAATTTAATTATTTTCTCAAATTATAAAGTCCTGTTTTCAGAACAATATCATTCAATATTAATTCTAAAAATTGAATAACTCATTTTATTAAGCCTGAATATGAAATCATATCATCAATTTTCAAATGATCAATTTCTTCTTATTACATATTTTTAATGAATTGTTCCATCAGAAAACTAAAATCAACACAAGTAGAAACTTCATGCGAAGTTTTTCGATTCAAAACGCTGTCAAACTATAGGACAGACGAACTGAGGGGAGTGAAACGGAAAATTTAACATCACGGAAGCATATAGATTAGAGAGTATTAGGATATAAATACGCAACACAATGTATGGTAATAACAAAATGCCTCGTACAAACAGGGAATTACCAAAAGCTTTACTACAAGAGAATACAAAAGCCCACTTATTTAACCCTTGTACAAAATTGCAAAAAGCTGATCACACCGCAATATTTTAGAATAGAATTTTAGCGACACAAAAATATAAAAATGTTTTTTTTTTGTTACAAAAAAGACTAGATGAAAACTGTCTGTAACAACGCACTTTTTGCGATTATTTTCGCATGTTTTTTTTTAAATAAAAACTGTAAATTATCTGTATGTATGAAGGTAGAAAAACGCTTTGGTTGATTTCAGCCAGTTTACACAGCGGGATATTAATTGTACAAAAGATTGGCAGGATAAAAATGCCAAGTTGGGTAAAAATGGGTTGCGGATTTTCGAAAAAGCAGTGAACATGGCGGATCAACGTGATCCCGTAACAAAAATCACAGTGTGAAGATAGAGAGCGCTGTCATTTACAATTCACAATATATATTTCATGAGGGTAAATGAAAATCTTGTATCCATTGCAAGGGCAACATCACTATATCCCAATTCTTCATTCATATTGTGATGTCACAATGGGATGCATGTGAGCAAGGAGAATAGTGGGAGGGTCATGATATACTACTCATTTCATAATATGGAAATCATCTTTTACAACGCAATTACATTTCATGTAAGATGGACCAATCAATAATGAAAACATAAAATGTCACTCAATCAGGTATGTCTCATATATAGAAAGTGCCTTGATGGCACAATTTATCTACAGTTCATACATGGTAAGTTATTCATTAGAAATTTTAGATTAAAAAATAAATATTTTATGTTATAGCAGCAATGAACGGAACAGAAAATTTAGGAAACATATTGTATGAAATCAAACATTTTTTTCTCTCTGAATCCATGAACAATTTACGGCAAAATAAGTCGTGTCGAATTCTAACCCCGATTACCAGCGGAAGATCGACCTGGGTGAACGATCAGCTCCTTCTTTGACAAGTGGTTTGTGAAATTCTCGTCCAGGTCTTGAATGAATATTGGCCCAGCACTGTTCGCAGTAGTACTGTTGTAAGAAAATGAGAAAATGAAATCAATTTTTGAATGCGAAGGATTGATTAAGTTGAGAACTGAAATACATAAAGCTATATCTATCAGCTCCTGACAAATTTCGTTTAGCAATCCCCAAAGATATTGCTTATTTTATGGCCTATTCAACGTTATAGTTTGGATGGTAGTTAAGAACAACTCCGTATATAGGGCATGTGTTACATGGAGAGATAGAAAATTTTGTATAAAAAATGAAGTTGGCTGCCAAATTCCAAAGTATTTCATATACATAGAACATATGTTCATTCTTAAAAAAAAATTGTAGCTTAGAATTGACAACTTATCTACAATCGAAATAAAATTCAATGAATCCGCTCTAAGATTAATTCAAGTCATGAAAGCAAGACTAGAAAATCCTTTTTCCTATAATTCCACAACATTTTCATCAATTTTTCAGTATTTGCATAAACTAATAAAGAATGACATAGGAAGAGTGAGGTCAGTCGATATAATCAATTTATAGAAGAAAGCATGCTACGTAATTCCCAGATGGAAGTAGCTTCGATAATCCGATAAAAATTGATCACATACTGGCATTCTGAAGAAATTACGTAATGCATTTATCGCACAAAGACAAAAACAAATTATTCTTTACTCATCTCTGACAATGGGTTGAAAAGTACAGCAGAAGTGCAACCACGAATTAATAAAATAAAGCAATGTAAAAGTGAAATTGCAGAAAACAAAAATTTATATTTTACCTGAAGGCAAGTGACATTGGCGCAAAAGAAAGGAGCAAATTTCCCACCACATCTTGCACCCTGACATTCATCGCATAACTGGTCATCGAGAACATACGGTTTCACTTCAACCTAAAAATAGAAAAGTAATGGTGACTAAGTAATATTACAAACAACAAAATGCCGAACAAAGCTTAGCAAATGTGTTTTTCCATGAGAGGCCTCACAACATTGTGTTCAATATTTAGTACACTATTCGAGATCGACTGATTCATGAACTAATCTATTAAAATTTATCAACTAATCTATTAAAATGCGAGCCTAAGTAAGTATATTAGCATCTAAGATTAGGCCAGGGATGTCCAGAACGAATACTTTTGTAAAATTTATATATATAGAGTCATTGAAGTCTCACAATATGACTAAAAACTATGTATATCTGTTTCAACTATCACTGGATATCAAAGTTGAAAATGAAAAGGGGCTGTTCTTAAAAAAAAATGGTTAACACAACACTTACTCTCTTGTCAATATCACCATGTTGCAGCTGAACAAATCTTGCACTTATCGCAGCAATATAGCTTTGTTGGTTTGAAAAAGCAACACGACCGGCTCCTTTGGGATATTTTAATTCAGGATCGACATCAATACCAGCGTAACATACTCCACCATACAAACGATCCATAATCATGGCAAGCTCAACTGTGAAAAATGTTTGTTAAAATTTGAATGACACGTTGTTTTTAAAGTTGTGTTTATGCGTAAAAATACATAATTACAGCAATCAATTTTGTTTAATAATAGAGATGAGGTATAACATAATTTGGACAAAGACAATAATTTAAAAAGGCTAGGTTTGTGCCCATCGTGAAAGGGCATAACATTAGTTATTTTTACAGCATTTAAAAATTAGACATGTTACGCCATACTAAATATAAGGTTCGTTGAAAAACCAGTTGCATCAATATAGGATTAATGGTACGTATTTCAAAAAAAGCAACACACTTACAACTTTTTCAATGCTACAGTATATTGAAAAGTTTGGTTATTAAAAAAAGTTGAAAAAAATTAAACCAACAGATTTCGGCTAATCAAAAATGCTATATCTCAATAAAAATGTTCACATCGATATGTTGAGTATCAAATGGGGTAGATAACAACGTTTTACCTGCTCGTAAGGGACGAGGAACTCCACCAACAAAAATAGTTTTTCTTGGATCCAAAGGTTGGGAACCATCCAACACAAAATCACTATCAGCAAGATTCCATGGACGAATTTGCACCTTAAAAAAGAAAAATAGTCAGTTATGATACCAGTCAATTCAAACATGTATGGCGCGTGCCCAAAAAAGATGGATACAAAATATTGAAAAATGTTAAAAATATATCGAACTTTACTTTTAGGAATAGATTGTTATCTTTTGTGAAAAATTTTAATGAATGAATTATTATACTGATTGATTCGACAGTATAGTATAAAATAGGATACCAGAACTAAATAATCCACATAAGAAGGACATGTTGGGCATTCGCTGTTGTCGCTTTGACTCTTGATACAGTATATATAAATCCTAGAAGTCAGTATACTGTATACAAATTCACTGACATTAAAACAGAAAAAAAAAAATTCAAAATTGCCTTCGAGGAAATTATTCATGCTTTATGCCAACTTTTACTTTTGTCACAAATAGAGTTTAAGATGAATTCGGAGAAATGAGACTTCAGACTTGCAATATTTTTTTTTAAATATTACTCAATTATAATCCGGAATTTAATGATATTAAATTTGCAATACCATGGATTCAAAATGATGTAAACACATGACCTTGAACAAGAATTATAAATGAAAATTTTAAATAAACCTGAAAGGTTGTTTTTACCGTCATGTTTTTGGCATTTTCCCCTCAAAAATAGGGCAAAAAATTCTAATTTTCAAAATGTTGCGGCTTTTCTAGGATTCAGAAATAATGCATGCAGGATGTGAACAGCTGTGCTTTCGCATGCATAATTGATGTTCGTCATTTCGCAATGGGATTTCGACAATACTCTGCAATGTGCGTTCGTGAAACAAGATTAGAAACATGACTGAAATTTTGCGCAAAAAATAGAATTAACTGTCTAGACGCGTACGACGAGGAAAGAGAGAACAGTCTCTCGCTGTAGGGTGTACATGAAAAATGAGAAAGATGAAAACATGTTTTGTTTTCACATTGGTTTCGAGGAATCTGTTAACAGATATTTTCCAATAATAATCATACAGCCAATTTACTATAATTTATGGATATTAACCTATATAGGCTGTAGATTGCCTCGAATCTTGACAATGTCACAATCAACATGAGTAAAAAAACTTTAAATTTGTTTCAGTCACATCCCCGATTTGTAATTATACCATATATTATAACTCACAGGTTTTTCCTTTATGGTTGGACTTGAAACACACAAGTATAATTTATCCTCGTCCT
The DNA here is from genome assembly GCF_964204865.1 of Styela clava. Classification (NCBI taxonomy): domain Eukaryota; kingdom Metazoa; phylum Chordata; class Ascidiacea; order Stolidobranchia; family Styelidae; genus Styela; species Styela clava. The sequence continues at coordinate 13,300,482 of NC_135258.1, read as the reverse complement.
TGATGCAGCAATTTATCAAATTCTGAACTGATATTTCACTTTGGAAAAGAAGGAAAGCATACCCTGAAAATTAAAGTAAAATTCAAGAATACAATATGAAGAAATGATCAAGTTTATGCTAGAAAATCAAGTAAATACTTGGCCACACACATGTTAAATAACACCAAAAAATGTCAAAACAAAATAAATATTTTTGGATACAATACAAATTAGTTATGCTGTGTGTCAAAAATTTGATAAATATATTCAAATTATTCCATTTACAAAAGCCTGACCATTAGAATGAGCATCCAGATAATGAAGTACATCAAAAAATATAATTTCTTTGAATGTAAAAGAGAATTTAAAAACTACAACCAAAACAACGACCATTTTGGTATTCTATTGGGACATTGGACACATTCATCAAAAGGTTAATATGTTTCGACAATGTAATTGATTCCCTGAATAGTAAAAAGCATTTGGTATAGTCATTTTTAGCTTATGACATTGTTGAGTTGAACTAAACTAGCTGTAAGAGCAATTTTCAGTGTACTTTTTTGTGAATATTGGCAGGTCTTAATACAGCTATAACCATCAAAAACCCCTCCATATATGTTGCCACCAAGAGACAAAGCTGTCAATTCACACGCTATAATACAAGGACTCAAGTATAGGCTATTTAAAAACGCTTGAAAAATTTGTACAAACTTAAATAAAGTTTCAGAGATGACATGTGTAAAACCGACAAGAACCACTAACAAGTTGTTTGATAATACTTGAGAAGCTTTTGGCTAAATCCACAAAGCCAAAAACTACTAACTGAAGGATTATTTGAACGAGTCTCATTACCGACGGTCTAAAACACATTGACCAACATGTGAATACTGGTCAAGAGCATTGTATAAACATTTTAAGTTTGCTAAATTTTGTACCCATATCGAGTATGAATATGGCCGCAGTAGCAAATATTATCTATGATTTAACGATGGTGCATTGAAATATTTTCAGTAATAAATAGGAAATATTTTTTTAGAGAAAGATTATATCAATTACATTTCGAATGTTTCAAAATTTGCCAAAAATTCCATTTGACTGACATGTTCTGTCTACACCCTGAAGTTATTTTCTCCCTGGTGGATTGTGATAAAATAATGTTATAGAGAACTTGTTATGAACAAAAATAGTCTTGATATTTTGAACGAACACAAATCATACGTATATGCATATGTTTTTCGTATTTTTAATAATTAATATTGCCAGGCTTTATAACTATTCCAGCAAACATTTTTCAGAATACAAAAACATATGACACATTTTTGTATAAACCAGTTGTCTAAATTGTTGTTCTAGAGGAAAATTGTGTAGTGTCATCAAAGCATGGGCAATAAAATAGCAATGCATTCAGGATTTAATTTTACTTTACTTTACAGAATTTGAGACTGACCCTAATTTAACTTAAAAATGGCAAGATTTTAGAAGAAAAACAGTATTTCTATAAATTAGACCAGCGGTTCCCAAACTATGGGTCGCGACCCATTGGTGGGTCGCAAAAGGAATCTTAGTTGGTCATGAAAAGATGTAGAAAGCTTTGATTAATTATACTGGTCATTAGGATCGGTGGCGACTCAAATACGTAAATCTTCAAAAAAACAAAAATTAAATTGAATTCAAATTCTAATCTGTCAAAGTTTCTATTTTACGATATTCTCAAAGGAACGAGAATTTGCTACACAAAGAATGACCACGTGGCTTTTTTACGCATAGCAGTTTTGTACACTGTACAGCACTTATCGTGTTTCCCCGAAATTTAAACAGGATTTAGATTTATTTTCTTTTGAAGAATAACACTATGTTTTTTTTTTTGAAAGAGGTCTTTTGTGTTCATTTATAAAAAATAAAATTACATTGTAGAGAATCACTAAATTTTTTATTAAACAATATATAAAAACAGACATCTATTGTTTTTATTCGTATTTCCGATACAAAAATCAAGTGACAAATGTCATAATTGTGATTGTGACTTCACACAATCTTGAATAGTGGTGTGAACTTCACCCTACCTCAGGTCATTAACTTTTCCTCTCCCGCACATTTTAAATTTATTTTAAGGGTAGGGTTTATTTATAATCATTTTTAAAATTCAAATTAGGTCTTATTTTCAGGCCAGGTCTTATTTTCAGGGAAACACGGTAGTTTTGCGATGATTAGCCATTGCTGTGTTCTGTGTTATGTCATAAAAAGTCAAGTGGGTCGCCATAAGCTGTGGTAATAAATAGTGGGTCCCAACTCTGAAAAGTTCAGGAACCACTGAACTAGACTATAAAACAACAGTACTTTTAGAAAACAGCAAAGGTTTATTTAAAGTTATATGGAGGGAAAAAATAGTTACGACGGAATTTCACCGTATCTTCACCGTTTGGGAACTTATTATTTCAAAAAGACCAGATGATTGAAATTGCTGTCATCAAGTATCAATTCTAATTAGAATTCCTGCCACCGCATGGTTATGAATACAGTTCATTTAGCCTCCATATGGAAAATTACCATTACGAGTTATTACTAGGAAAAGAATACTTGAGAATATACCATTTGTGTTAGTGTTTCAGATAAGATGATGGTTAATCAAACATTAGAGATTATCAATTTCCATTACATTTATAGTAATTTGAAGAGGATCGAGTATGCAAACATAGGAAAAGTAAACATATTATGATACAAACTATCCCTGTTATCACAACTTTGCCCACAAATTTAAAATTCATAACTATACATGGGCAGAGATAATATCACAAATATGACTAATATTATCAATTTTTTTCAAGATAATTTCAAAGCGAACCCGCTCAGCAGTAAAAGAGACTCGATTTCTATACTTTAAAAAACATTTTTGCATTGCTTTCAAGCGCTGTTCAAACATGATATTATCTATTACCGCCTTGTTACCACATTTCGACATGTTTGTCAAGTGTATTTTCTAAATAAATTAGTTTCAAATTGGGAATTAAAATTAAACAGAAGGGGAGTTACAATGTGCTTTTTCGTTTAAATTTTTATAAATTTATTGCGAGGCTTCATAAATAATAGTCAACCTTTTCACAGGCTTAATGAAACCATAAGTTTGAGGACCCCTGATGTAGATAGTGGATATGTTTTCCTGGAAATGTAAAGTATATGTCTGATTTAAGTTGATTATCATTACCTGTGTTAACGATATGGTATTACACAATGAACTGGCATTGAGAATGTGACTTTGAAAGATGAATTGAAATAAATTCTTTTGAACAGTACAACTTGAGAGGACTTATTTAATCATAAAGAATAAATAATTCATTGTAAATATATGAATTGCTGCATATTTGCAGCCTGCATGCAATGAATTATTATTGAGTCGTGCGATTCAAATTGCAGTAAGGCTGAGTGATATAACAAGGAATTCAGACTGCAGTTTGTTATTTAGTTTGATTCATTAAAACTGTCATGAGCGCGCGGAAACTCGTAACCATACATTCACTTCCTGTGTGAATGACGTTTTTATAACTTGACTCATTGAATTACGAATTCCCAAGCGAAGAAATGATAAAATACGGGAAAGATTTTATAAAAATTGAAGACCGATAAAAATATTTGATTCAATTCAAGAAATAAAATCAAAACAATGTATATTTCCATTGGTTGTTTTAGGGTTTGTTGGCGTAAATAGCTACCATGCCTATGCTTATTCGTGGGAAGAACTTTCGTATATATATATTCTAAACAAGCGCTCAAGAATATCCTGTTGGAGCTAAATAGGCTTAAAATTGTTCAAATAATATTACTTGGCGCTTACTCGATTATAATCAGTGCAATACCAAAGTATTAATCCCACATAAATTTAGAAATTACTATTGAGTATTGTCTTTACTATTCCATTTTGACCTGGAATATTTCCAATTATATTAAAATGAACAGTCATATTAAGAACATAATTTAAAAATCCCTTTCGGAGTGGATTTAAAACAAATTGATAACAACCGAGTCAAAAATGGCAGAGTTATTAAGCATGTAACATAGTTACGCAACTAAGTAACGTAGAAATGTCAACAAGTCATTAAAAAAACTATTTCCTCCAATTCTGCATTGAAATGCATATGACAATGTAACAATCAGAGGCCAATAGTCTATAGAAGATTGAATATTATTCAGTCAAACAAAGTCCATAAATAGCTAATTGTCCTAAATAGTTGATCCACAGAGGTGATGACCATGTTGCAGTCATTTAGTCCAACTTTTTATGACTATATTTATGAGGCAATAAGATAGTGGTGGTACCAATTTTGTGAAAAACAGTAAACATTGCTACATACTGTATCTTCACTGCTCTATCTATACTACTGACCTTTAGGTGGGAAATAAGACTTGCTTTCAGCTTTGTGTGGCCAGTCGACAATGAGAGGTCCAAAATGACGAAAACTTGCTTGAATTTCCTCTGAAAAAATTAAATATGTTTGTTAAACCTCATATGAAAATGAATAATATTACAAATTATGCTAACATTTGATACATTACACGACTCAAGATCATCATAATTATAAAATTTATCAATGAATTGGAATTTTAACTGATAATAATTGGATTTTTACTAGTTATGATATTGTTTAGTTGAACTGGACAAGCTGTAAAGAGCTTTGAGTTAAAAGCGTGTTTTTCAATTTTCAGTTCACTTTTTGTTTACACTTTAAATATTAGGTTTTGATTCAGCGATAATATAGATATTATCCATATTAGAATAATATTATTCAATACTCATGGGTAATGAGTATTGTAGAGTAACCTTTAAAAATTCAAATTATATAATATATTAGGAAAATGAGCTTTGCTTGGTCGAAAACAGATAAGGAAATGACTAATGGTTCAAGTGAAATTCTTATATATGATAGATAACATTTAATCATTGATGATCTTTTTGATTATTTGATAACAATCTAACCGGAATAAAATCATTTATGAAGTAAAAAGTCAATTTATTGTGATACAGCTTTTGAAACTATATCCATCAATTACTGTATATCCTCACTTATAAGCAGAGTTCGAAAACTCAAACAAAAAATTGCCAAACTATGAGGTAGCATTAAAATTCGTCTCATACACGCATAACGGTGATCGTACTAAAGCAACCTGATTGCTCTGATAAGTGCGTGCGGCGTGTTACGATTGGTGGGGCATTGTTTAAGGGATATTTAAGGGATTTGTATGGATATTGTTCAAGTAACCAAAAAAAACAATAAATCAAGACTACCTTCATCAATATCTGGTGGCAATCCACCGACGAAAACTTTTCTTGAATATCTTTCTCTTCCATATTCTCCGAGAAGCGGTGAAATTCTGTTTAGATTTGGAGCAATTTGATCATAACCACTCAAAGGAAGATGACTGTCTTCAAATAGAGGATCTTGTCCAATATCATTCCATTTACCTGCAATATAAAAAAATATTATTATTATTTGTAATGCACGAAGGTTTGATTAAGTTCAGCATGATTATAGTTTTTTCAAATCCCAATAAATTGAAAGTAAATATAAAGAATCAGAAAATCTTTTCAGAGGCAACAAATACAGGGAATTTTCCATAAAATAAGTTCAAAAAATAATAATTTATCCGATATAATAATAATGAAAATAATAAAATAGAAAATAATATTTTATCCACAGTGCTGTACTTTTAGAGCCCCGTTTATTGAAATGTTGTTTTCCTTTAGCATTGATACAGTGAAATTACGAAAAAAGGAAATATCAAACTCTACAGAATAAAATTGTGCAAACCTCTTCGAGTATTTTATAGCAACATACTTTCGAATTACTGCTACACAATCTTTTTTAAATTGTGATTTAGTCAACGGGATCGAATGATAACATCAGTTGCCATCAAATATTAGATTAATTCTATCAATGTGCATCCCACTAGATTTGTATGGACATTTCCAGTAATCAATAGTATTCCTAGATCTATGGATAATCATACCTATTGATGACTAATTAATTGGTAGTTTGTGGTATTAAACCAGCAATGTCTAGTAATTTTCTAGTAATTAGTAACAGGATATGGTCCATCCTTCCATATTATCGTATTATATATCCTGAAAGACCCAAAGATCGGATCGCGCCATTGTGTCAATAAATACTCCGAATTTGAATATTTAGTAACCTTAATAAAATATCATACAGCCATGCTTGTCCCAAGAAAGAAGAAATTGAAATTGTATCGCTATGGCAGTTATGTGAAGTTTTAGCGCATTTTTAATAGAATTTTCATATTTATTATGGAGAGGCAAGTGATGAGATGGCTCAATCATGTTGTTGGCCACAACCTCTCTTCTCATCACCATTTGATGTCTGGTTTAAGGAATAGTTAACCAGTTATTCGTGTTTATCATAGTTGATCATAAATAGTGTATATTGTGATTAAATTGCAGAATGCCAAAAATGATAATTGTAATAATAGTTACACAACTTCCTGTCTTTTTTTTCATTGCCTAGGGCTGGTGTCTTACATTATATTATACAAAATGATAAATCAAAAGATCATAATTTCATATGTGTGGGTCATATACAAAGATTTTATGTGCTCTTTGACCTAAAAGCTTGTAGTAGATGACACTGTTTGTCTTACAGTTGGTAAACATGAACATACAGTCTGTTAGTGAATATTTAACAGTACCAAAAATGTCAACAATTTAACCTGATTTTGTATACAAGTAATATTCCAATTTAAATGACATTTTCAATATACACCACCCATACTCAATGTACATATTTTTCAAATTGTGTTAATGTTTTTCGAAAACTGCCGCTGCATTTAACGTTTTTCTGAGGCTGCCGCAGCATTTAATGTTTTGCCGCTGCATTTAACGTTTTTCCGAGGCTGTCGCTGCATTTAATGTTTTAATCCGAACTGGGCTGTCGCTGCATTTAATGTTTTAATCCGAACTGGGTGATTTATTTCTCCTGTGAGCGGAAGTGAATTATCTCTTACTTCCTTTACCAAATCATGTGTGAGCTTGTTTTGCACGAAGAATCTGTATGCTTCAATATAGCTCTCATAGCCTGTTTGTTCGTATTAATGCGACAGTCTGCATCATATCATGTTTCACATAATTATGTGATAAATATATCCCGGTACCAGGAGTGTATACGTATGTTGGTAATATAAGCCATTTATTAGGGCAATTTTTACCTCTTTTTTTTTCATATGCTGTGCAAATTTTGAGTATAACGAGTGCTATTGAATAAACTGTATCTTGAATATATTAAGATAAAATTATGTCTGCAATTGTTTCTGCCATCAAGTAATGTTCATCCGACTAACATCATATTATTAGTTATTCATTCAATGCTATTCAGAAAATTAAGCATGTTTTCAATCCACTAATACAGCGGAATTTTATACCTTTTATGTTGTTTACTTTCTGTTATGTAGTGTCTTTTAGGGAACATGAGTAGAAAAATCGGGCAGAGATGTGGAAGAAGGGTTGACCTTTTTCCTTTATTCATTATGCCTACATGTTTACAAAGTTTTAAAAGGCATAAAGTATACATTAATGATCACAAAATTGATTTTATTTAGAATCAGAATTTTTTTCGTGTAAGTGCGCTATGAGTTTTTTCTCCAGATCATTTGATGCTGCACATACAAAAAGTTTGAGAGCCGCTGTACTAATATATAAATTCTTTTGATAAGAACTCTATATCAGCTATTATGACACTAATTGGGTTCTATTAGTAGTTTCACAGTATTGCTTGCTAAAAAATTATATAAATAACTGATATAATGCTGAATTATCATGAATAAAAACATTTGACAAAAATATTATATTAAATCATAATACAAGGATAGGCTTTATATAACAAACACATAACCTTTGGACTTAATCATCAGTTTAATCAAGATGGCCAATTATTTTCGAAAACTTCCAATATTTGTATTCATCATAATAATAATGAAACAGGAAATTTGTATTTTATTGTATAGTTTGAATGATTTCAATGATTGCAAGAATAGTAGACAGATACAATGCATGTGTCATATTGATCTCATCAATGTAACTTCCTTCCACATATTTTTATCAGCTCAAAGTGCAGACCGATTAAAGTAGCATAAACAGACAAATAACACATAATAATAATATATTGTAATTTATAATAAAGTTGTACGGGACACTTAAAAGAAAAAAATTTAATGGTCACGCTGACCTGGGAATTCTTCAATTTTGAAAAAAAAATTAATATTGATAAACTGTTTCAATTAGGATCTCAAGAACTTATGATTTTAGGAAAAATTGGAACCATATTTGAAATGTTATATTGGATCTCTTTCAAAGTTTCTTCTTAATGATGAACCAAATTGAAAGCATCCACATACCTGCGGATTTATATAGTTTATATACAATTGGCATATTATCTGAATGAGATAACCATTGTTGTAGGCTATCAATACAACAATATTGTACAACTGTTGCAAGTAGAGACGACCACCAGAGCGGCGGTGTGGCTCAACGGGTTAAGCGCTAGGAATACGCTCGCCACCGCACCTCTAATTACTCTGCGTGGGTTCGCAGGTTCGAATCCCATGCAGGGATGGTTATGTGCGAGAGGATTGCTGGACTCCTCGCCGTCGTTGGGTGGTTCACGCAACCGCTGGTCGGTTACGGCTTCCTCCACCACCAAGTCCATGCTTCCGAAAACAAACAATACAGTATAACTAACTAATCCCATACCCGACTTGGAATGGTAACCGGACGAGAGGCCGTGGTTCGCCATATGAATGAGCCGTCTTATCGACTTTCCTCTCCCCCCGGGATAAATATGTAAATCCTATCCTATCCTATTTGAAACTAGGTAGTTGTTTTCAGAATTTAAATGATCAAAATTACTCAGTTTTCAGTAAAAAATTTTCAATCAAATCTCACATAAATTATGTTTTTGTTACAAAATATACCAAGTCAGGATAAATGAAGTTTAAATGAAAACAACTAAACCGATATCTAAAATACCAAATATTATGGATATTTGCATCACTACCATTAAAAATAATATACCTGTGGCAGAATAACTCAATTGTGATTCCTATTACGAAACTGCTGACAATACCAAACACCATATGAAACAATGTACTTGAAAAATTTTCGTTGCAAGTAAGCAGTTATCAATTTCAGTGTAGACATGTAATACACATATATTTAATTTTTCTGTTTTGATGGATATGTAATACGAACACTTTCGGAGGGAAAATGATGAAATGGCATTTGGCTAACTGAAAAACACCTAATTCTTGAGTATTTTCTTATTGGATGGTAAGCGTGAAAAAAACACAGAAACATGATGGAAATTACAGCTTGACCAGACAAGCGACGTGCCTACGGCGACAAGAGCAGCTGACGCCAATACGTAAATCCCAACGGCTCGCGTACGCAGGCTACGTTAATTAACTTCGCTAACTTAGGAAGTCTCACGTAAATAGCTGACGACGACAATTATATATATGAGGAGTCTAAATTTAACAAGACATAGCGTTCTTATATGCACATAAGTCTCTCATTTTAAACGCCATTGAAGAGAAGGCCCACTGAGATTGTTCATTGGACGAAGGTCTCGATCGGAGACAACCCAACCAAATGACTAGATAAGAAAACGAATTCAAATTTTTGCAACGTCATCAAAACGATTTCATCTGTGTTTAAAGGATGAGCACGTGACACCTATTTTACTGTCTGTGGTAAAGTTTGTAAAGAATGCAAAACATCCTTTGAAAGTCGTCAGAGCGTTGCGGCCCGAAACGCGCTTGGATATTGTGTCTGAGAAAACATCGAAATATCAGAAATTACATAGTTGGCGCTGTACATTGATAGAGCAATTACAGTATTTCAAATTTCTCTCACAACTACACAAGAACTAATTGAAAACTAGGTAGGTTGCTAAAGCTAAACGATCGGTACCTTTCCGATTGGACACGAAAATTTATAACACGTGACTGTGTGGCGACAAAAGACACGTCGAATAAAAGACTTACGGTAAAACTATTGCAAACCACAACCCTTCACCCAGTTACCATCCTAGATCCACTTCTACCCATATTTTCTGTTCATTTTACAACTTTCTTAAAAGTGCGTGGGTTCTGTTTACAATTCCAGATGCCGGGGTTTACATGTTTTCGGGGGTCAAATGAAGCATTACAAAATTGTCTTGCCGCATTTACCACGAAAGCAAATCTACCAAACATAGTCTTAACTTGTTTGTCCTTATACGAATGGGAATGTATTATTATGAATTCTTCACTCACACTTGGAACAAAAATGATCAAATCGACTTATATTTTCTAGTAATTAACGTGATAAAAAATAGCATTCAAATTCAAACGATGGGACAAAGCTGTATTGAACATTAAGTACGAGTGGTGCTCCATGCTATGCGAAAGATCATTCCTGCAAATTATCACAAAATAATTACCACGCCATGCCTGTAATTTTACTTATTTTTTTAACAATGAAGTTTCACGTGATTTCCGAATTTTTGGACATATTAAATTCTGAAGATAAAAGGAGAAATCGATTATAGTTACGCCCATAGGTAAGGAGAAAATTTCGAGGCGCTATTTTTGCAGTGGCATTGGTCTATTAGGTTACGTTCTACGTGAGAATGCGGTCATATGGAAATCATGTCTCAAGAATTCAAGAATTGAATTTAGATTGTTTATCACTAAATTATGAATTACGTAAGAAGTGGTGAATAAAGGCGAAATTGAGAAAGTGAATATCCACTTAAAAGCGCAGAAATTCACATTTTTAATTATTTTGAGAATATACATATACTTTTGATTGGCCGAGCTCACCAATTATCTTGGGTCAATTTTCAAATTCGCAGTGCATTTATGTGAAAAAGAATGTCGATGAACGCTGTTGCTAAGTGAAGACAGTACCTCACAAAATTGGCAAAATAATTTTATTTTAAACTATTTGGTAATGTCGTAATTTGGTTACGGAAGACATTTTTACTCAAAAATTGAAAATAAGTCCAAGGAGGACGTTTTTTGTTGTCAATTATGTCCCTACGCATCCGATTCAAGCAATAACCACAATTCATGGAATAATCATATCGAAGAGGCGGTATACAAAACATTGCGCGAGGAAACTGACTGTATTTCTGCAATCTAATTTTATGCGAACATCAAGTTTGAAGAAGTTATAATAACATCAATATGAAGTTATTAAAATGACATAATTTTTGAGATATATTTCAGGATTTTTACACTTCAACAACCAAAACAAGATTCGTGTTAATTTTCTTATTATTTTTTCAATTGTTTCAATTCATCTCAAATTGTCCTATTCTTGAACGAATCATTTGCATTGAATGAATCACAACATGTGTTTTCGATTAGTCTGTTACTTTCGCCAGTGACCGTGATGAAACGCGAGGCAATTGCTCTGAAATTGCAGGATAAGCAAAGTATATATACAGTACATACAGGACGGGCCAAAATAGAATTTCTCAATGCGAATTTGCATTTAAAATTGACCGACGTAAAAAGAATATCGATTTATTAGGATGTGGTACTTGAAATATGCGGAATAAAATGAATGGTCCCAGCGTTATTTGATTGGTATAGAGCGATTTGTAAAACGGGGTAAACACCTCAAGCAGTAGGTTCAAATTGTAATTAAAAATCTGGTTAAAAACTGAAAACTAAAATTTAGTGAAATATATAAATTATTAAACAAAAAGAGTCTCCAACAGTTTAAAACAAGATTTAACAAAACTATGCCAAATATGCAAATAGGCTTCCGTCATACTAAGATACTTCCCTCGAGCCAAGGAAATATTAAATTTGTGGAAATTTGAAAATACAGATAACCAAAATAGGTGATTTACAAAAAAAAATGCTGACGTGTCCTTCTGGTTATGTATGAAATGGCCTTGGGGCTCGGTGAAATAATCGAGTAAAAGTGGGATATAAACCGGTAGTTAAAATAGGGATAAGATGTATAGTCCCAATAACCATAGTAATGGCTCCTTTCCGTAGTGTGCTATTGGGCACAGCTATTCAGCTATTACACTCGCCCAATACATGACAAAATTTGACGAAAATTTCAAAATTTACGGAATCGAGTCGTTTAGCTAAAAAAACGAGGAACGACGAATTGATTAACGACAAACCTCGTCAATATTTTTATTTCAGGAATATCATTTTTTTTTACCAGAAAGGCATTTTCAAAAAGTGAAATGCCTATCAAAAAACCCTTTGTAGTCATTATTATGACTAGGCGAGTATTTCACAAGTCTACTGCAAAGCGGAAGACAAAGAAAACAAGGGAAAACACCAAAGTGCACAACAGAAACGCGAAACTTAGAAACGGTGATTCATCATCAAGTAACACTCACGACAGTATTATTAGGTCAAGACTTATTGCGCATACGAACGCAATAACAGTTTCTAATTCTAATTCAGACGTCAAGAAGAAATGCGTTAGAATTGTAAACAACTTTGCATTCGAAATGGTAAAATTTCAAAGTAATAAATAAGAAAAAGTAAAAGGCACTGTTTTTGTTTTGCGACCATTGGAGTGATTTATAAACGACCACTTCCGATTGGCAAAATTCCCGCAATGGTCACCCTGGAGTTTAATAATATATCCACATTCCGGGCATTACAGTTTATTTCAACCCTAAACTTCCAAAATGGATTTCGATATTTCGAATCGAATATGGGGCATATAGAGCCCAAGCTCGTAAATTTAGTCTCTCAAGTACGTGGAAATCAGTATGGATTTTACTTATTTTTTGAACGCACTTCGTAATTAATATTTTGACAAGCAGACATTCAAAAATCATGAGGGAATTTCATAAATTTTTTAGCGGTTTCCTCCAAAACTGAGACCACAAGCGGGGAATTACATGTCCTACAAATTCGGCAAATGACAGAGAGCTATCCGTTTTTGGCTTACCAAACACAATCTGGGAATTTTGATATGAAAATCGACATGTCAGGACTGTGAAAGTGTGATACAAGACATTTAATTGAATCATTCGATATAGTCGATTTGATTCCTGCTGCCATGCCCCTAAGGTTTCAGCAAACAGATAGGTCGAAAGAAAGGAGCAGTCGATAAATACACCCTACTCCTGATCGTTCTAATTCCGCCAATGAGTATTTATCGCAGATTTCAGTTTCATAAAAAATGTAGTCAGTGATGTTTCGGATATTATTTCTTTTTGTGTTGTGAAAATGGTAATCAATCAAATTTACAAAATTTGCTGATATAACTAACAAAGAGCAAACATTCTATGCTATCTACAAAGGGTTGAAATCATGGTACAAACAAGTTGGTAAACGACCTTTGGAAGTATTTACATTTCCCTATGTTATTTACAACGAACACGCGTGCCATCGTCTCATGACATATCCGACATGGTATCAACTACAGGTATAAAAAAGTTGTGAATTTAACTATCATTTGAATGTAGTTCTAATAATATAGAACGTAACTTTGATCAAAGCACGGCGGTCAAAATTATTACTCGATAATGAGGTAACAATGAAGGGCGTTCCTGATTTGTGGCCAATGTATTTTAGGAATGTATTTTTTTTACGATTCAGGAGATCCTTGATTTACATATAAATTCATGTAATTTTACTACATCTTTTTACAAGCAGGCAGCATGCGATTTTTAATCATTAGCCAATGAAATAGACTGGTCCCGCGAGTGCATTCGTCATCGGTACGACCCCAGTCAGACATCAGAATGACCCGACTTTACTGATTTAGTCGGTCGATAATGTATGTATTCAGTCAAATATGAGGGCATCGATCGCTAAGACGTAATCCGTAAAAGACCATTGAATTGGATCTATAAAAAGATGCCACCAATATAGCAAATGTGGAAATGCGTTTTCTCGCAAAATGTTGTGACTCACCATTTTCATAACTTTAACCCAAAAAAGCTGTTTTGAAGAAATGAAGAAAACATATATCACTAGTTTTCTTCAAATTTTCGTGCATTGAGTTACTTCGGTAAATATCGTTTTCTAATTTGCATAGTACGGTAATGCGGATATTATTCACTGAAAACCGTATTATTTTACATGAATTACTCTGACGAGATACGGCCGTATAAGAGGTGTTGAATTAAAACTTAGACCTACTTTTGGTTTAAATCTACATCGCGAGATTGAAATTGAAATATATAGAAATGCTACCTCAGGGCAAAGCAAAAATGCGTCGTCAAAACAAAAGTTCGATCTAAATGCTACAAGGCAAATTAAAAGATATTTCGCCATGCCACACCACCACCAAGATAAACAGATAATATACGATAAACATCAAGCATTGTTAGCTACTATTAGAAGAAACTGCAAATCTTCAGGAATTTATGATGAATATTTTTGCATGCGTCTCTGAAGACCATATTTGGCGAATGAACATGTCCGCAGCAAATTCCTAATATACCTGATACAAGAATGTGTAACTTGCATTAGGAAGTATACTTCGTATGTATAGTGACAAGAAAAGCATTAAATACACCCTAGGCTTCGTTTGCCAAATACGATTTTTGCCTTATTCAGTTTGACAAAGAATTTTACAAAAATGTCAATCGAGGTCGAGATGGTGCAATACGATCAAAGTTCTGACGGAAAAAATGCGCGTACAAAAGATCGACCGTGTAAAACGTAAATGGCATTCAAACAAAGACTTCGTCAATCGGAAAAGTCATTTAAATGCTAAATGACATTCGTATTTTTGCTACACTGAATATTTGGAGTAGATTTTTAACTTCAACTAATTTTATTGAAAGCACTATTTTGCGGTATAAAATGCCATCTGAATAACCGCGATTCAGTGAACGCCCTTGAAAAATGTTGCAACTTTCAAACATTATTATTTTTCACTTTTTGCGATATTTTGATTATACGGCGCATATGAATACGTCCTTAATAGACTGGGAACAGCGCCCTTTGGTGGCCAACTTTCCTTCACTGATCACCGTATATTATAAATTTATGACGGAACTTTTAATAGTTTACGATTTCTTACATTCTACGACATAGAACTGAGTAAGCAATGTGTTCTCGTTCGCACAGAACAATTTGGTTTTGCTGCTAAACTGATTTTAATGAATCAAGAAATCAAGTTAATGAATAAAGTAATGGCCACCAATTGTTTTGATAATTCTCATTTAGTAGAAGCGAAGTAAAAGAGAAATGGAAATTACAGTAATGGCATGTAACTCCATGAATTAGGAATATGGATGGGTCTATTACTCTATTAGGCTGCCATGTAAACAGCGTGTTAGATTTCCAAAGCGGATTAAACGCAGTACAGTTATAAAGGACAAGCTTTGCATTACACTGATGATGACACGCCATCTATCCACCATTGAATTCCTCAACTGTGTTTGCATCTCCCCAAAATATTTCAAATCAGGTGAATTTAAAGTCGTAAACCGACAACGGGCGGGTTTGAATGAGAGTGAGTAATCATTTTAGAATCGGGAATAGTCGGAAATGACCGCAAAATAAACTTCCAAAAAATTCCAGCAGTGTGATTGAAAACTGATAAACGATATTGATATAAAATCAGGAGAAATGTCGTCTATTATAAACCAAAGAATGTGGAGAAAAGGCGCTACTGACTGAAATAAAGACGAATTTTGAGTTGAGCTGCTGACTTTCTGAAAACGAAAGAACTACAAACAATGACTGTGGTCACAATATCGCAAGAACAAGGAAAGTAAAAAAAAATTCAGGGACAAGCGTTTTCAATTTTAACTGTAAACAGTTATTGATGTTGTAATATTCCTTATGTATTGAAAATAGGCAAAAGCGATGTCTGGCCTCATTTACTGTATGGCAAAAAACGATAAACACCATATGCGACAAATAAACAAACAGTGGAATGTTTATTTGATTAACTATTACTTGGAATTTAATTAACATCATTCCGGAAATTTGGAAGACAGCGGAAGCATCATCATTTCCTCCGATACCGGTATGAAGGGCGGTTCCTAGGAATCGGTAAAATCGCGGTTAATTGTACTGAAAGATATTGGGATCACGATTTCAAAACCTCAAATGATAAAATCATCGCACCAGTAGCAAATGCGATTCAGCATTACGGTGCAAAACTTGGCTAATGCGAGAATGCTGTTGGGCATGTTGTATTTGGCAAATAATGAAAATTAACAGAATAGAACGCATTTAAGTCACCTTTTTGATGATTAAATAAAAGCGTGTATGGAGGTTTGGGGTTAAACTTTTTAGGGGTTGGTTAAAACGGAATAACTGCTGCTTGGAATCGCTTTATCTTCATTTCCTTCAGGGCTGGGAACCAAAGGGAAAAAATCATTTGTGTTTTCTTTTGAAATATAAGTTATTTTATAGAATTTGGACTATTTCAACTGATGATTTGCGATATCTTACAAAAAAGAACTACTTAAATTCTTATCGATCTGATTCCAATATTTGTTTCTTTAAAATCGACTGCTGATGTAAACATGGTGATATATAATGTATCCTAATTCAAACATACATGTTCATAGTGATGTATATGGCATTTACAACGTGTTAGAGGTAGCCTAAAAACCGAAGGCGATTCAGGTTGGTTTTATCTTTAATTTATCATGGCAATCACTCATTGTTTTTAGAAGACGACAATATAGCCCCAAGGATTCATATAATAGAATGCCAAATTAATTAAAGCGCGAATGCCAGTGAGATAATCATTTAGAAGTAAGTTTATAAATATTAATAATTCAAATGAAAATTATTGCATACCGTTTTCAAATTATGTATTTTAGAAGTGATGCATGTACATAATTCCGATTGATACAGAACTTCTAAATGATTTACCGAAATGAATGTAGCCGCGTTATGAAGTGGTGATTTAAAATAGAAAGCATATGCACATTGAAACAGCCGAATCATACGGTTCAGGCAGAACGCGATATGGTAATTTCAAAATTTGGAATATTACAAAATTTCGAAAATGCAAACGTTTCATGTCATCAGTGCATTCGAAAACCATTATTCAAGCGAAAATGTACACAACAAAATAAATATGAGAAAATTCGATGCTATTAAAACGATAAATAGCAACGAAAATAACAAGTGAGACAATAGATTCGGGTATTGAGTGAAAAGGCCTAATTGAAAAAAACCGAAAAAAAAGGAAATACCCATAGATTCGTGCAAAGCACAATCTCGTTAAAGAATGTTGTATTCGTATAGTTCAGTGTTATAGAATCATTTCGTGTTATTAATTTTGATTATAAAAATTCTCTCCAGGAAATTCATGATAATAATTGTATCAGTCAAAAATGACAGTCAAAATAGAAGATATTTTTTGGAAGCGTTTGATAGTTTGTAACTACTAAAGAACACATTACTCATTGGATTTAAAAAATTTCAACCCCTAACTCACAGTTCAGTCATAATGGACGGTATACGTCACTGCGATTACAATAAAAATTAGGAAATGGTCAGAGACATGAACTATACGAATACAATAACAGTGACCTGAGGATATCCTGAGTAACAAATACGGTATGAATCAACTATAAACGTTAAAGGGATGCAAATAACAGAATTCAAAATTAGAACAAGCACGCTGTTCAGAGGTTATTCTATGAACCGTCATGTCATGATTATTCATGTTCATTGATGAGTATTAGAACGTCATCTCAGGAGGTCAATCATAATAGAAATATCACGACTGAACCATATATGCAAAAGACAAAGGAAGTACTTCTCACCAGCCATCAACAGATGAAAAGACTGACACCATAGCATACAGGGCGTTTAATTCAGTCAATATCAACCGAATAGCATGTTGAAATTATACTTGCAACCAAGGGTGTTGTCGGTCGATTGGTACATTTGAAATTGGTGAAATAAATCTAAGATTTTATGAAAACTTTGGAATAGTTTCATTCGGATTTAAAAAATCTGGTGGCCAGACATAAAGTGGACTTATTTTTTTTCTGACAGTAATGAAATACAAAATCAGACTGGGGAATGTTCATCAAAACTATTGTGCATTACCACATTCAATATCTATCAATTTAATGATCAATTTCAATGATTTTAATCAATGTTTCTGTAGAGAATCTGCAGATTCAATTTACAGTCAGTTTATATTCTTTTTTCATCAGTTGAAATTATTATTTTAGAATTTTTGCTGCCTGCAACATGTACTTTTCCCTATTAAACATATAGACAATTCATAATTCCCACAAATGGCACTTCATATGCGGATGTCACTTGTAGCTCACAGTTGTACATTGGTCTGGTCGACGATCAAGTAGCCCTTGAAACCTAGCTCTCTGGTGAAGGGGAATTTGGTATGCTTAATCATACATGGTTCACAGACATAACCAAATTCGATAGTGGTAACCAAACATGGTCGAGTTTATGAAATATACACTTTTTATTGTACATTAGGTCAGACGCCTTTCTTTGGAAATTTGGAATCATTTTTTAAAAAGTGGCTAACTAGCCCTGTCATATGAAGATGAGGCTTATTTTAAAGGGCCACTTTCGTCAGACGACAAAACCGCTTTTTCACAAGACAGACGGCTATATGCGTCGGTAAACAAAGTGGAGTGTTTTCGATGGTCATTACGTAAAAATATCGACGACAAATGGGTTTGAAAACGAATATGAATTGTGTGTTTTGTCGAAAGCTGTTATGGTTCCGGATAGACAGAAGGGAAAATAAGGGTTTGGTCAAAAATGTCATTCATATGATGACGTCATGTTTTTGTATATGATGTATGAGCTTTTTGTGCATGCCATAAAATTGAAATCTCATGTCTAGTTAGTAAAGGTTGATATATACTCAACCACTCGACATGACTGTCATATTAGACAGTCGTTGCGTCTTGATGTTGTGATAGAACGTAATTTTACAATTTCATTAACAAATTTCCATCTATAATGGGGATCCTATTAACTAGAGTGTTGTGAATACAATCACTATTTGCTATTATTTACATATGGTGAATCAGCGAGTCTCAATTTACGAAGCGGTCTATATCAAGGGTCGATACACAACGACAACCTGCTAAAAAGGTCAAAATTTATTAGAAATCAATGTTTAGAATTTAGCAAATTCTTAACAAAAAACAAGCCATCTACATTCACAGTTATCATATTAAAATTCATCATTACGGTAAATATACAGCATCGATTTTAATAAGGACATCTGTTAAACCGGAATTTGTGCATCACAAACAGTATCAAAAACAAAGGAATATGTTTTAAATCTAAGTATCTCAAGGTGGTTTAAGAGATTTCGGAAATGCGCCTCGAGCTTTCGTTGGGCCGCAGTAGGTCTTAGGAAAAATATATACCGTAGTTGAAATATGTACTCTAGGTCTGGAGTTCAACTTGACAAGCTGATATTAGACACAAGGATTAGGTTGGGTAGTGACACTAGTATTGTTTGTTTAAGTTGATAAAAAAATCTTTTTATGATACTAAAAATTTTGTGGACCTAAGCTTTCTTTTGACGCTGAATATGGAAGAAAAAAAAAAGGTTGAGAACCACCGATTTGAATTGCTTTATGTGAAGCAACTCTGGCAGTGATAGGCAGAGGCAACTTCGTGATTTCTCACTTGTTTATTAACACACTATTATAATAATATGTGATATCGTGAAAATTATAAAATAGCTGGGAGGCGTTGGATTTCGAACAATACAGTCAAAGACGTAAATCGCACTAGAATGCAAACCACAAAACAATAATTAAATAAATAAATCACATTTCTTCGATTTCGTTAGGATTAAATTTTCATTTCAAGCGCTGTATATTCGGAAAGTTAAATAATTTCTGGCTCAAAAAACACTTCAAACATTACTAAATACTTAAAAATTGCACCTCCCCGGTTCCCAAAAATCTAATTTCGACATTTTACGGGACGAATTCTTAAAAACGACTTTTGCGTGAATAATTGCTCGATTTTACGTATCAACGTAATAAACAAAGCCACGGTATTGCCAACACCATTAACGACCACAATACACCACATTAAAAGCCAAGCCGACCTCCATTCAATAAAACATTATCCGTTCTAAAGGCAGGTTATTCTGAGAGACGTTATTAATATTCATTATAAGGAATAGGAATAGGTCAAATTATAGCACATTTAGGTCACGGACAGATGACTCTCGTTGGCACGACGTTTTGTATTGTGAGGTAATTTAGGAGTTGTTACGCAACACGCATAATAAAGTGATACAACACATTAACAGTAACAACTAT
The DNA here is from genome assembly GCF_964204865.1 of Styela clava. Taxonomy (NCBI): domain Eukaryota; kingdom Metazoa; phylum Chordata; class Ascidiacea; order Stolidobranchia; family Styelidae; genus Styela; species Styela clava. The sequence continues at coordinate 13,280,212 of NC_135258.1, read as the reverse complement.
TGGTTAACAAAAATTATCAAGGATTGCACATGGTGCCCAAGATGACATGTTTTATAAAGCTTCGAGATTCAAGGATGCCCAAAACCTAATAATCTACTATTCCGTATACATCCAGAAATAAAATTTCCGAAAACAGAATCTCGAATATACTCAAAAAACGAGTCCTTTTCAACAAAGAATATACGAAATTAATTTATATTCTAATTTGGAAATGCAAGAAAGCTTGAAATAGACAGTTATTTATTTGAATTTTTTTAAATTTTACATTTTCTAGAAAATAAATGGAGGTGCTTCATGGCATACTGCGAGGCTTCAATACTTAAAATTGATAATTTATCAATTTATTCTTACAATTAATATCGAATCGATTAGAATATTGTATTCCATTTGCACGCTTTAAGTATTTACTCATTGCAAGATTTTAATCTGTTTTAATGTATTGCTCTAATCGCCATTTGAATAATCTCCTCTCAATGGCTTAATGGGCTGCAATATAGACAGCAGGCTTAATATCAAGGGTAGCTACAAAATATGAGTAATGTCATTCGAAAACATAGTGTACATAAACGCTAGGGACTGGTTGTATGTCTTTGTTTCCGTGTTAATGAAGAAACTAATATAACGTAGCAACGGCAAAGCAGGATCGTTGACGTTAATAATAAGCAGGTTGTACTGTAGAAACAAGACTTGGTAAATTATAGGCTGGAGTACATATGATCCAACGGTGATATGTGTTTTGGCCTGTAGTCTGGACTACAGTAGTAACCACAGAGAGTATCGCCATTCGAAAATAAATTCGCCATAGCAAATTTGATTACACACACATTCGCAAAGCTCGGGTTTTATCAAATCTCAAACTCTACATATTCGAATCGAGTGAGGTGATTTTCAGCAGTATGGAGGACACGTATAGTGCTGTTTTTCTTTGTAAAGGTTCGAAATAGCTCAAAAAATGAAAAAAAAACGAAACGACGCTGACCTTAAGATAATCTGGTAATATGGCACCAGATAAGAAACTTGACTTGAGTAAAACTATAAAGTATATATAATGTTACTTCTTTTATATAATAAACACAATACTATCAAAAATCGCGTATTACGAAACAAGAGAAAACGACAATTTTTCAATAGATCGCAATTATACGATACTATGATAGGTATAAACGGCGACGTAGAAATGTAAATTACCTTAATTGTATACCACACTGGCAATTTGAATAATGAAAAATATAATTACAGAGGGCAATATCTCAATAATAGAAGCCGTTGGAAGGCATCCGTATCGCGGTAGTATTCGCATTTTATCATTATTCAAGGATAAATCAGTTAGAAAATTTCTGAGATGGGCACTTGCCCCTCAATGAGAGCGAGCTTGATATAATCACGAAAATGGGTGTGGATTCGTAAACTATTTTTTAAAAGGATTGTCCAGTATTATTATAATAACGCACAACAACTCATTCTGGCATTCGTGGCCCGCCTTATATCCAAACCCAACGAATGGTCCATATGGTTTATCTTATATTTGCATAAATAATCAATTTATATCCAATTAAGGTTATTCCGTGACGAATAACCTTACATCAAATTAAAAAAAAGCCATTTTGAAACTGAAGAGAGGCTGGTTGCATAAATCACCACAAACCATGAAGCGTTCTCTAATTCAAATTTTTGGAATAACGCGGCAAGAAAAAGCATATCTCATATCAAAAAAGCGTCTGTAATGATCGCAACAAACAAGACAGAAAAAAACTCATCGCATTGTCACATCACGAGGGAATTTCAAGATTAACGAATAATGATTTCATTGTGTTCGACTGGTCAATTCGTTTCTATAACTAATACAGCGAGATTTGGCGAAGTTTGAATTTAACGTATATTGTTTACTGCCATAAATCGAATGTTCAAGCGGTTTTGAGTGTGGAATATTAATATGGTATACATCACATAAAAGGACAGGCTTCCAAAGACAGGCTCTCAAAAGGGGTTGTGCGTAATTATCAGAGCAAAAATAAAATTTATTTTATTTTTCAAGTCTCGAGTATAAAGTAATAAAAAAATGAATAATTGAATTGACCAGACGTGTCCATCCCAATGGGTGGTCGTCTACTCTAGACAGAAATTGCTGAATTTCAAAGCATTCCATCATTTCCATGTTCTGGTGTGACTTGAAAAAAATACTGTGTTGAACTGTTTGGGAAATATAATCGAGGTAACACTGAAATTGACTTTGTTAATTTAAAAGTATACGAGGCTGAAATATAGCACATAGTTCGCAACTGGATAAGAATAAGCTTATCCATGAAAATTTAGCCTTCGGCAATTCAACGACGAGAACGCAGACTGGCGGATTGTGTTGTTTATGATGTGGTCTGGGGAAAATTCCTATACATAGCAAGAATGGTGATTTAAAATGGGTGGTAAATTTCAGAAATGTTGGTGTTTGATGACAAAGAGATAACAACGAATGTTGCGTAAAAGCTGATTTTGTACCACACACGGATATAAGAAATAAAATCGTGTAGCAGACTAAATTGATGGTTATTTACAAAGGGATCTTCTAACAAATATTATGTCAGTCAAAGTACAAAGTAGTCACAAGGCGAACACGGTTATATACGAATCATGCAGCACTTGTTGGATCATTGGATAATCCTGCCATTTATATCGGTTATCAGTATAAACCGATGGATATTAATATTGAACATGTCGGTGCACCCTAACTATAGTCCAATCTAATTTGCCACTTGTAAAGTATTTGTCGCAAGTAATTTGACTAGACTCATCCCAGTTCAAATCGGTATAACATAAGATCAATCAGATAAGTCTTAACCAACTATCTGCCAGGTAAATTTAAAATCGGGTGTTGGCTACCACGTATTGCCATAACTAAGTTACATAGATAGGCATGACGGATATGTCGATGACCTTTCAGGCCGACATACCTTCACGGATGATTAGAAATAGAACTACAAAAGACAGGAGGGACATCATAGACTCTTACCGAAACGCACAGATGGTAACGTTGAGAGAATGATTATTTTCTTTTTTTCTTATAATTTAGTATTATAGTATAAATTCACTAGCAAAGTGAAAATTGTTCGAAAATCGTTCGACCAATCAATCCTACACATAAATCCCACTTTATGAATATTGTACCACAATGTACTGGCCCGATATCGGCTTATGTTGAAATGAGTTTTGAATGTGTAAATAATTTCGTTTCGGAGTCGAATCTGACCTCGCAAAACTTGACATAAAGCCGTCGTTAACATAAACCTCAAAAAAATTTCGATTGGCTAATTCTTCCAAGCATTTTTTTTTGAATGGCTGTTAAACCGACAAGAAACACTCCTGCTTGTAAAGGGATAGATTCTGCTGGAATCTTAACTTACCATTTCTTGCAAAAGGTGGTGTTCCTCCTACGCCGTTTTCTGATCTCAGAATGTCATATAATTGCGATTCTAAGCTTCCCATATGCATTGTATCGACCGGACTTCTCTCTTGTAGATTCTGCAAAAATAGAAAAAATAAAAATTTAATAAAAGCTTTATCTGATTTCATCATCAAGGACTTCCCATGGCAGCTCTATACACCTGGTGACAGCCAAAGCCAAGTGACAAATAGCCACACTTTAGGTGATACGTACGTCCAGAAATCCAAATCAATTTCTACTTTATCGAAACTATATTTAGGTTTAACACATAAGCAATACCAGTTGCAAAGCTACAATCTCTATTACTGAATTAGATAACAGTGCATTAATACTTTGATTTTTAAATACATTCAAAATGTCTGCTGTAGCCCACAATCAATTATTTTGGTGATTAAAGCCTGGTCACATGGATTTGATTAATTTATATATGACAACAACGTCGGAACTTAACAGGTTCGAGAGATGAAGTACACACAATACATGAACTAAAATTTACGTGAAATTACAAGGTCAGTGGCACCATGATAGATAGAAATTTGAGTGAAAAATTGATGCAATTATGATGCGTCGAAACGCCAGTTTGCACATGCATAATGCAAACCATCAAATTATGAATTAATTTAGAAAGACGTTGAAAGATGCTCGCATAATTTGCTATTATCAAAAAATACTTCTTTAAAATTCACCAGTAAATGGCAAAACTACAGCATTGGTTAAGTACATGATCAAGCATGCATGGTGCTTAAGTCATGTCGCATCATTATTCTATAAATGACCAATCATAAATGCGGAGATATTACAAACGGTTCCCGTACATTTGAACCCACGACAATTGCACCTGCATATATTGCACCTATGGAATTTTTTTTCGTTTTGCGGATATTTGAACCCCTACTAACCCTAACCCATGGGTTTTGGCCCGTATATAAATTGAACCCGCAGATATACACATGGGTTCAAATGTACGTGGGTTCAAATGTACGGTCACCATTACAAACGCATCGATATTTCAACAGTGTTCCCAATTTGATAACGGATCAAATTTTCCAATTGGAGTGAACACTGGCCTGAAGTTCACATCGTGGTCGGTCATAGGTTATTCGTTAAAAGAATGGCATTCTCGTCTCATACATTATGGATAGCTAACTTGCTATCTACTCGAGAACCATCATCAATATTAGAAAAATACACATGCTATGGCATTAGAGTTTACCGGATGAAAATAAATTTGCTATTCCGGTAAGTGTAAACACACTGATATCTAGCTTTGAAACAGAAAATTCCCTCATGACGATTTTCGGTCGTTATTATTGTTGCGTGTGATGTAGAAACGAAAGACATATTATTAATGTCATCTTTTCATATAAACGGTGAAAAATGAGAAACGCGTTTAAATAACACGATTAAGTGGACAAGTCTGATAAGGCAAAATTTGGGAATAAATAGGTTATGAAAGAAATCGAAAATTTCAGGTACTTCTATATCTATCTACACTCAAGTATTTTCTTATGTGTAAAAAAAGATAGAAAAAATAAGCCCGTATGTTTATGATTCCGAAGTAAAATTGGCTTGCTAGCTTCATTTCGAAAAAAATCTAAATAAAATAGTCTAAAGTTTAAACATTCTATTAGTTATTGGGGTGCAAAATAGTTAGTAGACTTCGAGCACTATAGGGAAGATCTAAATTGAAAAGATCAGGAAATTCTTGTATGTTTTTAGACGCTTAACCGTGATATGCACTTTCAACAGTATGATTGGTTTACTATAAAATCAGATTATTTTTTTTTCGATTTTAAGCAGTGTTTTCTCGGCGAACAGTGCTTCTGCTAAGAAAACAATACCACGATATCTGCCGATATAGTAGTACCATAGTACTTGGAAACTGGCCACTTCTAACGACAGGCTCAACACACCTGTACGTGCCAGAAATAACAACAATGGCAGCGTTTTAACGTCATTAGAGGATTGTCAAATCAACATGAAAATGGTGGTGACAATGCCCAAAACATTAATAATCACTCATATCGAAAACAGCTTAAACGTAAATTTAGAAATTCTGTCTTCGGAACGGGGATCGATAATTTGTGTTTTCTGTGTCATTGGTGTTTCATTATAACGGGTAAACTTGCCACGGTGATTCGATTGATCTATTTTGAGAAAAATTCCTTTTCTCAAAGTATAAATTTCAATATAGTTCACGGTATATAATCAAGTCCATGTCAAATAATTCATTCACGGCCAAAGAGTATACCTATATATATACATACAAAGTTAGCGTTAAGAAATAATAAAGTGAAAATTTGCAGAACCAGTTTGCTTCGCGCAACCAAAGCACAGAATGGATGGAGACCCACAACGGCCACAAGCTCCCAACGGATCTCGATATGAATAACAGAAAAACAAATTAGTATATAGTATGGACGCTGTAAAATCAAACATTATTTATATCTATCGGGTCAAGATACTCGAGACTAACTACATTTCCTTGGCTATATGCCTTATCGCAAGTGGATCCTTATGCGTATAACACTAGGGGATGCTGTAGCAAGCATAAATGTGACAATTCTATTTGATTCAAGAATCTTGCTGCCGACTAACACAAATGTCTTTGTGTAACGTTTCGTTTGACCGAGGTCTGTTTCTGTAACGTTTCAGAAATGTATTTTACAGCAAGACTCTTAAATCAAGTATTATTTACATCAGTTTTATAGTGCATTGTTCTGACACTCAAATCGGAGCAGAGGGGCACGTACATGGCGGATGACACACAGTGACTATTCGTACCACACAACAACAGTGCGAAATTGTTAAAGAAAATCGCGCCTGGTGGTGGTGGTGAGAGGAAGCACTATATCCCTCAACGCTTGAAATCCATTGGCGTTCCGTATTAAATCCCAAATAAAAACACTCAGAACCACTTTCACAATATACTGACACGGATCAGAATCCGGTTGTGACGTCTTTTGAATCTTTATCAAAATCGATAGCATCACTCATAAAAATAATTTAGGTTCAGGTATAAAGGCCAGTTTGAAAGGCAAATCGCCACGTGTATGATCTTGGTTGCAAGAGAGAACCAAGCTTGTCCGACAAGCATGTGTGGCATACGTACCGTAGTGATGTCCTTAAGCATAATTATGAAGAAGACCAATGTTCCCGAAAAATAATTATTTTTATATGTAAATATTCATCCTGAGTTGACAGCAGAATAATGATATCATGTAATGCAGGGAAGTACGGTAATTGTTTTCAAATTTTTCTTATTTTTTTTTAAATATTCGAATATTCGACTTCGCCAGAATTAAGGTTTCCAATAAAACATCACATCACTCGAACGTGTAACATCAAACCGAATTATACGGACACCGCGTGCCAAAGCTTACTTCACTGCCGGATCAAGAAAGAATAACTAGATTTACCAGACGAAATATATCTTGATTCGCGTAAGATTAAGCATGTGATTAAACTATGGTCTCGTGTTACAAATTTACAATTTATGTGTAATAATTGCAGATAGGATTATAAAATCAACGGTCAGCGATTAATTGGTCAAAGTTTTATGAGATAATCGCCATTATCCGATATTCCGAAACAATTTGTCCAACAATATTAATTAGTACAAGACGGTAATACGGTTTTAAAGTCACATGAGTATGTTATGATGAATTAACTCATTTAGATCCGTAGATTAATCGTTTTGTTTTACGGCACCACTCCGAAACAAACTTTGCCAAATGCTTACGTCAGATTCGTACATATTTATGCGTATAAATTCAAGACACCGTACTATGCAGCAAATTCCCTTTGATACAAGATCATACAAAAATATAAATGATGATATGATAATAATACATTTAAATATTCAATTTGTAATACTTAAACTATACCCACAAAAATATGACTTCCTTTGTAAAAATACACCATGAATTAATGCGAAGCCAACGTCACTTGTTGAAGACGATCTGCATAAGACTTGCGTGAAATAGGAAGTGTAACATCCGAATGAAAACACTGTGGTGTATGTGGCGGATACAGTACTTGATAAAAACAACACAGCTTCGTCAATAGCACACCGAAATTACTATTTACTAATATAGTATACTAGTAAAAAACTTGTATTTACCACCACAAAATTACTTTTCAGGCCAATTTTGTGTACGAATCAGAATCCAGTTGTTAGTGTGAATTGCAGAACTGTTGTTTATACATGGCACACCCCCGTTTCAAATCGAACACCATGTTAAATCACGAACAAAAATGTTGTCAAAACCAGTTGGTTGGTATTTCGTTGATATTAACTAGGAAATTCAGAATAAGATGCAAAATATGGACAAATACCTTTTCAGACTATGGATAATGTAACAAACTTCCAGTCGATAGCATACTTCGTTAAAAAAGAATCGCTTTCTAAATACAAGTTATCCGGTGGAAATCAATACTAGTTGAAATCTTTCGCCTGCCAAGTATGCCCAATTACAAACTGATCGTCGGAGGGCACTTTATATGTTGCCCATACTCGGCACCAGTTGGAGCAAAAATGTTTGAGCTAATTCAAAAATCAATAAACATAAGGTTCAATAACTCGTTTGAATTTAATGCCACAGATGTAATGAATGAAAAACTCGCTATTAGAACACGACCTTGTAAATCTAATTGCCATAGATTAGAAGGTTCAGAACTTACGATAAAGGGAGAAAGCAGCTTAAATTTATAGAACGCTTTCCAATGTTAGAAATTACTATCTTTATTGATGATGGTAATTAATTTTGCCATGAGAAAACACAATTTCAATACGCGCTCTTTGAATGGCAAAGCAAATCGTAATAAGACAGTTGGACAAAATTAGGGATACATAGGCGAGAAATGGCGAAAATCAAAAAACAAATTCCTTAGCGTGGCACTGAAATAAAAAATAAAAAAGTGTTGAAAAGGTGTCTTGCCATTCATAGTTAAGAGTAGATTCAACTTCTTTTGCGTAGGAATGTATGTATTGTATATACGCCCGAGGGTGGCTAAAGAACTTCTAACCAAGTTTCGTAACATCAAGCGAACGAAGTTCATTATATATATTTTAGAAGTACGCAAATGTCTTTGTTGTAAGACAGAGGTATTACCACAATGAAGTAAATTCATCAAAATTTTATTGTAACAAAACTCGTTTAACAAGGGCAATATTATTCAGAGACCTTCGTACGTGTATCGACAGAGTATACCAACCTTGGATCATATATTACTAATCCTTTCCTATATCAAATTCAGTAATACATACTGCATATATCTTGGCGGCGATATGGACCATGTTAGCATTATGCTTGGTATTTCATTAGAATTATAATAAAAACGCCTATTTTAGAATGTACATCGTAATAATAATTCATAATAATACAAACGTCACGGTAAGCAATGCTTGAATTTTTGGGCATGAAACACCCTATTCCAGGATCGGGAAAATGTATAAAAAATCCCGATTTCTGTGACAATTTTGTGTTAAAAATTGAAAATAAAACAAATCTCGAGATGAACAGCAAATACATAGTAATTATAATTTAAATTGACCAATAGCCTCTTCGACGAGTCTGTAATACCGTTTAAGTACCGGTAGGTATTTTGAAAATAATTTTCATCTGTTTGAATAGACAGGCGATAATTTGCCGAATTAAAATAGAAAGCACTTGTACTTAGGTAAACGCATCTTATGTACTTACCAAATAGATAAAAGTAATTTGAGCAAATTTCATTTCTTAAGATAGAACAAAAGTGCAGAAATACAACTTCATAAGCCCGCCGGATGAGATGACGTCAAAAGTATCCAAACATGGACAAGAGGAGTTATATATGGAAAGACATTATCATAAAGTACATTAATTCTTCTCCCTAAGAAAAGCTCAAAACAGCACTGTCGATTAAGCATGGCGGGGATATAAATCTCGTTAAATACAAATTATGTTTGGGAGTATAACTATTGGGTATAGTTTCACCATTACAAGCAAGCAATCCCAACGATGAATCAAGTATGAATGATTGATAATGAGATTCTGTTCAACAATATAATGTACAACATTGCGTTATTAAGTACACAAAGAATAATACATACCTCATAGCATGTGGTTATTAAATAATCGATAAGGCAGCGTATGTTTCACGTACGAGGGAATATCACACGGTAGCATATGCGATATTTCAATGCTTTATCGCAATTTCTCACGTGATCACGAAGACAAAAATTGAGAATGACAATTAAATCTTTTACGATCTTTCCAGAAAATGATGGCGACACATACATGGTGTCATAACGTTCATTATAAAATTAGAAAAAATAACATTAATGTGATTGGTGCAACTAATGATGTACATGTAAATACGCGTATCAAATGAGGTACAAAAAACAATTATTAAAATAAAACAAACCAGGTTAAGATATATTGTGAACCGACTTCATGACAAAATATTGATTGTAACAGGGCTTTATGACAACTGACTGAATCGAAATGCTATTTGCTTGGATGAACAATGATGCAATTGTGTTATATTATCATTTAATAAGTATCAGTCAAAGAGATGTCAAAATTAAGCCTTTTGAATAGTATGTTATTCCACTGCTAAAATGCCTTCGGATCGACTAAACCGCAAGGAATCAATAGCAATGACTATTCAAAGCGACGAACGACCGATGCAAACAGATGAAGTGTTATCTATAAATCGCGTATCAGAATTCCAGATGTCATTTACCTGCCTAATCGATGCGACAGACAAGGTCGGATGTTTTCAACGACGAAGTTGAAAGCGTATTGATGTAAGGCAGAGAAAATTCGAATCAAAGGTTGCATGATAACACATAGTCGATGCGCGACCAAATTCAATGGAACGAAAATTTGAGCAATCCGAAACGTAAACCCATTTTCAATTTTACATGTTTAAATACATTCCCAAATGATATAATATAAACGTATACAAATAATTTGGGCTGACAAAACAAAAACATTTAAGGAATTACATACGAACAAGATTGAGTGTAAACGTAATGAATTTAAGCGTGATATAGCTACAATTGTGGAAATAACAAATTTTTTTTTAAAGCGCCTGGGTCTCCAGGTGGGCCACACATGATTGCATGCTAGTTTTTCCTCTTATGCAGATGCTTAAAACTTATTGTATATTGTTATATTTGGACGATTATGGAGCGACGTTTTATAAGCAACACATTTATTAAACACTTGCGAATGATTTATTGTAAAAACGACAATATCTTTTAAATGGACCTTGCTATAAATATAAAACATTAAACTACCTGAGAATGGCTTCAAATCCATAACGGACAAAAAACTGTGCTTGCGTCGTCGTAGGCCAATGTAGCGTCCTATGGGGATACGTTGTACTGTATTGGTTAACCATAATGGCACACGTTGTCTGAGAAAACACCTACATACAGCTAACAGCAGCTGTCTAACCATAGGGAGATGGTCAATACATTAGAGAGGTGGATGACGTCATCATTAAGAATTCTTCCTGTTGGGACTGAATGAATTAACGTCTGACAGAAATTTGGATAGGACGGTCGGCGGACGAATTTAATCCACTTTATTTTAATACCATGTGATGTTTAAAAATATAATAAACATGACCATTGACCATTTATCAATGATTATCACAAAATGACCGATTTTTATAATGAAAAACAAATGCAGGACAAAGCTTTTTATGAGACAATTTGATGGATGATGTTGAAATATATACATACTGTGTATGACTAATACACACAACAACATTACTATCTTGTAAGCTAAGCAATATTAGGTAGGCATCAGCAAATCTTAACATGGTAGTATAGTCATGTAAATTGTAATAAATCGTATTCACATGACTATTTCACACTCAACTGTAAAGAGATCAATATGTCATACAATTTTGCTTTATTACGAGACCTATGCAATAAGGCAAATGCAATTATATGGCATATTAATAATGCTTGAGGGTACATAAACTTATAATGAACAATGAGTCATCTACAATTTACACATCCAAGATAAATTTTGCCCTAGCAATCAGTGTTTTTCTATGTCAAAAAAGGTATTAAGAGCAAATAAGCATTTGTTAATGGTGATAGCTGTTCCTGCGATGCATTAAAATAATCATTAACTATGATATCATAATGGTTTGATACACATGACATAATGTATGCATTGTGCAAAATGATAGGAATGCGGAACAGTAAATTTTATGTTAGCTTATGTGAAATTATGAGTCAGCAGAAATGTAGAAAAACAGATTAGGTAATGCTGATCTATGATTTTTAAACAGATCATGTGATATGATAAGATAAAAATACATAACCCTTTGTCATGCCACATTAATGAGGAAAAATTAACCAGAACACACAGGACAGAATTTAAAAGAGGAAATTAACATGAAATCAAGAATATTCAGCGATCGACTAAGTTTTAAAACTTGGTAATATATACCTCAAAAAATATGAATGCATGTGAAATTCTTGTGAATAACAGGAATAATTACCCATTGAACAACTTAGCACCCAAAAAGAAACCACCGAAATAAGGCCACTCCTAATTGTGATGACACAATACACACAGGTAGTTACATCCATTAGGTTTGAAAAGGCCTGTACAAGATCAACTAGAAGTAATCGAAACCACAAAATACTTCCAACTATTACATAGAAATTCACCTAGGTAATCAAATTGTTTGGCAAGCGAACATTTCACACATGGAAGCACATGATCGTGAGAATTGAGATACCGATGAAGTAGTTTCACTATGGAAGCTTATCAAGAAAAGAAAGAAGTGAACATAAAAATAGTGAAATAGTCTTATCAGAACAGACATATATTACACCAAAATCAGCTCTTTTTGAATTACCATACAGATAGAATGACAGTGCATGATGCTGAAACAAATGCTACAATCTTTTATATTGGCATATTTGTTTTTTGATATGAAGAAATAATGAACAAACATATGCTAACAATTCACATTTTTGGGTATATATTCATTTCCAAAACAAACAACCTTATTGTATGCAAAGTTAGGTATTATTCTTGAGAACTAAGGTTCATCCTTATACCATTTTATTCCCAAGCAGATAAAAACAACCATATCAAAGAAATTAAGACATCATTGTTGACATCGTATTTAGAATACCACTGTATCAATAAGGAGAGTTGAACATAGAACAACCTATTTAGAAATGAATCAACTGTTTAATTTATTGCGCAATAGTGACAATTCAACATGATCCATCATTTCTAACAAGACAAGACGTGAAACAAGCAACTGTTGAACAGATAATAGCAATGGTGGTATCATATGCCGAATTCAAGTCAATGACAGATACAAACATCTCAACTATGAAATATGGCTTCAAAAACAGTGAGAAAACAAGCAGAGTGACAGCACAATGTTTCAATACAAGGATTATTGATTAGGGCACTCGGTTGCAATATGGCGACCATGATGTAATATAGATATTCTGCTGAATCTGGCGCCGCATAGGCCAAATAAAATCATGCCTTAAGGACACTGTCTATGCATAGCCCATAATTAGGATGTATGAAATATATGATTTCCTCATTCGACAGAAATTAGTTTCGTAATCAAGTAAAGACAATGACTTTAAGACAGTAGACAGTTAAGGATTGTTGCCAATAAGCATTCACAAGATCTAACAGTATGAAATTCAAAATGTTAAGAATAGTGTATTCTAAACATTGTAATTTATATTTTATTCTTGGAATTTCAATGTGATTTTATGAAAATAAGAAACCGCATAATTGGGGCAAAATTACAACCGCCAGATCTTGAAGACTGCATTATAAGAGTCACAGCGAAATGATTACCGGTAGTTGTAGAGGCAGTGTAAGTTAATAACAATTCAGCCTAGTCACATCATAAAAATGAATATGATTGATATCCATTTCCGCCATGACTAAGGTATATTCTCGTAAAGGTATTTCAAATATGTATTATCATTCATCAAAAGAGTATATTTGTTGTCAGACATCGACATAGCCAAAAACTTCAAAAAATTGCTTCTGAGAACCTACTAGACTATTTCATTAAAAATCTATTGATTCTGCTTATTGATCTTTTTTTATTACAGTTTGTCTCGAATAGCTTGTGAACTTTATGACTATTTAGGACAGAAACACTTCTGTCACACAACCAGAAAAGATCTCTATAATATATAATTTTTATATACAGACAAGCATGGGGAAAGAATAAGACCAGACTATCTCAACTTAATTCGAAACACTCAGAAAGATGCGGTCTAGCATTAAAAATTAAGCAGAAGTACAAACAATATAAAAGCAATATATATATATATATGATATATATTCTCTAATTTGATTTCTGCATATATGATACTAACAAATACACATTACTGGAATATTTAAAAAATAAAAAAAATAAAAGACTCACCGATAACAAGTTGTTAGCTGGTGATGGTTCTTCTCCGGTAAGTTTAAAAAATGGGTTATCATCAATGGATGTCAGTGGTGGCACTTGAGAGCCGCTGAAGCCATTATATTTGGTGGGAGTAGAAAAACTACGATTGAACTTTGGAGGAGCGATCACATGATTTCCCATTGGCGGTTTCCTGCTGTTGGGAACACCATTATACGTGGTGACTCTACCACTCGGGCTGAAAGAAAAACAGAAAGTGTTTAAGGCTAAATGAAAATTTGGTAAATAAAAATTGCAATGACCTTATACAACTATAATATTTTGTGCACAAATGTACTTGGGAATTTCAAAATAGGAGAAAGAGTAATGGGATGAAATATGAATGCTTGAAATATACCAAAACTACCATCACTTTGAAGCGACAAAACTTGATTTGGTTTGGCCGATTGTACTTACAAATTTGATTCAAATGAAGAGAAACTTCAATATCTTGTTAAATAAAATCTCAAAGTTTAATTTATAAGAGCAATCATAATGATAAGCTAAGCTCAGACGTTACTGAGTTCAGTTAATACTGGTTCCATTTTTGCTAGCAACAATGCCAAGCAAGAATTAGTAATAATTCTGAAATTATCATTAACCTGACAAGTGCATCAAACAATGCCAAAATAAAATACAAACGACAAACCTATTGCTGTGGCTGAGAGAATTGAACAAAGTTGAATTGTTACGGACAGCAGCATTGTTATACATATTGTTGGCAAGATTGGCTTGTCCACTGCTCCATGAAGAATAACCTGGCCCTTTAGGCATTCCCATTGATCCTTAATTAAATGGTTTACTCGTAACAAACACAACAATACAAAAAAACACAATTCTGATAATTTCAAAACAAACCATCTTCAATGGTAGAAAGGCCGCTGACCGCAAAGACCACAACGCTGCACTGAATAAGATATCATTTTTTCACATGGGAAGGGAAAGCTGATAAGACTGTTTAATCAAGCGGTGTGCCATGTACAAATACCTCTTGCCAGGTTACCAGTCCATGTCAGATATGGGATTTGTGTCAGATGGATGGACTTCATAGTAGAGAAAGCCAGAACTCACTAGCGATTATGTGAACCACCTTATGGCAGTGAGGAGTCCAGCACCCACATAATTATGCCCCACAGAATTCAAATCTGCAAACCTACGCAGGATTATCAGAGGTGCAATGACAAGATTATTCCCAACACTTGATGAACCACCCGCCAGAGCGGTATTTGCTGAACAATGATATTTAACGATGCAATATTTTACCATTTCAATTCATTTCAAATTATGTTAATCAGAAAAAAAATAGTAACGATGCAATATAAAATGCATTCAAATCACCTTGTTGCAAGGAAGTAGATCTATGCAATCCAGTATGCATTGCTTGGTTGAGCATATTCTGATTTCTACGCATTGCAAGCTGTTGTTGGAGAGCCTGCAATTGAGCTTGTTGTTGTGCGGCATTAGTCGTTGGCAATCCACCAGTATTAAATATTCCAGCTGAAGATAAATTTGGAATTCCCTGTCCACCGGCAAGACCATTCAAAGCTGCATTTTGTTGATTAGCCCAGGCAGCCAATTGCTGTTGTTGTTGTTGTTGTTGAGCTTGTAAAACTTGGTAAATGGCTTGTTCGGATAACAAACCTTGGTCGTCAAGAGGAAGGCCAGCTGGATTTGACCATATTGAACTCATGTTTGGAATACTAGCGCTTGGCGAAGAAGTGGGATTTTCAGGAACACCATTGAGGCCGAGATGAGCAGAACCAGCGGCATTTGCTTGTTGTAGCATATCCAAAGCATTAGCATTCGATGTCAACCCCATTTGTTGCAATTGTTCAAATGAAGTAATACCATTCGCACTATTCAAAGCCATATTGAGATCGTTTTCAGCATTTGAGGTCAATCCTACACCAGTATCCACTTGACCATCAATAGTTGACGGGGCAGTGACGGTCACACCAAGGTTGACCATCGGAACAGGACTCACTGCACTCACCTCAGTATTGCCAACCAACTTGTTGTTTGGAACAATGAGAGAATCACCAGATTCATGTCCATTCATTGCACTTATCTCCGCACTTGATAAGCTTGTATTCAAGCTAGATGTTCCAGAAATCGAACTGCTGAAATTGATAGGACTGGTTGCAGAACTGACAGGACCAGTACTTTCTGTATTGCACTCACTAACCGGTGAAAAATTTCCAATCTGGGCTGATTGTGGTGATGTAGTTCCGGGAGTTGAAGTGCCATTCATACTTGCACTAACATGCACAGGAGGATTCGTCATAGCTTGCAAATGGAAATTGGCCATCATCTGTTGTTGTTTTTGTAACTGCAGTTGCTGCATGATTTTTTGTTGGTGGGCAAGATCCATACCTTTTCCACCATTTGGTGCAAAAATGGCCTGACTTTTGCCGTTCGGGAACAAAGGTGTGAATGCAGAATCACTCATCGTAGCCATCTTATGTTGGAAGCTACAATAACCAGATCTACATTCATACAAGTTCTACAATTCTTTTGTTTACAGCAACCCTTCACTTGTCTATATCTTTGTGCAAAAATATTTTATGTTGAAAATCTTTTAAATATTTATAGCAATATTTTAGCGTAGATAAGGCTATAAAATACATGAAATATGAGAGGATAATAACAATGACCCCTTCCTATTAACGAGAAAATCAAGTATGTTGAAACTCATTTATTCAGATACACTTTACATATGTTTTAAGTTTGCTCTTTATATCGAATTTCTAAATGTATCTGTCATATATCCACTGGCATAATAGGAAATTGAGTAGAAAATGTGTCAGTGCCAATTCACCTAGAATAGGATAGGATTTACATATTTAGCGAGTAGCGAGAACATAGTCAACATTAAAGAGTTTAAAAGTTTAAGATGCCCTTACAACCAGTGAAATACGTTTAATATTGCTGTTGTTCTCTACTGGCTTTGTCATATATAAATATCCTTTTTTGAAGCTATAAATTTCAACATAGTGTGAAGCTTCAAATGCATTTGCACACAAAAATATGTACTCTTTATAAGATTGATTTTACAATGACCAAGTCACTTGATACTAAGTGTCTTAATGAAATAAAAAATAATAATTTGTCATAACTTCATGCTCAAAATGTGACCCAGATAGGTATGTTTTTCTAATTGTATTTTAGTTTAATCAACAACACAAAATTTTACTGCACCATTGACTTTATTTCATTTAACAGTGAACATAAAATAGTGTTACTAGTTCATCTGAATGATCAAACTATCTGCTAGTGCTTCATAATTTCCAACTGTGCAAGCAACTAAGTATATACAGAATTTCCCACAACAAAAATAACTCAATGCCTTCTCTACACCCGTATTTATGAATTTTTCAACTAATGGAGCTTTCACTTATTGATATAAGTATATATAGAAAAATTGGTGCCAACCCCCACACAAAATTCATCTCTATAACCAGATAACTGATATCGCTGATGCATTAACCAATACGACCACCATATCGCCGATGCATAAAGCACTACGACCACCTTTCAGTCTTCTTTAAAGTAACAACGCAACAGTCATTCACATCGCCCCTCGGAAATTACATTTAACATCTGAAGTGGATCAATATGACTGGTCATCGTCGGTAAGCCTTTTTCTTATGCTTATTTTTTCGTCAGCTGACCTGATATTAACCCTTTCTGTGCCGGTCAATTCTGATTCACAGGAAATTTGTCATGTCTAATTCTTAACGATCTCAACAGACCAACATTTCACCAGATACAAAGGTGTAACATCACTAACGAGCTTATATTATACCTGTGCATTCAGTTAAAAACAGATGCACGCTGTCTAATAAAGGTCGACCTTTGCGTAAATGAAGGTCATTTCGAGACATTATAAGATTGACGACGAAAAAGTTGTTACAATCCAATCAATACCAAATAAGTCAAAAAATCAATACGCGCACAGTTGTTGGATCTCTAAATTAGTATTAGAGAAATACTTCTAAAGAGCGAGAACATACATATTTACAACTTCATTGCCAGGTTAGAAGGCAGCGAGCAATGCAAGACCGCGCACTCGCAACACCCACGCTTACTGTGCGATATTGTTTACCGAGCTGAGAGCTAGACACCGGGATTGCAACGTCATAAAAGGCAGGACACAATCAGCTGATTACAATGTTATGGCCTATTGGCATTGTTCTTGAGCGACATCTCGCGTACCGCATAATTGGACACAACTTACTGGAAATATTGTTTTCATACATTCGTTAGATACGAGATGGCGCATAAAATAAAATTTCCATTTTACCTCGAAGTGAAAAGAGTCGATGATAAGACAATCAATTAATTGAAAAATCACGATCACTCTCGAGTTTCCAGTTAGGTCTAAGTGGGATCTGGTCGGATAAAGTAAATTTACCTGTTCTCAATGGGCCATTGGAGTCGATTGGACGTCCCAGAAAAATTGTGCTAAACCAGGGTTGTGCAACATTTTTGTCGGTGGGCCATATAACCTACTTCAGACATCTAGCTGGACCATACAAAAAATATTGGAATACTATGGTGGTTGAAATCCGGTGGTAGATTTCTTTCTTTTTCGGGATAAATATAAATAATCCTATGCTTGAGCAATACCTCCTTGGGTTTACTATCTTTATTTGATGGTGTTGTTGAGCATGGATTTACGGGCTGATTCTGTTAAATATTTGAATATGGTAATCGCATATATTTTTAAACTATTTTTACGTTTCGTCAATTTCCCATTTTACCTGGGAATAATATCACATTGTTTTCCGTCGACACACACCGCCATCAACCCAATAAGAATCAACGCGCGACAGTCATCCCGTCTAACATTTATGTGCACTATTGAGTTTTCGAATGAGTACTACTATATTTCGAATAACTACTATTGGGGTACCCGACCAAGTCTTAGTAAACAGACGGAAGACGGCGGCGCCGCAAAGCCGTACGATGAAGATCTCACAAATTCATTACTGAACGTCAGAAGTTAATGGAGTCAAATCTCCCGGAGCAATTGTATGTTGCTTATATGTATTTGAAAACACTTACGGTTTCCGTAGCGCACTTTCGTGAAAAGTTACCATCGTTGGGAGTTAAAAATACGACGTTCACCTTCAAGCCGAAGTCGGTCTTGCCAAACAATTGAAGGACGAGCGCTGAACATATATGGTACTTTCTATTCGCCTAGCTCAGATTTTTCAATAGCCGCCATCTTGTTTTTGAAGATAAAATACATACTATTTGTCACCTGAACGTGATCCGCCTGGTCAGCGAATTTCAAGAGATCACTTTAACCATTTTTATTAATAATAGGGAACAAAAATTGACAACAAAGGATATGAAAAACATGATGGGAAAATAAAATTAAAAATCCATTAGCTAACACTGTAAAGTTGAGGTTCATGTAACTAACTGCTTTCAAATATTGAATTCGTCCGCCATTCAAGTCCATGGAACAAGCAACTATTTCAATACCGGATCTGGAGAGGCAACAGGATAAACCCTGTGGCCCACCATATGATAATTAAACATTCTTATCAGCTTTCCTTTCCCTGGGAAAAATATGAAATTCTGAAACTATCCAATCCATATTTCTGCTTGAAAGTACAAAATTTTCCATTGCAATTGCAACATAGATTTAACCATCATTCGAAGACATATTTGAATTTAAAAAACTTATATCAGTAAACTTGACTTTGCCATTATCATCGGATTGTGTTTTATTTGCATCAGGCCATATTTGAAGGTTTTGTACTACCGGTTCAGCGAAACCTGGTTGAGAGGGATTGTCAGATATTTGATCCACATTGTCATTTTCTGCTGTTACAATTTTTAATTGATACTTTGCGCCACCTATTTCAAGATAAGCGATAGAATCTGAAGATGAAGAATCATCCCCTGGAATCTGTGATGCTTCATATTGAATCATACTTTCAGGCTCTTTAGACGAATTTTCATCTTTTACGTCTATAACCTGCAAATGAATGAAGCAACACTTTTATTGAAAGCACATTTTATGGAAAATATCTTACTCAAAAATATGCTAAAAGAGTAAAATGTATGGCAATTGCAAATAGCAACCTTAAAAATGTATATTCGTAATATATTTTGAATCCAACTTCAAAATGAAATGATAAAAAAATAATGCAACAATTTCCAGCCACCTGTTTTTTTAAAAGCAAATTTACCCCCCTTTACCCCTAATTTCCACCCGAATGATTCATAATTTACACTTTTCATAACTAAATGCTAAATATGTCAGAATGGGATATTACTATATATGGCATACTAGCACTATCAATAGAAAATTACCGATACCTATTTTTTTCATATGAACATGAAATCACAAAGAATCAATTGTATGCCATAAGTTTATTTCCATTATTTCTTAAGTCAAGATAATGGCTAACTCAACTGCTTTCATATATTAATGTCAGACAGGATTGTTGACTCATATAATTCCTATAAATTAGATATACCACATGTGTTATCTGCCAAATTCCACCCTTGCAAAATAATAGGGCATAATATTTGCTACCTTATGATTGCTTTACCAGCAAGGATTACAAGTAAGTTTTCAAGAAACTAAAAACAAATAAAAAAAATCAAACCGATGAAATTTCTTCTTTTTGTGGTTGATGAAGCCAAATATCAGCATTGATTGGAGTTGATTCAGATGTTGCAGGATTATTTTCACTTGCTTCTATACGTTGCAATGTGTTATCTGTTGAATAAATAAGAAAAATCAATATCCATGCACATTGAACTCAGTAAATCCAAAGTTAATATTATAGGCATATGAGCTATTTTTTTTATTCGATTCTGGAACGTAAATGTTATACTATCAAAAATTATATTGAAACTCGTATTTGAAAATTTTCTTCAGAACAAAATCATAATATTTTATTTGTACTCAGTCTCAGCTTGTGAGATATTTGTCTCTTACAACAAAGTGTCATATCACAGCCAAGACCAGGACTGTAAGTCAAGTTGAGAGAGTGATGACATAAAATTAACAGTTTCGTCATAATGGTGTCATAACACAAACTTGATCAATTTGATGAACGAAGGTGAAACAATGAATGATTTTCAGCTGAATTGGAAGAGAGGCCGTGATGTATGTGAAAGCACTGAAAGACATCCCTTTTACTGATGCATAATGAAAAAGCAAATAAATATATGTGAATGTTGAAAATGTACGGTAATTACCTTTTTCCAACATAGTAATTAGATTTCTTGTACCGGATTCAGAAACATAAACAACCTGAAAAACGAAACAAAATTACAAATTTTTTTAGGTTTTATTCAAGTTGTTTCATACTCTGGCATTAATGTTTATAATTCAATTTCAATGTTCTCCATTCATGATTTTTTTTTTAATTATATTATCTATTTTAGTGTATATACCTGGTTTTCTGTCTTTTCAGTAGATTCAATAGTTGATCCATTATCTGAAGAAGGCATCAACAATGTTGAACCATGGTCTAAGTAAAATATTCAGAAATGAAAAAATCTACAATAAGCAAACACAGTCCACATAAATAATTTTGTATTACAAATGAATTTTCACAATGCAATTTTATTTTGAAGATAAAAATTGATCCTTTTCGTAGCAAATCACATTTTAGTATTACAAATTGATACCATTGAAATGAAAAAGAAATCAAACTTTGATATGGAAAGTTACTCTTGAGGGGCGGTGGGTATTTACCAGATTTGGCCTGGAAAAATTATTAAGTCAAGCCTTATCATTCCAACACAATTTGTTATGGATATGATAGCATAATGGCAGTGTATTGACTTGAAAACCTTAATAAATCAAATATGAAAGATATCAGATTGAAAAAATATCATACCTGTTAATGATAAAGTAAATTGCTGGGAAGAACCATCATGAGATAATATTGCTAATTCTTGCCCAGAATCAGCAGTAAGAACTGCAGCAACCTGTAAAAATAATAAATATTTTCAGTTTCTGGTAAATCAACGATTCGATCAACGTAACTCCTAGATGAATTTCAGATAATTATGTTTAGGATTTATTAAAAATACATTTCTGGAATAAAACAAATTGAATATGATTTTTAAAAGAATGGTTATATCAAATAAAAATTCCATCCATTCTCAATTTTTATAAAATCTTGAAGTCTAATAAATATCAAATATTATTTACCTGTGCAGTGGTAGTACTTTCTGGCTGTACATCTTCAGTTTCAATATTTGTTACAGGTAATAAAACAACATGACTTTCTTCAGGTGATGTCTGCAATATAAAAAAATATAAATAATTCCTAACAAGTGAATTTAGTTATTATAATTATGAACGAAAAATGAGACTCACAGAAACGCAAACCCGAAGTTTCAAATCAGAAACTTTTAGTTTAGGTTCACATATGCCAATACCGTGTGTTATCGGAGGTTCGTACAAGCGATAATGCCAATAAGGTTTGATGCCATGACAACTGAACAGCAATCTACAGTTTGTAAATATTACACTTGAAGCAATTTCATAAACAAAACCATTAAAACTGGAACCATTCAGAATTACATTCAATGACCTAAAATATTTCAAACTTGATAAACGAAAGAGTACAAGCAATAACAAAGTGAACCTGTTTATTATTTGTATTTGCTTCTTGTCTGTTTCTCAGACTTTCTCGAACTCTCTTTGCAGTTCTAGCTAACTTAGAATCCGGAACATCTTTCGGATTCATTTTTTTCCGTTTACTGGCTAAATTAAAAATAAAACAATCATGTATTGACGCCATGGAAGTTGGTGCATGATGAGTGGGTTCACAGGCCTAATCCAAGTAAAATATCAGTATGTGAAAGAGGTTTGCTGGACTCCTTGCTGTCCTAAGGCTGTTCTTGTAAGTACCCCGCTGGATGCTTGAGGCTTCCTTTTGAAGTCCATGCATGATGCGCCCAAAACGAATAACTACTCAACTAACATATTATGAACTGAGGAAAAGAGGCCGCTGTTTCCCATATTATAGACATCTTATTCTCTTTTCTTCCACCTTGGAGGATAAATATTGAACCCTATAACCTGCTTTTTTCTAATCCAATAACTAGGAACACCACAATATAGCATTTATTAGTTACATTGAAACCATGTAATCGGTACCTCACCTGAAACTATTTTTTCAGAATCCATTACGTCAGTATTATCATCATGAACTGATTTTTTATGACCGAGTAATGATGAGGAATAAACAAATAATTTACCACAGTGATGACAAGTATAAATATATTTATCAACATGAACAATCTAAAAAAATGATGTATAGTGTTTAAAGATATAATAGATTTAATCAAAATGATAGTGCTTCTCAAGTAAAAATTTTTAATCAATAAAGTGTTAGGTCATTTATTTGTAGCAGAACATTTTTAAAATTTCCCCAGAAAACTAGGCTTCAGAATGGAACCAATTCAAGTTATAAGGGAGAATTTCATAACATGAATAGAAATATTTCAATGGTGCTTTACAAAGCAGAAAATTGTCATACAAAATCAGGTACAACTGACTTTTTTATTCTTTTTGTCTTTTATTTCCCACTTCCCACAATTCCTATGCAATAATTGAAAATAATTAAAGTTCTAATTTTTTTTTATTTTTCATATAAATTACTATTTACCTGATGTTTGTAAAATGATGAATATTCTGTAAATCTTTTATTGCAACCTGGCCATTCACATGCGAATGGTTTTTCTCCTGAAAACAAAAATAAATAAAAAATTACGCCTAACTCCACACGATGTGTTATTATTCTGAATTTGAGCAAATATGAGCACAATTTGAGTCAAAATACTTGAATAAAGATAATGAATACAGACAAAAAAATCAGAAAATACTTTCATTGCCCCTAATGAATGCAAAATAATTGTACATACCTGTGTGAATTCGGACATGATTTTTATAATTTGTTGCATTTTTGAAAGTTTTTTCACAATCTGGAAAAGGACATTTATATGGACATTCTCCTGTGTGAGTTCGAATATGAACTTTGCAAATGTTTGTAGTTGTGAAAGCCTATAAAAATCATATGTTATTTAATTGTTTTCAATTTTTATACTATTTAACAGGTGAAATAATTTGCACCTGTTATTTATCGGTGTCATATATATACAAGACATTCACATATAATACATATAAATGAAGCAAAACAACCTTTTTTAGAAGATTCCCATTTTCATACTACTACACTAAAGTGATTAAAGTTGTATAGAATGTCAAGAAAATGAACTTTTGTGACACCCATAAAAAACTGGAGAAAAGAAATAGCTAAGTACAACACAAAGAGGGCTATTCAGTGACTGATTCAGATTTTGTGATAGTTGACGCCAAACTTACGAATAAACAACACAATTAAAAATTTTCAATACCATGTAAAAACAAACCAAAAATTTAAATCCAATAATTATTGGAATGATGATATACTTAATATCTATTAATATTACCTTTCCACAACCTAGGAATGGACATTTGAATGGTTTTTCACCAGTATGTGTTCGTCTATGTTTCTGTAAATCTCCTGCAGTTTTAAATGCTTTACCGCAACCATCAAACGTACAATCGTATGGTTTTTCCCCTGTACAATATAGCATATAATGAATATTTTTGATTTATACATGCAACTCAATTTCAATGACAGACCATCAATGAGCGTAGAGATGTCTAAACTTTGAAAAGTGGGAAAGAGGTATGGTATTCAAAAACTTGATTAAACATAATCCAGGCAATTAAAAAATATGTATTTTCGTGACAATTTCATCTATTTTAATAAAACTTTGCTTTTAGACAAAGTGGAAAGTGTCTAGTAGGTTACAGACTTTCAGGCAAACCTTGCTTGTTTGTTGCATAGTTTCAATACCAGCCCCTCTTTGATCTGGTATGAACTAACTATGACTTAATTGAAAAATAATTTGAGCATTTGTTGCTGGGCAATGCTAGACAATACATACCAGTATGAACTCGTAAATGAGATCTCAGTGCATAACTGGTGGAAAATGATTTCCCACAATTTTCCCAGTCACATTTATAAGGTTTTTCTCCTGTGTGTGATCTTTTATGTATCTGTCATAAAGCAATGTTAGTTAAATAATGCTACAATGATTACAAATTCTATACATGATATATTATAAAAACATAAGACTCTTTCGTACTACAAAAATTCTATACAATTCATGCTAGAGAACAGAAAAAAACTATCGTATTTATTTTATAGTAAAATAAGGACATTACCAGATAAGACAACAAAAATCGCCATTGCATTTTCTACCATAATACACAACAATAAAGTATATTTCCACCAATCGATATATTTTGTGCTAAAACAGACAAAACAACTGCAAAAATAAACATAAATAACATACCCTGAGATGATGTGATGAAGTATAATATTTTCCACAACCTTCATTATCACATTTAAATTGTTGATATAACTTACTCTGAATGCAAAATTAAAAATACTTAAAAATATAGAAAATGTTTCAAATCTTATTCATGTACATGGTTCTAACCGAGCCAGAAGAGATAAGACTAAATAGCTGGGTCAGATTTGTAACCAACTGCCAGAACAGTTATGCTACAAAATTTAATTAGCAAAACTATAGGCCTACTCCAATTTCTTCAAGGTACGATTTTATCAGAAAAAAAAACATAATAAAATAATACAATCCCTTTACAAATAAAAAAGATTAGAATGTTCCTATACTACCTGGGATAAAGAGAACAAGTGATGGGTATATGCGTTATGGCAGACCATAGCAGGTACTTCTCAAAGCACAATTCAGATCTGGTATATGAATAGCAAATTCATTAAAAGCTTCAGATTCATACAGTTACCAAGTAAAGGTCTAAGATGGGAACAAAAAATATATGGTTTACTATGATATAAGTCCTACTATTATCATATTCCATCTGAATTTTGACCTTTATGTAGAAAAAATAACTTGAGTATCCTTAAACAAACCTCATCTGTTTCAACGTCAGTTTGTGTCACAGCGCATGAAGTAGGTTGGTGAATATATGCTGTTGTACCATCATCTAAGTCAATTGTTTGCACATATTGCTCATTCATAGTATCTGAAACATATCGTTACATAGTCACATCTGAGATTACGACACATGCTGTCCACATTGCAAAAATATTAATTGATATGAATAGAGATTAAAAGAGATTGGAATGCTTTTTGTAAGAGAATGAGCTAAATGTAACATAATGCAACATATTGAAGTGAAGATAAAATACAATCATATTTGATACTGGCAGCATTTCCTGGTTATGGAATTATTCTGACATGATATGTATCATTAATTCCAAAAACCAGAGCTGTGAAGTCAGAGTTTAACATGTTTTCACTAAAGTAGGAGTCTTGCTTTCGAAATTCCTTTTTTCCATTCATACTCTCGTATAGGCCATCGTTTCCTCTACAAGAGTTTGGCTTGAAATTTGAGAGCCAGAGTCAAAATTCTGTCAACCCATAGCAGGGAGTAGAAGTCGTTTATATATTTATTCAGATACAACAGCCCTGATTCAAACGATGATCAATTTAGAATAAATACTACCAATGAGAATAAACTTCGCAAGTTTAGTTTGCTAGTTTTGTGAGAAAGTCGAATATTGGCATCAGGGGTCTAAACTTACCTTTAAGTTCTCTATAAATATAAGCAGTGCTCCCATCTTCAAGTTGCACAGCTTGGCCATCAACAAATGCAGATACAGGTGAATTTGAGTTTGAAGTTGATGCTTCATTACTGCAAGAAATCTCCAGCTTGCTACTGCCATCATTTGATGCATCTCCAGACTCTACTGTTTCCAATGTTGTATCTGAAAATTCGAAGAAAAAAATAAGAAGAATATTTCATAGCATAAAGTCATTTTAGTTAGTTTACTTTGTTTCAAAAAAATATTTTTATTCTGCCTACCGTAGTTTATTCTGAAAGTATAACTTGTTTGGACTTCATAATCAGCATAACAGACAATAAAATAATTGATGAAACAAATAAATAAATACAGATTATAGCCTAGAATCAGGAAAGCAAACAAAAACTATGAAGCAGGTTTAAAACGTACAGTACAGAATTAAAGTCGAAAGCTTTGAAATACAAACAAATATGATATCTGAAATTGGAGAATCTAAAATCTGAGAGCAATTAATACAGTATCGTACTAGTTGCATGTTATACATAATAGCCACTGTTATATTTTATTTTTCTTCCATAAACATGCTGTTGATTCACAATCTGGCTATATGCCCCGTTAAATACGGTACCCGGTATCGTACCTTACAGAAAAAAACAGTACAGAAACATTTTCACCTCATCTTTGTTTATGGAAAGGTTCAGTCATAATTTTGTGTTCATAAATTTCCTACTCACCATCAACTGCAATATCAATGTGCAAGCTTCCCTCAACATCGTCCATAATTTTGTCTATATGCCTAATACTTAAATCTGTTTCTACCGAATACCGGTATTTACCAAACTGTCTCTTCGTAGCTTATTATACTCTGAAGCCCACGACGATAAATAAATCGACAGCAATTGAAATACAAACATCTACCCTACCTCGACGGAAGCAGAATCGAAATGAATAAAAATGAAGGGTTTTATGGGAAACGCAACTACCCACAGATCCCACACCCCTGTTTAAATATATGCAACAGTAATAAAGATGGCGGCAGTAAAGTTCAGTCTGGCGTGCAGACTGCAGGGTATAGCCTGTCTGGCAGTGAATTTTGAAAACTCTACGAATCTACTTTTATCGTCACAACTAAATGGGTGCTGATGGAATCACTGGCGAGATCGAGAGTTTATTCTTGAATGCGTGGCACTTTTCCACACTCCATACAATAGGATTTACCCATGACGCCCGTATTATATATATATATATATATAAGCGATCAATGAGAGAAGATTATTTAATTTAGCAGGTCAGGTCAGGGTAACACTTAACTCCAAGTGCTGTGTATGGATGAGCAGAAGAGACGCGAATTTTGTATGTATTAGTAGAAAAATCCCCACCCCAAAGAAATATATAATACTTTCAAAGTAAGCAATGCCAATCCGTTGATTCTTACAAAGCCATAGACGCAAGTATTCAAGATATTTCACTCTGCCGAGCTAATACCGCACAAATTGATTTGTAAGTATTTCCTATGAATGATTTTGCAGTTGGATGTAACCTGTCACAACGCCGAGGCGTTGCATTTTTGCCAGGGCGTATACATCTGATACCGGACTTCTAGATTTGATAACGTGTTATGATAGTCTGCTATTTAGATAGCAAAGGAAACCGGCAAAAGGGAACGCTTCGGAAATTGTGAGTTATTGGACACGTAGTGGACATAGCGATCGTTTCAATATTATGTTGTTGTTGTTCTTGTTCTTTGACACGTTTTCAAAAAGTCGCTTTTCTCTTTGATTACTGAACCAATTGCTTTGAAATTTTCAGTGGTTGAAGATAAAAATTTTCTTCAGAAGGCTATTACTTTTTTTTTCTGCAATGACGTCATCAGAATTATTGCCCTTAGGGGGCGCTACGTGTCCATATATTTGAGCATAGCTCTCTTGTTTTATTCAGTATGCCTTTCAGTTAAAAAAAAAAATTCAAATGCTACTTTTTTGTGAAACCGACTGATTTAAATTGCCGTGCAAACGCATATATATATATATATATATACGAAGACTAGGAAAGGTTACATTTCTCCAAAGATGATTACTTCATCGCAAATTTATCTTCTGTGGCGTTTAATTCAAAATAATATCCCCGACTGTATCGGTAAGCACCAAAGAATGTCAGAAATAATTGAGGTAGTAGTGTTGCTGATTATGAAAAATTGACAATAATAAGTTCAAACAGTTTCTGGTCAGAATATATTGTTCACGATTTTATTGCAGGAGCGTCTATCCAATGTCATTCAACAAGTGCGCATTTTGTCGCAGAAATATAATTTAGCATATCGACATTTTCGGAAAGCAGTGATGAACGCTTTGAATCGATAAATTAATATTTCCAGTTGTTTTGAATACACTCTGTTGATAAACGCGTATAATATCGTACGGAACTGATCGAGCTAATAGCTCCTGATCGCAGTTGATTTGGTTAACTGTTGGCCGGTTAACTGCTAAAGCGTTTTCCCGTGAAATTCTCATATCGCATATTTTCGTGCTTTGTTCTAACCGTCTTGTCTCAAAACATGAACATTTATACAACCCATTTTTTTTTGCACAGTGCCACGATAATAAACGTTCTTTACTCTTAGTTTAAATGGATAAATTGTTATATTGTGTGGCCGATTACGAAAAAGAATCCAAGGCAAAGTTGTCCCAACACGATTGGGGTTATTATGCCGCTGGTTCAGTAGGCGAAGAAACGTTGACAGAAAATTGCCAAGCTTATAAAAGGTAAAGTAATATATTTGCAGGGACGACAGCATGCATAACAGACAACAACAAAAGTACTCATTCAAGTTGCTGTAAAATGAGCTATATCAATATAGAATCTGTACTAACGTTCGCAGGTAACGAAGGTCAATTACTTTATACATCTAGCGAATGTCGTTACATGAAATACTGCCATTTAAAATATTATTAGGATTCCCAAACTAGACGGATTTTCCTTAAGTTGGAGTATTTCGAACACACATTTCATCACCTCATTGTTGATACATCTATACAACAAAATGTCCGATAATATGATTGTGCATGTCAGAATAAATTTGATTGATGAAAAAACGAAAATATTTCAATATATAATATTACACAGGTGGCGATTCCGGCCTCGAATATTACGAAATGTAGCAAATGTTGATATTTCAACGACGATTCTGGGTTCGAAAATATCTTTCCCAATTTGCATCGCACCATCAGCATATCATGGCTTATGTACACCAGATGGTGAAATATCCACAGCTAAAGGTATAGTTGTTAAAAGTTTTAAAATATTTTACTTTACAGCATGTTTTTTTGGTACTCCCGAAGTATGTGAACCAAGATGGACACCGGGACGTAGTATGTGTACCAGGTTAGGGTTGGGCCATAATTTCAAGTACAGATACTATACGGGAGTCACTTGGCTAGTCCCCAAACTCGTAATAGAACTAAAATAAGGAAAATTGGAATAAAATTATGGCCTAACCCTAACCTGGTACACATACTACGTTCCGGTGGCCGCCATTTTGGTTCACATACTTCGGGAGTATTAAAAAACATGCTGTAAAATATTTTAAAGCTTTTAAATGAAATCCGAGAGTACCGTTTCTTTCATTTTTCAATTTTCTTACACGAAGTGGAACTATGTGTCTCTATTTGTTGAACTGTTCTGTTGGACATGAAACCTAACTCGTTGACGTTGTTCTCTCCGCCTACTGGACCAATCGCTTTTGAATTTTCATTTGTTGGAGATGCAGTCTTTCCCTTCCAGCTATTACTTTATGTTACCAGCTATGCTTTTACTTTTTTGGCAAATATTCTTGTCGTTTTATTCTGAACATTACCTTCGTGTAAAGGTATTTTTGTAACTCTCTTGTTGTACTAACAGAGTGTTTTGAAATTTTTTCAGCTGCTGATTCTCTGGGTGTAGGTATGACATTGAGTTTATGGAGCAATAAAACAATGGAAGAAATAGCAATAGAGGTGCCAAATTGCATCAGATGGTGTCACATCCAGGTTGTTAGAGTAAGTATGATTTTACTTTAAAAGCTTCTTTCCAAGATCCTCAGGTATGTAGCGAGGAATTCACTACCAACACGTGTTTTCATGAAAAAGCTGACTTGTATAGAGAAGTTGTACAGTTTCTCATTTGATGCAAAGCAACAACTGGAATCTGCCAGGTAAGTAATAATGAGGGCTGTGAAGTTGCAGTTTTATTCCGTTTTGCTAGTATTGGAATTCGAGTAAAATTCTACAAAATAATTATTTTTCTGAGTTTGATTTAGAATCGAGAAATGACAAAGCATTACGTGAGACGAGCTGAGAGACATGGATTCACGGGATTCATCGTCACTATTGATGAAAACGTTCTAGTAAAACGACATTACAGATACTCAAATGGGAATGGATACAACTTTAGCACTACGCTTGCGTAGGTTAATTTTTAGATTTTTAAAATAAATAATTGCGGTGATAAATGACATTAATTTTTATAACCTTCATATTTCATTTGAAATGGAAATAAAATATACCAAATTGAATTGAATTGAAATTTTCAAATGCCTAGTTATTCGTGAATCTGAATGTAATCGTAGACGATATATAGTTGGCAGTAAAACAGTTTTATAAAGCACCTCCAAAACATAAATTCAGCTTTCAAATGATATTGTACTATTTTTAATTACAGGAGTAAAAATATAGGAGATTCAATCAAATTCTGGGAACCCAACAAACCAGCCAATGAGGTGTTCAACGATTATTTAGACGGCACATCTCATTGGGAGGAAATAGACTGGTTGAAGAGTATAACCCAGTTACCTATAGTCGTCAAAGGCATATTAACTGGTATGCTGTTTGTTGGTTCAAATTAAAACACGACTGCAATTGTGTATTTCACTATCAATAAACCAAGACAATGTCAAAATAATATGCCAATCAATTGGAATGATTGTAGTCAAGCGCGATTGACTACAGTCGATATTTTGCCATCTCCATGTACTGTATTGTAAAGTTGGTGGCTTGGTGCAATCGAATTATTTTAGGTAATAAATAATTGTAAAGTAAATATGAACTGTCGTATACTCTATAATAGATTGCAAACGATGGAGGAATATGACCGTTTTGCCGCGTATTTATCACATACTATGATCAATCGGTTCATAACAGTATAATGATCCAACGCAACCATCCATCCCCAAATCATGCTTCGCAGCATCGGTATATCGCTATAGCCTTACAGTCAAGATACTGCGGTGTCATATCATATGCATATTCCATATTAACTATGTACAATTTATAAATCTCGCTGTGTCTGCCCCGAGATAATAAAATGTTGTTTTCACTTCATTATATCGATTACACTATGAAATCCTGAGATACACATGTATATTACCAATGAAAAAATGGTGATTTTTTAATGTCCAGAAGTTACAGGTTGAATGGCTTAAAAATTGCAATTATTTTAACAGCGTAGTGTAATAAAATTGATTGCTTTACAGAGGAAATGGCTTTGGAAGCGATCGATCATCAAGTTGACGGAATTATTGTGTCAAACCATGGTGGAAGATTATATGATGGTTCTTTTGCAACAGTAAGCAATTGTCATCTTTAAGATCTTTAAATATATCCTAACAAACCACCTTATCACTCGTGCAGAAAATGAAACGGATATTAAAAATATATACATCGAAAAATTTGTAGAAAAAAAGAGGGCGCTCCAATAGTATGTGCACCAAGATGGCGCACAGCCTGAACCCTAACCTGGTACAACTACTATTTTCAGGTTGTGCGCCATCTTGGTGCACATACTTCTGGAGGTCCAAAAAGATATATATATATATATACCCATTCAGTCCAACATACTTTATCGCTATGCAATTGGGAATTCATATTTTGCACTGATAATTTTTAATTGCGTTTGCATTTAAGCTTAGGAGTGTACCACATGATTTCATAAAATTTAATTAAACGACACAAAATGCTTCAAAAAATACTCTTGGTAATTAATTCTTGTTGGGAAAAATATCTGTTAACCGCGACCTCTAGGCCATTGGCTTTGGAATATTATTTATTTCCACATGTCCTCTGAATTTTAATTCATGACAAAACTTTCCAGTACGTATGGTAGCACGCCTGTTATTGTGCCACGCTTGTCGCGATCGTTTTAGCGAAGTCGGTACTCAGCAAAAGCCTTATCGGTAACGGTGCGCGACTTTCGTGTTCGTGTATTTGATACCTGGTCTCCTGTTCAAATACAAATTATGGATGGTTGTTTCGCAGATCGACGCTTTACCAGAAGTTGTGAAAGCCGTGAACGGCAGATGCGATGTTTACCTAGATGGTGGGATACGTAAAGGAACTGATATAGCCAAAGCAATAGCGCTCGGAGCCAAAGCTGTCTTTGTCGGAAGACCTATACTTTGGGGATTAGCATGCAAGGTATTAATTTTTATATTAAAAAAGCAGAATATTACTGATGTATAACTAATAGCATTTTATGAGATGTATGTTACACCTATTTCCAGAACAAGAGACCATTATAAATATATATATATATAGCATATTATAAAAAAAAAAAATTTGAATTTTTATCAGACCTATTAAATTAGAGTTTTCTTCCTTAAGATCTTGATCCATTCTCAATATCTTTGTCGGTTAATTAATCAAAACTAGTTTTCGATATAAATTATAAATTTGAGTTGGGTCGCTCGAGACTAACTTCCTATCTTTTCTTTATGCCTTATATGCTAGCGGATCCGTATGCGTATACTGCAAGGATGCTATAGCTGGAATAAACATGACTATTCTATCCAATTCAAAAGAGTTCATTTTTTAAGAGTGGAATTTTAATTGTGTAGCATAGTTTTCGATTTATTGCAAATTTTGTCCGAAATTATGCAAACATTTCAGGGCCAAGAAGGGGTGAAGAATGTTTTAGAAATACTGAGAGAAGAACTTGTTAAAACTATGCAGTTCATAGGTAAATTCATAATATTTTTTATATTATGATTAATAACGAATAAATTTTTTATAATGCTTTTACCTTCTTCCGACACTTTCAAAAATAAATCATATTTATACGTGAAAAGTATTTTTTGACGATTTAATCTTAACACGAATTTGATTCAATTGTCATCGCAGTACTGGTTTGAAAGTATTGCGATTCACAGCCAAATAAATGGACTGCATACATTCAGTTTGTAATTTTATTTGGGTATAGACAAAGGACAATAAAGCGACTTGCTTCAAATAAGTTTTTAGGGCAAAAATTTTTTTTAAATATTTTTTTATTCATTCCAGGAGTGAAGTCAATAAAAGAGTTACAGACAACACCCAAATTAGTTGTTCACGAAACAAGACATTTCGCCAAACTTTGACGATTGCACTGTTCAATTTTTGTGTCGCAAAACAAGGGATAATTGTTTTCTTCCGAATGTCAATGTCTGCTCATAAGGAAGGCTTTGTCGTAATATATATAACTGAAATTTCATTGTCTCTTTTTGAAAAATATAGAAAATTGTAATATTACTTCAATTTTTCCATCGGAAATACGATGGATAGAATTCTATTTGTTATGCGGTGACCGATGGAAATAGGATAAAGATTACATTGTGATATAGTGAATTTTCTGAGTTTGTGGCTAACGAATGAAAATCCCTTTATATACTGATAACAATTTAAATGAGAATACTTTTATTTTTCAGAATCTTTTATAAAACTTTATAAGTCAGTGATATTGTTACTAACCACCCCAAATAACAATTAAAAGAATATTTGCTAGATAGGAATAAAGTATTGAAATATTTTTTCTGCGGTTGGAGTTTTTTCTAATGTACTGTGCGTTTTGTAAAGAATATTAGTAAATAAAATCACACACACTTAATACAATATAAATCCGCCAAAGCTCTTCAGTTTCACCAAATTCAGCTATTGATGAGCCTAGATTTATGTTAGACGTCGCATAAATATTTCTTCTAACTAAATACTCACAATTAGCCTAAATCGAAAGCTAGTCATGTCCAAACAGTAAACATCATTCCCCTACCCAGTGAAAGTCCTTAAGTAAATAGCAGATCAGAACAGACGATTTTCAAACGTGAACTATTTATTTGTTTGTATCGAGTTAAATTATTTATAATACTTATTTACATTCAATAAAATTCATGAATACAATAAAGTCGACTGCACTATATAATATACTAAAATACTGATTGGTTTGAATTCAAGCTACCGGTGACTTATCCAAATTCTTCCTCCTCCACATAACTAAATCAATATTAAATTGCATAAAAACTTTAATTTCCACTAAAAAATACAATTAAAATCCTGTGAAATTTTAGAGGTAGATTTAAAAAATGTCTAAAGCAACAAATTCATACCAAAATTACGATTCAATGTTACTAAAATACGAAAATGATTTTGACCAGTCGCAACCAATAAATCGGAAGCCAAGGCTTGAATTCAATCAAAAATTTATCTTTGGATTATTATCCTTGATCAAACAAGTTGAAAACATGCTTGGCAAAAAATATAAAGTCGATGAATTTCTGAATGGAAAATGCCATGTCGCAATCAAATTGATGAACGTTTGAAACGATTCAATGACGTGATGTGTCTCAAATGCCGATACAAAAAAAAAACAAATTTCCAAACACTTCAAAAGTTAAATTTAGAAAGTGACATCAAGAATATTTTTACTAGTCAGATCAAAAGATCTCAAGGCTGAGTGCCGTGCAAAAATATTCTATCACCAAAAAACAGTCGAATTAATATACTATCAGAAGACTGACGATTATGTTGATTTCTATAATTTTGCAACTCTTCCAAAAATGTTAAAACTCGTTTAATGCATTTAGTTTGATTAATCAAGGGGCATAAGGTTTTCAGAAACGAAGGTTTTAGCGCAAAATGGTTGTTAAGTGAATAACAATATAAAATATTATTCTCGGTGAATCTGAAGACGTAAAATAACTATTTTAAAATTGAAATATTTTTTTGGTAATTGTACTTAGGATCGTATTTAATTATTCATCTCAGGGGTATTTAGTCACTAAAACTTTATGAACTATATATATACTATCTTTTATCACACTGAATATGGACCCAAATACCCAATACAACAAACAAATAGTTCACAAAATAAAAATATCAATACCCTAACTAATGTAAGTCATAAAATGCTTACATAAAAGTCATCAACGGCGAGGACATCACCGTGAGAGGTTTCAGCGCCATCATACCCCATTTTGCCAGTGAAAATTTGAAAAACCGATTGATTTTTGACGATTTTTTGTCACCTCGCGTCGGCCCATCTGTGGGAGGTGCGGAAACTGAGATATCAGCAGTGGGGTGAACTCTATGATGACGGCGTTTCCATTTTCCTTTTGCGGATTTCGGGTTTGATGGTTTTCGAGTTGGTGGTGGAGAATGAATAGGCGTACTGCTCTTGGCCGCAAAAGTAGAATAGGAAGTCACAACCGGATTGCTTGGCGCGGAACCGCTATCCGTACTGTAAAACAGAAACAAAAAATAGTTACACACCTAGTCAAGTAGGTACACGATTTTCATTCGATGATGCTTAAATTTGGGAGAAGTATACTGTCCTGTGATTGATTTTATGAAATTACCATCCGAATTGTGGAAAAAACTGGCGTTTGATATATATTTGTATTATCAAACCAAAATTAAACACAGGTCAATGGGAATCTTCCTATATTTTTATTCCGTATATGAAGTATTTTAAAACAGACAGTATCTAACCTTATTCTTCCCTCATTGTTCATCTTTGCTATATTTGGTAGACACAGGAAGTTGCCATCGCCGCTATTGCAAAGTTCAATCTCTATAAAAATGATAGAATTCCATCCAGTGGATTCAATAATGACTAGTTATCAATTGAATAATTATTCCGATTATCGTGAGATTGTTTTCTCCCAATTAAAAGGACATTTCACACAATAAATGATGACAAACGTGTGATGCATTAAGAGGTTCGAAAAACTGTACATAAGTCGGCAATGTCCATAGCCTAATTAATTATTTTTGGAATTTTATATAAGTTCCATCATTAACTGTCTGATTAATAATCTAATTACTAGGAAAAATATTATTAATTTCGTATGAATTAAATGAAAATAAATTATTTACTCATTTACCCAATCTATTGCCCATGCTACAAACACTTCTTGATCGATGGGGTTCTAGAAGAGATGCCATTCTGCGACCAGTATCAACACTTCTTGAACGACGTGTAGTTGGCTTTTCGATGAGATCGGACGGCGATATCTTATTTCCGTATTCTAATTGATTGGTCTTCATCAATTCCGTCGGCTTTTGAGTTTGTTTCCCAAATGCCTTGGTCAAATAGAAACTTTCAATAATACTTTTTGTAGGCTACATGTTTGTATGAAGTTACATTACAGCTGGAACCTTTCATTATTCATAAAATCCCCACTTGGAGAAAGGCTTGCGACTTGCGTATGTGAACTCACCAGGTACCATATTCATGAATTTTTTTTAAGTTGTTAAATAGTTTAAGATCATACGCTAGGGATTGTGGTTCAACACAGAGCATCAAATTATACTATTCATTCAACATGGACAGAACAAGACAAATTTGTTAGGGTGAGAAAAATGTATAAAGTCCATAAAACCGGGCAATGCTAAATACAAAAATATCAGTTGATTTATATCGCTCCGCGTACTGGAAGGACACTGACTGATTGCAGCGCTAAATACAAACAAAAATACGAACATGGTAATCAGTTATTTAAGGAGAAATAAATTGTACTAGAAGCTAATAGTACCTGCTCTTTTGTTATGATATTCAAACCTTCAAAATTCTTCTCCATATTGAAAAAGTATCGCAAGTTGTAGACGAGGTCCGCAACGTAGAAATTTTTCTTCAAATATGCTGGGATTTGTAAATAAGATCAGCTGACTGTCAGCTGGTCGCCAATAGCAATTAACATTATGACGTCACACGGAATGATATTCACCCGATCGGATTTTCTCTTACCTCATAAAAATTTGTCCAATACAGCCGTTTCTAGCGTATACCTTGCGATTGTTTTTGTTATTTGACTCAAGTAGGGTTGTAGGAAACATCAAACAATTGAGAAGTGCTGGCAATTAATTTAGTTCATTCTATTTTTCGCTGGCTTCCCCGATTACATACATCGGCTACTACTGAAACTCCCCAAAAATCGAAGGCAGTTACTTTATGGTTATTACGAAATTATAGTAACAATTTTTGTTTAAAAATTTACGAATGAAAATGGGGAAACGAGTTGACATTCACGAGAACGCTGGGCGAAGAATTGGTTGTGCAATTCACTCCCATTGTTACGTCACGATCACTGCGTCAACTTATTTCTGATTAGTCGATGCTACGGATATTAACGAGGAAGTCAAAGCTCCCTGAAACATCAGTATTTTTTGCTGTAATCTTTTTTTAAGCTATTTCAATAATTTGATAAGAGTTTATAGAAAAGCAAAAATTTAGCCTCTTCCTCGCAATGCAACTTATTTCAACCTTTCGTCAGACCGTAGTAGTATATATTTACGGTCAGACTATGCTACTACCGTGTTTTCCCGAAAAAAGGACTTACCCTGAAAATAGGACCTAGCCTGATTCTTGAAAATGATTTTAATATAAGCCCTTCCATAAAAATAGGGGGGCTACCGAAGTATGTGCACCAAGATGGCGAACAACCTGAACCCAAACCTGGTACACATACCATGTTCAGGGTGTGCACCATCTTGGTGCACATACTTGTGGAGGTCCAAATTAAGACCTAGTCTTCCTTCTTACCAATATTGTAAGTTTATTAACTGAAGTAATTTTTCAGTTTCCGATATAATTTAAATAAAAATATCCGTTTGTGATAGGATTTTACGGTATAACAAGTGTACGACTCTCTTTGGCAATTTTGATAGAGTTCCTATTTATTTGAAACAAGGAAGCAATGCTGGAATCCACGGGCAACTTTAGCGCACCCAGCTTGCTTAAAAGATTGGCGCACAAGTGTGACAGAATAGAACAGTGGCGCATCGCACCTCTGATTACCCTGCGTGGGTTCGAATCCCAACGGTCTTTTGGATACTTGTGACATAGAGGCCATCAGTGATAACAGTAAAAACTTTGCTGACAGCATCAAACAGACTGTCAGGCCTCCTGGCATGAGATTTCAGGCAAAACACATCTTTGAAATAAAACTTTCATCCCAATAACACTGCAAGTAAGTGAATTTAAACAGTTGACAGCGAATCCTATTAATTTGCAGAGCAAGCACGCTTCTGAAGACAACAGTTGAGTCCTAGAACTAATAAGACAGCAGCGTGACATTTGAATATTTTAAATAAGACGTGCCTTTATAAGGTTGTAATGGCTTGGTCGAATTGTCCTTGATTTCAAAGCGACATCTTATTATTCCTTGATTTTTTGCCAAATTTCATAAAAACTGTTACATGCTTGTGCAAAAAAAAATGTGTATGAAAGCAAAATCAGACAATCGTGTCAAAAACTAAGAATACTGAAATTTTCATATTCAATACTGATTCTATCAAACACCACAAAATTAATTTTATTGAAAAATCATATATCCGGTATTGTTTGTAATTCTTCTGCCTCCGCTTGCAATTCTTCAATCTTTTCTTTTAGAAGAACCTGAATAATTATCAGTTATTAGTATTACTTGTATCTGCAATTGTCTGGCCAAAACACAAAACTTCATGAGATGCAGAGGAGAAATCCCTTCCTTTGGGTATACTGTAAAGTGTTTTAGTATTTTGAAAAGAGCTTGTAATCATGAAATGCGAATATTACACAGGTTTTATACGATTCCAGTAGTCAGTATCATAGACACTTAACATAAAAGATAATCATTTATTTAAAAAAATGCTCTCAAGTAAACACTGTCATGTCGTGCTTATTCTGTTAGGTTTCTGAAAAAACTACTTTTATCAGTCTTGTATAACTTGATACAAAGCACAAAACTTCAATAGTTACAATAGTTCAATAGATATCTGAGACTACTCAAATAAAGAATCAATGATTGCAAGCTGTAAATCTGCCAACAATTACTAATCTAACCTTGGCTGATGCAATTATCTGAAGTGCTTGTCGTTTTGAGAGATGTTCAATGTTTTTCACCAAATTGTTGGCTTCTGACTTTGCTATTTGTGCCAACGATTTGAAGCCAGAATTAAAAAGCTGAAATTGGCAAAAAAATATATGAAAATCTATAATATTTATAAATCAATCACTTCAATAAATTTTCAATATTGGCCAGCATTGCAGTTTCTTACTTTATCAGGTAAGCTTTATACCTTTAAATAAACCACTTTATAATGTATGTGTTAATACAATATTAATGACAACATGACTGTTTTTGCAAACCTGTTTAGCTCTTGCAATTTTTACTCCTGGTATTTCCATGAGAGGTATTAATTCAGCAGTTGTACAATATTGCAAACATTGAATCAATTTTTCAAGTAGTGCATGATATGGCCAGAACTCTTCCAGTTCCTGTGTGTTGGAAAGATATTGAATCACAAGTCTGACTACAACAAAATTATATCTCTAATATACGATTTTCATACTACATAGATCACTTTCAAATTATCTTCACATACAAATATTCTAAAAATATTGAGTACAGTCGGAATATATATTTCCATTAACCAAAAATATACAATATCTCTTAACTCACTACCTTTGTAAAATGCAAAACACAAGAAGCGAAAGCAGCAGAACTTGACAGTAAACT
This sequence comes from Styela clava, assembly GCF_964204865.1. Classification (NCBI taxonomy): domain Eukaryota; kingdom Metazoa; phylum Chordata; class Ascidiacea; order Stolidobranchia; family Styelidae; genus Styela; species Styela clava. The sequence goes on along the minus strand of NC_135258.1, from coordinate 13,239,873 downwards.
TTGCAGAAATCCTCTTGGTTGTTCAAATCTGACAGAAACTTCCCAAACAGATTTACCACGGAATAAGTGATACAACATTAACGTTACATAAAATCTTGAAACAACATCATCTTTAAATTTCTAAAATATAATGACAATCAAATGAAATTGAGTTTAAAATGAAGATGTGATAAATTTAAAATTGATATTCACTAAATATTAATATTTACTTTATTTCTGACTCTATGACCAGCTGCTTTCATTGCAATAAAATTCTCAGGAACACCAATTACAGTTGCAGCAGTTTGTTCATCTGGTGTAAGTTTACCATATTCTTCAAAATAAAACATCCAATTTGGCTTGATATTAGCACATGCATCATGTGGGGTGACCTACGAAAACAGACAAATTCGTTCACATTCAAATTCTATTTAACACAAAATACAACTTGTTAGTACAATAGGTTTTCAAATCCAGTCCCTAAATCAGTTATAACTTATTTCATATATTAGATATCTTCATCTTCAAAAACAGGGATCATAAAAATGCAGCATCAAAGTGGGTTCGGCCGCTGGCCTGGTGGTTGAAACATTGACCTAAATATGATGCATCACAGGTTAAAATATTGATTTCATCCCATTCCCCCACCTCAGCTAGGGTGTAATAAATTGAGTAAGCAATGCAAAACAAGATAGATCTTGGTCATTCCAAATAAAAGTATCTCCTTACATATCTCTATATATTAATGATTGCTCTATAGAGTCTTGTTCAATAGGTAATAAAAATCCAATAGAGTTGGAATTGTCACTCTAAAAAATCTTATGTCCAGAGTCATTGGCGATAAATCACCCAGTTTATTTTATACAGTTAAATAAATTATTGTAACAAAATTACGAGAACAAAACTTGGGCTATATGGAACTTGCATATAGTTCTTACCAGATAAAGTAAATGAAGATAGTTCAAAAGCACAAGATTTTGCAGTCCAAGTTTCATATCATCATATACAATATTACTGATTGTTAAATCAATAGAACCACGATTCGTTGCAATTCCAAGTTTTGTTGCCTCTAAACCATAATCTGAAATGTCCTTTGAATCTGGAGAATTTTCATCTATAAGAGAAGCTAGCTGTTAAGGCATTGTAACGTCATAGGCATAGATAATAAATTGGACTCGGGTATAGGTTTCGCAATACTAAGAGATTGGAAATACTCGCATGTACCAGATTAAACTACACACTATTCGCTGGGCACAGAGTATGCAAAAGAAATTTGTGAATAATCGCCTTGGTACTGAGTGTTTTCAAATTTCATAAAAACAAAAAGGTTTGTGTGAAATATCAGGAATAGGAACATTCAAGCAGCTTCAATCATCTTTAATTACTGAAAATTTGAAATAGATTGATGATACATCTGTCTGAGAGAAAAGCAACAAGTGGTGGCTGCTTGTGCAGGACATTGTTCTGAGCAAAACACATTTAAATATCTTGCATAAAAAATATAACAATCTCACACCTTCTTTCAATTTAACGAGTTTAATAAGTTTTAGATTTAGCAATTCTTGAAGAGCATTTTTGGTGACATTTTCAACCAAGGTTGCATTGTCTGAGGTATCTTCGGTTGTTGATAAATATGAAAATCTATCAGGAAGTGATTTCAATTGCACAGATATTAAAGTTCGAGAAAAGAAATCTTTGACATCAGATAATTTTGTCATTATCTGTAAAATATGAAGGAAAATATTCATTTTATGATAATTCACATCAAATAAGGTCACAGGCCCTATTAGAGAAACAGATTTCCCCTTAAATTAGTAGAGTGGTTCCCTAACTAGAGTCTGCGGACCTTTTGGGGTCAGTGAAGCACTTTCGGAGGGTCTGCGAAACAAATCTGTAATATGGCTAATAGTGTGATAATACAAAAGTTCTTAAACTAGCAAATACACTTGTGTCGCCTTTTTGCTGCTTCAGAGCTGTGGGCCTGTGACACCACAGTGAGAGTTCAATTGATGCCATCACAAGTTTATAAACTACAGAGCTGTAGCTGACGCTGCCCTTTTGCATATTTACCAAATATCGAAACAGACTGGATGTCATACATGTCATGAGAGTTGCGCTTTATATTCTTTTGTTCTTTTCACTATACGGAGCATTGGTTTTTTGTTGTGATCTTTTAATGTTTTGTTTTGGTGCATAAAATTGAAAGGGGTTCGTCATGGAATTTTTTTGAAAAAGTTTGGAAACCACTGGACTAGTATTATATGAATTTAATTAAAACTGAAATTTAAAAAAGTACGAGTAAGTATAAGTTTTCGTAAATGATTCAAACTTGCGAACCCATACATGGTAATCAGGGATGCGATGGCAAGTGTATTCATAACACTTAGCAAAGATGTCCCACTGCCGAGCAAAAAATTGAAACTCCATAATTAGACAAGAAAAAAGCTTACTGAACTTAAATAAAAAAGATTCACCTTCAAACCAATTAAATTCAATATTAATGTCTTGAAACCTTTTCCACCATCATACATTAAACTACTTATGCATGTTTCGACAGGTCCTGTTACCAGTTCCATAACTCTTTGCTTGTCCTAGATAATAAAAAAAGCACGATTTAGTTGTGATTTTATTTGTAGAAGTTAAACTAAACTATACTTAGGTGACGGATTTGAGTACCGGTATATTGTATATTTTTGTCAAAAATGAATATACACAATTGTTTTCAATGGGGGAATTTTCCCTGACTGTTAGATAAATTGTCAAAATTGAGCTTTGTATATTTTGACAAAGTCCAAATATTGACTTGTACTTGACAAAGGAAAATCTCTATTATAATCATCATTTATATAAAAATTTTAGTGAATTTGTCAAAATTTTTATACACAAAAATTTTGTTTTGAATCACACTGACCTGTGTTTTGGTTAAAATGAGATAACTTTCTCCTTTTGTATCGATACCAGCTCTTCCCGCTCGGCCAACCATTTGTTTATATTGCGCTCGTGATAAAAAACTTCTTCCAACATATGGAGAACGAATAATAACCCTGAAAAAAAGCAAAGAATCGGTATGGAAACAACCAAAATTGTAATGAGGTATTATATGTCTTTCTCTCTGAACAAGACTCTGCATAAGCAGGCACTCAAACATATTTATACAAAAGCGTTCAATTAAAACGAAAAATCTATACACAATACATTGACTGACAACAAGCTCGTAATCAATAATTATGCTAATACTCTATTGTCTGTTTTTAATTGTTTGAAACAAAAAAGTTTCTGGGGATACGCGTTTTCAAATTATCTTGAGCATATGAGCTGATTAGAAAAACTATGACTCATGTTAAAATTTTATTCATACTTTACAGTTTATATCATTCAAATATTAGAAGATGAAACGAGAAATTATTACACAATTATTGAACAAATTAGAATAATACTGAGAACAATTCATAAATTTGTTTTCATAAAATTCAAAACATGGAAATTAATTATTTTCTGGGAAATTTTTTTCTGACATAGTGATATTAAATATTTTTGCAAAGCAGATCCAACTATTAAATTCAATTCATCAACAATTTCAATCAATAAGATGCAAAACTCTGAAATAGGATTATAGTCTATATAGAATACAATCTATTTATACCTCCTTGCTGGTAAATTAACACCTGCAGCGAGAGTAGATGTGCAAGTGATAACACATAATACACCATCTGTATATGCTCCTTCTATTAGTCTTCTTTCATCCGATGTTAATCCACTTTCAAAAAAAAAATAAATGAAACGTATTTAGGGTAAATTTATTAAAAAATTTTAGTGTATTTAAGGTAATTGAATCCTATATCCTATTTAGAAATTTTTTCACAGCAGCATATTATCACAGCAGAAAAAAATCCATCTCTGCCCGTCCTGATTGTTCGTCAAACATTCGTGGATTTTGGATCATGATGTACATGGCCAGCCATCTTTCGTACTTGATATTTTCTCTATGCTACAGTCTACACAGAAAATATCAATATAGATGTCAAATATTATGAAGTCATAGCCACCAATGCTAGTCTGAAACAGGGTTTCTGAAACTTTCTGGCCCCAAACCTCTGTTTGTTAATCTTATATATATGGTAAACTTCCATGGCATATGGAATAAATTCAGTTTTTTTTCAATTCAAATACATTATAGTGGAATGTATTTGATATAATAATGTAAGAATATTACTAAATGTAAAAACACCAGGCTCACCTGTGATGATATGCAACACCATAAGGAATGGTTTTCAACAAAACAGGACATATTCCTTCATTACCGGAATCTTGATATAATGTCTCTAATATTCCCTTCTTTTCTCTCACTTTTCTTTCTTTGAGAGATCTATAATTTATATTGCTGTATTATGTTTGAACTGAATTTTTATCTTGGTTGACAAATTTGACAAAGAGATCTTTTTGACAATTTTATCGACGAAATAAAACTTTGATACTCAGCGGCCCAGAAATATGAAGCTTAGAAGCAATTATTCACACAAGCCTGATTATATAGTTGACCAAAATATTGTGATGTACAACAGATAAACTTACTCTGGTAATAACTTGCAAATCATGGTTGCCACATTTTCACAATTCTTCTTTGTAGCACAAAATATTAAACATGAGTGATCAGGTATAACTTCTAAAACTAATGTTGCGAGATGATCAGTATCTCTTAATGACATTTCTTTATTCTAAAATAAAAGCAACGGTATTAAATTTATGGCATGTTGCAAGGAGCTGCTTATTTACACGTAATCATATCAATAAATATGAAATTGATGTTCATGATTTAAATTGAACATTAAAATTTAAATTAAAAATAAAACGTGTTATCTCAATATTATTGTTTAAAAATGACAACAACAGCGACAACAAATTTCATATTATTCGGAAATCTTGTGCATTATTTGACAGAAATGGTGAAATTAAACTATGACTGCTAACTCGAAAAAACTGAAAAATTGTTATTTTTATGCAAAACAATATTTAGAGAATCAGAATTTTTGTAGAATAGATTTGTTGTGAAATCATTATCTAATTCAAAAATATATCGAAATCAGAATTGAGTGCAAGGAAATATACTAGAATACTACTAAACTATTTGAATATGAATCCCAACTGCAGATTTGCATAAACAAAAAACCAAGGCAGTGAATATATTCGAGTATAAGGTTGGCCAAAACTGACGAAATAGCACTCACTGCATATCCGATAGGTCTATCAATCGTTAATTGTTCATCAGGATTTAAATTCTTCGTATCAACTTTATAAATAGAATCTTCATATTTAACGTGTTCATCAAGAGTTACAGGACGAAAATCATTTGTATAAACTTCAGAATGTAAAAAAGTTGCCAGATCTCCAATATTGCTGAGAGTTGCAGACATCCCAATAATTTGTGTAGTACCTGGAGGATAAATTGAAGAATGGTCAGAACTAAATGATCTATTATTACGAATACATTCTGAAATTATATTTTTGAATATGGAATATATTGGGTCATGTTCAAAAGAAAACATATAGAAGTTGAAACATGCTCAATTTGAATTTTAAAATGCGGGAAGTAGAAGATAAACAGCGGTTAGATTAGTTTTCTATGTTTAAGGTTTTCCGAAATGAAATTTATCACTTTATGAAAATTTAGGAGTGAAACTACTTTAATTGGCAATGAGTACATTACATAGAAATGTTTCAAAACAAGATTTAAACAGCTTTCTCAAAGATTCATACTGTCAAATTGGTAATCTGTTATACATTGTCTTGATTAAAGACCAACAAATACTGAATTCTGCACATTTATCACTTTTTCTTTAAAGAATGTTAACAGAAACTATATAGATTTGTGGTAGTGCATTTCGTACCAGCGAATGCCAATTGATGCAAAACCTACCTCAATTTAATACAAAAGCAAACAGCTTATATGAATAAGTAAATAGTTTGGAATACAATGCTAAAAACTAGCATCCTAGTAAAACCATAAAAAAAATAATTTGAACACAAAATCTAGATCTAGGATAAGTTATTCTTACAAGAAACATGCATAATTTTTGCAAGTGTCATTTCAATAGTTGCTCCTCTCCGTCCACCTTCACCCAACATATGAAGTTCATCAACAACAACTAAGCCAACACTATCTAGTCTTTGGGCTTCAATTAAGGAGTTTACCTGTAAGTTAAGTATTATTGTAATTACATATTTCTTTCAATATTGAGAAAATTTGGATGTGAAGATATCAAGAAATGAGTGACCCAGTGTAATTTTATAAATTGAATTTTTATCAATATAGACAAAAAGATAAACCGAATATTGACAAATTGGTGACAAAATATTTAATTGTTGCATTTAAAGAAAAAATATGCCAACGCTTTCGAAAATTTTATACACAGTTTATGTTATATACAGTACATGAATATTCTTAGCAATTTTAAATTATATTTTACCCTTCAAATTCGCATTTTATAAATATCTATAATATCTAAATCTGTTTTTATCTGACTACAGCATACCAGTGTATTTGCTTTCTCAATTGTACAAATAAATAAGGATTTTCTTTTTCGTCGTTTAGTCGGTGGAATTTTTCCCTTGCTACCGGCATATTCCTCCACCAAGAAATCAAGTTCATCTGCAAACTGTGCAATATTACGAACCTAGAATTTTCAACAAGAAAAATGAGCATTGACTATTTTAGGATCAAGACGTCTAGCAAGGTGTGAAAATAGTGGAGGAAGCTGATCAGCAGTTAGTTACATGACTACATACAGTACAGGTACAGCAATGAAGAATAGAGCTCTCCTCTTTAGCCGAATTATCCCTCACAATTTCAACCCATGTGGGTTAACCAGCGGTGCGATGACAGGCAAGTTCTTACTACTTGGCAATATGTTTTAACTAATGAGACAGGATTTCTATCTTTGTGAAATGACATTATGACTCGCTGCAAATAAAGTATCATTCGCTGTTTAAAAATAACTTTTTTTTATGAATATTACTAATTACAAATCATGTTTCAATAACTTTCTTTGGATTTCGAAGGAGAAAGCTAAATTTATCTTCCAAAATCGCCAGAAAGAATAAAATTTGTACCTTTTCTTGTACTATAGCTACAAATGGTAATACAAGTATAGCATCTCTTTCTTTGCATAAAAGTTCTCTCATTATTAATATTTCAGCAACCAATGTTTTTCCTCCACTTGTTGGAAGAGAATAAATTAAATTTTTCCCTTCTGATATTGATGGTAAAGACAGACACTTGTGTTGCCAATCTGTACCAAAAATGGAAAACCAAGCATATTAAAACAGAAAGAAAATGTGCATATAGACTGAGAGATGACACTTATTAAGATATTTTTCTACGGCTCGAAACAAGGCGCCTCTAATACCTAATGATATGTGAGGAGTTTCTAATTTTCTTCTCAATTTGGCATTGCCTACCCAGATTTTTACATGATGAACATGGGATTTGAACCCGAAATGTGTAACATGCAATGTCAACACAGTTACATCTTAACAGCTTAAATGCTAGGTCATCTCGCATACACATCTCTAAGGGTCAGTAATTAATTGTCCTGTTATATAAGTTAATCTGGGGCACTATTCATCTTGTCTTGTTCATTGAAAATCAGTTATGAGCCGATTGTGGCTGTGTACCCAAATGCGCCACTCATCTTTGTAAATTCATTTTAGTAATATTATCTGTCTTAAACTTTTTCAGTTCTGATCATAAATAACAAGCTTCAATGGGTGCTAGTAAAAAGTTTTGTTCTTGTCATATTAAAAAATTTACCGTCTTAACTTGGGTTATCATTAATATTCGAAAAATACCATAAACTTTCTTTATTCCTCTGAATTGTTCCATCAAATTTTGAACTTTTGCTGGAAGTCCATAAAATGGTCCTAGAGATTTGCATTTCAACTGTGATTGCGTTAGAAACTGGCTTTCTCCACCAACATCCTAAAATTAAACATCGATAACCTAAAATCACATATTCATTTATATTTTGAATTACCAGTAATTCATGAATAGATTATTCACAATACACTAATAGTACAATTCTACCGTAACATACCAATAAAATTTTTGAAAAATCTTTTGCCGCATCACGAAGATGAAAACTTGATGCTGTTTGTTGATTAGCATTTGCTTTTAATCTGCATTTTACAAAATTAAATACATTTACATTTGGTACAGCTCAAAAACAGACACTTGCATTGATCTTACTTTGTGAACCTTCTTTCTCGCCAAGTTTGAAATGCATAAAGGATCACCTTGACCCATATTGAGGTAAACTTCATATATTTAATATGAATGTGAAGGTTCAAGCAAGATCATATGAAAAAAAAATCCAAGAATAACAAAAGTAAAAATAAATTATCGAACCAAAATAAGGAAAACTTAAACATGAAAAAAAAATTGACTCAGACTCTGGCTAAGAAAAACTTTTGACTTCAATTTCAAACTCCAAGTTGATAAAAAAAATTTCAAATTCAAATTCAAAGAAAGTCAACTTTGACACAAAAACATTGACATCTGCAATCTTGCGAACTCACCTTTCTTTGAGCTTGAGCATAAGATTACCACCAGCACATGCACGAGATGGAGTAGAAGCAGCCACAGGCTTTGGCTCTTCAACAACTTGGTCAAATTTTGACTTGATTGGTGAATTATTGTGCGCCTCTGATTTTGAATTCTTTTTAATATTAGTATTCATCTGATTTTCAACATAGGATAAATCAATATCTCCAAATACAGAGTCGTTTTTCATTTCAGATTTTGTATCAGAACACTTCTGGGATTTTTTTTCAATGTCTGCGTCGGTAACATTTTGAACAGTTTTAGATAATTTCGGGTCATCTTTTTTCTCGTTAGCAAAAAGTTGGTCAGAGCATTTCATGAGTAGTGTTTCATCAGCGCTCCAATTGACACTACATAGTGATTGACGGCTTCTTTTCGTTCTATTTATTTTCTGAGTAGGGCTTGCGTAACTAGGAAGAATTGGAGATGGTGATCTATTCTCATCAACTGTTAAGTTACCTGAAATGAAATGCATGAAATTATGCAACTCATATTTTAAAACATACCAGAAAATATTAAAAGTTAAACTACGAGCTATACTATAGCTCAGGGGTCGGGAACCCATGGCTCGCGAGCCATATATGGCTCCCAAAAAAATCTAATATCCCAAGACTAAGCCTACTATTGTTACGAGATTGCAAACTCTTTTATAGCCAAATTTGGCAGGAAATTCCCAATACGTTTAAGAAGGCGCGTCCAGCACATGTCTATGTTATGTAAGATAATTACCAGACAGGCATTGTGACAAACAAGGGGATTCTGGAACATATATTGTGACATCACAAAGCGATAGAGTTTTAAAAACACTACGGAGATACCTAAACGAAAAAGGGCGATGAGTATCGTAGAATTCAACTTGGGCTGCATGTGAGCAACCGTTCAAGGCCCGCAGCGACTACATGCAGCATCAGATAATCACATTAAGTGTATACTGACATTGTATGTGTTGACTTTTGAGTAAACATTTCAGGCCTGATTAAGTGAAGAAATGTTATATGGCTCGCACGGAAATGCAATTGAAAATATTTATATTTTATGGCTCTCTTGACCAAAAACGTTCCCGACCCCTGCTATAGCTTATAAGAATGAAAAACACATTTACCATGACATGAAATATGGAGGCCAAAATTTTATTTTATGATTAATTATTTTCATTATTATTGACATGAGATATTAATATTAAAATTAATTGAAAACAATAAAAATCATACCAAACAAATCATCATCACTGTTATTCTGATATTCAACATCATGTAAAGAATTGTTATTATTTTCTACACTTTGTCCGCATGGTATCATTGTATCTGCATCACCTAAAAATCATTTTGCCATATCTTTTTTATCATCAGGGTTCACTTTACAGTACTGCATATGGTATAGATAGGATTATGATAAATACATTTTTAGCAGTTGTATAAAAATTGAAATGTGTAATCTCTAGGCCACATACAGTAGGGCTATGTTCTCTGATTTCCAACATTTGGTTTAACAAAACAAACGTTTTCTATTTCTCTGAAACAGTGCGTGTGGCACGGCAGCAAGTACGTCATTGCCTTGTTTGTCTTGTCTTAATAACTTACCAGTAAATCAATCGCAACGTGTGTCTGCCATCATAATATTATGACCAAATTTGAGATATTTTGCTAAATGCTCTAGATTTAAACCATTTCCTAAAGGAGGGGTTTGCACTAACTGTTATAATTGATGTCTTTCAATGTGGGGGCTATTCTTGGAATCGAACTGTGTGATATGTTATTGTGTTCAATGTAACCGTCTGACCGTTGATTTCCTCCACATATTTTCAGATTTTTAAATTTGTGAACCCAACCTGGTATTCCGTACTGATGAGTGTACAAGAGGTACGATAAGTGTAGCTTATTTATACCTTTTATAGATGTACCAAAAGAAACGGAGGCATTTTCAATGTCCGCAAGAGAATTGAGGCTGGATTTCCTCCTTCTGGGCCTTGAAAATGAGACATCTTGGCAAGACATGCTTCTCTCAAGCGAGGCAACATCGCTAAGATTGATTTTTCGCCTTTTTGTCTTCATTTCATAGAACTTTTGAAAGTAGAATTGTCAATACAGCAACAGGCGATATAACACTGATAAGCTGTATATTTTTTTTTTTTTTTTTTTAATGGGATAATATAATAAATTATAACAAAAAGTATATAACCATTCGAGCAATCATAAGATAAATAATCCAATATTCATTTTTCATATGTCCATTCCATCAGTGTTTGAGGTGTTGATCGCAGATCAGCATACAATTCATCAATTTTTAGTATATTGAGTTAGATTATGTACAATAAACATAAAAAATTAAATATATTAGACATGTTCATTTTAATACATACTAAATTTATACACACTAGATTTATAGTTCAAATACAATTCCTTAGTATTTCAAATTCTCTGACAAAATTTGGTGATTTTCTATTTTTTTCAATAGTGAGTCTGTAAGTGATTGCAGTTTTTATTTGTTTGATAACTAGGTGCTGATTAGGGGGATTACCTTCGAATATAACAGAATTTCTTTGTATCCATATTTTATATCTAGTGATTGAAATTAAATAAACAATAATATCTAAATCTCGTCTTGTAATGTTGGAATGTAACAAATAGCTTAAATCCAATAAAACACAAGTTTCATAATTTTTCAAAAGTCTGGCATTATTTAATTTCCTAACAGTATTTTCCATAAAATCAAAAACATAATCAAAATATTCACAATTCATAAATAGATGGCTAACAAATTCTGGTTCTTTTCCACATAACACACACATATCATTTCCTGCTATATTTCTTATTCCAGGTTTTGTTTTTACTGGTAAAATATCCCACATTAACTTGAAATTAAAGGTTTTCATATAGTTTGCCAGAATATTATTATGAATATTCTCACATGCAATATTTAAATTACAATTGCTTAGAAAAATTAATCTGTCCCCAGTCATAGAAATAACAATTTTTTTATAAATAGTTTTATGCATATCTTCTTTTATATCTGTACTACTTATGTTATGCTTTCTTAAAAATTCTAATATTAATCTATACTCACTTTGAGGACAAAATCTATGTAAACATGTATTTTTAGTTCTAATCCCCCAAAATGTACTAAGTTGTTGTCCAATATTGTATTCAACAAAGGACATACAAATATGATTGTAATCCTCATTATAATCACATTCTCTAGCTTTATAATAATCCAAGACACTAATTATGTACATGCACATTGTAAAAATGGGTATGTTAATAATATCATAACCCCCCAAATTTTTTGGTTTGCACAAATTCCCTATTTTCAGTATGCTTCTTCCATTGAATACAAATCTTTCCACCATGTCATTCACTCTTTTTCCTATAGAATTTGGCATCAGAAATACTTTCGATAAATATAGAAACTGCGGAAACACCTTTAATTTTACTAATATACATTTGCCCTCTAAAGTCAACTTGATATCCTGTAATTCTCTTACAACATTTTTTGCTTCCTCTAAACATTTCATCCAATTAATTTGACACATATCTATATTCCCAAATGTAACATTTAATATTTCCATGGATTCAACTTCACTGATGTCTTGTTGTGGGTTTATTCGTCTCCAAATTCCAATTCTCATTAATTTTGTTTTAGATTTGTTCAATTTCATACCTGTTGCTATTTGATGCCTTTCAATAACTTTCAATGCTTCTTTTATGGAATTTTCTTTACCTAATGCCAGAGTCACGTCATCAGCAAATCCAAGACTTTTCATTTAATTTTAGAAGTCAAATACCCATTTACTATTATTCTAGCTTCAGAACCTGTGTATAATTCCCGAATCAAACTTATAAATTTGTTTTCAAATCCAAATTTTTCTAACACTTTATATAGGTACTTCAAATCTACAGAGTCAAAGGCTTTCATGAAGTCCAGTGACAATAACGCATTTTCTCCAATAATATTTTTTTCTTGTTGACATACATCTCTAATAATACTGAGTATTTCACTAATTCTTCTTCCTGGTATTGCAGCTTGGTTTTTGTCTATTATATTAGGTAGTAAACTTTGAATTCTATTTGCTAAAATCTTTGTAATAATTTTGTAGTATGAATTTAATAGAGTTATGGGTCTATAGTTTTTTATTTCATCTTCTGCCCCCCTTTTGTGTATCAGTGTTATGTAACCAATTTTTAAAGTATCAGGTATATGCTCTTCTTCATACATTTCTTTCATTACCAATATGAATTCTTCTTTTATTATGTCCCAGCATTTTTTGTAAAATTCTATTCCCAGACCATCTGGTCCTGGAGTTTTTCCTTCTTTAAAACTTTTAATAGTTTGAAATATTTCTTCTCTCTCTATATTTTGCTGTAATATTTCATTTTCTTCTTGTTGCACTTTTCTTCCTGTTGTTGGTATCCTATTTAAAAAAATATTCTGTAGTGTCTCATTGCATTCAACTTTACTATAGAGTTCTTTGTAAAAGTCTGTTACAATATTCATTTTGTCCTCAAGTTTATTTTGTATTGTGCCGTTTTTGTCTTTCAATTTTCTAATTGTTGTTTTCATATGTCTGGTTTTCAATTGTTTGAAAAAGGATTTAGTACACTTTTCGTAGTTGTCATATTTTTCTGCAGTATTCTGGATTAATAGTTTTTTATCTTTCTCTTTTGTTTTCTTGATTATTTCACTTTTCTTTTTATTTAGCAAGGTCAAAACTCTTTCTCCATTATCCAATTTTTCCTTAAGTTCTTGTAATTTTTCCATATCTCTTCTATGTTCCTCTTTTTCTATTCTGGACATCTTAACAGAGAATTCAATTACTAATAAGCTGTATATTAACTGTATATTAACAGAGAATTCAATTACTAATAAGCTGTATATTACAGGTACCGTATCGGCCGACCTGTGTCTGTCGTCTGTGTATGTAGGGAATAACGCTAACAAGTATTTAGGGAATTCCCCTTTTTTGTTTTTGCCGCTTTTGCGTCACGGTTTACTGGCTTTGTAATTATATTAGTATTGTTGTATACTGTAAATGTCAATCTCACAGGTAAAAGGTGCCATATTTGTATGGTACCTGTAATATTGTATCGAGCATTTGGTCAGGCCAACTCAAATCTGGACACAGGTGGAATTATGACGTCACGTCTTTTAGTAGTATGGTCGTGGTTCCCAACTTTTTGTGCCACTGCGATAAAAAGCGTGAAGCCATCTTAAACCTCACACAGCATCGCATATTGTTATATAAGCACTAAAAGCTGAGCTTTAATCACCCTAAAGATATGGAAAAAGGTTATAGAAATGATGCCCTAACAACTGATCTCATTGGACTTGTTGAAATGGCTATTTCGAGTGTCTCGCAATTAAAAACAAAGTTCCAATATTGTTCATAAAAATTGCAAGCTTTAATCTCCTACCATTTTTGTTGTCATTTGTCACATAATATGTCATCAGTAGCAACCTCAAATCAAATAAGCAACGACATGCAGTTCATTATGCATGTCCTGAACCCCCTGTGTGAACTGATTTTAGCTATTAGGAAATCCTGCCTCCCAGTTCTTGGTGTATGTCAATCCTTCAGAAATTTTATTACCGTATGTTATTTCCATACCTCGACCCAAATTATGTAAATGATCTTGGTACTACAGCTGCTTCAAAATTACCTTTTCCATATATGATAACAAAGAGTACAGGAACCTATTTGTACCATGTTTCCATCCCTGCAAATATTTATTTCAATAAAATTAAACACAATTACATATAGAACAGCAAAAAAGCATTCAGTAATCCTACTGCACGTTATCATGAATTATACTCAAAGATTGTACCTACCGTGGGTTCAATAATAATGATTTTTGAATGAAATACAAAACTGCATATAGCTACTGCATTTTGGGTGAAGATTGATGAATACGAATGAACTAAATTTGCCCTATCCAAACAAAGAAGAAATGCTAGGGCATTTTCAGTTTTGCAAAGGCGTACGAGTTTGTGTCTCACTGCAAAATCACTTTTTGTGATAAAAACATGAGTTGAAAATTCTTTTCATATAATATTCCTATGTTCCAAGGATCAGTCAGATCCAAAAAGCAAGAATGAATGAAAATATCTACTGGCGGCATTTATATTACAGCGTTAATGAAAGACAAAGTATATTTATATAAAACATGAATGCATTGGCATTGCTAGGTAGTGGTTCATCAGCTCAATTGCATTTTAACAAAAAATTAAAATATTAGATGTTCAAATGATGCATAGGTATTAGAAAACAATTACGAGTGAATAAAAAGTTGGGGAAATATAAGTTGAGGAAGATATTCAAATATAAATGTTATACAAAGCACATAGAGCTTTGATGAAATTTGAATGATGACGATGGAAGCCCAGGGTCTCGATATTCAATTTTGAACTATTTTTCATTTTCAAATTGTAGTTGTAGTTTTGTTCTAGAATGAAACCGGTTTTGAATTTTATGAAAATGACATTTGTTTAATTTTTAATCAGGTTAAAAATTCTTGCCTCAAAAATTAACTTCGAAAACACAAGATGCTGATTGAAATTAACGTCCTTATTACATTTTTTGGACCTCTTGAAGTATGCGCACCAAGATGGCGCACAACCTGAACTCAGGTTGTGTAGGTATCAGGTTAGGGTTCAGGTTATGAGACATCATGGTGCGCATACTTCAGGAGCACCCATTTTTTTTCTATCTCCGATCTGTTTATTTCCAAATATGGAATAATTTTATTTATCAGTAATTGGTAACACAAAAATCCAAATAACCAATCACTGCTACAATATATTGTCTGTTATTGAACAGAAAAATATAGCATCAAAGTTTCTCAGTCAAACCCAAAAATGAATCAATTTGAAATACAGTACAGCGATTTTGGCTTGACTAAATATTAATATACAATTATTTTATACACAATAGGAAAATATCTATACGACCAAGTCATTTCTGATACCACTTCTTCGAACGCTCAATTGCCTTTTTCCATTCTACGATGATTGGAGCATACTTTTGCGCTCTCTTTTTATCAGGATAAAATATAGTTTCAACAGTGAGTAGATCCTGATATATAATAGAAGTTAAGAATTATTAAGTTTATAACTATGATATATCGACCATACAACTAAAAATAATTTTGAACTTCAAATTAAAATTCCTTTTTATATTGTTTGATAATTTTAAAATGACAATGATATTTTCGCGTCCTATTGAAGACAAGATGGGAATTAGAATATTTCACATCCAGATCATGTGGTATTTTTCATATTAGCATATTTAAGTAAGTTTGAATCTCAGGATGTTTGAAATCTAAAAATATTACCATTTATTAATACCTGTGCCATTGATTGAAACAGTTGAACAACTGAATTAGCACATTTGATCAGAGATATTAGACAATAGCTTAAGCAGACCTAATTCAACTATATAAACTAAGTTGCAAGAAAATTGGACTAATTGATACAAATGATATATATATAAAATACCTTCAAGCAATCGTCATCTTTCCAAACGCCAACAGCTCTTCCTGCCATGAATGCAGCACCAAGAGCTGACATGTCAGTTTTCTTCATTCTCTGTATTGGTTGATCTGAAAATCGATATGTTTGAGGGAATTTACAATGAGGTGATTAATAAATCTGTGTGAATTGCATGTTTTTCAAAAATTTAAAGGTTATCATCTATTGTTATCATATTTACAAACTAAATTGTGTGCGATGAATATAATATGTGTTTGCCATTGCGGATGATGTAAATTAACAATGCTATAACTTTAACAATCATTTGAAAAATTCCGCCATAAGTTCCATGCAATCAATATTATATGGGAATAAACATATTTGAAAACAAATGACCTTCAAGAACTAATGATTTTGAGTATCCAATTTTAACAACACAAGGCACATGGAAGAATAGTTCTCCGAAATTAATACAATTTATAGCATATATATGACAATGTTACCTATTAAATCTGAAGTTAATTGCATAATAAAATTGTTTGCTGTTACTCCGCCATCACACACAACTCTTTTCACTGGATATGATACCTCTGATGTCATAGCAACAAATATTTGTGCATTCCTGAAACAAGAGTTTTTGTCATAATAGAAGGATTGCAAGAATGAATATTCACATGAAATCACATACACATACTTGAATGCTAATGACTCCAATACAGCTCGCACGATTTGTGCCCTTGAAGTAGAACCTTTTAAACCCATGAGTGACCCACAAGCACTGAAATCATTGTCAGGAGCCTGTAACCCACTGAACGCTGGGACAAAATAAACTCCATTCGTATCTGAAACAGATTTCGCAATGGCTTCTGTATGTGCAGGACTTTCGATTCCGAATACCCTTACTAGCCAGTCTATGGCATCTCCAGCAGTGTTGCATGATCCTTCTGCAAGATGTACTATCTCTGAACCTCTTTTCCATGCTGTAACAGGGTAGAATCCCTCTACGGAAGCATGCGGTTTTTCTGCTATATTCATGCACATAAAAGTTCCAGTCCCCATAGTGAGCTTGACTTCACCTGCTTTAAAACAGCATTGTCCATACATAGCAGATTGTTGATCACCAAGCGCAGCCCGAATGGGAATCTCGGATCCAAAAAATTTTGCATCACATACCCCAAAATCTGCATTCGTGTCCCATACTGGAGGAAATACCCGATATGGAACACTCATGAGATTGCAGAAAAAAGAGTTCCAGTCCTGAATAAATGGGTCATATATTCCAGTAGATGAAGCGTTTGACATTTCTGTGCAGTAAGTCTTTCCAGATGTGAATTTCCATATTAACCATGTATCAAGAGTTCCCAATCGTACTTTTCCTTCTTTAGCTAATGGTCTTAATTTCTTGTTTTGTTCCAAAGCCCACAATAACCTAATTGTCACCTGAATAAAATGATTATCATATATTGAACATAAGATTGTTTTAAAGATACAAGTGTTTGCCAGATACCATTACAGAAAAAACTAAAAACAGGACATGAAAAATATGACACTATAATGTTCAGTATATCATTCTGCATATGTGTGTATAAATGTATGTATATATCTTGTCATAGCTAAATAACATAAATTGTAATTTATTACATCCTGGGTGAGGTGGGAGCCAATAGATTGGGATACAAGATGAGTAATTTGCTATGCCAACACGCTTTAACCGCTGGGTCACCACACTGCCCAAATTTCTGTAATAATATATAACGATATATCAAGTTTGATAATATCAACTTAGACGTACAATAGGACTATAACAAGTTTTTATCCACTATTGTAATACACATTGTTTTCACAATTGTGTGGAACTAGTAAATAACCAAAATATATAGAAAGTGTAAGCCAAAATGAATTTGTTTCCACTCACATGATTAGTTCGAAAGTTAATAACAGCTGCTGCCATGAAACGTTTTTGACGACTAAATGAATGAGCAACCTTTCCTCCTGCCTTTACAACTTTCATTGTATAAGATTCATTCCAATCTCTTTCAATTTTCTCTCCTCTTGTGTCCTATGAATATGGTAGAATGAGATACTACACAACACAATGATCTTTTTAAAATTTAATGTAACACTCGTCTAGAGGGGTTTGACAGAGATACTTGATTGAATACTGTCATGATAGCGCCCTTATGATAATTTCAGTATCCAATCTGGCATATCAAATTGGATTTGTTTGGGTTAATTAAGGTGAAATTCAACAAAAATGTTACATTCCAGATTTTTGTTAATTTAAGAATTTTTCATTATGTCAATAAGGATGACTTTACGTCACGCAAAATAACCTATGGTGAATATTTTACCAGACATGTAATATAAAAATGTTGTGTTGCTGCATATTATTTCACAGCCATGGAAAAGTTTTATCATGGCATACCATTTCTTGGGGATTAATAAACTATGAGTAAACGCAGTTCACATAACCAAGTATTTCGAAGCATTACCTGCCACACAATAAAATTGTGAAATGGTTTTCCAGTCTCCTTGTCCCAGAGTAAAAATGTTCCTCTCTGCACTGATATTCCCAAGGCTGCTGCTTCATCTGCTGTTATTTTTGCATCTTCCAAAGCACCCTATAAATATGACAGAAGGGAAGATGTGATTTGTATAATCACTAAATTATCTTTAAATATGGGAACAATATCTTCAAGTCACAAACTACAGGAAATTGATTATGTCTGCTAAACTTTATGACCGAGAACTATTTGATTCAATGGATGACATATTTTTCAATAAACGATATAATAAAACTAGCAACCAAAATTAATTTCTAAGCACTATTCAGATATGTGCTTTATATACCTCATAAAAGATCATAAATTCATCTTTATAATACACAAACTTATTTTAAATACCTTCATAACTTCAAGAACTTGTTGCCATAATTCATCGGGATCAATTTCAACACCTTGTGATCCTATATACTTGATTTTTATTGGTTGGCAAGACCTGAAAAAATAATTAAAGATTTAGTCCGATTTTGCATCATTTTCACCAAGCAGATAGTGTTTTTTTCCCAATTCTATTCCAATGGCTTGCTATTAGGTATTATGGTCTATTTGCAGTCGTATCTTAATTTTGAGGCATGGAGTTTGAATTTCAATCGGTCTTAAATGCAGATTGACCATATACTCGATTTTAGGACCTTTTAACAAACTCTTATCAACGACAAGACTCCGAATCCAAGTTAATATGTCCAACTATTATGTATTTTTGAATGGTTACATTTGAAGGCCATAAATTTAATCACACCATATTTCCATTATGTATAATCTATATTTATACTTGCTACAGATGAAACGAGTGCCTAAATTTCGCCTACCATATGAAAAGCTAAAATGTTGTTTCACTATTGTTTAAAAGGGCTTCAATTATGGGTAGAGATGGCAGTGAAAGTTTTGAAACAAATACTGAATGCATATTACAGAAAACCTAAATTTTACCTTCCAACCATGTTGACCTTCTTATCATACACATGACATCTAATGTTGCTTGTACCTATATCCAAAGATAAAACATAGTTTTTTGTAGATCCTGCATCACCTTCTCCACCGCTCAACTTGAAACTAGTCTGTTTTACTTTGGCCATTTTACCTATTCCTTTACATTTAATCGATTTTAAACTGCATAAAATCAATAGAGATATGAATATTCACCCAAATTAGTTATTATCCACCTTAAATTAGTAAAAATTCATTTGCTTGTTTTAGTAAGTATTCGAAAAAAAACTAGTGGTTTAGCAGCATTGAAAATTTAGTCATATCATATTTTTCTCTGTCCAGAGCATGATGTAGACATTCAACTATGGATAATGCATATTACAGTATTAAATAAACTACATGATGCAACAAAAAATATCTGGATTGGACATGTTATATTCAATCGTTCAACCAGTCATATGACAACTTGAGCATACCCAGAGGGTGGGGGTCTCTAATTGTGAGTCAGAACCCCCCCTTATAAAATGTGAAAAAATACATTTTTTGTACAATACTCAGGCATTTTTTCGTAGCTTAAACAGCTTTTTAGACCGTCAAGACTCTTGAATACCCACGTTTCCATATGCGCTGGCTCTTACGGTCTAGCTTGGCAATTACAAATTTAGAACTACCCTCCCTTCAATTATTCCTGGCTGATTCCTGATTTTTTTGCATTTCAGATATCTTGAATATTTCTGCAACATTAACAAAAGTCGTTCAAACAAACATACCCTGAGTTAGAAGCCCATTGCCGAATGATATATACTTCTTATATCACCAAATATGAAACCTCTGTAATAGTCCTGATATGACTTAATAAAATTTGCGTACATTCTCAGAAGCCATCAAGGAAGTTATCACACACCCACTGATTGGTAAAATTCACCGGAAGTAAAACGTTCAAGCAGTATTATTTATTGAAATGTTAAAAAGTGAAAATCAATATTACAACCAACCTATCATATCCATACATTTCTGTATACTAATTGAATTGCCTATTCACACCAAACAAAAACCTTTTTTGATGCAGAATTTCAATACCACAAAATAAGAGTGCATTATCCAGCTTTTAGTATCTAAAAATTCATTTAACCACCTGAACAGAAATTTATTTTAAAATTCTGAACTATAGCAACTAATAGTCTTCAAATGCCTAATTCACTGTCTACAAGAAACAATTATGTAGTGTGTTACCAAACAAACAAGGATGCATTTCACAATCCTAATCAATTGACTATTACAATGAATTTCATGATTACATAAACTATCAATATATAAAAAAATACTAGCCAGAAATTGTTAATCAACTTTGGGTCTAGGATAAACGATGTAATCCATTATTGCTTGTGTTCAAAACAGTACTACTTATTTATGGCTTGAGAGGGAATACTATGGCACATAGCCAAAATTTAGTCTACTTTGTACTATGCCCTGTGCTAAAAATCGGGAGTACTGTGTTCCACAGAACTGCCCTAATCCCACAGTTCTTGCCTATTAATATTGTGGACTCTCACTATCAGCTTCATTATTAAAATGCTGATAAGTAAAATTGTACCTTACACGCAATGTGCACTGTGCAATCATCATAAAATGTCTAAGTAAATATTATTAGAGCAATAAAGTAAAAGCTGTTGTAGCAGTTTTGCAATATACTACTCTTGCTCTAATCAATGACAATCAAGTCTTAACAGGAATATATTGACAGCAAAGCAAATATAATGAATCTTTAACTTTGTTCCTCAACTATCATTTGACCTCAATCGTCCTTTTAGAATAAAAGGTAGGTTAATTATTCTCCAATTGATTTCATGTCCACAGGCTATTTTTTATTATTCAAGCATCTTGAAACAATTACGGTAATGTATGACATGGTTAATAAAAAATACATGAGTAACAAACAAATTTACAGTTTATACTAATTTTATTTCAAAATACTTAAACATGTAGAATTTTTGAACATGAAGTGGGCCTGTGTATTATTTTGCTAATTTTTTGTTAGGACAAAAAAAAACAGAACAATCGCTTTTAAGTTTTTACAAGCTGAAGAAAGAAGTGTCTGTCAGGCAGATATAACTTTTGTATTCTTTTGTTATATTTTCTCAGTTCCATTGTGCCGTTTCAATTTTGTAAAATTGCACCAACATGTGGCAATTTGAATTCATACTCATACAACCGAGAATGGCAGTTTGGTTTTCAATGATTTTGAAATGTGATAATAAAACAAAGAAGATATGTCAAACCGAAATTTGGCAGAGAGCGTAATATTTTTTTACCGTTAGTTTTGAGAAATATCTACTAATAGAAGCTGATTCCTCAAAGCTACCTGACACACAGAACTATCCAAATTCGAAAATATAGGCATTTGGGCTTAATTTTGATTCAGGATCCATCTTTAATTAGCATGAAAATGCACGATTATCAACAATCCAGTAACACATCTTCAAGTTGCTTGCGCATTTCTTCGTTCGTAACTTTAGAAGAATTTTTAAATAAGTGTTCAAAAATAGGATCGAAGTTAACTTCAGTATTCACATCTTTATGTAATATTTTACAAGAGTGGCACAAATTCACCATTGTTTTTTCTTGTGTTTCACAATAATCGTCGCCAGAATCAGACTGTGGTAACTTGCTCGTACTTTTCAGATCATGAGGTAGATGTGGGTTTTCAGCAGTACCAAATATTCCATTACTCAAGTTTTCAGTAAATTCAATTGCTTGTAAAGCAGAAGCATTGCCTTCTTTGATCTGTGTATCAAGTGGCCCACAACATAGAAAACAGTTTTCATTTGTGTCCTTGTTTTCTTCCTTTTTCGAATTTTTCATCATCTGTAGTTGGAAAAATTGTTTAAATAAATTTTGAATAAATTTCCTGAAATTTTCTGAAGAATTAACATTTATTGCCCCATCTGAATTCGGATGGTCAAAAAATGGATACATATGTACAAGGTATTACCGTGATACTGCTTGCTGCCAGTCCCAAGCAATAATAATTTTTTGACAATTAATGACCCATACACTTCAAGATGTTATCTGTTTAACTTGATCTAATTTAGGGCATTCAGAATATAATTGATAAACTATACTTGAAAATATAATTTAAGAAATATTTTGGTCATCACTAAGTGGCAAGTTGCTGAATAACAATTAACAACCATATCTCAAATAAAAAAAAAAAAGATTTAGATAGAGTATAAGTTGTTTTTACTATTATCATTTGAATTTTGAGAGTTTGTAAATACCTCTAATTTATTTGAAGTTCTGTAGACAGTTGTTTCAGTGGCAGGAAAATCAGATGTGAGTGAAACAATAAAATCTTCAGTAAGTCGTTGAATACTAGAAGTAGCTGGAACTTTTGTGGAAAAATTTGGCAAAAACACACTCTGAATCTGTAAAATTAAGCAGAATTTTAATAGCTTAAAGACAAGACTCTTTTGATATATATATATAACAAAACAGAGACCACATATACCGAACCTTACAGAACCCAAAGCAAATACTAGTATTGTGTGTGTTTCATCAACATATTTTGGCACAAAATCATATGCAGGCAGCAGGTGTTTTTAAAAATTATCATCAGAATAAAACCAGATGCCAAGAGATATTACATTGATAATAATATTTAGTGTCCCAAGCCTAAAAACCTGAATCAAACCCCAAATCCATTCCACAGAATTGTACCAAAACTCATAGCTCATCGTTATCTCAGCTACACAACCTGGTTGGAAACTATTTGGCAGAACCCGAATTACACTCCTGTTGCTTACCTTATTAATATTCGTGTATACTGCAATTTCTTTAGCGCCTATGTCCCTCAATGGTCGAAGTAAATTGATTCCTAAATATCTTCCATTATCTGTGAAACCAGTGTCCAATGATAAATGAGCACCTTGTCCTTGCGCAATGTTGGACAAAATATTAATTGCAAGCCTTGAACTTGTTTCTCCAAGAAAGATATGTTGATAACCAAGCTCTTTTGCCTTGTATGTTAACAATTTACACCTGAAAAATAAATAAATAAGTATAAGACTGATCTCTATAAATCGAACTTATTGAGCAGTTCAGACCAGTGTTTCTCAAGCTTTTTCTCTTCTCTGATTGTAATCTTGACTTAGAAACAGATCTCATGCAAAAAGCTAATGTATGGGGAGTTAACTTTGCACTAATAGGTTTTTACAAAATCAAAAACAAAGTTACAGTAGTCACTAGGCAGTTTATGAAGTTATGCCAGTTCACTTTTGAATGCTGTTTCACAACGAAACAAGTGCACTCAACTCATTAAACTTTGCCATAAACTTTTGTTCGCTCATTGTTTTTAACAATACGACGAAGCATGACTTTTTTGTTGTGATCTTTTGTTTTGTTTTAGTGCACAAGGCCGGTAATCATTAAAAATTGCAAGGGGTCTGTCATGAATTTTTTTTAAATAGATTGAGAACCACTGATCTAAACCATATATAGTTTATTGGCCCCCTATCAAATATATCTATCAAATGAAGTAAAAAAACATGGAGGAATCCTGATTAAAATAAAACAAATATGGTGAAGTTAACGTACATTAGGAACAGACCTCACAACAAAATGGGAATTGTAACTGGACTTTATGAACACCCTGTATAATGAAACGAGTAACAAAAATATACTGTTTTCATGAATTTTTAAAAACAGCTTTGGATACCCCGTGGAGTCTGCACACTCTCGTATTAGAAGCGCTACTCTATACTATATAGCCACGCAATGACAAGTACTAATTGAGTTTGAATTATTTTTACTGAAGTGTTTTGATAAAACCAAACAGAAGAAAAATCTTACCTTAGTCGGTAAAGCAGCTCTTGTTTACTTGTTATACTTTTTATAGAATCGAAAAGTTCTCTAAGATTGCAAGTTTGTGCTGTGTCATCATTATTTTCAATCACAGTGTCATCGCTGATAGACAAAATCTTGTGTAAAAAAGTTATATTTCAAAAATACTACGTAAATTAAATTATATTCCTGATCCTGATAACTAGAATCTTTCAATTGTTTTCAAAATAAACCTAAATTTTTTTAATATTCCGAGGCCTATAAATTGTTGCCAGAAAACGTTACTAGTATACCACTAAGTCATTAAATATTCTGTTAGTTGTTTATATAAGGTGGAAGGACAAGTGGACAACTCCAGCAAGCAAGTCAAAAGAGCAAGCTACCTTAAAAAGTCTAGAATATTATCTTAAATACAATCACAGTAGTGATGCCACATTGTTGATGCAAATATAAACCCAATCATTTTGAATGTGTGAACAGTCGATACAACAGTATGCAGTGAAAAATACCTTTTCCAGTTTCACAATGTGATATGGTAGCCCAGATGCTTTCATTATAGATTCGATCTCATTCAAATAAATTTCATAGTTTTTCTCTTCAGGCAATAAAACAGTTTCATCAACAAATATAATACCAGGATGGAATTTTAGTCTTTTGAACGACAGAGGTGACAGAGACTGAAATGAGAATAAATGTTTTAAAATATGAACACATACAAAATTTGGATCTATTTTTATACTTTATTTAAAATGTTCGAATTTATTTAATAAAATGATACTAACATTTTTTTTTATTTTCGCTTTAACGGTGTAAGCCACAATTAAATTTGACGCTATCATAGCATAACGAAAGGCAACTATTATGATATGATCTTTTAAAAAAACTTAAAAATTTTCTCAATGAGGCCCTTCGCAAAAAAGATTTTCTAAATGTGGCCCTCAAAAAAAGAACTTCCACCTTTGCCATAGCTCAAAATATTTATTTGAGAGATTCTTCAAAAATAGCGAATATAATCCCAAAATTAAAATGATATTGTTCAGGTGCCATGTAATAATCATTCTCAATTTCATGGTAGTCAACAGCTTTTTTAATATCATACCCCAATACATACTTTATGAGGTCAGATAGTAGGATTTGAAATCTCCGAAACAGCTTACTAATGGCGAACAAAGGATACAAAATGTCTGTGGAATACCTCTAGTAAAACATGTAGCATAGCACTGGAATTCAATCCTCCTGAAAAAGCAACAGCAACTTTGTCATCATATCGGACAACAGGATGTTTACCCAGTGCAGCTCTGAATTTGTGCGTGAAATATTTCAAGAAGCATTCTCTGGAAAAAAAATATTCATATTAGAACTCCACTATTTTTGCAACACATAGGGTTAAATTTTTTGTACCTCCTTTATGAAAAGATCCCAATGGAAATCAGGAGTTATGAAGTATGAGAGGCGGTAACCAAAAAATAAATTTTAAGATAAATTAGACTTTTTTTGACAGAAAATATTTTGTTATTATAAAATACCAAAAATGCACAATAGATCAATACAATGATTCTTCAAAAAATGTTCACATCCGGAGTGTACACCACTTACTTGCAAAAGCTGCCATTAGTTCCCACTAAAATTATGGCCTTTCCTTCTTCACACTTCACGCATTGTGTAGACATGGTTATACCAAAGATAATTTATTTAAAAAATAACCTAGTTTTAAATACTTGGCAGTAGAGGTAAATCAAAAACACAAATTGTTACAAAAATACTTTCAAAAAATATTAATATATGTTAAACATAGCAGCATAGTAGTACATCGAGACACAAAATACTTCATAGTATTTTATCCAAGTTTCAAAATGTTCAAGTTTTCACATGGCTATAGTTAAAATTAAATAAATTACTATCGGATTTCACGTATAGTCAATTGGATGTAGCTATACATAAAAATTCAGAGAACATTCAATTATAAATTACAATAATTGTATACAGCAAGGCAGGCAAGTAACATCTTCTTGCAGAATCCAAGAATCCCAAAAAGTCATTTCAAGGTAATATTAATACAGACATAGTTCCGGGGAAAAGAAATAACCCCTATTCCAATGAAAAAATCTGTCTGAAGAATGGTATTCCTGAAGTTATACACTTTTAAAAAAAAAAATTTGAAATATCCATAAAATTGAGAATTCACTTTTTTGAGTACAATCAATTTTGCATTGACATTCGATTCGTTTTGAACGGTCTTGATTGACATCATTTTTTGATGACGTTATTTTGGAGATGACATTCACTAGTCTAAGAGATGATCTCCGGCATTACGAATCATGCTTGGTAGTACTCGTTTCGATCTGTTTTCTTTGGCAATTTGTTCAGATTGTTTGATAAGTTTTTGTAGAAAAATGAGATAATCCAGCCAGACTAGAATCTCCACTTTATTTGAAAGCTTCAATTTTTCATGCAATCCTTTCTTCATATGTTTACGAAATTTTTGTCGGAGTATCATTCGTTTCATTTTTAATATCTTGAAAAATGTATTACCGGTAATTGATTTTGAAATTAGATCCTGAAATTCAGAAAACAGCGGTTAAGTTTTGAAATTTCAAAAATAAAACAACTTCAATACCATCAGAATGTACCGGTACATACTACAAGTACACTCTACATACAATTCAAGTAAGCATAATTGTTTTGATAAACATGAGTTTGTTAAGAGTTGCAGAGATTTATCTATAGATTGTGGAGAACTGTATATGTTTGCATTATATCTCAAAAGAATTTCAATAATATGGGCGCATGAAATTTCGATAACAATATGGCAATAAAGACAGCCGAGACAGCTTTAAATGTAGGCCTATGTAGTAAAATCGGAAAATGTGAAGTTACAAAATCACAGCTAAGGGGTCATTGTCTTTCGAGGCGTCCCGATTTGAAGTCACAAAAATATGGTAACCCATGTATTGATGACTTATTGACTCTGCACACAAAAGTTAATTAAACTGTACATCGTCGAAAGGGATCCATGATTGTTCTAGTTGGTGCCGTGCTGCAAAAGTAACATTAGAGTATTTCCCAAAAGTTAAATAGACCTATTAATCGGTGTTTAGAGTATAGTTATCATTACGATGAAGGTAATAGCCAGCTTTCTTGAATGTGGAACAAAAACATTACGTGATTGTTTGAGAATATTGGGATATACTGTGTATGATTTTGATGAAAATTTTATGTACCTTGGAGACGACTGGATGAAGATATTCGAAAAAGGAGATTCTGTTGAGATGTTGGAAAAGATGTACAAAAATGTTGATGGCTTGATGCTGTTAGCGACCTCCCAGCATGCGTTTACTGGCAAACGGTACACGAAGTATTCCCGAATGCAAAAGTGAGTAGTTAGTAGTTACTGTTCAATTAATTTTATCAGATCAATAATCAATCACTCAATCAATCAATTTTATTCGGTCACTCTGGTACAAACAAAACACAAAACAACAACAAAGGGACAAACAAAATACAGAGGACCTGGAGGACATAACTTAATAAAAAAGTTAAATACGTACAAGTACGTGCCCGTCCCCCCAAAACAGGCAAAACACAATAAAACAAAAACACGATGTGACATCGGGCAATATCTTATAAATTCAAATTAAAATGTGAGACGTGTATGTGCTTATCCTATACAGATATATGGATTAAAGAACACTCGCTGACGAAAAATGGTGATGTTGTGGGCCTACTTCAATTATATTGCAAAAATAACACAGTGACAAATATTTTTTTACTAAAAAACAAGCTTGGTAAATGGATTGGATGTTCCATAGCAGTCTATGCACAAATCATGGATTGGGGTATTGGGTTCTTTTGTCGTTTTCAGATAGTTCACTTTGAAATCATTGTATCCGTTCTAATGCTTCCAACATTAATATCGAATTTCCACGAACGACCACCATTCAGCCATTCCAACAGGTGCAGTGATCCCATCTTTTCAACGCTCTGTTCCATCATACACGACTAGATTCATAAAAGGATCGAAACCTCGCAATATACCCGTAACAAATCGTCCACCATTTAACTTTGAATCCAATCTTTTATCCATAAACTTCTTTAACTCTAGTGGATGGGCTTTGCTCAAGTTGATATTGCGCGATACAGATTACAGATACCGAAACATACAACGCGTAGCATTCACTAGTCTTTTCAAGCTGACACGTCCGCACCCGACGACGGTCGGAACGGAATCGGATATTATCAAGATTTCTCTGGTAGGCTGAGACCAGGAATGAGGAAAAAATCGTTTTTCAGGCCATATCATTTTTAGCAGATGATTCCATGGTTACTTACAATTTTATTAAATGCAAATGAATCAAAATTGCTTTAATGGTTAGCAAAAATTAAATTGGGGTAATTTAAATAAAATCAAATAGAGATGAAATAAATTCACTTGCAAACAATGCTCATGGTTCAATATTCCGACACTTCAAAAAATTACTTTAGCATCGCAATTGTATCGGAATAGCCAGTATTTCTATATGGCTCACCATCTATAAGCACAAAAGCATATCACTACTGCTTTGCTATTCAGAAGTCAAGAAGTGGAAGTTTTTTGACAACATCCAGAAATATTCAGTGTTCTAAAGCATAGGCTTACCATACTTCCCGCTTTAGGCGGGACAGTCCCGCTTTTTAGCGTCTTGTCCTGCCGTCCCGATAAGTCAGCCAAAAGTCCCGCTTTGGCGTTGAGCCATCCAGCATAATACACGAACATGTTCTTGTTACTGTTGTTTCTGTGTAACGTAGCGCTAGCCTACTCAATGTGAATGCGTTTGTTTTCCGCTAACATTGTTAGAAAACGTACGGTATCGCTGTATCGCATGTAAAGCCAATACTAATTAGTCTAGATTTGAATTATTTGTACCGGTATGCGCGGCGGTGTGGCTCAACGGGCTAAGCGTTAAGAATACGCTCGCCACCGCACCTCTAATTACTCTGCGGGGGTTCGCAGGTTCGAATCCCGTGATGGGATGGTTATGTGCGAGAGGATTGCTGGACTACTCGCCGTCGTTGGGTGGTTCACGTAACCGCTGGTCGGTTACGGCTTCCTCCACCACCAAGTCCATGCTTCCGAAAACAAACAATATAACTAATCCCATACCCGACTTGGAATGGTAACCGGACGAGAGGCCGTGGTTCGCCATACGGATAAGCCGTCTTATCGGCTTTCCTCTCCCCCGGGATAAATATGTAAATCCTATCCTATCCTATGGTTAACGTCAATTCCTTTCCATTTTTCGAACTGAACCCGATATTTGGACAGATAATATGCGCATGAACCCATGAATTCTCGATGACAATATGGCTAATGAAGACAGCCGGGATAGCTTTAAATGTAAAATCGGAAAATGTAAAGTTACAAAATCGGAGCTAAGGGGTCGTTGTCTTTAGAGGCGTCCCACTTTGAAATCACAAAAATATGGTAACCCTACTCAAGCATAATACCTCATTCATTCGACAGCTGACCATGCTGGTATCAGATAATGCTTTAAAAATGATACTCTCTAGTTAGAAGATTCTAAATATTATTTGAATAATTAAATCCCATAAATAAGTTTTATTCATGTTTAAAAGAAATATCATCTGAGCTGATTACTGTGTTCAAAATTGATCATCGCGCCTTTATATGCATGTAACGCAACCATGGTGCTGTCAACATCGATCTATTTTAGATTATTCTCACTAGGCCTACAAGGAAAAGTGAAAATACACAGGTGAAAACCTGGGGCGCCATTCGCCAAACTTCTTTATCGTTTAACCCTTTCCATGCGATTTTTATTTTTTATTAAATAATCGTATTTGCTACGCCGATTTTATGCATTTGTACCCCCACAACTAATCGATCAACTAACGAAAAACTAATGATCCTATGCTGCCCACTGACGGCTCGTTGGAGCGATTAAAAATAAAAAGTTTTTTTAAAAGTGGTGGTCTGAGTCACAAACCGGATAGAAAAAAGGCATTTTTTTTCTTGGGAGTTGAAACTTCAAACCGTGATAAAAAATAGAAATATTCGCTAAGTCCTTTGCTGTTACCGCTTCGTGGTTGACAAACAATAGCATAATATTGCTGTAGCAATTTCGTGATCCAACTCAAAATATTTTGGTAGATGGAAGGGATAATATGTCTTCTATAACCACCCCAAAAACACCGAAATTTGCATAAATTTCAAAAACACTCCCTCGCTCCGCCGCAAATAAAATTCCCGTCTTAACGAAAGCGAGATTTACCGTCGCTTATGTTATTAGTTAATTTTTTTTTTGCCAAATTTAAATCCATTGCCAATTCGGATTTAACGCGTTAAGCCCCCACTTTCTCGTAAAAGGCAAAAATGGTATTCTCGAGGTATCGTTAATATTCGAGAGAATTTTTGCGCGCCAAACAGACGTCTCGTAAAGTGCCTTCTTCTCTCATTTTACCGAGAATCGGTATTGACGAAAGTTCTTTAGGTGCTCGCAAACTAACGAGTACAAAATTTTGCTCGTTAACAGTAGTTCGGCATGTTCTTAGCACGAATTCAGGTTAAAATGTATGTGTGTTTATTTGTAACAGTATCTACATAATAATTAAACGATATAACTTAGACGGGATACATGATCAATACCTTACTGGCCTAAGACAAGTAGGCTATGTGCCACATGCACACCCCAACAAATGCTGTGGTGTTTGCATACTTCGTGAAAAATTGGTATCAAAAATCTTTGAATGCCTAACTTAGGTAAGAGTGACTGTAGTGTAGTAGCTGTGGACCCATCTATCTATGCCAACTAACAGCGTACTAACATCAAATATGGGATTGCATTCATTCATCTATTTTATTGTCGGTCACAGAAGTAGTTCACAATATGTACTCCAGCATTTATTTCATATATCCATAGATTACTGCTATATGACCCACATTTTAGAATTTAAAACACAGTCTGCAAACGGGGAAACCCTACAGATCGTCGCAAAATAAGCCTGTCCGCTCAGGGCGACTAGCGGCAGTGACTGATACGGTTGAGTGGTTTTTGTTCAACGACGACCGTGCGTTAGATTTCGAAAGAACTTGCGTGACCGTGCGTAAAGTTTTTACAAGATGGTTCGTGAATCGCACCCAACGAGATTTCGGAACTGCGTTTTTTGAGAGACAAGGTTACGTGCTCGTAAACGAGGCTTTTTACGATGTTTGGCGAATGGGGCCCCAGGAATGAGCAGGTCGTCGCAATAAACGATTCCAAACTGTTCCAGGTTCAATGTGCATTCACTCT
Source organism: Styela clava (assembly GCF_964204865.1). NCBI lineage: Eukaryota > Metazoa > Chordata > Ascidiacea > Stolidobranchia > Styelidae > Styela > Styela clava. Next base: position 13,208,221 of record NC_135258.1, on the reverse strand, counting down.
CACTGGAAGAGAATTTGCTCGTTTCCATGAGGAAAATAGTATGAATTTTATTTGTTTATAGACCAAAAAAGTATTTTGGCAATGTCAAGCAAGCGAGGAGGTATTTTTGCGGATACGTAATATTGCGTCACTGTAGTGAGAAGGGTATCACTATGATACAACTATAACTTCTATAAATTAGGTACCAATTTTTTATCTATATATATTTTATCAGCAAGAACGAACAGAAGAATAAGGATTAAAAACTTATATTCAATGTCTAGGATCAGGGTATCACATGATAACGTTTATAAGTTCTGAAGTTAGGAAAGTTATAATTAATTTATACTGATTCTACATTCTTTAAATTTGCCACAAACTGTTTATACACCAGCTAGTCGATGATGTTCCATTCGGGAGCTTCTACATTTATCAAATTTTTCTTTTTGTACGAGGAAAATATTATGAACTGGTAGTTTCAACATATGACAGCTATTCTTGCGACATTGTCAATTTGAGCTATTCACAATAGAACTGTGTGATGGTAACTGGTTTTAGGTCAACTCACCGCAAAAATCTTGTGAAATCGGATATCTAAAATTAGCAGTAACTATCTGCTTATCCGGATAGTTAAAATACGGTATACTCGGATATATCCGTTATCCGGATAGTAAATTTATAGGTATCCGAACTAACCCTATTCACTACTGGCATGGCTGGTGGATACTTTTATGATCGTTTTTGAGACCCACAGATTGTGTATAATCAATAGCTTCAAAAACAATAATAAGAAAATGTCGAATAGATTCTACTACAATAACATCGAAGTTTCTCATTTTGTGAGGCGCCAACATCGTCACTTCAATTTGGCATGGCTGTACCGTTCCGTTAGTAGGAAATAAAGCACCACGCTGACGAGAAGGCCTCGATATTTGCTAGCGCTTGAAGAGAATGCGAGAAAATGATCTTAGCGAGAACTTCTGATTTGGCGCGAAATGAATCCTTCGGACTTTTCACGATATTTGCCAACATGAATCAACAACATGCTTGTAAATAGTAAATTAGACTAATGCTAGTCGAATAACAACATCAATTGACATAAATATCGCACAAGATTTAGGTCGTGACTCATATAAATACATTGTATAAACAAATCTTTATAATGATTTCTTTACCGTTTACTTTTCGTTACAGTAATCGCATTTTCTGTGACTGTACTACGATCATTCATAATTACTCACTGCAATAGAGAATTTTAGCATTGTAAGGTGTGTACGCTTGTTTTAGAGTCAGGCTTGTAGTATTTAAGTGAGGAAAATAAAGTTATCATTACGATGAAGGTAATCATAGCCAGCTTCGCTAAATGTGGAACAAAAACATTGCGTGATTGTTTGAGAATATTGGGGTATACAGTGTACGATTTCGATGAAAATTTTATGTACCTTGGAGATGAATGGATGGAGATATTCGAAAAAGGAGCTTCTGTTGAGATGTTTACCAAGATGTACAAAAATATTGATGCCGTCAGTGATCTCCCGGCCTGTGTTTACTGGCAAAACTTACACGAAGCATTTCCAAATTCAAAAGTGAGTAGATACTGTATGATTTATGTAGCTGAAAATTTTTTAGTGCCCTTTATAGGTGTCGCTGACACGATAGTCTTTCGCAGCTCCTCGTCAATTGCGAAACATTGTGTGTCTTTTAGTGACTTGATTTTTATTTGTTCACAATGTTTCATGCATTCCGAAACCAAAATATCTGAATATACAGTATGATATTAAAGGCCTGACGATTTCGAATTCATGCAAGTGATTTTGAATGACAAAAAATACATATTAATGGCTAAGCGAGGAACTTTGATGCTTTATTCTTTTGCCTGACGTAGACACATCGTGTTCATTTATCCGCGAATGAAATATCATCTGAGCCTGAGCTGGTCATTCAAAATCGATCACCTCACCTTTATACGTAACTATATTGCTGACAACATCGCTCTATTTCAGATTATTCTCACTACCAGGAAAAGTGAAGAGGCATGGACGAAAAGCTGGAATGAACAGGCTGCCTCAATAAACGGTTCCAAACTCTTCCAGATTCAATGTGCTTTCACCCCTACTGGAAGAAAATATGCTCGTTTTCTCAAAGAAACTAGTATATATGCATTTCATTTGTTAGTTACTGCTATACGCGAAAATTTTGTTAGTAAATTTCGTTAATCACTCCATAAAACCTTGCTTGTCTCAGGCTAGCATATATATATATCCACTGACCAAAAGAAATTTTCTCGCTAACGCCAACGCCAAGAATAAACTTACATACACTTGGTTAGTTCTTGTAAGATGTTCTGGTTTCAAGCACTTCTGCGCAAAACACTAAGAATTATTAGATTAACAACAGATAGCATTTGGATATATATTTAAAAATTCGAATTGCTGTTATCGCGACGCTTAGCATTTTAGGATGAGATGAAGCATAAAAAAGTAAAAATACTGATGAAAACATGGAATGTTCAATTCTTTTCCAGTGAAAGCGACTTTCGAATGTTCGCCAACGTCCTTTGACGTCATACCACGACATGATGATATTTTGAGGAATAAATACAGGGAGCACAATATGGCCGTTCAGCAGGTATGGCATAGTCTACGTGTTAGCCGATATTTATTTTTCATTATTTTATTTTTTTTGTTTGTGTATTTTCCTTTTTACTGTGTAATTTATTATATAGCTCGCTTTTTTCCCATCCGATTTTATCATATCTCGGTGATTGTGTGTGCGTGCGTGCTTAAATTAGTTTTAATACTTTTGGGTGAGCGAACACGTAGGCTACTACTTCCTTCATCAATACCTTTTTGTCTAAAATCTGTACGTTTCAAACCTTACTAGAGGTTTTGTTTGCTTTCCCGACTTCTATAATCAGTTTTAGTTATTTTGTTTTTATCAATTACTTTATCGTCTATTATGCTGATTATGGAGTCGAAATAAACTCATATATATAGTACTTATTGCAATCTATAGTAGCCATCCAGCTTTAAATCATCCTTTACTGGCGTATTAATTGTAACAAATGACCGTTTTGCAGAAGACGCCGAACGAAAAACTTCTTGTGTTCAATCTGTCTGATGGATGGAAACCGTTATGCAATTTTCTCGATAAAGATGTTCCTGATGTACCATTTCCTCACTCCAATAAAAGATCTCCAGTTCGCAGTAGCCACGTCGCTCCTATGCTTTTTCGATGCTTAGACCGAGAATTGTTGTTCATAATCTCGTTTACAACTGTTATTATCGCCATTCTGATCTATAATGCATGCTTATATATCATTTAAAAATTGGGTACTCCTGAAGTATGCGCACCAAGATATCGCACAACCTGAACCCCAACCTGGTACACAACCTGAATTCAGATAGTGCGCCATCTTGGTGCGCATACTTCCAGTGGTCCAAAAATCGTAATAGACTCAAGAAACATTTAGGATAATTGTGACAATTAATCTACTGGCTATCAACCAATTAGCTCACTGTAAGTCAAAGAATGGTTATCCAATCGGTTGTGATGTACGCATATTACGTTACCAATTCCTATTCTTTTATTATAGTCGTTATTACGATTTAAAATATACCTTGCCACTATAAATGAGTCTTCTTTTCTAGTATTTTGTAGATACTCCCTCAGTGGTGAGGTCGTACAAGTCAAGATTCAAGTTGATATTTCTTGTTATTACCCATATGATAAACCAGCCTGTAACATGGGTAACTGGTATTTGCGTATTGGAAACTATTTCGATGACCGCCTGGTCGTATCGCTTCCTCCCGTCAATACCAAAGCAATTTTATTTGTGTTACGATTTTTTTTTGTATTGATGACTGTTTGCTTTTTGGTTTTGAAAATATTGAATATCTCTCTCTATGTCTATAAGCTGTTTTGTTCTGTAAAAATATTTGTGAAAATAAATCATTTGAAATAACACGTAGTGTTAATCTTTGTCGTTGGGCAGATTTTTGATGAGGGCAAAATCGTTTCACTCCGCAGCTATAATGAAATTATCAACTTCAGATTTTCCTGACTCAAAGGTCGATATTTCACCCAAAATGTTGTTCGGCCCTGTACACTCACTGAATTATAGCAACCTTCATTACCGTAGCGTCCAACATACAATAATGGATACCGATAAGTTCATAACATTAAAATGAGAACATAGTAGAGAACTAAGTACAGTCTGTGTGTTTGTAAGAAGCTTTATTACCTCTGTTCTGCCCTGAGTGGCAGTACTGGTTTCCATCCTGGTGTCGGTATTTTTGCATTTTATTATGAATTTTGAACGTCAAGAAGTAACGGTACACTACTAGAGTTCTACATACTGGTTTGTATAAAAAAAAAATCGGATTTAGTGTCGACTGACGCTTTTCAACTGTATTGAAGTTGAAATGCTACTTAAAACATTTGATGACTGACGCTTTTTAACAGTAATATTATTGAATACTAGTTACATTCCAATTATTATTTTTTATATATAGCGTACCAAAGTCTTGAGTGCTTAGGGCAGTGGTTCTCAAACTTTTTAAGCCGCGCCCCTTTTTGAAAATTTTTCATATATATACTAATATACTTTATATGTATTTTTATTGTACTAAATTAAATAATCCTCCTGGAATTTTATACCAGATCTTTCTAACGACGAACGAATTCGTATGAGCGCAATATATATCAATACTTACCTAATATAATCGGGCAGTTGATCTCACATTATAATGTCCGCGGAATGGCGTGGTATATTAGATCGGTAATAAGTTTATTTTGTCATGAGTCGCCGCAACCACGAATTACCTTGAACAGAGTTATAGATTGAATATAACAGGACAGAAAAAACTTATAAACCGTGGAAAAGCTGGCATTTTTACCGAACGCGGAGACCGTTTCAGGAGACGTAGGAGACTGTGTTGTATGCATATTACGTTACCAACCCTTACGATATTATTACTTATCGATCTTAAGATCGGTAAGTATGTTGATAGGTATTTATTTGTTTGTCTGTGTGTTAGATGCACGCGATATCTCACGAAAGCGAGGTTGAATCTGCTCCAAATTTTGCATGTGCATTCATCATAGCTTGGATCAGAAGCCTATTGATTTTGGGTAGATTATGTCTTATAATTAGCGAGTTATTGATAATTAGTGATGGGACACAAGGTGTCACTATGGAGTAAGACCACTGTTTTGGGGGATCCCCTAACCTTCGATCGATAAGTCTTCGGTTTCTCACCGATATTCTAGTTTCAGTCGTTATTGAGATTCAAAATATATCTTATCACTAAAAATGCGTCTCCTTTTTTATTATTTTATGGATTCTTTCTGACTGATAATGTTGTTTGTCCAAGTCAGGCTTCTATTCGATTTTTCTTGTCAATTCCCATGATAAACCAAGGTATAACTTGGGGTATATGACACGTTGGCAGTGACAACATTAAAATTTGTAAAAACACTTGATCAAATAATCTTAAAAAATCAAGTAATTCGGAATATAAAAGAAATAACTTATAGTTTGTCAATAGAGGGATATTTTGCTACCTGTCAAATTAACATAACGATTAACAAGTAGTGATCAACTAATTGGCGAATGTGGGTGGACACGATATTTCAACATTTTTTACGCTATGGGTCGCAATTCTACCCATATTTACCAAATAGTGCACAGGATATCAGAGGATTTATATATCAATTTAATTTTTACCACCTAAAATCTTTAAAAATGTTTTTAATTTCATTCCTGTTCATTTATGCCTAATTAAACTAGATAGGCTATACACGGTCACAGAGACAAGCTGAAAAATATGAACGTTATAATGACTCAATGATTAAAAATCAATTAATGATAACAAATCAAGTCATATTAAAATAAACTAAGCTACATGCTGTTTGAATAAGGCACACTCAAATCTGATCTTTCAATGCGTCAAAATACAATTGGTTAATTTATATATATATATTCGGAGACTTGAAATTGGTTCCAGTTAGTTTGTCTTACATATCGTTAACATATTGACCGGGCTTAAATAAACTATATCCCTATGTAGCAATAGTAAAGTACCCAATAGGCCTATGTTCATTCCATCAGGATAATTATATGCACTCGGTAACGGAAGAGGCGAAATGCTTCATAGAGGAATGTTATAAATGGTTTTGCATTTATTTAAAAATGATTATGTTTTACGCGCGGGTAATATATCGATTTGAGTGAATGGTTAAAATCATATGGTTATAGAAAGCAATCAGAAAGTTATTTTGACATGTGTATATTAGAAAAGAAAATGAAATTTGTTGATCCAGTTTAGTTTCGAAAATCTTTATACAACACATCTTAGTATAAGAAATATCGAAACATCAATCAATCCAAAAAATTTGTACTTGTTTTAGCCAAATTCAAATGTTGTTAACATGAAGGTAATTATAGCCAGTTTTGCTAAATGTGGAACAAAAACATTACGTGATAGCTTAAGGATATTAGGGTATAAGGTTTTATGATGCTGTAAGTGACCTTCCGGCTTGTGTTTACTGGCAAACTTTGCAACAAGCCTTCCCAGAGGCAAAGGTATTGGCGATTAAATTATATTCTATATGTCTTTATATTTTTAGACGTTTGTTCTGAAATGTAGCTTCTCAAGTAGTCGCTCGTGAATGAATCACCTTATTAGAAATGTGCTCAAAATTTATACACTATTATGTAACTATTTTCCCCATTTCACTATTTACTATGCTCTTTTTAGATTATTCTAACGGCCAGAAAAAGTGAGGATGTGTGGCTGAAAAGTTGGAATGAGCAGGCTGCAGCAATTAATGGCTCTAAAATATTTAAAATTCATTGTACCTTTACCCCGACCGGGAGACAATATGCTCAATTCAAAAGGAAAACAAGTCCGTATTATATATATATATCAATTATATCGCTTGTACACTTAATTAAACGCGGCAGATATCTTATTCTGATAAATTTGACTGCTTAGGCTACAATACTTCACCGTAGCCAAATGCTCAGATAATATGTTATCAACATATGTACGACAAATAGAGTAAAATTAGAGTTGGATTAAAATTGAATAGGATTATTGCCTGTACATTCTTTAAACTTCGTAAAAAACAGGTTTACGGGTGCATAACCGGATCTCGCAAAGTAGCAATATTGAAATTTACTACGTGATATTCAAAAAGTATACACCGTATACATTATACCGAAAAGACGCAGTCAAATATATTCTCGTTTATCGTCAAACAAAATTACTGTCTGATCAGTAAGATCACTTAGATCCAATTGTCACACTTAGATATTTGTAGTTGATGCTTTAGAATCTATGTGGAATTTGTGTCTTATAACAAACGATGGATAATGTATATATATATATATATATACATATTTGTATTTTTTTTTTGAAATTTCCATTGCTTGTTTCATTGCGTTTACTGAATTATTTGATTATATAGTATTATTTTTTTGTTTTACATTTTTATTGACTGATATTTTATTTATTTTTAGTCCAAACGACTTTCGACTGTCTACCAACTTCTTACATTATTTCTCGAGATGAACAAATACTAAGGAAGACATACAGAGAACACAATCGCATCGTGCAAGAGGTGTGTTATTTATATCTTTAAAGAAAAGGTCACGTACTTTCACACAAATATAGAAGAGACACACACATGAGCCAATTTGCGGCAGCACCAAAAATCCACAACACTTTTATTGATTACAAGTAATAAGGTATAATAAAGTAACACGGATAACGTTTAACATTTTGTTTCCAGAAAGCTCCAAAAGATAGACTACTCGTTTTCAACCTTTCCGATGGTTGGAAGCCGCTGTGCAAATTTCTCGAAAAGGACATTCCTGATGTATCATTTCCTTATTCTAACAAAGGATCTCCTTTTGAAGATCCTAGCGTTGCCCCTCTGCTCTTTCGAAGATTGGATCAAGAATTGTATTTTCTTATTTCTTTCTTAGTTATTATCGTCGATATTATTATAGTTTTTCTGTTCTTTAATAGTTAAAAAATGTTTCGTGTTGTGGAATTATGTGTAATGAAAACTATTTTAATTCAAATCTGTGATTTCAAATCTAGTGTTACTCCTTTAAAATGTGGTCGAATAAAATGAGTGGGGTTAGTTAAGTAATATTCGTATATTACAACGTATTAAGTTCCGACCGTCGTCGGTTGCGGACGTGGCTACTTATAAGATTGAAACGTGTATGGTATATTCACCGCGACTGAACTGAATACAATAGTTAGATATTCATATACAGTATTGTGGATTTGGAATTGGCAATGGAATTGAATGTGAAGATAAAGTATAAATTGGTCTACAGTTTTATAGTTGAATCACATGCTGACACGGGAACATTCCACAAATTCAAGAATGCCACCAAGAAGTAGAAACTGCGACAAAGTTAAAACGAACAATGGCAGGTTATTGGGTTGATATCCGGTTTGCGAAAAATACACTATCTTGATAATTCAATACCGCTGGGACAGGACATTTTATGTATATAGTGTATAAGCACTGCAAAAAGTTCAGCCGCCCGAAATGTACTTTTCGATCTAGAGTTTTTAGCCTTAGTTTACAATTGTGTGTGTGTGTTCATCAGTGGGCTTATTGCAGATTTGCAGTGGTTCGGAAATTTTCAGATACAACCTTCGAATGTTATACTAATTATTATTTAGATATGTGATTTGTGTTGCTGTCGTTTATTATTTCTTGCACTAATGTTTTTTTGTGTGCTATAGCTAGACTCTGCTCATATGCATGCTGTATAGTTTTCATAAACTCCTAAATTTTCAATTGCATTTGTCATATTTTATGTAATATTGGATTTCTCCATTAAAAAAAAATATTGCACCACATAAGAATCGCAGCGACAATACTTTCTTTTTTTTGAGTTCTAGTTTGTATAAAGTATTGCCATGATCTTCTTTTGATCAGTGCCTCACATCTTTTGACTCTACTTGTACGTTTTTAACTTTTTCATCAAGTTATGCCCGTCCTCCAGGTCCTCTGCATTTTTTTGTCCGTTTGTTGTTGTTTTGTTTTTGATGCTAAACAGGCATTTCCCAGGACAATAAAATTTAAGAATATTACAATATTTTTTGCCTTCAATTTTTCCAAATGCATGTAATTCCTAAATACTGATATGCTAAATTGAGGCACGCTTTACACACTTTAATAGTAAGCGGTCAAATACAAAAATAAATATGAAACGGCGTTAAATCATTATTCACGTTGGTCTGCCGTGTGTACTAAAACATACCCGCTGAGAATTAATTAGATGCCGGACCAGCTTATCGCCACTGCGACCTATGTGGCCCATGTAAAGTATTAAATTTAACCACTATCCATGAAAATCAACTTTTTATTCTGTGCGAGCAAAACTCGAAAAACCAAGTTCCCGTAAACGCGATTTCGTACTTAGTTATTGGGGAATAACATCTAAAAACGAATTCATTTCCTATGATTATAATTACATAACTATCATAGTGTACCCAGACTTGGCCCTACTCAAACTAAATACGTCACTATCTTCGCCAGATGCGGCAATTATTTCTTTAATTTATCGGCGACTAAAATACTACAGACACTCGATCAAACGTGCGTCCATCTTGAACGATAGAAACGGACCGAAAAATATGTAATCTTTTGAGAGTGAAATTTAAATGTGACAGATTTCGCGTTTTGCGATATAACTTTGTATTTCGGAAAATGGTGTAATAAAATTATTCGTAAATAAAATTTGATCTAAATTAATCCGCGGCGGTGTGGCTCAACGTGCTAAGCGTTAGGAATACGCTCGCCACCGCACCTCTAATTACTCTGCGTGGGTTCGCAGGTTCGAATCCCATTCAGGGATGGTTATGTGCGAGAGGATTGCTGGACTCCTCGCCGTCGTTGGGTGGTTCACGTAACCGCTGGTCGGTTACGGCTTCCTCCACCACCAAGTCCATGCTTCCGAAAACAACCAATGCAGTAAAACTAATCCCATACCCGACTTGGAATGGTAACCGGACGAGAGGCCGTGGTTCGCCATATGGATAAGCCGTCTTATCGGCTTTCCTCTCCCCGGGATAAATATGTAAATCCTAATCGCAAGTAATGTTATAACATTTAAGGCCTGGCTTTCGATTTACATGCATCATATTTCAGGAAAACTCGCAGGTCACGAAGAATTATTTAATGAAGCAAGGCGCGTATGTAAACAATTAAAGATTGTTCCAATCAGATTATCGGGATATCGCCAGTAGTAAGTGGGCACAAATAATTATTATCATTATACGATAGCTAGATAGCAAAGCAGGAAAACGCAATAATATTGCAATAACGAGTCTTCGCCGTGAGGTGTACTTCGCCGACTTCTTGTCGCGAATATGCCGATTGAGATTATCGTGTTTGATGTTTATCGATTTTACGGATTTTACGTCATACAATAACTCTGACTCTGACTTAGTGAACCCAAATTGACTATAGTCACTTTGAGTGAACCCGAGCAGGATAAATACGGAGAGGTGGAGCGTGCGCTACACCGCCCAGCCGGCGGCTAAGATAGATTTATTTCGTGCCTGAATAGTTGGACTCGATCCATTTTTGCGGCTTATTACCATACCGGTACAAAAATGGTCGAGGTCTTGAAAAATTGCACAGCCCGACTTGTAGGCACCGCAGGTTGAAGGCGAGGTACCGGTACCGGTACCGTACGAGGAAATGACTAAAAGTAAAAAGAAACTAAATCATTAACGGAAAATATTTGAGGAGGACTAATTAATCATGTACCGTACCGGTACCGTACGGTACGGTACCGGTACCAGTACGCAATATTGTGATATTCCGACGATGAGGCAAATTATATGACCAACGTGTTTTATTAGACTATGTACCGGTATACCTGTATTACGTTAATGTGATATTCAAATTAATTAATCAATGATATACCGGTAAACCGTAACTACGGGGTACCGGTACCGTGCATATAATGGTTATATACGGTACTGGTATAATTATATATATAAACAAATGTGCTGATGCAGTATTTTTCCTTCCTACAGTCATACGGTATGCTGGAATGTGATATATGGCATGTAACATATTGACATGGGACAATTAAAATAAAAATTGATTTGGTATACAAACAGAAAAGTACAAAAAATGCGAAAAAGTGGCGAACCCTGGCCTGTCTGCCTGTAGCAGCTCTAGAGTCTGTCGTTAAAGTGTTAGGTCTGTCAACTCATATGTCTGTATGTAATTCCAGAATTCTGAAATTTTGACAATATGCCTGAAAACTAGACCTAGTTTACCGGTATGTCATAGGAATTGTACCGGTATGGGTAAATGAATTTCAGTTGGGTCAAGTTCCAAATTTCTAGCTATTTATACTTGGTATTTTTGGGCGCATGTTCACTAAACGCCGTAAGTACTTCTATTTGGCGCGGCACAAACATTTTTGCATTTGTTATTCCTAATCCGAACCTGACTACAGCATCAAAAAATTATGTCATTACGGCGTCACAATCACGTCATAGAGCTTGACAAAAAAAGTTACGTTTGGAGGAAATGGCATCTCTGCCAGCAATATTGAACTCGCTAACGCCTGTGATCTCTCTCATATCGGGGTCGTTACAACGGGAAAACGAGAGAAATAGCTTGCTTGATTTCGGGTGATCGTTTGCGCGTTTTGGACGGCAAACCGTATACTTTGTCGGACCTTATTTCGTCACTGTGACATTGTAGTGACATAATATTTGGATGATGTAGTCAGGTGGCGGTTAAAAATGACATATGCGAAAATGGTTATACCACACCAACTAAGATGTACTTGACGACGTTTCAGTACGGCACACTATACAGATCGAGAGAAATTGTCTCGTTTCAGAGAAACCCATTTTACCGATGATCAGACACCCCTCCTTTGGGAGACGTCTGGACATTGTTGTCCCTCAATATCAGTAATAATACAGTATAATGAAGTTGCGCAAAATACTACAAAAAAGCGCAATCGAATAACATCATCATTGAATGCCTCAGGAAAAAATAATCCGATTTACCGAAGGAAAAAAATTTTTACCGTTGCATTCGAGAGTTTTTAGAAAAAAACGGCAAGTTTGGTCACGTGACGGCCGCGATTAATTTAGATTATTATTGAGACAAGCATGGCGCGATATGAAGCATCTGACGTGGGGACAGACACCCCTCGTTTGTGAGACACTTGGAGTGTTTGTTTTATTGAGCCAAATGGAGGGAAATTCTTGGAATTTGGTTAGTGTGCCATACTGCATTTAGTAAACTAGCCCCCATTTTTGTACTCAAATCATATATATTACTCAGTGTTTCTCAACTCTGAGGTCGCGAACAGGGGTCTCCTGAAGTATGCGCCGCAAGTACTCCTAGTTGGCCTGGCTCAACAATATTTGCATATGTAATTTCTAACCCCCACATGACTACGTCATCCAAAAATTACATCACTGCGAAGTCGCAATGACGTAATACCGCCCTCCAAAGTATACGGATGGTTGCACAGAAAATCATTCGAAGTCGAGCAAGCTATTTCTTGTCGTCAAAACAATACCGATACAGCGATAAGAGAGAGATCGCTGCACAGATGCCATTTCGGACGATCATAACTATACTTTAGCAAGCTCTATGACGCGATTGTGATGCAGTGATGTAATTTCTAGATGACGTATTCATGTGGGGGTTAGAAATTATATATGCAAATACATGCAAATATATGCAAATATGCGGCGCGTACTTCAGGAGACCCGCGAACACAAATGAGTTTTGGTTAAAACGCTAAATTACAGTGCATGGAACATCATGATATCTGACAAACAAATCATGTTATAATTTTCAAACTACTTTCCATTCGTACCTTAGGCTCTGGTTTCTCGTTGAGCATTAAGAAGGTCATTTGTCATTTGACTTAGCCCACTGCTCAAAGAATACTTGATCCACATTTTAACATTTATTTTAATAAATATGAACTAAAAATATATTGATTATATATAAGCAGTTGATCATTTTTCAAATTTTAAATTTGTATTATTCAGACCAATTCTGAAGATATGTTTTGTAATTTTTATTATTGATAATCGAGTATGTGCGATGCTACAAATTACCTTTCTTACTTCTAATTGTGTGTTCAAAAAAATTTTTTTCCAGATTAAAATGGATAAATTTACCATAGTTGAGTATTATGGCTATAATGAAAATTTCCATTGTGGTTATTGCAATGGTACCTCAGAAAAATATTCACATGGTATGTGGGCACATGCGATGACTTGTCTCGACTATCAAACGTTGATAGACAGAGGTTGGAGAAGAAGTGGTGTTTATTGTTATAAACCAGATCTAGAGAAATCGTGTTGCCCACAATATACCATCCGATGTCGAGCTCTTGATTATAAACTGACAAAGTCAAAAAAAAAAGTTCTGAATAAAATGAAACAATTTTTGGAATCTGAAGGTGATGATGAGATTGTAAATTGGAAGGCAAAGAATGCTGCCAGAAATGCAGAACCTGAAATGGAGGAATCTGTTGACAATAAACCAAGCGAAATAAAGGCTTCGAAAGTTCCTATGGTTTTGGTTGATGATTCACAATTGAAGAATCATCAAGAAGCATCTGATGAAACGAAAAAATCTATCAAAGCTGGTCTTGGTGCAGATCCATCTAAACCTATTTGTAGGAAAGCCAAAGTTTTGAGGCAACAGAAAAAACAAAAAAGGGATTTAGCCACCGCTTCAGGCGATGCATCTTTCACAACCACTCCGTCTTCTCAACAATCGAAGTCTAAAACACTTCAAGAATATGTTCCTCACTTACTTAACTCAACTGATTTCAAGAGAAAACTTGAAGTCCGAATGGTTCATGCAAAAATTGGCAACAGTGAATTTGAAGCAACAAGAAAAGAATCTTATTCTCTATATAAAAAATATCAACAAATTATACATGGCGACGATCCATCAGATTGCTCAGAAAAACAGTGGATTCGTTTTTTAGTAGATTGTCCCCTTCATCGGGACAAAGAAGGCCCAGGGCCAGGATATGGTAACTACCATCAACAATATGTCTTAGATGGTAAAATTATTGCTGTTGGTGTCGTTGATGTACTACCTAACTGTCTGTCATCAGTATATTTATACTATGATCCAGATTATGGTTTCCTCTCACTTGGTATCTATACAGCTCTTAGTGAAATAGCCTATACTCAAACACTGTATGAAGAATCAAATGATCTCGAGCATTATTATATGGGATTTTATATTCATTCATGTCAGAAAATGAAATACAAAGGTGGATATCAGCCATCTGATTTATTGTGTCCAGAGACGTATAAATGGGTACCATCAGAATTGTGCTTCCCACAACTTGATAAAGAAAAATACTGCAGACTTAACGAGTTGAACGGTGGCTCTGCTACCGATGTCGATCAGCATAGTGGTAGAGAAGATTTTGATATGAATGAAATTGGTATTCTACACAGAAGAAGTTTAATGAGGTATGGTTTATATACAAGTCTTAAATATAATGCTCTTGTTGAAGCTGAACAAAACCACTGTGATGATATGAATGAAGACCTTTTAGAATCTCAAAAACAAGCAAAGAATAACGAATTGGAAAACCTAAAAGGTTATGTTTCGGCTGTTGGCGCCGTTTGTGCAAAAAGAATGTTCGTTTATAGATCTTGATTTCATTGTTATATTTTTATACCACTGTAGTTATTTAGTGAATATTTTTAGTACACTAACAGTCAAACAATGGTGATTGGTGAATCTTTTCAATAGTCTAAATGTAGCAAAAATTTTACTGTATCATTTGATCATTTCTAATGTATTCATAATCTGATTTGGGTGAATAATTCTGGCTCCGATATTGCAAAATTGAATACCATATCTAAATGAAAGATTTTGTTAATAGACAGATTTCATTTGAAACTATCTATATCTGGATTGGAAATAATATCTGCCATATTTCCCAGCTTGTTGGCAAAATACATGCAGCCCGAACCCCTGAACCCACAAGAGTGCAGTGCGCAAGATTTATATGCTGCAATGAGTAATGGTTCTCTTCCGACTGACACAACATGTCATCAACCCTGTCGAGTCAGTAGCGGGATGTGTGTAATATCCAGAGTTCGAGTAGTTACTCAAAGAGTTTTTTTTTTTTAAAGAGAAATTTTTCAAGAAATAATAATTGAATGCTGGGGTCAACTCAACTGAATCCTAGCTCAAGTCAAAATATCATGAAAATGGTAAATGTAGCACTATTTGTGAAAGTAGTATTGTCGATTAAACATCAATAAATTTCCTGAATAACAGGAAAGGATTTTGTTGATGTTTTTTTATTATATTATTATACTTCCATCCTTCCAATGTCGTTTTTTTTACGCTTAGTTCCAATTCATTCTTCAATTTTGCAGAAGACTATTCATATTATTGTGTAAAAATTTCAAAGCTTATTTATTGAAATTCTGCAATCATGTTTTTTAGCCATATCACTTTGTCAGTTTGCGCAATTTATATCAAATCCAAATACCACACTTTAGAATTTATTTGACAATTATTGGACATCAAGTTAGGTACCAGTTGGATGGATTAAAATAAGATATTTGTCCTCGATTTTGTTCTATTTTCAATATTATTTATGGTTAGGGTAATAGGGTATTTACAAGGAGTTATTTGCATTGGAAGACAGGAGTTTTCAATTTTCTCAATACTCAATTTCTTAGATTTAGAAGCTCAAGATTGTAGGCTATCATGCTTTACCCCTAATATTTCTGGCTCGAAACAAATATGACAATTATTGAGTTACTGAGTACAAAATTATTTTTCCAGCTATGTCTGTTGTGCATAATGGTTGTTTTTCTCGAGAAGGTTCCAAAATTTTGTATTTGTGTGTGCACATTTAAAGCATATGCCTATATTTTTGAATCAGACTTTTGAGTCATGATTGACTTACTCAGGAGGGATAGAAATCTGATGCTGGTATAAAATTGGCACAACTCCATGTTGATGAAGTATTAAAATTTTCAAAATGTATTTTTTAGTGGATTTGATGACTAATATACTCGCACCTAATAATTGCTTGTTCATTGGCAACATTATTGGTAGTGCCAATCACTGACTGCAGTTGATCCTTTTTGAACTTTTTCTTATTCTACTATAAGACTGAGTTATAACAAAAAACACAATCCTAATACATGCTTTAAATCAGATAAATAACGCCCTATATGGAAAACACCTATTTGCAAATATTCAACCGATATTTGGATTTATAGATTTGGAATATTCTAAATAAATTAAATGGGGCAAAATTGTGATTTCAATACACAAACGGCGAATTTTACATAAAATAATGTCATTTCATCTTTTTCGAATTGTATTTATTTTCAAATTTTGTTTACGGTTTATTGAATTTTTGAGAATCCGTAATCTAGGCTATCCATTTTACTAGTAAAATATGACTTGGATCAATTTTACCGCAAAATTAGCAAATTTCTGAAAATGAAATGTCGTAGTCTCATAAAGCTTTTCCGGTCTTATTTACCATATTAATTTCTTTGCACAAATCTATCTGAAAACACGCTCTAGTAGTAGTTTATCCTAGTATTCAACTACATATTGGTTTTGGATTGATTGATTGATTTATATCGTTCACATGCGTAATAATCAGTTTATCAGGGGGGGGAATAAAAATCGGGCTTCTAATCAATCTTTGTGTTACAAATATCACTAAATACTTTGTTAGTCCAGCATTCAAAATGATCGTAACAAGTTTCAATTTTGATTAACCTGATTCTATGCATTGTGCATAAGAACCTTCGTATATACTGAATTACGGTATACATTGTAAGTCACTTTATCATGGGAGATTTTTTTATTCTATATTGTAGCAAAGGGGTTATGAAGGCCAATTTTTGCTCTGTCTATATGTGAATTGCAATTTTTTTTGCACAATTATCCCCTTTTGTCTGTATTCTTGTGTTCTAAATTATTTTTTCGAATTTCGTTTTTTTTTTGGTTTAGTTAAAAGTTAGTATTATTATTATACTCCATTGTATTTAACAAATGATGTAATTTGTATCTGTTATTGATTTTTTATACCATAATTAACAATATTCCAATGTATGTTAACTAACTTTGATTACAATTTAGTCAATATATTGATGCTAGGACTTATCAAAAATACTCTGTATTAAAAGATATAGTGACATGAATTATAAAACTAATGGATAACATTTCAAATGGCACAAGACGATAAACCTCTGAATGAATTTCTTGCGTATGTCAATGATCTGTATCAGATTGTTCCTCCAGGAAGAATTACAGGATTTGATGTTGATTTTCAGGTATGATTTATAAATTTACTTAGCAATAAAATACCGAAACCATCGGACTTGTTTTTCACAATGCATTTGTAGATATTGTTCTCCTTTGGACTGCTACTAAGTTTAATGATTGTGTCTGATACCGTAAGTGTATTTAGGGTAGCTGAATGAATTTATGTTGTTTGTCTGAAAAAATATCTTGCAGATACTGCTCGAATTATCTTTGAATGTAATAAAATGCCAAATTTGTTGTTCATAATGGTGGCTCATAATACCCCAATGAACTATCCAGAGCCTCTAGGAACCCCTGTGAAATAGTTTGATTGTCTGCATTGTATAAGTTATTAATATATATAAAAGTGAACCAAATACTGACGAAATAAAATGATCTTTGGAGTGTAGCAAAGTTCAATAATAGCATTATTTTTGATCGATACACATTTAATAATGTAGACTATCTAATGTAGATTTGAATGGAAACTAGCGGAACCCCTGGACTGCACTCACCTGGGGTGCCATGTAACATGTCCCGGTTGAAAACCACTGGAATAGACAATTCAACGGGTCCATCTATTACCGTAATTTTGAATCTAGTTTTTTAATATTAGCATTTTTTAATTTGCTCAGCTACAAATATTAATATTATGAGTTTTTAATTAAATATAACACCTTTTCTGTCTAAACATTATTTAATAATAACCTGTTGATAGTTTCAACATATGTCAATACTTATTGATAATGAATTTTTAATCGATAAGATTAAGCTTTGCGAACTTGCAACCTATAATCTTACCTATAATCTTACCTATTGAATATAATTTGAATGTAGTATCCCAAAACCATGATATTTTAATTATATATAACAATTTTGATTCTTCTTGGAAGAAAATGGTACAAGCCTATATATATATATATGGGGCAATATAGTGTCATTAGTGTGATAGCATATTGCTAAGTATTGATGTGGTTAATAGCGGAAGTTTTATCTATTGTCCCGCTACCTATTGTTTTGCTAAAGTGGAGATGCTATGCATCATATTATATTGCTACATATTATATATGAAAAAAGTAGAATTTTTATTTGGTCGAAGTACATGTCTCAAGCAATACATAGAATACGCAAAGAATGGAATATTACATTGCATATGAATTTCAGGTTTATTTTACTAATTTTATTTCACTACTTTCAGAAATTGAAGCAACTCAGTGCTGATTTGAAGCAAAGTCCTGATCATGAATCCCATGCTGGACAGATACCAGAAAACAAAAAGAAAAATCGATATAAGGATATCACACCATGTAAGATTGTTGTACAATATTGTATTATCTTTACGACTTTACGAATTGCGACTAATGAGCGAAGTTCTATGATTAATAAATTGTGGGGTTATGATTACGTAACAATTATGAAACAATGTAACAATTAGAATTATGCGTCGTTATCAGATTTGATCGGATAATATCCAATATGCAAAATCAAGTTTCGCAACTATAGTAAATTGCATGGGAATACATTGTTTCATTCTCGTATGTTAAAATCTCATTGTGGGTCGCATAGAAAAAAGTGGGTGAAGTGAAAAGTGGGTAAAAGTGGGTCACGAACGGTTGGGAAGCACTGATTGAAAGGCTAATTTAATTATCCAATGCCTAAATAGAAATATTATTGTTTAATAATAGAAGCATTGGACAATATCACAATGATTTTTTTCAATGAATTTACCTTGTAATTATTTTTTCATGAAAATATTTACCTAAATTTAGTTTTGCTATTATTTCTGGACAAGTTTGATAAATATATTTGAATTCTATTATCCCAAAACTCCATTTATCAATATAGCTTTATTAGTAAAATCCAAGCACCAGATAAGAAATCTATCCTGAAATTGCCAATATTTGTTTTTCAAGGACTTTCTGTTTTAAAATCTACCGGTATCCTATTTCTTCCTCTTAGTTAATAAATAACAGCCAGCTTATGAAATAGGCTGGTATGCCACTGATAATAGATCTTTAATATTTGCAAATTGCATTCTGTTTTCATCCACAGTAGATTTTATTCTAATTACAGAAATATTTCCCTCATTTTAGTTGATTTTTCAAGAGTGAAATTGACAAATACGAATGATGATGTCAACTCAGATTACATTAATGCAAGTTTTATTAAGGTTTGTAAGATTCCTGTTTTTACTCAATTTCTTCCCTTGCTATTTATATATAGCAGAATATAATGCATTATGCTGATTCTTTCATTGACAATGATAATAACACTATGTTTTAGTTATTGCAGTCTTACAATTCTTGACTTATTTATGATTAGGATCGTCCACGATTTGATGTTGTTCATATTTTAATTAATGATTGTTGTACATGCATATGACAGATTTCACCGATGTAGAAACATTTGAGGATTTGCTGATT
The DNA here is from genome assembly GCF_964204865.1 of Styela clava. NCBI lineage: Eukaryota > Metazoa > Chordata > Ascidiacea > Stolidobranchia > Styelidae > Styela > Styela clava. The sequence goes on along the minus strand of NC_135258.1, from coordinate 13,188,467 downwards.
GTGCTTTATATGGAATATTGTGAATGAATTGATTCAATTACTTTGTTATAATACTTCAAACATTATCTTGCTTTGTGCAATGAAAAACTAAAAGACTATAAATAAGGCAACCCAAATGAATTTAACATCCCATACCTATTGACATATATACAGGAAGGGATATTGCTTTTTATTTCATGCTATTCTTTTTTAACATAGCAATGGTGTTTTCATGTTGTGAAAATTATAACAGCAACTTATGATTTAGAGCAGGGGTGTGCAAGGTTTTTGGTACAGGGGCCTAAATTGTAAGTGTGAGGGAAAAGTTACATTTTATGAACAACATTTACTTTGTTACAAAAGCAAGAGTGGAAAACAATAAGCCTCTTGCCAAAACTAAATTTAATTGCAATCTCAACAAATTCTGTGAGCTATTTCGTTTTAGTTATGTTGTGGCAGGCAGGCAGGCCAGATAGAATTACCCAGCGGGCCTGATTTGGCCCGCGGCCCACAGTTTGCCTAGTCAGATTTAGAGGTTTAGATATTTTCAAATAATATTAAATTTCGAGTTTAGGTAATGAGTGCAGCTTGATTATAATATATTTGATTATAATTGTATTTCATATCTTTAATTTTTCATACACTTCTATAAATTCCTTATAACAAGATATTTTTTATATGTGCTCATGCTCATTACTATAATACATGCCGAGATCGTTTGTGATTATATTGGTAACATTGTTATATGGGATTAATAGCCTGACTTGACCTTACATTAGGTCGAATAGCTGGCGGCAATGACTTATTCATAAAATATTGTTTATATCGTGAAATAGGAACAATTGATGGGAGTGTACCCTGTTGGTACAAATTGCTGGCAGATTATACGGCCATGCATAGCAAAAAGACATGATTTGAAAATTGTCATTTTGAGCATTCAAGAGTCTCACAGTTACATCAAGAATGTCTTGTATGGTTTCATAAAATTGAATTGTAGGATATGGAGAACAACTATTGTTTATCTCGACATAACTCCATGAATGTGAATACACTTCCACATATTTTATGTTAAATAATGCCCCGTTTAGAATATATTCTATATTCGATCGTTGAAATTTGAAAATTATTGAGAATATATTTGAAATAGTGAATTATTCGATTTTGCTGATTTTTAGTAAGACTAATCATTTTTGGTTAATGAGTCTAATTATCAATGTTAGTAAAGTATCAACATAGTGGAATTGAATTTTTTCATGGTTTGCTTTGGGTTTATTTGTCAGGTTTCATAAAATAGCCCACCTTTTTGGACCAGGGGTCAAAAATTTTGCCTCTTTGACTGGAGTGCCATGTACGTGTGACGTAAAAACTTACATTTCATGAACAATATTTACAGTGTTACAAAAGTCAATGCGGAAAACAATAAGCCTCGTGCCAAAACTAAATTTCATCGCAATCTCAACGAATTCCTTGTGCAGTTTTTCAGCTTAAACATCGAAATTTGGTTTCAGTTGGGCTGTGACAACATCAGGCGGACCAGATTGATCTACCCAGCGGGCCGGATTTTTCCCGTGGGCCAAAGTTTGCCATGTCAGAAATAGTCTGTTATGCATTTCCAAACAGTGTTACCAAGCTTTCAACTTCATTGCTGTGCTAATCTGCTTACAATTATTTTCAATTTATCTTGCAAAACGTAGTTTTCTTTATTGGCCGTAGCACTGCCACACACATATATATTATATGTATTCTTTATTCACATTAAAGAGTTGCTTTAATAATGTGTATTTTGTTTCTTCTGTATAATGATTCATTTGTAATAGTAGCAAGTAGCAACCGTATATTCTCCTAAGACTGATTTTGCAAGGAAGTAGCAAGTCATGTCATTGTATTGAGTGGGAATATATCAAACGCTATTTCGTTATAACCTCATCAAAGTGTTTCCATTTTGAATATTCATTGGGAAATGATTCGTAATATCATGGAATACAAATTAGGTTAAAGTCTTGAAGATCAATAATGCATTGTTCATTCTTTTTAAAATTTGTCAGTTACCGGTATGTGTTGTTTGATTTCTACTAATAGCACTTTTATCCGTCTTATTAATGAATATTGCATTGACAATTGGCATTTTACCAAATATAGGCCTACTTAGGTTTAACTCAGGTTTCTTAGATGTTGGTTGGGAAATTCAAAGGCAATTGAATGACATATGTATAGGGATGGGCAATATAGAATACCGAATCCGGAGGATTCGAATCCCAAAGTATTCGAATCCAACGGGATCCTATAACAGGATTCGGTTTCCGCCTCTCCGGCGCCAAGCGTCAATTTTTGTATTTCGGGTTTCTAATTTATCAATTATAGACGAGCGTTTTTCTCGCGTGGAAATCTCTCTCGTTTAATTAAACTTGCGTCTGCTCGCAAAGAACCCGTAAATCGGTAAACATCAAACACTGTAATTTCAATCGGCATATTCAGGACAAGAAGTCGGTAATATAACCTCACGGCGAGGACGCGTTATTGCACCATTTTTGCGTTTTCCTCCTTTGCTATCTAGCTAGCGTTATTTGTGCCGACTTACTGGTGATATTCCGATAATCTGAATGCAACAATCTTTAATTGTTTACAGACGTGCCTTTCCTCATTTTAAATTAAATGATTTTTCGTGACCTACGAGTTTTCTCAAAAAAATGATGCACGTAAACCAAAAGCCAGGCGTTAAATGTTATAACATTACTCGCCATTAATTTAGATCAAATATTATTTACGAATAATTTTATTATACCATTTTCCGAAATACAAAGTTATATCGCAAAACGCGAACAACTGTCACATTTAAATTTCACTCTCAAAAGATTACATATTTTTCGGTCCGTTTCTATCGTTCAAGATAGACGCACGTTTGATCGAGTGTCTGTAGTATTTTAGTCGCCGATGAATTTTGAAAAAAGTTGCCGCATCAGGCGAAGATAGTGACGTATTGAATTTGAGTAGGGCTAAGTCTGGGTAGATAATGATTAATGATAACATTTCTATCGTTCAAGATAGACGCACGATTGATCGAGTGTCTGTAGTATTTTAGTCGCCGTTAATTTTGAAAAAAGTTGCCGCATTTGGCGAAGATAGTGACGTATTGAATTTGAGTAGGGCTTAAGTCTGGGTAGATAATGATTAATAATAACATTTCTATCGTTCAAGATAGACGCACGTTTGATCGAAAGTCTGTAGTATTTTAGTCGCCGATGAATTTTGAAAAAAGTTGCTGCATCTGGCGAAAATAGTGACGTATTGAATTTGAGTAGGGCCAAGTCTGGGTAGATAATGATATGTAACGATAATCATAGAAAAGGAGTTCGTCTTCAGATGTTATAACCTAATAACTAAGTACGAAATCGCGTTTAACTTTACGGGAACTTGGTTTTACGTGTCTTGCTCTCACAGAATAAAAGGTTGATTTTAATTAATAGTGGTTAAATTTAATATTTTACAACGGCGCACAGGTTGCTTGCAGTGGCCACATGCTGGTTCAGCATCTAATTAATTCTCAGCGGGTATGTTTTAGTATACTCGGCAGACTTGCATTAATAATGATTTAACGCCGTTTCATGTCTATTTTGTATTTAACCGCTTACTATTAAAGTGTGTAAAGCGTGTCTTAATTTAGCATATCAGTATTTATTAGTATTTAGGGATTACATACATTTGGAACAATTGAAGGCAAAAAATATTGTAATATTCCTAAATTTTATTGTCCTGGGAACTGCCTGTTTAGTATCAAATGAAATCCAATGTTCAGGACATTTCCAAATAGATAATACATTTATAGTAAGTAATACATTTACAATTTTTTACCATCTAAATCCAGCAATGTAGAAATTCCCACTATTTGAATAAGTATGAAAATAGAATAGGATTCGGTATTCTGGATTCGATTTAACTATTCTAGAATATTCTAGAATAGTAAATTATTCTACATTGCCCATCCCTACATATGTATTTGATTTAAAAAAAATTTTCAGTACACATAACATTATAAAATATTGTGATTTGTTCTCTATTAATTCGCTCCTCCCAATTTCGAAGAATAATATGATCTAATATTTAGAAATCCCTCCATCTATTTCCTTTTTTACGTAGTTCATCTTTCACAATAATTTACAAATTGATAAATAGACTAGTACGGCATATCCCACCATATGTTATCATGTTATTTATATTCTGTTCAGAGGGCCAAAATGATTCCTAAATTAAGGATTTTGCAATTACAGACATTCCTCTATTTTCAATGCATTTAAACATTCGATTCGTTTTGAATTCTGTTCATTTTGGTATTCAACTTCTTTTAACTAGCAGTTGTCCTAGCTAGCAGATGTCCGAACTGAATGTCTGATATTGTATTTCATAATTTATCTCCATTTTGCTTTTGGAAATTATTAAATGCAAATCCTGTATTTTCCACTTTCATAAATACCAATTTATAGTGTTTCCCAAGTCTATGAATCTGAAACATAACTTACCAACAATTCGTTCGTATACATGGACTGGTAACCAGACGAGAGGCCATGGTTTACCATAGAATTAAGCCGTCTAATCGTCATTCCTTTTCCTCGGAATAGAGAGGAAAATCCTATCCTAAATCCCAAGATCTAAATCTCTCAATTCGTAACGTTATGTTTGTTTATGTTTTTCAGGGTGCAGATGGTCATCAAAACTACATCGCTTCACAAGGACCTCTGCCTCACACTATTCTGGATTTTTGGCAAATGTTGTGGCAGTATAATATTAAAGTAATCGTGATGGTTTGTCGAGAAATTGAGCTTGGTAAAAAGAAATGTGAAAGGTTAGATTTATTAATAGTTTGGAACATGCGCTGGTTTTTGTTTTGGTTTTAGAGGATTTTAGAGCTTAAATCAATTATCATGCGAACATGCTTTTAAAGTTGTTATATTGTAAATATTATGGTCCTTTTATTTTACTTCATATGAATACTTTTTACGCAAAGTATTTTTTCCCAAGTCATTTCAGAATAAAGATACAGATGCTGTTTTGTTTGTTCATTTGTTTCTTACTGATCTAACTAATTGAATGTAAATAGAAAATTCTATATGCCATTATTTATGACCGAAAATATGTAAAAGATTAGCAAAATCCAATTCTCTGCAATTGTTTTTACAAGTTTGCTCAAAGCAAAGTGCCAAGCTGTCGAACAAAAGTTGTCACAAGTACTGCAAGCATACCCTGATACATTAAACGCTATAGATCAGGGGGGGGGGGAGCCGCAGAATTCGTAATTTTTTTTATTATCAAAATACCATGAACAGAAAAGAAATTCGCACAAGAGTCTAATAACAATAAATAGATAAACAAAGCACCTATGCTCAAATATATGCACAATTTAAGCTCATTTAATTTGTGTTTCCTTGTAGCTGATTTACGAGGGTAGTCTCGTAAGAAGTTTTCATGATTTGTTTCATGGTGCCGTTTAACATTGCTGACTTAGTAGCTTATGGCAGGTTAAACACAAAGGTTTATTCTTCTGACTGGTAAATGCGTATTCTTCTTCCCATTATGACTTGACAACTGTTTTTATCTTCGTACTTTCGTTTCTTAATTGATGACATATCGCACAGTAACTTAGACTAACTAACCGCAATCAAGCTGCAATACCGCCATCGCATCAATAAACATTGACCATTGTGACGAAAGAGTTGCTGACTTGACTGACTTAAATTCAAAATTCAACGCTACAGCGATTTTCATACTAAAACATAATTTGTCTTAATCATTGACGAAAACTTTATTACAACTTTTGAATAAATTAAAAAAGTTTACTTTAAAGTTTTTCTCATAGTTAAAATTTTGATAATAATTTATGTTAGCGAGAAGAGCCGCACAAAAAGTCTCGTGAGCCGCGGTGTGCCCACCCATGCTATAGATAATATTTCTGTATAGAGATCGTTGAATTAAGTTTCATTTCGAGTGCTTATTTCGTTATAGTAGTGTAAATATTTAACTCAGTTAAAGGTTTTGTGAAGTTTTTTTATTTAGACTATGATCCTTTCAGAGGCTTACTAAACATATACTCTTGCACGTGTCTGTGATTAGTTTATTTATTTTGTGTTTCAGGTACTGGGCAGATAGAGGAGAATCGAAAACATTTGGTGACATTGTCGTGTCTTTGGTAAGTTTCTCATTAGTCTCTTTATTAGAGTTATATAATTTGTTATCATACCAATCATAATTATTCAGTATTCGTTACTTGGTGGCTGGTTATGACTTGTTACATGCAAATGACTAGGAAGTTTTGTGTCATGCATTTCAATACAATTCTCAAACTACTTTATATTAATATGTATATAGGCTATAGCATTCACATTCAAAGTCAATGCTATATATAAATTACATTCTCATTATTTTGTATTTCAGTCTGCATATTTCATATAATAGTGTTAACTGTTAATAATTATGGTTACCATAATTACACATTATATCACTCCATTTGAACTCTTTTAAATTAGTATGTTCAAATATATTAAACTTACTTTAAGCTTATAATTCACTAGTTTTAAGATGGTTTTATTAAGTGGATTAGTGGCAAAATCATTGACACATTATCTTTCATATTGCTCTGCTAACCTAACCATAATCAAACCTAAAAATAAGTGGGATGATAATTATTATATATATTCATGTGTGGGTTAAGTTCAAATAGTCATGCACAAAGCGATGTATTACATATTCCTTTTGTTTATAGTTATAGTATATTGGATTGATATTTTGTCTATGTTTTGATGAAGTACCAGCCCATTTATATTTTTTGTAAAATTCAGTTCAACAAAATTCAATAATGATATTTTTGTTATTAATATCATTTTTAAAGGAAAAGATTTGCTTATAAAAAATGTGGTTCCATTAAATTTAAAAAGAATTTTTTTGTTGGTAATATTCATACATCGTTAAATTTCATACCAGTGTTAACTCTAAGCGAATTATGAGTGCGAAAGTGCTTCGCAGTCGAAAAAAAAAGTGCGAAAGTGCTTTTGCCGATTTTAACAAGTTAGGTGCTCTAGCTTTTCATATAACCCATTTAAAATGGCATAGATACTCGGAAATGCGCTCCTCCGGTCAATATTATGAATTAAAGAGAAGCCTTTCCGTTAACCGAGTTCCCGAGAATTCAACTTTTCGATTTATCCCTAAACCTAATCTGATAATTATTAATTTGTGATTTTGAACCACTTTGAGAGTCGCCACCCGCTGTTTTAAAAGGTAGGTTAACCTACGTTCTCTCCCAAATATTACGCAGGATACTCCCCTGTTTTAGGAGATAGGTTGACCTACTTTCCTTTCAAACTTTTTTCTCCGAAATATTACACAAGATCACTTTGAAAATCCTCCCTTTCGTGAGCTAGCGTGACCTAATTTCTCATTTACATTTATATTATACTATTTCAGAGCTTACCCAAAGACAAGTAATTTTTAAATGTCGACATGCCTTGGTTTGTGTGCGAGTTAGTTTAAATCAGGCAGAAAGCATCATATATTGGCAAAATGTTTAGTAATGCCATGTACTTTCAGCATTCATAAATAGCACTTTTGTAATGCTGCTGACCTAGTATCAAATATTCGCATCACAACGCAACTTGCGAGGTTTCCATATATTTCAATTACACTAATAGGAACGATGACGAAGAGTTTTCTTTTGCGAAGGTACACGAAATATAACGAGGGTGATTCTTGCAAAAAACATGAATATAAAAAATAAACGAATGATATGATAGTGGATCCCAAATAATTTTGAGAGTGTCTCGAAATACCAATCCATTTGATAAATAATTTTTATTCGACCACATGAACGCTGATATACGCATTCTCAGATATCGGACAGCCAGTCGCGATATTCAATCGTTCATATGCACAAATCTCACATTAATAGTAATTGCTACCCACCTTTGTAAAGTTTAGAAACCAACAAACAGAAAATAACTTATCCTAAAACGCAATCAAAATTCAGTCGGCAATAAATTCGTCGCCAAGACGATGCCATACAAAACAAAAAAGATTTGGTCGCGAGATTTACGTTAGACGACTGCAAAACGACATTGTTTTTTGAGCAGAATGTAAAACAATCAAATTAAAAAGCGGGAGTTACGACGCCATTAACACATTGTGTGTATTAAACTTCCCTGGTAAGTACTTTGGTAAGTACTATTATTATTGTACTTATACACCTGTTGGAGTATTTCGGACAATTTCGAATTTAAAATTAATGAAAACCCGGACATATAATAAAGACGCAAAAGTAAAATGAACATTTATTGAAGAGGTTATTATTTAAGAAAGACAACATGATCGTACAATTCCGCCCAAACTTCGATGTTCGCAAGTGAGATGATAAATAAATACTTCCCTGTATTCGATCAATTAACTTTAGCGTATCGTTGTTCTGCCAACAAACAGCCGGGTGCAAAATATTTCCGTGATATGCTCACAAATATTCTCGATATTAATATCATACCCTCGCGTATGTACTTTCTATTAGCTCTTTAGTGATCCCTTCCATCCTTGGCCAAGTCATGTTTCGAATATGTGAACATTTTATTCGACCATACATGGCCGGCGGGATGTTAAAATTGTAAACAAGAGAGAGGTAAAATCAATCGCGAATTTCGTTATAACGGCTCGTTTACGAATTGTTGCGCCTGTTATCGTCGAAAATGATTACATTTGTTGTATTTTGAGGTATTTAAGCAGTAATAATTAGGGCATGACATCATCAAAATCGTCAAGTGCGATCTTGAAATTGCAAATTCCGTAAATAAAATTGTGAATTACTCGGTAACGAATTCAGCTTCAATGACCTTCGGGGTATTGTTTTGTTGTAAATTATAATTATACCGATGCGACTGCAATTTATATGGCCGCACTTGGTGTGGCGGGTTTATTAATAGTGTAAAATAAATTAAACGAATATCAATTATAACCAAGCCTGTCAGAGTGTTTATTTTCTGTGGGCAAGAATCGTAAAATACCATCTTGAGACAAATTCACTTCCATTATAAAATCTAATTTTTCAGTTATTATCGTCATACAAATAACGTGTGGCAACTTTTTAATTTATCGTCGACCAAAAAACCGCCCCACACTCGTCCAAACGTATGTCAAGCTTGACCGACAGGAACAGATTCATCGACAACTTTAATTAGGGAAAATATGTATTTTATCGGGAATGCAAAATAAATGTAACAAAACGCATTTTTTTTGTGATATAACTTTGTATTTTCGGAAACGGATTGCCGTGAAAGGTAAAATTTGATCTAAATTAATCGCAAAAATGTTTTATTTTAAATGTAACAAAACACATTTTGCGATATAACCTTGTATTTTCGAAAACGGGTGTCCTGAAGAATAAAATATGATCTAAATTAATCGCAAAAATGTTTTATTTTAAATGTAACAAAACACATTTTTCGCAATACAACAGTATTTTCGGATACCGGGTGTCATGAAGAATAAAATATGATCTGAATTAACCGTAAATAATGTTTCAATCCAAATGTATCAAAACGCATTTTTTGCGATATAATTTTGTATTTTCGAAAACGGGGCGTCATGAAATATATTCATCTAATGTTTTATCTATCGTCTAACTAACGTCTGGTACACATCATTTTCGGGGAGAACTCTAGTCCGCGAAACGTCATTTAATTTAAAATAGAGAATGTTCAACGCATTCCAAAACGGAAAATCACCAGTAAGTCGACAGGGATTGAACCCTCCGGATTCAGTATTCTATATCCCTCCGTGTCAGAAATTTCTAAAGCTTGGAACAAAGAACAAGTCAAACCGCCGCAGAAGAAGGGGAGTATTTTTTGCACTAATAATTAGGGCGTGACATTATCAATATCGTCAAGAAACTGGTGAATTTTCAAATTCCATAAATAAAATTGTGAATTGCTCGGTAACATTTTAGCTATAATTATCGCCTGGGTATTGTTTTGTTGAAAACATGTTGAAACTTGAGGGAATCAGTTACAATTAGCGCCTGACCTCTGTCCTCTATTAGGCACTCGAGCACTCGAAAAAAAAAGCACTCGAGTCCAATCTTTTTAGCATTAAGTCGCTTACGTAAAATATCCCGTATAAGAAGTGCTGTTCATTAACGTCATCTCGGCTTATGACCACGCAGAAATGCCTTTATTGCCGAATTATTCAATCACTATTTTAAATAAACATTCAGGATTGGCACAATTTCAGATTTGTGAAGTTTATCACCATAGAAAAACATGAGAAAGTTAGTTATCGTCTTAAAATATCAGCATCACGGTATCGACAATAATATTACCATTCGCATAAAATTGGGACCGTAAATTTACAAATCTTGATAGGTAATATTAAAGCCAACGCAAATGTTAATTTGAGTCCTCAATGTCTTCAACAGCTGTTGCCGATGTGAACAAACGGGTAAACCTGAAATATAAAACTTCGATGTCCGCCGGCCCGCAAGAATTTATATTTCTAAAAAAGAGAGAGTGCGGGAATATAGATTAACAAAACCTGGATATCGCCGCCAAAGGGATCGGTGACAAGAACAATTAGCGATTGCAACGGAATTAATCAGTAAAAAGGCTTAGTTGCCGATTTTTTAATGTTTCCATCAACGTTCCAAAAATATTTGTTATTCGTTAAAAATATTCAATTCAATAAAATATTGAATTTTGCCCACCGGTACTCGCATATCAATGAAAAATAGTTGTGTAAATATCGCAAAATGTCTCATGCTTTCAACATTGTGATTACAATAAAATGGCACTTAATGGTATTTTGTGAATTCGGTGATTTTGCAAATCTGTGACATGCTGCTAAAAGTTTCGTCTGATTTGAAAATCGTGCACTTTGGTCACAATACATCCAAAGTGACTATAACACTTTACTAACACTTTTATAGTCGTTTTGAATTCAACGATATCATTGATAGTCACATGACCACTCTCCTTGAAAGAAACGCACTGTGTAGTATTCCAACATCTGGTTTCAAAGACGCGGAGCGTTTTTTGCGGGAGAAGCGGAATCGGTGTGCTTGTATAATAATCATATTATAAACAAGAATTTTGCCGTTAATGCAAAAGCTTTATCTACTATGTCTGCATCTCATAGGTTAGAATTCCGGTAAATATCGTTATGATATGCAGAATTGAGTTACAAAAGTACTAGTATGTTACTTATTTGTCACTTTAATACTCGAAAATATTTGTTAACTTTGAATTTTTATTCCATTCAAAATCGGAAAAAAGTGCTATTTCTCTTCAAAATCGGAAAAAAGTGCTATTTCGCAGTCCCTAAAAAAAGTTGCGAAAGTGCTTCGCAATTTTCGCAAAAAAGTGCGCTAATAGTGAACACTGTTTCATACCAAAATCTTGAATATATCACATATGCAAGGAATATTTCATTTTATACCTTAAATCAGTACATTTAAATATGTCTGTATAGATACAACATAAATTTGATTCCTCTTCAATAACTTCAATTTGTTTCAATTGGAAAAAAAAATTAATGATGCAAATGTCAGGCAATCTCCATTTTCATGCCATTAATAAATTTGATTATTTCACCATATTAACTGAAATAAATTTGAAGTTTTGTAAATTTTCCTAAAATGAAAATATGAGTGTATATAGTGACTGAATTCACTGAGTATAGTATACACTGAATGAATCTAATGCAGCCTACCAATTTCTTCAGATTGACTCACTTTATTATGTATTTATGTATATATATATATTCCACTTCATTTTATATATTATACTAAGTGTATAATATTTTAAGAATTAGTCATTTTGTTGCGGTGCTTTTTAGCATGAAATAAAATAACGAGATATATCCTGTGGTAATTTTATTCATTATAAAAATATGTTATTTTTTTGACATCACAGAGTCAAAAAGATGATCTTAAAGATGGATATTGTCTGCGAACCATTAAAGCTGAAAAAGGAAATGTATGTAATGTATTATCATCACTGTATTCATTATGATTGTATTCGGTTGGTTAATGGAAATGTAAATTTTTTTGATTCCTTCAAGAATTCCATTATTTGTGCGATTTATTTTAAATTTCTAAATATGATTGTATGTTTGCCTCGATTGTTTTCTCTACTGATTACTGTTTGTTTTAGCTGTCATCAAAAGAATGTCGACAATTATCTATGAAATTCTTCTACGTAATGCAGCAGATGCTATCTTGTTGACACAATCGTTTATGTGCCACAAATGGTTCATGTTGCAAAGCAGTGGTTCTCAAATGATGGGGCGCACCTCACAAGGGGGGTGTAGACAATTTTTTAAGGAAATATTTGTTAGATCAGATTTTAGATATTAACATCCCATCCACAGATTTTCAACGTCTTTTTTTTTAATGAAACATACTTTAGCCTCACGATCTGTTATTTGTAGCTAGGTATTTTTGGCACGAGACTTCTAAAAAAAATTCTAAAAAGGGAGCACGACTTAAGAAAAGTTTGAGAACCACTGTTGCAGTGGATTGGTAAAGTACTGTTCTATCTGTTTGTGCTATATTACCATTTACTGTACTTAAAATGAGCCATTTTTTGTTTGTTGTAACAATATGAAACTGTTAGTTTGCACAAGCGAGTGTACCGTGAGATAAAATTGATCGAAAGTAGTTTCTGTTGACTCAATTACGTAAAAATGCTGTTTTCTTAAAAATCACTATATATATAAATTGGGAATCATTCTATCATTCAGAGGTCCGAGACCTCCCCTCTAGGGGAATGTAAAAAAGTATTTTCCTGTATCATACATCAGCCCTCCAGAAGTATGTGTACCAATATGGAGGTAACTAATTTTGTTCGCCTACTTCACATCAAGTTGTGTAAAGGGACTTAAACCTATGGGTAGGGGGTATATTCACTTGATCATATTCACAGACAGTCCCAGACTCCTAATGGAACTATCGTAAAATAAGGAAAAAATTGTGGCCTAGCCCTAACCTGGTACACATAATACGGGAGTACCGTAATTTTTTCATAGCTTGACACGCTTTTTAGACCTTCAAGACTTGGAAACCCACGTTTTTCTGCCCCCGGTTTGACCCGCTACGGTTTTACTTGGCAATAAGAAATTTCAGAACCCCCCTTCGTAAATTTCAGGCTAAGTTCCTGGATATTGTGATATTTAATACATTTCTAAATTCTAATACACTGGTTGTTACTTATCGATCTTAAGATCGGTAAGTATATTGATAGGTATTTGTCTGTATGTCTGTCTGTCTGTGTGTGTGTCTGTTAGATGCAGGTGATATCTCACGAAAGCGAGATTGAATCTGCTCCAGATTTTGCATGTGCATTCATCTTATCTCGGACCAGAAGCCTATTGATTTTGGGCGAATTATGTCGTATAATTAGCGAGTTATCAATCAATTATTGATATAGTGATCTTGATTTTTGTAAAGCGAGAGAATTTTGAAACCCGCCGAGTGTGTGTGTGCGATGCGCAGTGCGCAAGTTACAAGAGCGGATGAATCGAAACTGCAGTTTCTGTTTTGGGGGATCCCCTAACTATCGATCGATAAGTCTTCGGTTTCCAACCGATATTCTCGTTTAGTTCTTGAGGCCATCTATCGTTTTTTATTATTTCATATTGCCGTAACCTATCCAATTTGTTGCCTTTTGTGTTTCAACACTCAAAATTGAACACTATAATTGACAATGGGATTTCAATATTTTCATTCATTCAGTAATCACAGGTTCCTTCCTTCGAATTTTGGATGAAGTTGATTTTTTTTTTTTAATTTTCAGGAGGTTCGCTATATTCATCAGTTCCATTATGTTAGCTGGCCTGATCACGGAGTTCCTAAAACTTGCCTCGAGATTCTTACTTTAATTAATCATGTTCGAGATGTGCAATCATACAGGTAGAGTTTTCTTGTTTATCAAATATATCACTGTGTAAAGTGTAATGATAATGGATTAGTGATATTTAGAATAGTTGAATAAAACTGAATTTATCCGATTGAAATGACAGTTCAAAAATCGTGGTTTGAGTTATTTTGAGTGACTTATTTGTCTTGCATCACACTTTTGGATCTCAGCTGTAGGGGACCCTCATTCTCGGTTGTTCTGTCTGTCTGTGTGTCGAAGCTTTAGCGTCTTGACGGCTTGACCGATATGGATGAAATTTCACACTTGTTCATTCTGTCACCCTAGTATTGTGCGCTTTATCGAAAGTCTGGATCAAAGTTTCATTCCCAGGGGAACAGCCAAAAGCGTGCCAATCGTGAATAAAGTCTGGTTTTGTGACCAGATAAAATGTTACATGATTTTATATGTGAAAGTGTAATGGAGACATTTGAGCTACTTGGTATATTTGTTTAATTTTTGCTATGGTATGCTTGCAGTCAGTGTATACGGATTCACTGGCGCAAAGACAGAGCGAAAGAAGAACTAGTCCATTCAACCACTTTAATTTTGTTTTACAACAAAGTTTGTATGAACTTCAAATTTTATGAAGTTTATACCTGTAATATATTTTTGTAATTTTGGATGTTGCTGTTGAGATCAGTTATTTGCACTTATTGTGACTGTTGTCCAAGTTCAAATTTGGTTATACAAATATTTTGCAGTCAAGATGAAAGCACTCCACTGTGTGTACATTGCAGTGCTGGTTGTGGAAGAACTGGAGCTGTATTAGCAGTTGATTATGTTCGGAACTTGTTAGAATATAAGGTAAGATGCTACTACTATTTATTGTATAAAAAAAATTGGCGCTCTAGAAGTGTGTATACCTATATGGAGATAGATAACTAATTCTGTTCGCCTACTTTACATTAAATTGTGTAAAGGGACTGAAACCTATGGGCAGGGGGTATATTCACTTGTCTAACACAGACAGTCCCCGAACGCATAATGGAACTAAAATGAGGAAAATCGGAATAAAATTATTGCCTAACCCTAACCTGGTATACGTACCAAAAAATTTGCAAAACTTTGCTATAATTGTGACAAAAGGCAGGACTCACAGTAGTACAAGAGCAACAAAAGTTTAACACCAAGATTTCCTTCTACTTATGAGTGGACATAATACGTTCTGTAACACGTTTTGCCTGTCCAGTCTAGCTGGCGACTAGTCAACACAAAATTCCCCTAAGTAGAAGATAATTGGGAGATTGAGCAAAACTGATTAGACAAAAAAGCATATGTCAATATTGTACAACAAGATTTTCCAACCACTTCGAATGTTTGAATATTGTTTCCAACTAAGTTTGGTGTTCACATATAACCGTAATTAATATACGTTTCAGAGGGTGCCAAGCGGACTGAAGGCATTTAATATTATATCAGATATGAGAAAACAAAGACCAGCAATTGTTCAGACAAAGGTATGCGTCTATATATGTATTAAATTTTTTGAAAGTCATAGCATGACATGATCAACATGAACATATGAACATCTCAGGTTCAATATTTGCTATTCAAGTTTTGACATACTGTTACACCCTTGTTATCACTTATACTGGGTTGTGATGAATTGGATAGGCTTAAAAAGTTTTTATTTGGTCCTGTGATGTTTATTAAATTGAATATTCAAATACAGGCGGAGTAGATTATATTAGGTTTAGTCAATTTTTAATTTTGGTAGTAATTCAGAAACTGACTCATTTAACTTTTATTAGAAAAAAATTAATAATAAAATCAGTGAGATGATCAAAACACTATTTTTGTCAACTTATAAACATATGATTGTATAACAAACAGGCCTTTCAAATAAGCGAACATTTAAAATATTCTTGATATTCCATATTTGATACTTTGTTCCAAATGTAATAGTACTTTATTCACTTTTGACTAATCTTTATTCCAACTACTCGATAGTCATATTTATTTACCGTATATTCCTGCATATAAGCCGACTCTACAAATCTTATCGTGAGAACTCAGCATGGTTCAAGTTGTTGCTGTTGGAATTAAGTTAACATAATGCCATTTCGTTGTAGTGCGATCAGAGTTATGCACGTATAAGCCGCCCCCTTAGCTTGTCAACTTTTTTTTAGTTTGAACTCGGATAGTTTGAGAGGATATACGGTACTTGAATCCATGTTTGAGGGTTTGTCAATTTAGGGATTGCTAACTTGTTGTGAAATGGAATTTGCAAGATTTCCATATATTATCAGTATTTCATGTTTGTTAATATGAGTGTTCATTTTTAATTCTATAATACAACCACAATCTATTTTGCAGGATCAGTATGAATTTGTCAATATGGCAATAGCTGAAATGTTTCGAGTCTATATGCAGATCAGGACAGTTTCATTTAAAGAATTTAACAATGGTTATCAACAGGTAATATTTGTTGTAATATTTTTTCCCATCATTGAAAATTGTTAAAAATAAATAATAAATTGTAGTATTGTACTTATCATCTACTTTTGAATCTGTTTTGGTGGTCCTTTAATGACATTTGTTATTTGTAACTGAGTGAATTTTTATCAAAAAATTAAATATAATAATTGACGATATCTGTATATTTTTAGGGCGACTATGTAAATGTCAACATTTCTTCAGCAACGTCAAATGGCATTGATAAGAAAAATGTAGCTGAATCTCAACGACCTACGGCACTGAGTTACGAAAACATTGATTTTCTCAGGAAACAACAAAACAAAATGAGAACCCTTGATAGGGGCCAAAAATTCAGCCATTCCCCAACAGAAGACGACACCCCCCCTGCCAAACCTAGTCGACCGGCTTTGGGTCGACCCATGTCGCAAATAACGGTCAATAATTCACAATCTACGTATACTAATCTCAACGACAGAAAACAAAGTGTTCCAGTCGTTAGCTCAAATCTAGCTAATGATCGGAAACCACCGTCACCCACAGTTACGCCAGTTACACCGAAACCAAGGGTGATGCAAAAAAATCAAAACTTGTTGAATAACTCGAATGTAAGAAGCCCAGCACATCCAAGAACTACGTCTGGTTCACAAATTCCAGGAAAAGAAATTGTTAAAGCTCCCCCACTGAGTACGAAACCCAAACCAGTAAAGTATGAATATTTTTTGTGTACTTTATACTGTCGTATGGTTACTAATTCACAAAAGAATATTTTTATATAAATAAATTGGATTTTTTGTATAATGAAGTAATTAACAATGCAAATAATGGATTTCTCGGAGCTGGAGATGAGCCAAAATATTCTCCAACCAAGCGTCAGAGTCAAAATTTTTGTCAATCAGAAAGTCTGGAGTGAGTCTGTAGCGGAGTGAGTCATTTTCGACTAGCTCAAAGTATGGTGCAGAATTCTTTCAACTCCACAGACCTATTGGCAATAAAGTAACTCTCAAACACAGACCAATTTGATCCACAATACATTATTTATTCCGATCGAACCTTGGTTACCTCTTTCTTCAACATTGTCCCTGATTCAAGCAATCTTCTCTATTTCAGACCTGAACCATCAGCTAGAAAGCCAAATGCGAGTCCACCCATAAAGCCACCAGGTAAACCGACATTACCCAGTCAAGTGCATGTAAAAACTTCGAATGATTCTTCTAGCACGAAATCAAATATTTCTTTTTCGTTGATTTTGCCTCAGAACAGTGATCAGAAATCACCAAAAAGTCCTCACCCTCAACCTCCGAAAAAACCGCCTTTGTTGAAAGCCCCCAAATCTCCCAAAAGCCCAATTTCTGATAAAGTACACCTTTTCGAAACAAAGGATATTAAAACTCCAAATGTTGCCCTGAAACCAGTCCCTAAAAAGCCTGCGATGAAAATTCAAGAAACTATACTGCACATCACAGAAGAGGGTGATGTTGACAATGATACAGACAAAAAATCTCCAATCTCAGATAAGGCCAAGTCTTCTCATCCTCTGACAAAAAAAACACCACCTGCTGTAATGCCAAAACCAAAAGCTACAAAGGTCATCATACAAGAGTTCGAAAATTCACAAGACCTGCCAAAGAAACCTATATTTAAGCAAACTAATCATGCCATGCGAAGCTCTTTGAAAGGCCGAACTGGATTACGACCCTACAGTCAGATTTTTGAGCAATCCGCAAAGGTTAATGAACAGAGTAAGTCTGGAATTTCAAAATCAGTTTTTGACTTGAACGAGACGAAAAAAACACGGTCAACTGTGCCACAAAAATCTACCATCGTTAGATCAGCCTCAGTAAGTGAAATGGATTCAAAAGTGCCAAAGTCATATGAAAATATTGGTCCGAATAGATCGAAAAATAACCCTAATCGTCACAACGAAGACGTTGGAATCAAAATGTTTCCAATCCAAGGTAAAAGCTACACTCAAGCTGATGCCAGTTACGGAGCGGTCTTTGTTGCAACAACAAAACCTGAAACAAAAGACTCGTCAGAATTTCCACCAACTAGAAGAGAGTCGGTTAACCTTAGAGTTGCGACTCCCAAGCCTTATATTAAGCAAAGTCTGTCTCCTCACAGAGGTGACTTCGCGAAAAATGTCGACTCATCTGCGAAAAAAGCATCAGAAAACAAAGTGACGGCGTTACCTCCTGCTTATGAGAATACAATCATTCTGCAACAAACTAACAAACAGATTTCAACAAATCATATTGTTTCTAATGACGCAGATCATAAATATGTTAATACTCAGTTCGGCGATACGGAAACTGACAATGACAGACAGTCACCAGAACAATTGAGTACTGTGATAAAAGTCCTGCCCCAAGCCCCTGATAAAAACCTTAAACCTGGTAGTACTTCATCTATAACTCCCCCCAATGCCCCAACTCAAAGTAACAAACCAACCAACGTGGCAACGTATGAAAACACTGAATTGCATGGTTGTGTTCATTCTACTGATAATGAAGGTCAGGTTTTATTTTGCTTTTTTTATTCTTATTTTGCTTGTTTGCTAGCCACCTTTGAAAAAAATTATACATGGTGACGCAAAAAAAAAGAATCCGTAAATTTCTGTGAAAATAGGTAAAATTTATTTAACATTTGCATACTTATGTGTGTGTATGATTGTACCCATAGATTTCAGTGATCTAGGACGCTTTGCATGAAAGTTATTTTCTCTCTAGAATATGTTCAAAATAACCTGTTTTGTTCTTTTGGGTCACCATGTATGTTTCCAAGCATAGGTAAGTAAGATGGATGTAGGGATTCAAATACATTCGAAACTAGTTAGATTAGATGTTGCTCAATTTTTTTGCATTTCGATTTAGAAAGATTTGTTTCTGAATTTGGTCATTTTGACTGTCAGTCAGACGACAAAAAAATAAACTTTGTTTTCTACACTGTAAAAAAAGACAATATTGATCCCAACAACATTCTTATCCCAATGATTCTGTATCACCAAAATTTAGTTTTCATGAATTTGTGTAAATGTGGCTTGTGTAAAATTCTACAGTGAATCACCCTGTTAAAGCAATCTCTAAATTAACATATATTATCGTATTTATATATGTAAGCTCTTGTTCTCATAAAACTCTTACTAAAGCATATACCGCCTTTGATTTACGGCAGTTTTTTTGTTAATGCTTAAATTTGCATGAAAAACTTTAAAATGCTTTTTTGAGTTGGTTGTTATGCAAGTAAAACTTTCTGACCTGAACTTCTTGATCTATCCACAAATAGCCTGTAAATAGATTTTTTTGTTTGCTTGGTTGTTTTTTTTTGAAACAATTTTGTATTGGTTATATTCTTGGATTGAAAATCATTCTACTTTTTTAAAGAAGTGATTGTGGGTTGGAAAAATACTAGCACATTCTGTCTTCTTAAGTCATTACCAATTTCTTGTTTTTTAAGTTTTAATCATAGTTACATATGATCCTATAGTAAGATATATAGCTAGGGAGCTGGAGGGAGAGCCTCTAGCCATGACATTTTGGTGGAGCCCAGCTCAGCCTCAGAGCAGGAACTGGAGCCGGGGCCACTGTGATTTTGACCCAGCTCTTCAGCCCTGAATATGACATACAGATACATGCCTTATTTTGTTTTGAAAGGCAATCTGAAACTGATTGATTGATTTTGTATGAGACCATTTTCTCTGAGCAAGTCTTTGTAAGGCGCTGGCTTTTGTGAGGGACATAATTTTTTTAGTACAACATTGCTGACCTAATTGACCTAATCTCGACCTAATTTTATGCTTGATCGGGGAAAATGTTAGGGGATGTTGACGAGGGCCACACTGAATGTTTTGCGGGCCGGGTCACCTGTTTAACCCCCCTGCTTTATCTTAACCAGTTAGGCTTATTCGGTGTAGCAATGTGTGGTATACCTGCTGGAAAACCCTTAATTTTACTTAATTCTTACCTATATATCAGGGGTGGGCACAATTTTTTAGTATAAGAGCCGCATGCTGCAAGTCAGAACTTTAAAAGAGCCGCAGAGTTTAAAAACAATAAATAGATAAACAAAGCAGCTATGCTCAAATATATGCCCAGTTTGAGCTCATTTAATTTGTGTTTCTGTATTGCCGATTTACGAGGGTAGTCTCGTAAGAAGTTTTCATGATTCGTTTCACGGTGCCGTTTAACATTGCTGACTTTATTCTAATTATTCTGACTTAGTAGCTTATGGCAGATTAACCACAAAAGTTTATTCTCCTGACTGGTAAATGCGTATTCTTCTTCCCATTCTGACTTGACAACTCTGTTTTCATCTCCGTACTTTCCTTTCGTAATTAAGAACATATCACAGAGTAACTCACACTAACTAACCGCAATCAAGCTGCAATACCGCCGGCGCCAACGCATCAATAAACATTGACCATTGTGACGAAAGATTTGCTGACTTGACTGACTTAAATTCAACGCTACAGCGATTTTCATACTAAAACATAATTTGTCTCAATCATTGACGAAAACTTCTTTACGACTTTTAATAAATTAAAAAAGTTCACATTAAAGTTTTTCTCTTAGTTGAAATTTGGATAATAATTTATGTTAGTGAGAAGAGCCGCACAAAAAGTCTGGCGAGCCGCGGTGTGCCCACCCCTGCTATATATTTACTACTATTTTTTTAAAGTCAATAATATTATATTATAATATTAATTTAATAATATAAATATACTCAGTTATCCTTTGTTAAAACTTTTTTTATCCAATTTTTATTCAATATATAGGGTCAAATTCGAAACCAGAAGAAACGAAGAAAAGAGCTCCACCTAAACCTCAACGCTCAATGAGGAGGCAGAACAATCCACATATTAAAAATGTTGTAAAAGGTGATAACTGTATCTTTAATTTAGATTTATGTTAAGGCCGAATAATATATTTTCCCAAAAAAGTTTATTTGAAAAATTATTAGAAAGAAATATGTGCTCCATAACATTTAAAAATTTACGTTTTCTTCACTGTCTTTAAACAGCTTTTTCAAGTTTAATAACCCTTTGGGTTAAAATCCTATATATAAGCTACTATGCATATTTTGTAGTGATGTGAGTATTTCACAATAAGCCCAATTTTAATTCACCCGCATACTTTCACTGGTGCCTAAAATGTGTAGCCCGCACTTTCAGGATGTGGGCCAAAATTATATATTTTCTATGATATAATTCAGGGCGATCCAAACCTCGGCTCGCCGACACCTTCCGTGCGGCCCGCAGAACAATTATAGCGTGCACTAAATTATTGGCCCTTTTCCTAATCCCGATGTCGGGATTCATGTTTGTTAAATTCACAGAATTTCAATGTTGTATCTATAAACGTCAAGGCCGTGCCAATATGGGAATGACATCCTGTGATCGGTACAAGGAGAATGGATTGTCTTGTGTAGACAGAACCAAGCCGATGGGATGGGTCGGGCTTTTTATCTAAACTTCGTACCTTAAGCTCGCGATACGATAGCACCAGGCCTGCTCACGCTACAAGTAATAAAATTAGTCAAATATAACAATTCATCATACAATGAGTGTAAAAAAAGGTGACAGAGGTAAACTGTGAGGAAACGTATTTCCTAACTCACAACAAGTGTTTTCAAGTAATATCCGTCACGAAAGAATATAATTTAAAATGACATTGCAAAACCAAACTCGAGAAAAGATACCGAAAATACCACAGAATTTCTTGGGAAGGAATATCAAAATAACTAAAGGATTTATATATCTTCCCTAAAAACTGATTAGAACTGCAAACTCTCATTTCTAAATATATGTAAAGTGAGTAAACTCGCGATGTTTTGATCACTTTTGGGTTCTCTTTGACTGCGGCCCGTGAGACATCCTCAAAAGTTTTTGCGGCCCGCCAACCTTGGACCGCCCTGATCTAATCCAAGTTGGGCTGTTATACTGATGATGCTTCAACCGAGGAAGTTGAAAGTTCTCAGTCTTAATGAAACAAACCGGTCATGTGAATATTTGGTATTTGAAAATTTCAATTGTTTTATAATTAACGTCTTAGTACATAATGTTGCTAAATTGATAAAAGCATTACAAATAGTACAACTCCCAAGGATATGAGTCTGATCCCAACTGAAACATCAATAAAAAACATGTGGAATTCTAATTCCACATCTCTGGATCTCTGTGTATTTCAACAGAAAACTTTTTTTGTGTTTTAGATGATCCACCATCGAAAAATACAGCGACTAAATTTCAAAAATACAACAAAACTAATTTGTATAATGAAGTTGTGTTGGGTGATTCTCCAAGTGAAGGTATGTGCATTGTAATTTTTTATGATTTTTTTTTTGATGAAACTGTTAGATAAAGATGTCTAGATTTAAATTACCCTCTGCAGTTATTTAAATTTATCTTTTTTTTAAAAGTTGTTTGAAACATTAAAGAAAGCATTTAAGGTTCTGATACAAGGAAGTACCAAAATAGAGTTATGTCAGTATTGAAGTGAAAATAAGTGTCAGTATACAATGGAATTTCATTACATTCCGGGAAATTTATATATATACCATACATTTACAGTTTGAATTTTTAAAAATAACCTCATTGCATATATATCATGTGCCCATAAAGTCTTTTCATAATTTAAAAAATTTATCATGATCAGATCAATTTTTTTTTTAAATTAAAAATTTTAAATCTTTAAATTGAAATAGACTTTATGGACACCTTATGTCGACGCATGAAATCCAAATTGGGCTAAGTCCATTTTTCTAGTTTTGAGAAAAACGCAAAAAACTTTTTTTATTTTTCCTTTTTTTTATTTCTCTAATACCTTACATCGAGGATGTCTAGTTTTTATGGTCCACCAAAGTTACAATGAAGGCCATATTTAGATGGTAGATGGTATATTTAGATGGACACCTTATGATTTTTGTAGCCTATATATAATTTCAATGTCCTTTAAGTTTAACATAATTCTATCCCGTCCAATGTCTGTTTTTCCATTGCAAAATGAATGGCAATGTCTATCTTTATCCTCATTCTTCAGTCTACATGGTATTTTCCTCATTTTTATTTACATGAAACATCATTATCTTCCTTCATTGTTGTCCGCCATGAAATTTGAATTTGGGTAATTTGTATGAGTCAAATCATTTGTCGCCTTCATGATTGAAGTGTTTACGATTTCATACAAACACGCAACCGCTTTATCATTAGTCTAATCTTTGGCAATAGGGTATACAAGAATATAGATAGGAAGGATTTGATAATTTTACCTCAGATCTCATTAAAATTAATTCTATTCAGAGAAATTTTTTGACAATTAAAATAATTATATAAAAATTTCATTCTTGCAGCAAAATCAATAGTTTATGTCTTATTGAAAATAAAATTTGAAAAAATAGGAAGTTAGTGACTCATTATAAGAAAAGTCAATTTAACCAACTGATTTGAAGTATGTCTGCTTTAACAAGTGCCTATTTATTAGGATCATTCTTGCTGTATTATATTTTCTGTAACAAGAGAGCAATGCTCAATTATATGGACATGAAGGCCAAAACGAAATACCTGTATAATTGATAATGAGAGAAAGAACTTGGATTCGAATCACCACCATCAACCACAATATAATAAGAAAACGACCCATAGGTCCACTTCGTGTCCAATGAAGTAGTATTAGAATCTAGATGTTGGCATTGTTATTATCTATCAAGCAGTAGGCAATTATTCATTTTCAGTTATTGCTGCCAGTAGTCAGTTTCGGTTTCCCATTACCATTTTTTACATGTTCTGACAAAATATCATTAACAGACAGCGTTGAATAGCCTGTATGTATGTAATTATGACTAATTTCAATTTCTGGAAGCTACCCCGACAAGATAGAAATTTTGATACCTACGGTAATTAATGTGTCATTATTAGTTGCATATGCCTTGTGAATAATACATTGGACAAGTGATCAGAATTAGAATAGTTCCAGTACTGAGAAACAGCAGAAAGCAAACAGTATATGAAGCATTGTTTTCTCAGATTAAACATGGTTTCAGAAAGTTGCCTATACTTAATTAAATGCTTTATATTATTCAGTATAATACATTACATACAGTACATAATAATACATCGTCATCATAGTAGATCTTGGTAGCTGTTTGTTGTGTATTTAGATCTATTTTAGTATTTGCAGATTAAAATTTCAACAGCAGGTGTCAAGGTTCTTACTGTCTGTATGCGGGTATTATAAGATTATATATTGTGAAATAGAAAGCAATGTAATGTGTTATCTAGGATTGTTTTTCATGGATTATATAAATGATATTTGAAGAAAAGGATTGTGAATTTTAGTAAATTGATAAGATATTTCATTATTTTTTAAAGCATTGCTGAAATTGTATTTTCAGTTGTTATTGTTCAATTCTTAACCCATTTTTTATACTACTTATTTATATACTTTTCTCCGAACAAGGCATGCACAAGCAGCCACTGCTAGTTTTTAAGTCACCCATTCTATAACACGCTGGGTTAATAAATTAACCCTTCAACCATGTTTAAATTCTAAATTGCTGAATCTATGAAGTTCATCTTCCTCATCTTAATTCAAGCACCAAACTGATTTAGTATTTTACAAGATAATTAAAAGTTTTCAATAATTGCGCTCCCATCGAAGAGTAATTACAGTTGCTTTTTACTTCCTTGTATTAAATTTGAATTTTTATTGCCAGTTATATTAAATTGTTTAAATATTACTGATTATTTTATTTCCATGATGCAGTGTTAGGCACCATACAAATATAGCAGTTATATAGAGATATAGATATAGAGAGTTTTATTTTATAGCTGTTTAATAATATGGATGTATATGCGCATGTAAACAAGAATCCTGTTCCAAAATATTATCAAATTATAGGTATGAACGTATGAAATATTTTATGAAATTTACAGTCGTTAATTTGGCATTTTACATTTCAGTAATGTTTGAATTATAAATTATTACTTTACGTGTGCATTCATCATATCTCGGGCCAGAAGCCTATTGATTTTGGGCGAATTATGTCGTATAATTGGCAAGTTATTAATTAATTAGTGATGGGACACAAGGTGTCCCTATGGAGTAAGAGCGCTGTTTTGGGGGATCCCCCAACTTTCGATCAATAAGTCTTCGGTCTCTGACCGATATTCTCGTTTTAATATTGATACTTATTTATGTCGCATAATTGGTTGCGTGCATGGGATTAAATTGTATGAGGCAAATTGAATTTCATTTTAACTAAAATATTGTGGGGAATTGATTGGTAAATCATGGTTTGTACAAAAACAGTGGATCAATTTTAGATACTGTCTGTATTTTTCCGTTTGTTCGTGACTTTATTCATATCTTGCAGAATATAGAAACTCAATATATCAAAATTTGATCAAATTGTTCGTTCATATACTGAGAATTATATCTTTCATGAAACATTTTCATGAACATTTTCATTTTTGTAACAACTAAAATATTGCAAAAATAAAATCAATTTTTCAGCATATACTGAATGAGATCTGACGTGACCATAGATAACACTTTTTAACATTTTTTGGGTCAGAATACCAAATTTGTGTAATTTTATTTCAACCCTATAATTTTCAAATTTTTAGTTCAAACTGTATTTATCGTTTTTTTTTTTTTAGAAAATTCTCAATTTATTGATGATGCATATGGAGAAATAAATGATGACGTTAGTGTGCAAAGATCTAACTCAAATACAAGTGGTAATGTACTTAATAATATTATATTACATTATATTTTGTTTGGTGTTAACAAATATCAAGATAAACTTATGGGAATAAGGATAGGTTATAGGTGTGGTCTAATGGTTGGCTGGACTTGAGACATATGACATATCCTACTGATCATGTCTATAGCTGTTGGAATATTACACACCAATACTAACTTGTGGTTGTTAGTGTTATTTGCTTTGAATCAAAAGATACTAATGATACCTATATAATTAATTAAGATAGACATCTTAGATTCAAACCGTCTCATGCCTGCCACATCACTCATGGTGTAACCAGAGAAATTTGAACAAAAATGCGGAACGTTGACATTTTCTTCATTCAATATGTTAATATATTTTATGATATGAAAGTGCTATTATGTTAAAAGTCGAAAGAAAATGTACCAGCATTTTCCCTGCACTATTTATGATTTTGTGTTTTTAAATTATTAAGGATCAAGTTGATATTTACATTTATAACTTCAGTCATTTTGTGAGGCACATTGAAGGATATCAACTCAACTAATACTATTAATACTAAATCTCTTCGATTGAATTCAAATAATCAGATACGATTGGCTTTCAAATATTTTTCAACTCGAATGAACTGTTTTCTCCTGCACTCTTGGAACCGGCTTCTCCTAAAACGTTTTTTCAATATGATACATGATGTAGAGCTCTCAAACATTTATTGTCAGAGTATCTATCAATTTTTTTTGCAAATCCTTTTTTTTCCAAGTTTTCCAGTTATGTGGAATTCACTAGGCTATTCAGTAGCTGTTTTCTTGATTGCGTTGACATGAGCTGCTATTGTACACTATAACTCCTTATCATCTCGGTATCTCTTGGCATTTTAGTGTTTACCCGTAACTTTGCTCAGAGATAAGTCCCCTTTGTATCTGAGCGGGTGCATGTGACCTTGTTATGAGTAAATTTCCTTAGAACAAATTGAGTCATCGATACTGATGAGTTTTCCTAATGAGGTTCCACACAATCAAGTGTGATAATGTCACAAGCAATCAGATAAGGATTTCTCATTGAATATTCTGTATGTTCACACACAGTGAAACTGAATAAGGGCCTGAATAAACATCTACTGATAATAAGTAAAAAGGTAATATATGTTTTGGAAGGACTGTAAGGGCGCCTCCTACCCAGCACTGCATACCCAATATATTACATTTTGGGTGTCTGGTAGGTGATTTCAACCAGTGTTGGTTAGTAGCCATGTCGAGTCACAGGTTGTCCAAGTCTGAGTTCAAAGTTGAGGTGATCACTGGGTTAAAACTCACTCGCAGTTAGTTGATGACTCTTCGCTAAGTGGGGTTTAGAGTCCAACTCGATTATTGTGGAGAACTGGCACCGTCTCAACACTGATTAAAACCCAATTCGAGTGGATAACTCACGCTGTCCCAAAAATGATCAAAATTCGATTCGAGTGGATAACTTGCGCCGTCTCAACACTGATTTACGTGAAATTTTCAGCTTGGAACACCAGTTTGGTTCGGCCCAACTTTCTCGCCTTTCAATAACTAAAATTATTTTATATTCAGCTGATATCAGTCCATCTCCGCAACATAGACGTTCTGCAACTCCACCAAGACTTCCTGTTAGAACAGCTGAATCTCAAATCGTTCTCACTGAAGCCGCTCGTAAGTTTATCTTAACTGGAAAACTAAATTGGATTATAGATGCTTTTCCATGAAATTTATTTAAATTTGAAAAACATACTTCTAGAGCCAAAATGACTATGAATTAAATGAAGTTTGATTTGTCTTGAATTGATTGTGAACAAATTTCAGTTGAAGAAAAATTTTGTCAGAATTCGGAATAACGAAAAATTTATCTCCAGTTATTCAACCTCCAATATATATTTTGCTCTTTAATTTCCTTATTAATAAACTGTAAGATATTAAAAGCTGTATGTGATATTACTCATTTGACTTTAATCAAATTGTCATCACACTACCATATTGTGCGTTCACATATCAAAGTATTTTAAGATCCTATATGCAACTTTCTCCTTTGTCATTGCTTGCATTGATATTGATTGTATGTATTTATTGTGGAACTTACGTCTTTATAATTATATTAGTAATGTATAAATTGAAAATTTATTGATTGAAATATGATATTAGGTTGGCCAAATTAATTTAAAGCATCCAGGTTTCCAGTGCATTTCATTTGTTACATGCTCAACTCGAATGAAGAAATGCCAAAATAATTGGCAGCTGGCAGGCAATGCTGAATTGGAAAGATTACAGTTTTCAAAATTTACCTAACAGTGCCTGCTTGTGCGGAGCCTTGTTTAGAGCTGCAAACTTGAAAATCAATTTAAATATGCAATTTAATACAATGCCCTATTTCCCCATGCTCAAAGCATACATGCTTGAATCATACCACTTGATATTATATTCAGCACAAAATTATGTTTAGCCTCAACAGTGTGGTGCATCACGCTAAACGATAGGAATACGCATACCCTGTGATGGTTGCAGCGTCGAATCACCTTGGGATAATTATTTGCGAGAGGATTTCTGGTCACCTCGCTCGCCGACCAGTGGTGATGACTTTACCTTACCCACCATCAAGTTCATGCATCTGAGACTAATAACTGGCCAACCAGTTCAATACCTGCCATGGGATGGCAACTGAACAAGAGGCCATGGTTCGCCATATGAATAATCCGTCTTATCTCCTTCCCTCTCCCCGACGATAAATATGTAAATTCGTCACTGACTGATGATCTTGTCTGGCATCAAAGACTTCTCTTTTGATATTGTTATTGTTAATGCTCCTATTATCATTATTTACAGCTGCTTTGCCAACAAGAACAGCAGATTCATATGTGACAATTGAAGGTGAGCTATGAAATAAGTATAATTCGTTATTGTTGTTGTATTGGACAGATCCTAAGTAAGAACATTAAGGAGTAAAAATTGTATTGTATGACATTCCATATTAAGTAAAGAATATAGTTTGAGAAAACTTTCCGCTTAATTCACACAAACTCTTGCTATCCTTTTCATTAACCACTTTCCAGAAGCAGAAAAAAATATGATTTGTTCAAAACTTTTTGCTCGTAGCAAAGTTTGCTGCGAAAGTTTAACATTCATGATAGTTACCTACTTTATGAACTTACAAACTTATTTAGATATTAGACGAAGGCGACTTCCACCGAGACCTTACTGGGGTACATGAGTGTGTTGACAATTTTCATTTGTGTGCATTTTATTGTTTTGTTGTAAATTTTTCTCATTAGCTTTAAATAAAATAAAGAGACACCTGCCTTTTATATTAGCTCAATTTTTCCACAATATGTCTCAATTAAATTAGTCCACATCATACTTTTTACAGAATCACTATTCGAAATCTTAAAAAAATTTAATATGCTAAGAAAGAAATATTCTTTTGATTGTTAAAGTTGAATGAAATAAATTAGGAAGGTTATATTGGAATAGTTTTTCACTGTTTCCAAAGATAAAATAGAATTTGGGCTTTCTGTTTGAGCATTTTTGTAAAAAATGATTGGTCAAGTTCAATTTGTTGATTCAAAGTTTTCAATGAACGTTGTGTGTACATTTTTGTTCTTGAAAATTGTTTCAAGTGTGGATATTTTGTAAAATTAAATTTTTTTCATCGCAAGTACAAAATGTATGTTACTGGCGTTATTTAAACCTATACATTTTTGTAGTTGGAATTATTGTACAATTCATTTCTTAGAAATATTCTTTACTTGTTTTGTAGTGCATGGGAGTTGAACTGTATATTTAATTTTTGGTTCTGAGTATGTAGATCATTGAATAGAACATATAAAGAAATTAGGATTATATAGAGAAAATAAATTTATCTACTTATTTTCTTACGTGAAAAAGTTTGCATGATGCAACACTCTTTAGCTGTTCACCCTTGTTGACATAAATCATGTAGCATACCTTTTGCAATTGTCCGATAACAAATGAAAAAATTTATACATAAATAAAAGAAATATACAGTATTTTACAGTTAATTTGAAATAATTAGGTATTATAGAAATATTCAGCCTTGTCCTCTTGCATTTATCACTTAATACTTCTGAAGTGCAACTTTCAGATCATTCAGTCCCTGATTATCTTATGGTCACTCCAACCTCCACCTGGCCCGGATATAAAAAATTAGTTTTCCTGTTCAGCCTATCTTGGGTAATTTTCCTATACATATTTCAAATTCGAATTTTAATAACATACTTCTTATAGATTCTGAGGAACAGCAGACTTATGAAGCTGTTGAGCAATCAAGTTTATCTTCACCAAGTCCTAAAGCTCCTCAAGCTGAGTGAGTATTTTTTTGCATTTCAATTTTTCATACCACTGGACCTTTAAAAAGTAGTTTCGATTGCTTCATTTATTTTGAGGGAATAGAACTTTCATTACACGAATTCATACTTATTTTTTTCGATTTCAGTTGTATTTGATTAAATTTGAACGAGCAAATAAAACAAGAGGTATAGAAAACAAAGTTTGATACCACGTATCTATCGGTTTTTGTATATTAAATACTTGTGGAGATTTCATTTGAATGTACACATGGAGCTTCTGGAAACAGTGTTCTTTTTTTTAATTTAGTTCGGGAAGACGACCCAGTGCTAATGTAGCTTTAGGAACCAATATCATAGCAGCCAAAGCAAAAGGATTAATGGAAAAGGTAGGTTGGGAAATTATTTTGGTTTTTGTTATTTTTTGCGTTCAATAACACTTATCAGAGATATTTTTTGAATTTGATGCGATTCTGTCACGCTAAACTTGAAGCATTATCACATGCTGGAATCTCAAAATACCAAAAAAACTCCTAATTTCAGAATATTATTGGATACATTGCATGCCCGGTGTTGTTGCCTGTGTTTAATACAAATTGTTAGCTAATAATGGTCGGTGATAACTGTACTAACTAATATATCCATATATTTTGTAAGAAATCTTGTAGTCCATTGTCATTTACAATGAGTAGATGTGCTGATTCAGCGATACTTATTGAGCATTGATCATGTGGTCCTGTGTTTAATACTTCAATAAATTCAATTCATAACAGTATGTAGAATCCCGAGCATTTGTTGTAGGTGCGAAAATGGTGATTTGTTATATAGTGAATGTGCTGACTGACACAACTTTAGAGTTAAGATGATTTTTTCGAATTTCACTATAATAATCTGCGCTGAAGCGTAATCAATTATTTTAGTATGAGGAAAATCTATATAGACCCAATCACAATTTTAACGGAGTGCCTAATAGAGTTAAAATGTATACACTTTGGCCTCAATGCTATCCTCCTCAAAACCCTTTTTGTAACCTATGATTACTGATTGATTCAAATGAAACTAATAAGTAACATCTCTCACACATGCATGTAGACGAGCAACGCTTTTTCAAAAGTTGGTGCAACAATAGGGAAATCAAAAGAAGGTGAGATAACAACTTACTGAATTGTAACAGATAATTTTTAAAATTGTGAAATTATGATTTTTTATAATGGTAGTAGTAGTCATTGAATGTACTAATTTGCATGAATTTGTTGTCTCATGGCATGAAGTTGTGTATTTTGTCTGAATTCAACAAATGAATTCAATCAAGTGATTGGAGCGCCAGACTCAACTGTGTTGCGTCGCAGGTTAACACATTTCGAGTAGAAATCTCTTGCCCTTGTTTGATGCCAAAACATAAGTGCTGAATAAAAAATATATATTTTTCAAGCGAATGCATATTAATAAACTTTCGAAGTATATTTTCATTAGTCTTCCCAGTAGTGAACTTGTATCAGCTCACATCACCCTTCTTTAACCATTTATTAGAGTATGACCCCCACCTGTCCCACGCTCTGGGGATAAAATTCAGTGACCTTTAAGATTTCTGCCATTAATTCAGATTACTAGTTGCTAGTCTCATTTCATTAACACCACATTTTGTATTTTATATGTCATATTTATTTCTTCACTTTATTTTGTATTCATATGTTCGCTACCATATTTCCTACATTTTACAGAAGTGAATTCTTTATTTCCATGTTGGAATCTGATTCTAGGAACTCCTTCTTTTACTGCAATTCTGTCATCTCGATCTAGATCTGTGCTACTGTCGTCTTTTTTGAATGATACTTTCTTCTTTTCCTTCCCACTTTTTTGTCTGAAAAACAGATCGCTCAGTTATTCAAGTGGGGCAGCCTGGTGTTCAAGGGTGGTGGCCTGCTTGTTGAGAGCTTGGTTCGGAGCGAAACAAGTACAAATATGTTGTTTAAATATGTTGTGAACTCAATTACTATGTGAACCATTGCCATGAAATATATAATATTTTACTGTTGTTAAGTAACCTGGCATTTGATCACAACAATATAGTCAATCTGATAGATTATGATATATTTCTTCGAGCTTGAATAATAGGCTATACTGTTCTATCCCTATTATATAGAAAAATCTTCTGTCACTGGGGGAGGCAGCATTTAGGGGGATATGTTCTTTTAATAACCTCTAATGTACATCTATAAGCAATATATATAGGGTAATTTGAATGAAAGCTTATATAAAACTTAGAATTGCAAATTTAATAAGCATGTTCTCACTTATCAGCAACTGAATATCTTGTGTTTTCTCTATCTTTTGTTGGATTGCTTTTCAAGATTCCTTTCTTTGCCATCCATTTCAAAGCATCATTCAATTCTCTGGATAGAAATATGATTCATATTGAAATTGATTCATTTGTTTGTTACGTAATTTGCTGATGCCAAGACATTTTTTTTCTATAAATTTTCACATCTCGTTCAAGCGTCCTTGCAACATGGCTCAGATATAGATTCAGATTTGAGAATTGTGAAATCTTGTTGTCTTTTGTTATTTTTTTTAGTTTTGCGTAGACTTCTCTCAGCGCTTTATTGAAGAGCCTCATTATGACAACACATTGTGCCTTCATTCAGATAGCTGTTCAAGTTGTGTGTGTATTCAATTATACAAAAATTATGATCAATTAATGTGGTTATCTGCACTCCATCAGATGTTAACAAGCACACTTTTACACAAAATACCTTATTCTCATATTATAATATTGGACAATTTGGGAAAAATCTTACACTAATGTCAGTTCTTTTTGTCCCCATTTCTCTTTTACGGTCTTCAGTATCGCAAGTGGATATGGTATACCCTTTTCCTCTAGTAGTTTTATGGATTGTAAAATTGCCCATGCTAAAGATGGCTTCTCTGTAGAAAAAAAATATGTGAATTTAATTTGGTAATGAAACAAGCCACAGAACTGACAAATGACAATATACATCTTGATTGTTGTGTGTTAGTGTTGATATTGAATTCAGACTTTGGAGCATTCCTAGATTCAGTTATAACCGATTCCAGACACCTATCTGGGACACTTAAAAAATTTAGTTTACAATGACTCACAATAAAAATGCTATCGCTCAGCCTCACAGTAATAAAGGCACTGGTCAAAAAGGCGAACGATTTAAAGCAGCGATAAGAGCAAAAATATTTATGGATTTTTACCTGTGTCTGCGTCTTTTTAAAAAAAGACTGTTGGATTGGGATTTGATGCTTGGTGGAAAAAAACTTGAGTGTTAACAAGGGCCACACTGAATGGCTCGGCGAGCCGGGTTGTGGCCCGTTGCTCACCCCTGCTCTAAAATACTTGTTATTGCAAAAATTTCAATATTTGTATGAGCTTTCCGCAATGTACTTACTTTTTTCTCTACTGATGAAAAGCCCCGGTCTATGTTTTCTTACATAAATCTTTTTTGAAAGATTGCACTTCGGCCTGTTTTTGGTTTTTTCTTTCATCCAGTGACGTATTTTCTTCAATTTTCTGTCAGTTTTCTTGCTTCTTTTCTCTAGTTTGCGGAATGAGCTTTTCCAACGACTAACACGATTTTTTTTCATTGTCTGCTTTTGTCGACGTTTTTCCTCGGATCGTGTCTGGACTATATTGTCAGCTCGTAGTTGTAATGACTTATAACCGAGATTAGTTAAGCTTTGTTCGTGAGCTTTATGTGCTTCATCCACCATCCACATTTTATATTTTTGGCTTCGTTTAGGCATTAGTTTTCCTTTGTTGTTAGTTTCATGATCTCGGTTTTTCGTTTTGCTGCATTTTTTCGCTTTGTGATGTCTGACTGGTTGTGACCATACCTTTCGTACTACTTGCGCTGCTTTTCTTCTCATTTCATACGAATCTTCCGAGCAACTGTTCGACAATGTCCTTCGATTTAATTTTTCCACGTCAAATTTTCCAGCGCTTGCTGCAGGATTGACTTTCTGCAGAATGCTTTTCCTTTGTCTCTTATGTTTTCTTTGATTTTTCTGGACATGGTTTTTTAGCATGTTCATTTTTTTCTGCATTATCCGCTTCATAAGAAGCGATCGTTGAGATGATTTTTCCGTCAAACGGTGCCTGCTTTTTTTCTTTTTGTGTCTTTGTGAAGGCACAGCAGCTTGTTTTTTCGAAGTCATATTGACCATGTCATGACCGGATAAGGTGTGTTCCCTCACCCATGTACTTGAAGGTGGAATATTTCGGACCCATTGTTTGCATCTGTAAATAGGTATTTATCTTTATTAACATAACCTAGTGTATACAAATCTCATTAAAACCTAGTAAAACTTAAATGATTCATGATGGTGAACTGATTTTTTGAATTATAATGGTTAATAAAATAATATATCATCTTTATATTTCATTTACATAATTTATTTATCACTTTTTTACGCTTTTAAATTTGCCTTTTTTGTGTGATATGAATGTTATTTTGATTCAGTCTAGATAAAAGTCGCAAAAAAAACTTAATATTACTAGATTTTAACCACGTGAATTTTGATAGAACCGAAAAAAATTCTTGTCACATGCCATTTACGCAAAAATTATGTCTCGGGGGAACTAATAATTGTTATTTACACAAAATAATTTTGTCGGAATTCACTTGCCTTGTACTTGGTGAATCTCTTGCTTTAATTTTAAACTTCTTCAATAAAGTATCTTTCTTATCATGAAGTTTTCTTCTATCTATGATTGCTTGTTGACTTGGTGTCCTCATTCGACCATTGCAGATATTTTTTCTGGACTTTTTTGCCAACCTGGATCTACTTTCGTATGTTGCCCTAGTAGTCCTTCCTGTTGATTTAACGTTGTATGAACATCGTTGTCCTGGCCATCTTGCATTGAACCGTTTAGCCATCATGCGCTGTTATTTGAAAAATTTGTGAATAGCTAGAAATAGAAGCAAAGGAAATTTTGCTGACAAAGTTAATGTCACAATACTTCATAAACAAGAAAGCAATGCAATATGAACACGGTGGTCTCACACGGTGAGGTCTGAGAGCACAGAGTTTGCAAAAAAGTTCTGTGGCCAAGCAATAGGAAGACAGTCGAGCTGTTTGAAATGAAAAATGTTCCTCTTAAATTGTAGTAATTCAGTAAAAAATAAAAATAATGGCTCCAGTACTTTACTGAGTAAATTCAAAAACTAAAGTTATGGCCTTCTAGAAACCATCCGAATCCGAATCCATTTTCGATTGAACCAGTGTTTAATATATATTAAACCACGTGAGAAATCTGATTTAAAATTGAAACAATCATGATCTTGCATTATTGCTTATCTTTTGTTTTAGATTTTCAAAACTATAAACATGTTATTAATTTTACCACACACTCATAAATAACAACACCCTAGCAAACCCGTTGTGAATTTGTGTACACTGATTTGTCCATTGCAAAAATTAAAATAAAGAAAACATAAATAAACGGTTTATAATGCTCAAAAGCACATTTTTTCCTATGATCAACCAAAAAATGTTTCTCAAAAACCTATCTTTTTAATATTCAAAGTATTGTACCTTTTGCGAATTTGATCTTGTTCTTCCAGATCCTCTTGATTCCCAAGCTTGTACTGCTCGTCTCATGTTTACGGATTTCGAAACACCTGCTTGTCTTGTTTTGTAGTAGTTAAACACTGTAAAAAAATAAACATATGTATATAAAATATTGATATAATAATATACTCAACCAAAATATTTCGTTCATATCTTCTCACCAGGAATATTACATATCTTGCGATAAATGCAGAACAAAAAATTTCAGATTTTCTATCTATGTTTATTTTAAGCATTGTATGTGAGAATACTTATGTCTTTAAAAAAGTGCAGATTTTCTATCTATGTTTATTTTAAGCATTGTATGTGAGAATACTTATGTCTTTAAAAAAGTATCAGCAAAAAAATCTAAACTAAAAATCAAACAGAATTTTGACTTTAATTGCACTACTGAATGTTCCACATACCTGGTGACAATGATTTAGTTGTTTTGCAAAGTTGAATAGTATTGACAATATTTCCCATCTATAGAGCTCTCTAACATTGCAGCCTACTTATCACATCTATTACCTATCCCTCCAAATATTAATTTTATTGACCTAAACTTTTTAACTCCCACTTCTTATGCTAGCATTTTGTTAACTGATTTTTCTTTTTTTTTGCAATTTGCAAAAATGTGATTATGATGTCATAGATGCAGTTTAATATTTGTGATGTAATAATTGTCATCTTGTGCATGCAGCATTTTGTGATTAACACTGTTTTTGCGATATTTCTCATTGAAAATTAAAATCAAACTTGGTGTATTTTGTTATGTATGATGTAATAATTGATTTTCATGCATGCTTCATTAATTCATTATATTATCAGTGTGATTTATTTGAGACTAACATTTTATGAGTCATAATGTTTGATTATTATTTGTGTGTTAAAATTGACTACATTTTGGTTACAATATTTCTTATTGGCTTTGATTTCCATCTTTCTTGTCTATGCTTTAAATAAATTCTTGACTTTCACAAATTGTGTATGGATAAATAATACATGTATAATATCATCCAACCGATGTAATTGAAGGTTTTCAACAATTACAGGTATGGTCAATGGCCATCACATAAAAAATCATGCTAGCAAAGTCATTCGATTTTTGCTGTGACTGAATGTTCTATCTACCTTCATTTATTCACCTTATACAATCTTTCAATTGAATTACATCTCTGGTCTGGAACTATATTAAATAGCTAGGATCATATCATTCAAACTTTAAATTCAGAGGATAGCCACGGATCTCCTCCCACCACAATGACAGACAGAACACCAACTTATGTTGCTACACCTGTGATTCATGGTGGCCAAGATATTAGTGAGTAGTAGTGTTTTTCTTTTTATATTCATTTGCTAAATCACCAAATTAGAACTTTGAATTGTGCAGGAACTCGTGCTGAGACTAAAAATTAACACTTTGGGGCAATTTTTCTGTAAATAAAGTAGGCAAGATCTCGACAGAACATTGCCTTATAAGTTGTTAATTGACCCACTGCATTATCAACATTATATCTCAACGATTTCACATATTTGTTGAATATTACGTCTATTATCATGAGTTACCGACAACTCCTATATTTGAATTGATAACGTTAGTTTATTTTGTGACTCCTTCCAGCATAAGATGAAATGTATTTTTTTATTATTGCGTTTTTTAAACATTTTCTCTGAGCGAGCTTCCGTATGCAAGCTGGATAAATAAAGTAGAGTGGTTCTTAGTTAGAAACAACTGCAACATTTTTGTTCGGTATTTTCCGAATCTAATTTATTATCCCTGGGTTAGGTAGTGGGCTGAAATCTTTACAGAGGCACCCAATGTGTCAATCACTGGATCATAATTTCCAAGTTCAAGTTAACTCTTTTTTATCTTCTACACATTATTTGATTCCAGGTTTTGGAAAACGTCTAAAAAGAAAAATCAAAGGAGCAAGAAATCAGAAATAAAGCATCCTAATGTTTCAAGGAGTGTTATTCCCAATAATTCGCTGTTTTTATTTTATTTTTTGTTTTGTTTTTATTTACATTTCACATTCTAAATCTATTCACATATTGTTAGCTTCGTTTTCTTTTGTTATATATTTGACCAGTAACAGATATCATGTACTAATTTATCGCCAGCCTCTTTCTTGAGGTTTTGTCCAGAGGTTCCATAGTTACTCATAAATCTAATTCAAGTGATCTTTCAATATCCATATTTCATATATCTTACTTAAGAATCAAGTGGAAGCAAGGGATATATAAAACAGTGAAATTAAAACTTATTGACCAAACTAAAACGACTCAAAGTATGTATGGATATAAATTTACCTGTTTGTGTTTTTATTTGTATTTTCACTCTGACATCTTCCACTTTTTAAAATTTCATCTTATGGTGATAAGCCAGTCGAACTTGTAAAACATCTTGCCATCTGGATTATTTTTTTGACCTGTAACTTGCCCATAACTTCATTTCTGGTCTTGTGTTAGGTCTAGTAAAATGAATTTGGTTTGTAATCGTTCTTCCACTATGTATTTTTTCTTGAATGACTATTTGATATGTACCTAATTATTTT
This sequence comes from Styela clava, assembly GCF_964204865.1. Classification (NCBI taxonomy): domain Eukaryota; kingdom Metazoa; phylum Chordata; class Ascidiacea; order Stolidobranchia; family Styelidae; genus Styela; species Styela clava. Next base: position 13,149,966 of record NC_135258.1, on the reverse strand, counting down.
TTTCTTGCGTCTCTGAGTGATCACTGATGTATATGAGTAATCAGCTGTATAAAAAATAGCTGCTATAGCTGAATCGCATTTAATAATTTTGACTCTACTGCAAGAATGTCAGCGTTCATTTATTTTGAATATCCTACACATAATCATAGGTGAAGTGTTCCTTGTTTTCTCAAAACAACTTTTTAAGTTTTGTCTATTTGGTTAAAACATATGGAAAAAATAAAATAGGATCAGACAATGTTGTCTGATGAATAATGTTCTGTTAGGGCATTCTTACATTGACTTAGTGTTTGTTTTTTGAAATACTAGTATTCAATATAAAATTATCAATTCTATATTGTTTGTAAAAAGCTTGTGGTTATAGTTCCTATATATAGCTAAAGAAAATTAGATAGTCTATATCATTTTTGCGTACTGCTGTCTTTTAAATTTTATCATTTTTTTTTTATTTACTTGAAAATTATTATTTCATAATGCTTTTACTTTAATTAGAATGTTTTACTTATAAAATAAGTTTATATTAACACTCAAGTCAAAATATAAAAAATAAATACAATTTACTAACATTTTACCATTATATACATAGGATATGGTGTCTCCAACCACTGCTCGTTTCTCACTGTTTATGTCTCAGTGAATGCGTATGCACCAACTGCAGGGATACTGCAACAAGAATCAAAACAGCTATATTGTTCAAATATCTTGCATTATATTTCTGCAAATTTATTCTGTAAAATTCCATCTTACCAAAGTCTGACTTTCTCGGACAATAAGATTACATAAATGACAAAATGAGTCTGACCTTGGTAAGGCAGAACAGGGCAGAATAAAATTTGTGAAAGTTTGATGCCAGATATTTGAACCACTAAGTATTCTTCTATATTTCTCCAAGTCTTGAAATGAAAAAAATCCTCCTTATTCATGTAATTTCATATTAAAGGGTGCTAATGTCGCTCATGTTATTACCAGGACACTGTACAACCTACAATAACAAATTTTGTTGAGTTGCAATAAAAATCAATCTCAAAGCGCAAATTGTGCTCGTCTCATTCTCAGCAAAGTTACAGTTCCTAATTGGGTTTATTACAAAATCATCAACTGCTATATTATTGCTATATATCATTGGCTTTTGTGCATTTATTCTAATTTGTTCAGTCCTATTTTGCTGTACTTTTTTTAATTTCAATTTACTATTTAATAATCCAGATATAAAGCTATATATATGTATGAATTTAACTATTGTATTATTGAAATAAGACATGCTCAGTGCAAATGGTATCCATTTAAAGATTTTTTCCCAAAGACTCGTATACTGTATTTAGGAAGTACTAGACTGCGCTACCTGTAACCTTTTTCTTATTATTTCGACCCCCAGTCCTAGTGATGTATAGAGTCCGATGAAAAATACTATACTAGTATTATTTTCTGGTTATGATAACTTCAAATGTTCACAATAGTTTAACTGTAAATTACATGTTATTAATATTTTCTATATAATAAATTTCTATATTGTATTGCTTGAATATGCATATTTTTCACTTTATTAGTCATCAAGTGGAACATTGTCGCATTGCATTTGAGCAAATTTATTTTCATTTTATATATGCTGTATGAAAATGCCAATTCATTTTATAGTTTTTTTAACTCCATTTTTGACTACTGGCCCACTTAAAGTTATAATTGTGTTCGAATTTCTAGAAAATGGAAAGCTTTTTTGTGGGTACTCCCGTAGTATGTGAGCCAAGATGGTGGACACCGTAACATGGTATGTGTACCAGGTTAGGGTTAGGCCATAATTTCAGTTACAAATACTACGGGAGTCATTTGGCTAGTCCCAAAACTCGTAATAGAACTTGAAGAGGGAAAATTGAAATAAAATTATGGCCTGATCCTAACCTGGTACGCATTCTACGATCCGGTGTCCGCCATCTTGGTGCACATACTACAGGTGCGCCTATTTGGGACTAGAAATAATCAAATATGTAACTTTCTCATTACATTGGATTCATATAGTTGGCAAATTTCGTATAATAATCGTCGTCTTCAAGTTTGTGAAACTATTTTTCCGCTTGGAATTTCTCTAAAAAAGAGCACGCACTGTTCCATATTTGGCAAGGATGATTTTACAAGAAAATTTCTTTTTGCCATAGATGTTTTAAGAGAATATAAACTACTTTTAAATTGAAAATTGCTGTAAATTTACAATAAACTCTCATTTCTGGTTAAATGAAAAAATCATTAGGCTTCATTATGCATTTCTTGGCTTTTTTGTACAATCATTGACTTATTAGTCTATGGTTCTCTATTTTATGGATGATGGTTTCACATGAACTGAAGATATAGTGTTTTATATTTCTAATATTCTTTTCTACTTTTCAAATAGTTTCTGGACCAAGATCTTGTTGATCTTTTGAAATATTCCTCTAATGTGTTTCTGCTTTATCATGAACACGACTTGATTCCACTGAAAAAATTATATTGTTTTGTCGAGTGTTAAAGATTTGTTCTGTAATGTATTGATATTTTAATTAATTAATAGATAATATTTGTTTCATAGAGGAGATATAGATAATTTGAATATTGTTTTATGCTAATATTGTGCAGTAACATGACATGCAATACTATGGTAAATTTTGTTTGGTTTTTGCTAGACCAGTTTATAGGAACGATGAAGGATAGATTTGAGGCATTATTCGAAGGCTCTTTCACTGCACTAATAATTGTATATGGAACTTGAAATCTTGATTTGCTATCTGTTTTTTTTTTCAATTCTGTCCTGTGGTATGAAGTTGGAAAACACATTCTTGTTGTTAGGTATGAACATTTCATTTATTTTTTTAGTCAATTCATGAATATCAGACCCATTGCACTACCACTCCTATACACAACACGGGTCTTTAACCTTCATTAATCCCTCCTCTACACCCTTTGGCAATTATAGGGTAAAATTGACCCCCTCATTCTCTGTGTGGAAACTGTGGAGGGGCACTAGGCTAGGCGGTTCCATCACAGCAGAAGCATGATAAACATTAATTGTGCAATAGAGTTTTGGCAATCTTGTCAACTACAATATTCGGCCATGTACATTCTGGCTCGCAAAATTCACCTGCGATGCGGGTCAAAATTATACACAAGGAGCAAATTTACCCCCCTTCGAATTCGGCCAGTTTTCTAGAATTATTTGTAACCCTAATCAAACAAAGAGTTCATTTTGTTAATTTTATTGAATATGTCTAAAAGTCATCAAATATTACTAAAAGCAGAATGAGGGATCATCGCAAAACAACACAGTGACAAATTACAAACAAGGTTAAAAACGATTGAAGCAAAAATTATATTTCTGCTTCTAAAACATTGAAGATATTCCTAAATTAAAGCATGCATACAAGGGCTGGGAAAGCTTGGCATTCAAAATAATATCATTAAATGGATTAGATCGCAAGTGCTTTTAAGTTTGTTTGTTTTTTGCAAGGTAAAATACAATTTTACAGTAGGTAGTACTAACTTTTAAGTGGGTCAATTAACTAGGAAAGTTGAGATTTATCCAACTGACTGATCATACTTCTTGTTATTTTCGAGTGGAGTACCATTTCATGTATTGTGACAAGGAGTTATATATCTCTCTCCTTCACATTAAAGTGGTTGGGAAAGTTGACAATTTGCTCTTTTACATATTCTTGATGATGGCACAAGCGTGGTTTTTTTTTTGGAGGCAATATTATTATTAAAAAATTTCTAGCAATGATGGCAAATGTGTAATTTCAGTTAGGGGATACAATTGTAAACATTAACAAAAAAGCAAATGAACAAATATAGTGGAATTGAATGACGCTACCAGCAGTGGAAAATCTGTGTGTGGTGGTGCATTAGTTGAAAATAAGAGTAATTTGGGGTGGAACAAATGAGGAGTGCCAGAAAGCAACATTGGTAGTTTGCCAAGAATAGATAATTTGTATTCTAATACATGTGTTTTTTTGCTCCAAGAGTGATATAACAAAACATGAGAAGTGCCCTTGTTTCCATTTTTCATAAACTGATATGAACATTTCAAAAATTATCTACTCTCGACACAATCAAAAAGTGGAAAATTGTAAACCTCAAGAATAAAAATACTATTAAACCAAGATATATACGGTAGATTAAATAATACAGTGGAGAAATAATCACTCACAATACATGATTAATGGAATATTTTAAAAATAAATCATATACACAGAGTTGGTATATTTTCGGTGCTCCCAAAGTATGTGCACAAAGATGACGCACAACCTGAACATGGTATGTGTGGTATGTGTTCCAGGTTGGAGTTATCAGGTAGTGCGCCATCTTGTGCACATACTTCTGGAGCGCCTATTTTTCTACAAACAAAATACTTCGATGTAAAAAAGCGTTGTATAGGTTTTTGCAAAACATGGATTATATCTATTGGTTTCTAAGAATTATACCATTTCTGGATATCAATTCTATGCGAAGTGCTATTGAGTAATCGCCAAAATCGTGTGGATGGAGATTCACGCAAGCTCTCTAGATCTGGATGAACGACTACTTTTACTTGAAACTGATGAAGTTTCAGATGAGGTTCCTTTCCGCGATGTTCGATGTGTCCGATGTTGCTGTTGCATCAAATTTGCTGCTTGAGCAGAGGTTTGACATAGTTCTTGCTCTTGTGAGCGCAGCTTCTGTTTCAGCGTCTGTAGTGAAAATGTTCAAATTGAAACAACTTCACTACATTGTCTTGATCTTAATATACTCATAGGTAGCCTTAAAATTTCGTAAGATTGATGAATGCATATTTAAAATATTAATAATTCGTATTTGACACTGAAACAATTATTTTGCGATAGCCATCACTAAAGTTGCGAGCTATTCATGTAGACTCCATCATTTTATACAGCATGTTGTTACCTGTATTTCATATTCCTTTTTCATCATGTTTGATTTATCTTTCTTTCGGCGAACTCGTAATGCTTCATCTTCAAATTCTGAAGTTATACATTCTAAAAATATTTTTTGTGAGTTTTAATGTTTCGTAGGCGATACTGACACAAGCATACCCAGTATTATTATATTAGCTCATTATAAGAATATATGGGGATAGCTGAGGTTCAAGATAAGTGTATGTTGTATGTGTAAAATATACAATAAAAAGCTTATGGCAGTTTGAGTGGTCTCAAGTGGATGCTTGGGAGTACTTTGCTTTATTCCATTTCAGCTAACAGTTTACAAATGAGTTTAGCTGGTCAAAAAGTGTTATTCTATCGCTTTTTCATCGGTAAGTATTTGAGTAAATTTGGATACAGAAACTTATGTATAGAAATACTGACAATATGCGAAACAAAAAGAATACCCAATCCATCTGAAGCTTAGGAAAATGTAAGATAAAATCTGATGAAGCGATGAAAGTAAAATCACATTGAAAAGTAATGAAAGTGGCCATGTGATGCAACAGAAATACGAAAAGTTTGGTAAACAACTGAAAGAAACAAAGCAGATTTGGGTCATGAACACATTTTAAGAATATTAACTGATCAACGAGCATCCATGTGTTCAGAGTTTAGTGGGCTTGGTACTGCAACTGCAGTGCTGGGACAATGCTCATTAACCATCAAGGTAGCTCATGGATTTCACACTGTGTTGCATTGGATATATTTTTATAAAAATAACTATAATATATGCTTAAATACCAATAGTAGTAATAGTTAAATTGAGCTTAATTAAAACGCCTAGACAGAAGCTCCACTTTTTTGTGTTGTTATTACCCTTATCTTTATGTTTCATTGGTGGATATCTTTGATCTAAATTCTCGAGATGATAAGTTTTCTTCTGTTTAATTGCTGTATTTAATCTTTTTTCCTGGTTAAGTCTTTCCTCTGTTCTCCTCAAAGCTTCTCTTAAATGTGCATTTTCTTCATTCTTCCCAGTTATTTCATCAAGTAGCACGCTTACCTGAGGAATGTATAAATAAACTGGAATTTTTCTTACTGCTTGATAAATAGTAACCTATATACCATACAAAACACATGATTGTGAACTTTGAGGTACATTATTACAATTTTTATAAAAAGAGACACCTATTCATGTTTCATAAAAATTTAATTTCTTCAGAACTGCTTTTTCTATATTTTGTCATATTTCGTTACATATCTGATAATTGCTTTATATGCATCTTTAAATTTACGAATTTTTTGAAATCTATTTACAAATTTGGGTCATTAGTAAAGTTCATTATTAGATTTTTGTTATCAGGGACATACCATAATACAATACTTTCTTTGTTACACAACGAGATGAAAGCGCACTATAAAGTAAACAAACAAAAATTACCCATCATTGTCATCGCAGAGAACACAGTTTTATGATATTGAATTATGGTCAATATTTACAAAATATTAAACTCGTACAGACTCGTCTTAAAGACGCCTATGATGCTATCATTATTTGGTCAAAGTTATAAAACAGCTTACACAAATATAATTTACTGCTATTGTGCAGGATATCGCATCATACTCAAACTTGCATCAATTATTTAAAAAATCATTCATAATGTATAAACTCGTTTCAGTGATCCTCGCCCTCAAGGTCAGTTTGCATGTGGCTTTTTACCAAGTTTTATATATGGACAATGCAAATGTAAAAAGATCAATAATTCATCATAATCATAATTTCTGGATCAATATGTAGGCATGTGATTCTGTTCTGAAGTCAGTTTGTAATCTGGGAAGACAGATTTAGTATATTTTACCTTACTTTTTCAAGTGGAAATAGTGTCATAAAAATACATTGAAAATTTTTATTACCTTCGCTGTTTTTTGTGTTGCTTTTTCTTCAGCTTCTCTTAACTTAGCCAAATCTTTATCGTAATTTTGTAACAAATTATCTTTCCGTTCCAGGCGATTCGAGATGGATTTAATGTGCTGACTGATAGATTCAAGATCTTGTCTACGTTCATCCAGAAGTTTTTGACGCTCATCAACTGGAAGATGATTTGCAGATCTCATGCCAGACATGTTACTGATGTTGAGTAAACCACCAACTACATTGCACATGTCCATGTACGATTGTTCACTCATGTTAAGTGTATCTTCTAACTGCATGCGAGCTGTTCTCTCTATTTCTGCATCAATTGGTTTGAGGTGAGTAGGAGCCATATCTCTTGCACTTGCATCACCACTGTGTGAAAAAGACAACTGATCTCGGAAAGCAGAGTCGTTTTCCATAACCTGACGTGCTCTGATTTCTGCCAATTCCTTTTTCAGCAGCATGACCTGTTGGACAAGTTCCTCATTACCAGGGCTGATAGGTTGTACACTGTTGAGAGCTTTGACTCGAGCTCTCAATTCTGCTAGAGCTTCTCTTTGTCTATTTATAACCTCTGTGTGTCGATCTCCTTTGCATTCTGCGCCCAAGGATGTAAGTTCTGCATTGATTTTACCAATGCGGCTATCTTGTGTGCCTGTTTCAACAGTTGCAATTTTAGGAATTGTAATAGGTGGGCTTGGTGATCGCCTTTGTCTTTCTTGTTCATCTTCTCTTGGGACAACAGCCTGTCTCAGCTCTTTCAATTCTCTCTTTGAAGCATGAATTTCTGCTTTTTGTTTGTCAACGACCTTAGATAGTTTGTTGACGCTTTCTCGTAGCTTTGCATTTTCTAATTCCTTTTCTCGAATAATCCTGTTTCCACTTTCAAGTTGTTCTTTCAGTGGTTCACTTAGTTCTCCTTTCATGTCTGATATACGAGCCTGAGAACTTGCTAGATCTCGTCGCAATGCCAATATTTCAGTTTGTTGTACATGGAGTTGAGTTTGCGCTCCGACCAACTCAGACCTAAGAGCTGCCATTGTTTGCTCATATCCATTTATGTCAAAAACTAGTGGTGGGACAACCAGAGGTGGACTTGGAGCTAGTCTATGTTTTGCTTGATCAGATTCGCGTAATTCAGCGCGGAGTCTCTCTGTTTCTTTCTTTGCATGCTCCAGTTGCTTCATAATGCCTTGTATTCGTTCTTCCATTTTGACGATTGTTATGGAATGCTGTTTAATTTCTTCTTTATATTGCTGAATTTCGTTTTCAAATTCTTTCTTTGTGGACGATGCTTCCTCGTTAAGCGCTTGCTTGTTTTCTTTTTGTTGCAAAAGAACTGTTTTTAATTCTTCGTTGACTGCATTTTCATTTTGTTTGCTTCTTTCTAATTCGTCTTTGGTATTTTGTAATTGAGCATTTAATTCTTCTATCTCCGCTTGCCCCGTTGCCAGTTCTGCTTTAAGACTTTCAATGGTTTGATTAGCTTCTGTACATTTGTCAAAAGCTTCTTGTAATTTAACACCATGATCAGATTCTAATTGGTTTGTCAATTCAGAAATGATGGCTTCTCTCTCTTCTTTTTCTTGCTCTCTTACTTTATCAATTTCGTTTGAAATGTTGGCTTGGATTTCATGCACCTTATCTTCTATTTCCTTATTATGTTTGTCCTCAGTCTCTTGTAGTGCATTTTCCATATCTTTGATTTGATTTTGTTTGTCTACGAGATTTTGATGAAGTTGTGAAACGAAATATCCTGGGGTTTTATCCGTTACTTCTACATTGTAACCGGCTTTTTGTAGAGATGAATATATCTCTGAAACCCACTGCTCTTCACTTTTTATGTAACCAATTAGTGTTCTTCTCATTTGTAATAAAGATTTATCTAATTCCAAACCAGACAACTCCTCCCTCTTGGTTCTTAATATGTCAGTATGATGGCCATTCTCTGTTAATGTTGACAATATATCTTCCATTGTTTCAGTGAGGACCTGCAAAGATGCTTCTTTTTCTTCTCCTTGTTTTCTTATCGAGTTTAACTCTGAATTTAATCCTCGTATATCTTCCATATCTTTTTCTCTCTGATCAATTATTGTTTCCAAATCGACGATAAGTCGACTGTCTTCTGCATCATCTGGATGATCAGGTGCTCTGACACCCGAAGCAGAATACAATATTTTTGTTATTTTGCCTCTGAAGCGCTTCAACCTACTTTTCGCTTGTTCTACATCGACACGTAACAATCTTTCTGCTCGCTGTAACTCTAAAAATTTCCCCTTTTGTTGTTCCATGTTTTTGATTGATGTCTCTTTTTCATTTTCTTGCTTTTTTATCATTTCATTCAATTGTGTTATCTCATTTTTGTACCTTTGTATTAGGCTTGTATGATCACCTGAACGAGATTCCAATCTTCTTATCTTTTGTCTAAGTGTTTTCATATCTTCATTCACTGTGTTTATCGCTTCATCTTTGGTTCGACAGTCATGAACTCTTACAAATTTTGCCGAAAGAGATTGAAACTGGATATCTTTGTCTCTAAGATTTTTCTGAAGCAAGGACATTTCGCTTGTTTTTCTTTTGATCTCAGCTTCTTTCACTGAGAGTTCTCTTTGAAGAGATTGGACCAAACCATGTGACATGGAATACTCCTTTTTTGCCTTGTCTAAATCATGCCGTAGTTCGTGTATTAATTTGTCTTTTTCTGCCAGTTGAGTTGTCATGGTCGGAGATGATTGCATCACAGAATCCAATTGTTGTCGTAATAAAGATATTTCAAGTCGTTTGTCTTCTAATTCTCTTTCTATATGATACAATTCGTGTGCTAAATTTTGATTGGCTGCGATTTTATTCTCATCCATTTGTTGGCAAATTTCTGTTATTTGCTCTCTTAAACCACTTAAAATGCTGTCTTTTCGGTTATATTGATCATCAATTTTTTCAAGTGAATTCATTTCATTTACCATATGTAAAAGATTTTGTAACTTGGGTTTAAGAAGTGCATCAAAATGTTGATTTTCACCCCATGCTTGTCGTGAAGGAATTTTGCCAGTTGTTTTATATTCCGCTGGTATTGTTTGTAATCTATCCATTTCACAAGCTGATCTTGGTCGCATTGGTGGTCGAGGAAACGCAAATGATTTAATGTTTTGTCTTTTAGAGTGAATCTCAGGTAAGGAACCTGTAAAAGTTGTATTTTCTAACAATGTATGTGCTGACATGGGTCGTTTTAAGCCACCAATTGTCGCCATTTCACTGCTTTGAGTGCTGTTGAAACCAGCAAATTTCAATTCATATGGTTTACCACCTTGTCCAAATCTTATGGTATCACCATTGGTAACATATACTGCATTGTTTTGAACTTTGCAATCATTGACGTAAGTCCCACTAGGCGTGTTTAGGTCTCTTATGACGTAACATTGTTTGTCTTGGTTATATTCAACCACAGCATGACAAGATTCTACGCGGGGGTCATCTATATTAATATCGCAGTCCTGGCGTCCTATGGTCATAGAATTTCTGCTGAGAGCGATAGATCCATCATGACTACATAAATATCCTTTCATCTTCATAACAGCATGAACCGCTCGACTCTCTCTCACGATTGTTCCAACAAAAACCTGCGCATATAGATAGGGTTGTACTCACTAATCGCGTCCAAACAGAGACTATTGAACGTATCAAGGCGCTTCTGATATAGCTATGGATACCGCGCCGATGTGAGTAAACATTGCCGTTCAAGCATAAAATGAAAGCGCCATCTATTGTCAATGAAACAATATGCTGAACAATATACACATTTTAAACGGAGGTATACATGATTGTTTATTTTTATTTATTTTTTAATTGAGGATGCTACATTATTTCCAGTGGTGTCCCAAAAACAAGAATACTCGCAACATAAAATGAAATATTCAATATATTTCCGTATGGTCCATCGTTTTTCTGAGACCGATGTGGATACAATAGAGGTATAACGGATGTAATAACATAAAGCTTTGAATGGCACAAAAACAACAATTTCGAGGATTAGCTCCACTTGACCCCGGAGATTTATGAGCCGAATCGGGCTTCGTAATAACCACTCAGAAATCGTTGTCATTCTACCTTGAAAATGGTTAGGTGTTGCGACTCCAGTCTTAGGATAGAAATTTGATATTTTTCCCGAAGGGGAGAAAAGTCGAAAAGGTGGCTTGATCATATGCAACTTTTCTATCGTCGAGTCTTAATTTTTTTTCCAGATGATATGTGATAGATTGATTGATTCGAAACTTTTGGCTGGTTGAATCTGCTTTGAGTAGTCATATTGCTTCTGCACGTTCTGCGATAAAACGCTTGTCATGAATTGCTTCAAATAACAACAATGATTTAATATCGTGGACGATCGATTTGAATAGCTCTCTTGTCGATGCGTTGTGATAAAATTATTCTTACGAGATTTTTGCACTTCATACTAATACGAAGGGTTAGAAATTGTATTAGAAATATCAAAATCATTGAGACAACATTACTTTTTATATTATAGCATTTTACTTCCGCTACAAAAAAATGTTGACAAGCATGTTTTCAATCGTTACACACGCCATAATAAAATTGTGGAAACTCTTTAAACTAATTCCAAATCCTAATCATAGAATTTGAACCAGGGGAGGGCGGCAATGAGCCTATCTTAACATCTAAACCTGAATCCTTTCTCCGTGACTCACTCGAAGCCAAGGTTCTCAGCTGAGGGTTAATTTGATATACATTGAGTACATTTTGCAAGCAAAAAACTGCATGGACAAATGTGGCCATTGACCACGTAACGCAATTGATGCTTATTGAGCTCCCACCGCGGAGAAAATGTCTAGCCATGCAACCCTTTCCCTATTTCACTCTGTCACACGGGAATAGGAAGTCTACGCAGTTGAGGAGGTAAATTTTGTTTTTGAAATTTACCGTGAGTTAAACTAAAGGATCAGGGTTGAAATTCCCCTCCCTTGCGCCAAGCTAGGTTTTAAATTTGGTCTTCCTTTTCGATATAATATGTACTTCATTTATTCTCATCAGTAGTATAGCGTCACGCTAATAACCAAATTGCGTAAGTCATTTTTGGCGACTTTGAGTTTTTTATAAAATAGGTATTTATGTAATGCTGCGCACCTGTCTGTTAACTCAGATTTTATTTTAAGAATTCCGAAACCCATAAAAATGAAGATTTAGTATGACATGCACATTTGTGCAATTGTTTCGTCATAATGAATTATCATCGTTACCACATTGTTAGTTACATTGTGGTAACTACATTGACTATTGTGACGTCACAAAGGCAAAATAACCTCTGCGAAGTATTTTCGAGTTTTTGCGGATTCTAGCTTAGCGGGTATTAATTTGAATTTATACTACAGTATAGGAAGGCGTGCACTTGTGATATTCACTGTCCGAGTCCAATTCACCTTGGTTGGCTTTTATGTTGGGTGTATTGCTGTTTTATTCTTTATATATATTTAATCTTAGTCTTATTTCGGTGGGTGTACAGAACGTGTTATATTATTGAAATATATATTTTTAAACATAAAAAATAATGTAATTGAAACTGATTATCTATTTTGGGGATTAGACATTGTATTTCCTAAAAATTACATTCGTTTTTAGAATGTTTAGTTTTCAGGACTGGTGCATATAGTAAAGTTGCAAAATTGCGTATGTCCCCAAGTCATAGACACATTTCTGCTCAAGTCACAGTGCGTCATTATGACGTCACTCAACTGCGTCATACAAATTAACTTAAATCCGGCTACGATCAAAAAATTGAACCATGGCGAATTATTGACTCTCAATGGCATAACAATATCATTAGGAAGTTTTTTACGTTTTTCTCAAAACTGCTAAAAATGACTTACGCAATTCGGTTATTAGCGTGACGATAGGCTACATCGAGAGCCCGCGCCGTAAAGCTTTTTCGTACAATGGCTTTCTGCACAGGTGGTCCGGAAGCATATAATTCGAACATAATGCTATGTTGTGTATCTGCCGATATCCAAGAATACAGTCTTTATTCAAAAGTTTATTTTCTACATATTCATCGTGACAAGCGGAAAATTAAAATTTCAGTAAACTTGAACTAGCGATTTCCAACTTAACCTTTGTTGACTTTGAACATATTTTTACGTTCTCATTTGACGTGATTGACTTGATTCGGCCAAGTTCATTATTTGATCGTCACTAGATGGATGGGCCGCGTCTGATTGGTATATTCCCAAATGAACTTATTTCGAACGGAGTACAATGTATTTCTACACGCTGTTTCGTTTTTTAGAACACTGTAAAGCTTGAACAGGACGTGGCATGCTCCCTAACACTTATTGTCCGATACATTTCGGCTTATAATAATATGGTAATAAAAAAAAAACATATGTCTATCTGAATTAAATATAAGTGGAAAGCGTTTACAATACGGTGATATTACGCAATATTCGTTTCATGATTGGCTTATTTTTAAAACCCCGTTTACTGAAAAATTGGTTTAAATGAAAACAGAAGATAGCAGACTGAGTGCACGACTTGAACACGTACTGGATACTAAGTCAGCAGGCTCTAAAAGACACTATGCTGTAAAGCAGCGGTTCCCTACCCGTGGCGGCTGGAGAGGCCACACTGCTAGGCGCAAAGTCGATTTCACATTTTCCTTTACAAGAAAACTTCGTTTCTCCTAATTTCATTGCTTGATAAGATTATTTTATGGCGTATTTTCACTTTGTTGAGCATGAATTATTTGAACATAATGGGGTTTTCGAATCTACTAATCATAATATGATGATCAAAACTAAGTGAGTGCTAAACGCCTCCGGGAGGGGGCCACGAGCCGTAAAAGGTTGGGAACGACTGCTGTGAGGAGTAATAATATGACGAAGTGAGTTCTAATAAAATCTCTCTTCATAATTACAGAATAAGTTGCCACGGTAGTCTCTGCAATACATTTAAGCAACTGTAAACTGATCAAACTGTAAGTCTCATCTCTAGTGTCTCATGCTATGATTTTTTCTCGCATAGTTTTCTAGAAGAGATATTTGATATATTTTGTGGCGTTAGTCTAATTTGTTCAAATTACTTCATGGACGAGATAGTTTGTTATACATGGTATTGATATCTACTCCAATTCAGGGCGATGTGCAGAGAATTGCTTTCGCCCGGACCACGAAAAAGCTGGGTGGGACGAGTATCGTCCTCCGCGCGATATGATTTCTCTCAAATTCATTTCTGATGTGTATGATGACATCTTTTTGCAGATAACACCATCTTTTTCATATCCCGGAAGACAGTTGCAGACATAAGATCCGGGTGTGTTTAAGCAATATGCGTTTCGTCCACATAAGTGTTCTCCTGTGAAGCATTCATTGACGTCTGCAAAAAATGAACTCAATTGATTCCGATAACTTCGTCTGAGCCTTATATGAAAATTCATTGAATGTTATCGATGTCAGCCTTAACTGTGTATCTCTTTAAGAGTGTGCAGGAGTTTTCCGTGCATATGGTATGTTAGGCTCATCAGTGTAATACATCACTCAGTGACGAAAAAAAATAAAATTTCAGTTGATATAGCTGTATATATAATATTCTGGAAACTTGACAACGAGTATTCACAATTACTGTGTTGAAATGTTGCTGAATCCCTTGGATGATATTCAAAATATAGGAAAATTCAAGTGTAGTTGCCTATTTGCATTAAACTCGAGCTAAGCAATATACGACTTGTCGAAATATATTTTATACCTTTACTTCCAATTTAAATTCTTCTAAGATAACAGTCAAAGATACCCCCACACTAACCAAGTAGATAAATTAATACCGCTCGCTTTTCACTATAAATTTCGAAAACCATTTACCTCTGCACGATTTTCCAGTAAGTCCGTGACTTATAATGTAACCTGGTTGGCATTTACAGACGTAACCCCCGTACGTGTTTCTGCATTCTTGATTAGCTGGGCATACAGATTTAGTGCTGTCGGAACATTCATTATAATCTGAAAAACACACACCATTTTTTACATTCAAACAGTGCACAGCTATGTACTACTATCTGCTTTAATAGTAATTCATTTACAGCGACCGCTGTAAAACAGTAAGTTGGAACATTTCTTCCCTTGAATAAAAATTTTCCACTACTACCTATACAAGAAATTCCATCCGCTGCTATTGTTAACCCACGTGGGCAAATGCATCTCTCAACACCATTTTCTGAGACACATTGGTATCTGCAGCTTTTCTTGCATTCACCTACAACAAATAACATTGTTCAGAAAAACAAGTATTTAGTCTCAAAGCATATTCCTTCGACTCAATGTGAAATAGTTTGCCTTATGTAAGCGGTAAGCATTTCAACCGGTGAATATCTTCAACCGACTCCGGATTAATGGAAATTTCGACTCCAGGTCCGAACTCGGGCATAAATCAAATTTTGATAATAAAAACAAAGCAAAAAGGCTGCTTAATCAAATTGATTTCATTTTTTGAGTTTCTGTAAGACACCAGGAAAGTGTGAAATTTTGATTCTAGGCATTCTCCATTTTGACTCCCAAGTGTAATATACGACTCCTATGAAAGAATGCAAAAGTCTCGTCACAGCTCTGAATTTGGCGGCGATTTGCACGTTTTCAATTCGTGTTGACGACTGTCTAGTTTTCTGCACAGAATTATATTCGGAAACAATGAACCTAGATTTTTGAAATGTTTAATGGTCTGGTGCATTGCCCTATGGCCTATAATGAATCTAATAATGAAAAAATTGATCTTTTATGAAATAAGTAGTTTTAATAAATTTGTGTTCTAATGAGATGATATTCTAATCTGTATTAGAGATGTACCGATACCACTTTTGTCGCCGATACCGATCCGATACCAGCTAAAAACGCCGATACCAATACCGATACGCCGATACTACAAAAAGGCCGATATTACCGATATTCCGATACCGATACTATGTAATTATTACTTAATTAGGTGTGCTGTGTAGGGCAGACGGGTTAAAACAATGGTCTTTGAGCGTTGTTCATAGTACACATTATTTCAGATCGGAAAAAAAGATATATATATATATCACATAATATGAAATTAATGTTTGGTGTTTGCTTCAACTGATTAAGATACATTGTACAGTAACGCTAGTAATCTCGGTGTTCAATTAATAAACTCATAAGCCCGGATGTCCCATTTGAACTTAATATGAATATCGCGACCTTCGAATATCGTTATTCGTGTTTAAAAGAATATCGAATATCACCCACACATTCTTGCGCCGCCGTCCTACGTTCAAATTAAAAGCATTTTACAAATATAATATTTCGTGGCTAATCGTAATCGTCGACGCAATAAGTCAAAGCCGAAATGAAAGAATATCAATCAGCACCGACAAAAAGAAGTCCTACCTATAACCGTCGAGGATGTTTTTTTACTTTACTATTTTATAATATAAAATATTTTACAATTGCTATCATATATTTTGAATTTCGGAATTTAGTTTATCGATGTCGACGGACTAAATGACACTCGTACTTGACGACAAACAGTCAGAATTTATACCCGTGCTAAAAGTCCATGTGCCGTTGATAAGGACCCCAATTCCACTGTATGATTTGAAACTGGGCGCCTAGTTGCTTTTTGTTATGTGCTGTGTTGATATATTTCTTCATAATTACTATAATAATATTAAAAATGTCAATATTAAAATTTGACAGCGAAAAAAGCCAAATTAGTTGAGCTAGTTTGGCTGATGAATAGCTAAAAACACGTGAATCCTATTCTCTCGCGGGGGGGGGGGGCATGTATGGCTCATAGCTCACGATCTCTCCAGACAAAAAATAAATTAAAAAGTAGTATTCCAACTTATCTTTTAAAACTTTCTGGACCATATCAAAAAGATAAATATATCGGAAATATCGGCCTTGATTTAACCGATGCCGATACCGAAAAAATTACCGATATTGCCGATACCGATACATCGGTACATCTCTAATCTGTATATACCAAAAAGCATTGCCGTTTGTTACCAGCGACAAATATTACGGATACTCATAATGCGATAAAAGTTTGTACAAACTATTAGGTCGTCGTTTTTATGTATTCGTTCGTTCTTAGTGTTATTTCTTTAAAAACCCATGTAGCCACATAAACCCGATGAATTGAGTTAGTTTATATAGCACCGGGCGAGTGTTGTAGTCCTATCCTTTATACACTAATATTAGATTGATTTTTTTTATATAGTTGAAGCCGTCAGTACATAATTTTAAGAAAGTCAGCAACAGGCGATGGATGCCAACAAAATTACATTTCTCCAAACTTACGTTTCACTTTGGCAGATAGGTACCATCTAGATAGAACAGGATAACGAAGAATGGGTTCTTTGATAGATGGTACGACAACTGGTTTCCTGGAGAGTACAAAAATATAAATATTTCAAAGTTTAGTAATTTGCATAAATAGGGCAAACATACATTGATGAGAGAGAGACCCCCGAAAGGGTAGAAAGATCGCAAATTTGGATACCGAATTCCGTTCCTGAATATTATTATGATTTGATGATAAATTAATCTGATTTTTTACCACTTTGAAATGCTCATAATACTTTTTGTACCATGGTATCTTTCTAGTTCAAGATAGAACCAAACAATTTATTAACGCCGAACTGTTTTTTGTTATTATGGAACTCAATTTCCTCAAAATTTTGCTGTTTCATTTTATTAAAAGAAAAATATTTTTCATCCATTATTTCCGTTCCTTTGGACTTCATGTTCATATATTTGAGCATTTTTTTTTTTGTTAACAAATGAGATTTCTTTGAACTAACTTTTTACCTATCTTAGTAGTTTTCCTGAAATCGCTGTAGTATAAATGCGGGAGTTCGGCGTAATCTGTGGTTGTTGAAATATATCGCAAAATAACGGAAATGTAGGTTTATTGTTCTTGGCAAAGCGTTGGAAGATTTTATAGCATGACGCCTTTATATCAAATGGTGTTGTTTATAAATTTACAATTGCGATTTCACGATTCATGGATTTTAAACCGATAAACCCAATTAAAACGTGGCTGATAATTATCAGTGTTATTAACATGACGTTTAAGATAGCCAGACAAGGTAGGGTTATCAGTATATATATATAATACTTGATCATTAATAAAATGAGATGTCGTGAAAGCGATTCATACCTGTTTTGAATATCAACGTCGTTGTTGTTCGAAGCCACATATTTGAGACCAATCGGAGGGTTTGGCAAATTCACGTGACCTTCTTCGCGGATGACAAATTCCTCTACCAAACAAGACTTTCCGTTTGAGTGCAATTGGTAACCTGGTCTACACGCACAACGATGGCTTCCCAGTGTGTTTATACAAAGTTGTCCACAAAAATGGAAATTCTTCGCACATTCATCAATGTCTTTCAACATGAGAAGAAAAGAATTTTTTTTTTTTAAAAACACTTTAAGATCAAAACATACAACATAACTATACCAGTACTTATTGTTTTACAAAAGCACTTCAAGGACAATCAACCCTTGAGCTGACATACCCACGCAAATGTACCGATAACACGCCTAAGAAAGCACAACAATAGGCTATTTTTGACAGGTCTTGTGATATTCAAGCCTCCTTAATCCATTAATGAAAGTTGTGAAAACTGGTCGTAAACATGAACGCAAATATTTATATATATTTCAAACGCGGCTCGCTGATAAGCCAAGTTGTAGCCCATTTGTTTACCAATTTCTGAGTATCCTATAGCATTCACAGGTTCTTTTTGCTGCCCCAGAAACTCAAATCATAGTTAATTTAAAAAGATGGAGTTATATATATATATTTCAAACGCGGCTCACTGATAAGCCAAGTTGTAGCCTATTTGTTTACCAATTTAGGAGCATCCAATTAGCTGCCTCAGAATCTCAAATTATAATTAATTTGAAAATATGTAGTTTGACTGTGTATATTATTTTGGATCTCGGTAAACTTATTTGAGTGAGAAAAGTTGTTTTTATGTGCATAAATAATCGATTTGATTTTAGAATATGTTGATCTTTCCTTGTCGAAATTTCAAATATATATATATATATTTATAAAATTATTGAAGTACCCATTGATAGTTGCAATAACAATTTTCTGATTTTGCTATGTACGTTCACCCAAACGAATTTTTAAAAGGTATAACATAAGACCTATTGTTGTCTGTCGTGGATTATCGGTATCACGACACCTGAATGCACAAAACATTCTCACGCGCTGTGCCGGAAGTCTACCACGTAACCCTAAATCACTATGAATAACAACAGAAGGTCAATATTACAATAGCTTCTCTTCTTTACTTCATGATTTTTTGCGAATTTGCAGGTAGACAATAAATAAAAAAAAATAGTAAAATTTTATAGATAATACTTTGTTCTACACATTGTAGATTTTATCAATCGTAGCCATATGATAAAGCGTTTTCCTTGTGAGAGCACAGCATGTGGGGTGTATGTCATAAATTGAATTACAATGGGATGCCATTATCTGTCATGTATCATAACTTTGTGTTTATTTATCGTTTTTTGAATTTTACATGTGAATTCAAAATATTACTCAACTTGATACTTTTATTATTTTGTCGTATATTTTTGTGAATCCGCTTTCATTTCAATAAAGTAGCCAAAATGCGGGATTGTTAATCGTAAGGAATGTTTACCTATTTTTAGCCTTTCCCGTAATACAAATACATCAAGCCACAAAAGTTAATCTCGTATAAAAAAATTTGTGTCCATTTTTGTAATTACCTGTGACTAATGTTGATAGGATTAAAATGACTTCATTAAACTTTACGCCCACGCAAGTAAAAATGATAAAACTAGACTCAATCGGTCAAATATGAAGTATGTTATGTAAACTAGTAGTACCGTATTTGTGTATAGTTAGTTCATAATTGTTTGCTTGTGTTTTTACGTGAGTACAATATATTAGCAACCTCCGTTTTTTTGCCAGAAGAAGGCCTCGCGTTCGCCAATCGCCACTATCATCAATGCCATAGAACATCATTTCCAGGTGCCCGTTTTTTCTCATCAAATTTGCATTAAATGATATATATTGTGTGGGGTGATTTCTCTGCTTGGCATATGATTGGTAGATTACATTATTTGTAATAATTATAGTCATTTTGCCAGGTTTAAGACTCACCCTCTGTACAACTCTTTCCCGTCCATCCTTTGTTGCATACACATTTGTTAGAGATACATTTCCCGTTTGCGCAGTTGCGGGCCGTACACACCTCTGAAATAAGAGCAACATGAATTATATAAAGCCCATTTGTTCCAACCTGGTAATTTTGCGAGTTCGGGTTTTGCATTTATATATGCATTTATGTATGCATTTATACCACATTTTACCCAAGGCCCTATCCTAAGAAAAGCAAATTTCGATATTGGATCATGTTCGAAAGTTATTTTTATTTTATTTTTAACTTCGATTAAGTCACAATCACACTCCAAAGTTGGGTAAAAAATTAACCCAAGAGATAATATTGGTCGGCGTTTCGGTTATATATAAATAAATCTCACGTGTGAGAGTAATGAGTAGCTTTTGGTGAATACGAGACCTATTCAGAACTCACTTTCTACATCGCTCACAATACAACTCCTCTACTTAAAAAAAACTATCGCTTACTCTATAGAAAATTATGTGAATATAATCTATATATATAGGCTACATACCGGTAACTAAATATAGAATGTGTGTAATCAATTGACTTGAAGCGAGATGGATTAAACTAAAATGTTTTGTGTATCAATAAAATCAATCCGTTACCTTTTGATATTGTCTTTGATCTGGCTTTCTGAATGGTTTCTGACTTGGTGCCCTTTATTTTATTCCGTCGGCATATTGCGAGTTTTGCTCCGCGCCTGCAATACCAGTACATTCGTCTTCCGTCGACAATTGCACGATTTCCAAGTCTATTGAAATATCGAGATACCAGCCGACGGGCCCTGGAAAATATTGAATTGAAAAAAAAACTTTACCTTAGAAATATTACTCAAATTTTTTTTGTGACAGTTATTTGGTCAAATATTCAAGAGCTTTGGATAATCGGTTTCCGTAATAGTTAGAGAAGCTCCGAAACGTCGTCGCGAATGATTTGTAATTTTTATATATTATTTACCGTGTATATATATATATCAAACGAAGACCACCCAAATACGATATTTCAAAAAATAAATGTATAGAAAATATGTACGCCGCAATTCTTTATAAATCTGCGAATATGTCAGTGGCTCATTGCGTATCTGAAAACCCTATCAAAACCTCAAATATATAATTTTAGAGGGAAGTTAGCTTTTCACTTAGAGTGGCATTATCAAACAATAATACTTAAAGAACAACAGGAATTAGTATAAATAAAATGTATGCGGTATGAGCTATGTATAACCGTACTGATTGTTCACACACCCCTTCAGTGAAGACGTCCATCTCTTGCGAAATGTTCTAGACATAGAGCACAATTTTAGTTGTTTGTTCGAACAAATTTAATTGAAAAACAACAACAATGAATTGCGGGTTTTACAGCGAACATTGAGCAACTAATCATGCAAAGAAGACTCACCTCGACCTTGAAGCTGGGGTGTATCCTCGCACAGCAATACATGCTATGCACAATAGAAAAACAAGATGTAATACAAAACTTCTACAGATCATATTTAGATTTTGGAAGATTTCTATGTAATTTTTCCTGAGTAGATAAATATTATTTAAATCGATATCATAACCGAGCATTATCATAAATAAATTATCGAAAATGCGAATGAAAATACCGGTAATGAAAAAATAAACTATTATATAGACGACCCCACGTAAAAATATACACTTCACGTCGAAAATTTCAAAAGCACAAACTATCGAAAACTCTTTTTAAAAATCTTCTGACAAACCTCTAACAAACTCGAATGAAATTGTAAATATCTGATTCTAAGCAGTCATTTAAACTTGTGCTATACACAAAGTCACCAAATGAGTTTGCTAATTTGATACTTGAAGCTGACGTCCTCTACTTCGTACTTGAACTGAATAATAATACTTCATTCTTGCTTTGCTCCGAGCGGCAACAATAGCGGAGAGGGCCGTTATAAATATCGTTCGTTAGATTTTTTTCGAAAAAAAAATGCTTGAAAAAGAGAAAAATGTGGATTATTTTATATCTATATCACAAAGCTAACGAAAATGTCATGGTTTACTATACAGAACCAGTATACGTTAACTCTCTCGCCGCTCGTTAGTCCATATGGGATTCTCAACGCGATTAAGTCTAGCACATGGTAACCTACTGTTAATATCGCTCTTAACTGTTTATTGACGTAATGCCCTGATATGAGAGAAGCGATAAAACCTTCCAGCCGTGACGCAAAGTGCGAATCGTATAAATAGCGTGGATTTCAAAATCGCCTGTCAGACGTCTGAAAATGTCGACTCAGCTCAGACAGAAAATACTCCTTTATAACGACTTATTATTGCTTTAGCATGTATTTTCAGTCATACTAACTATCCCTGATCATTCCTGGCGCTGTGTTGTTTTGATAAATATGATTTCGACTGCTCCATAGTTGGCAGAGGTATGGAGATTTTTTGTATGTAAAAAAAACGTAAAATTATTGGTAATTTTAACGCGTGAATGCGCGTATGAGATTGTTTACGTCGTTCTACGCGCATTTCCGTCGAAAAAATTTAATTTTTTTGCATTGGGGGTGGTCTGTGCAGTAATAATAAGAGCTGTGACGTCATAAGTATCGGTAATTTGACCTTGAACTTGACAATACTGTAAATACAATTGTGAATTTCAGAGTAATAACCATTTATGCTATAATAGTCGTTTCGGTATTGTTATGTTAGGAAAAACTTGACGAAAACGTTGAAGAAAAAACTAATTAATTAGGAATTAATTATTAACCCTCTACTGTACACAGAATATCTCAAAGTCCAATTTTTTTTTTAGAAATTTTTGAAATTTTTTTGCAAAATTTTTTTTTCGAGGAGTGTGTTTTAAAGATATATTGCTGAATAGTACTCTAGCAGACGCTTTTAAAAAGCCATGATTGAAGCTTAAGGGCTTAATGGTTGACAAAAAAAATAAGTTTGAAAATACCCATAAAATGGTCAGGGATTGGAGCGGTCGGAAGGTTAAACATGTCTCGATTCGCTTGTTTTCTGATATAAAGTATTACATTTAATTTTTCTAAAATTTACAAGTTTACTCGCACACAAGTTTTGATATCAACATTTTTCTAAATCCATCTGTAACTTATGCCATCATCCGCAAATAACTTGTGGCTATGTAAAACTATAAATATTTACGGTAGCTAAACTAATGAGAGGTAGCAGAATATCATTTTCAAATTCCTGATTAAAGCTTGAGGCGTCTATGGTAAATGTCGACCAAAATAACAATAAGCCTGTGACCTTGTGTCACATTTTAACGCTAGTTTACATGGAATACTTTCTGAGTTGAGGGACGAATCAAAGGTGCATTTTCCTGTTCTACACATTTTATACTTCCATAATATGAATTATAAATAAGATCTTTACCTAGTTACTAGCTTTTTTAATTTCATTGCGTGTTGTGAATTGCTTCATTGACATAGGGATAGGGATTTCTAGCTAATGATGCAAAGCGGATGTTTGAAAACATTTGAAACATCTCAACTCAACTAATGTTCAAACACCAATGATTCTATTGCCAATTATAGAGGAATTTGTATGTTTGTGCTTATGCGACTGGAATGGATAATATTTTGTTTCGAGTAATTCAAGAATTTCAAACTATTTAGAAATTGGAAGATTCCATCTTTTAATAGCACATTAAAAAAAATTCATATTGCCTTCAATAGCTTAACAATTTGTGTAATTCACGGAAAAAAAATAATTGCATCGTATATTTACGTTAGTGGGGCGGAGGTGTGACCGAGAAAAAAAAATCTGTCAAAATCTTAGGCGATTTCCTCCTAGGAACTTTGTAAGTTTATTTGCTTTCGGACTCTTGTAGATATTATACATTATCAGTATTATGCGTTTAATCATATCGAAAAAGCTTCGGAATATTGCTTGAATAAATACGTAATTATGAACGGGTTTCAGTTAGTTTTCTTCCTTTCCTTTCCTCGTCATTTTTCTCTTATGAAGTTGTCCATATATATATACCTTCATTTAAAGTGCTAGTAATAAAACAACCATAGTGATTCATATATTTATTTATTAGTAATCATAACAAGATTAATGATATTGCAATTGCCACGTACGACAGTTGATATTTTGAAGCCCTGTGAGAGTTTTGTTATTACCAGTCTATATTTTTCCGAGAGCATGCAACTACCGAAATAAATCACGCTCTGTTGTACAAGATGGTTCATAGTTGAAAGCAAAGTAATACTATATAGAAATAGCACGAAGAAGACTACATGTAAAGTTATTACAATAAAAATGACAATAAAGGTCAGTCTTGAAAAACTTGGTAGTAAAATGGGAATATCAAATTCATCTACCTCGTCCTCACGGTTCAAGTGATAGTTGCCTACTTAGTCGCTCTATTTCCGAGTATGATTTCTCGTATATATTTTTCAAATTAATAAATTAAAAAGAACAACTCTTTCAGTTTTTGTTGAGTTTCTATTTATGGAAATGATTATGAATTATTCCAATAATTCTGCATTCGTTCCTATGGAACGTGTATCATGAATTTTGTTCAATTCCTTGTTTTGCCGTTTGCTGTTTAATGCAGTAGTATTTAAATCAGTCTTATGTCTTTTATAATCTGGATTAACCATCAATATGGCAACCATCGAAACCACGAGAAAGCCAACTGTCGCTAAAGTAGCAGTTGGAACTCCACGTTTTGTCATCAACAGTCTGGTAATGGACGTGAAAATAACAATGAAGGTATTCGAAATCGACGTATATAGTGACATCAGAAGCAATTTGTTAGCTGGATAAGTAGTTTCAACTAATAATTCAATAGCGGAAGGTAAATACACTCCACCTGCTGTGTTAATTGTTGTGTATAATATATAAAGAAGAGTCATTTTACGACGAGAATGTGCAAAGAACAGTCCAACACATGAGAGTATCATGATAATTACACCTGAAAAAGATATAAAATGTAAATAATACAATTTCATCTATAGTAAATGGTTTGTACTTTCTTCCTAACGAGTGGACGTTAGATACACACATGGCGTACTTTAGGTTTTAGAGTTGTACTCTGTGGGTTTAGAACTTTAAAGTGATAACATTTTATTCAGCAACTCAACGCAGTATTTATTTTAAGAGAACCAACATCTCTAGAACTTTTTGACGAGATGAAAAGTATACACAGTACTTCCAACGAAGTCGGTCATTGTCCCATATCCGGACAAGAATGCTTTCTTGAAAATTACATGGATCAGATGGGGTAGGTCATTAGTAAACCTCCTTTCAAACACCCTCTGTACGTTGTTATATCGGACTAAAATGAATAGAAGTATTAAAATCCAAGATGTATATATAACAAAATGTTTTCAATGTACTGAGCTGGGGTCCTCTAGAACAGGGCTACTCAACTGGCGGACCGCGGTCCGAATCCGGACCTTCCGAGTATTGGATTTGGACTGCACCTAATTATTTATTTTGGATCATTAGCCCCACTTTTTGAATTTCCTATTATAAAATGACTTTCATAGTTTTGAATATATACAAAAAGAACTATAACACCATAATAAACAATTTTGATTTGCTACTAATCATTAGTAGGTCGAGGAAGTTCTCGTTTGAAGATGCCGAAATATCATTTCTGGAAAGCCGGACCCAAATAATTTTGAAGTTTTGTTTGCGGACCTTCGATAAAAATAGTTGAGTAGTCCTGCTCTAGAAAACTCTGCATAGACTCAAGTAACTTACTTAATAAAACTGCTTTCTTGAAGGTCTTAAATCGATCAAGCAATTTGCCGGCTACTGCAACACCTGCTACTTGTCCAATGGTCGATATGAGGAATATTTTTCCAGGAACAATATTCTCAATCTCAGGAAACGTGATTATTATACAAGATGGCATCAAAATTATCCCATATACCAAGTAAGACTGAAAAAACGACGTCGCCATGGTGATCAGAACGAACTGACGTTTGCCAATAATGCTCCAAATGCTTTTCAGGCGATCAATACAACGTCTCCGTTCTTCCTTTTTCATTAAAATATCATGCTGCGCTCGGCTTGGAAGAGAGGGAGGATTGTTTTTGCAGTAAATTAATGCTAATATTAATGATAATAACGAGGAAATACACATGCTACCAAATGTCGTGCTGAACACTACTGTTACTCTGTGAGAACCTTCCCATTCCGAATTATTTATATTTTTGGTGAAGTTAAGCGTTGGAATGGCGAGAGGGTAAATTACGGATGATGCAATTGAGCCACCCATAGCTGTCATCAAAGGGAAACTAAATGCCATTGCTGTCTCATTAGAAGGAAACCAGCCTGCTGCCAACAAAACCTGTGTTGTAAACATTATGCCGAATGTGGATGTCATTACGAGTCGACCGATTGCAGTGACGTAGAACAAATCTCTGAATGAAACAGATAATGTAAATCAGTATTGTATATTTTGTAAATCTTTTCGTATCGCTTCCTATTTGACATTATTCATTATGTCTAGTTTCAATACTTAAAACAGCACTCTTAGTTTACACATTCTATTGATATTTGTGTAGCAATATTACTCACCCTGACAGAAACCCAATCATGCAGACAAACGAACCGCCCAAAAGTGCCAAAATGAGACCTAACATCATCGCACGAAGGGATAAGACATCGCTGTAATAAGCAGAAAGCAGCCCAACTGGTAAGCCAATGAGATTTCCTATTACAGCCAGCAAATCAGTTGCATACGGCGAAGTTTGGTAGAACATCGTTACAGCATTGTTCAGAATGATGAAACCGGTAGTTGAATACATTTGCCAAAATGTTACGAAACAGAGAATCGCAAGGAGAAAATATCGTTTAAGATATGCTTTGTATACTATCTCCGCCATAGCTGCTGAGGACTAACTGCACTGCAGACTTAGGTAAACCTTTGAGAGATTGTAGAACGCATATACTTAAGACTGACAGGTGCTTCAAAGAACGTGATAATACAATAAACAAAAAGAAGAGTACGCTTACGTTATATGTGATACTTCAGCCACGAAATACGATCGATCAATTTTGCTTTGACTTTTGCATTAAGCTTTATAGTTTGTAATGTATTCAAATTCTAAAGTCTCCTCAAGATATAGTTAAACGTATATAATCTGAGACACATACCGAGTAAATAGAAATTCATTCAGCTGTTATAGGTGCAAATAACAGGCTTTAACTCAACAGCATATCTTCGTCCACTTAAACTATTTGGTTATGCCGATAGAATAATAACAATTTCGTGTTGATATTTATCGCGGTATATGAAACTATGGGTTGTGAACATCAGGGCTGTTAAATCGTGTATATAATCCTTGAAGTATATATTCGATGCCAATTGCCGAATTCGTATCATTCAGAAACAAACTGACGGCTTCGGGTTGACATAAATTTTGTGCTCGGCTCCTGGTTCAAAACTAATTCGACTGCGACTGATGCCACACACTTCAGAAACATTTTGACCACGGAAACTTTAGCGTGTGCAATCTTTTTCGCTTCTTTTGAAAATTTCGGAGTTTCATTTTGATTATTTTAGTAATCTTTTGACTCTGACTGCACCGTTTAGATGTTTGAAACTGGCCTAAAATATGTGCCAAACCTCAGATCCACGGTTCTGAAAACTTATGTTAGAAAGGCTTTGTAATTTTGAAGTGTTAGATCGCGATTTTTTGCAAAGGGGTGCTTGCAGCAAAATTATAGACTAGAACTAGATAATAAATACTAAATAGTACCGTGAAATTAGAAAAAAAAAATAGGAAAATGGAAACCTATAGTATGTTTGGCGCCATTTAAACATAAACTCAAAAGAGTATACTTGAAAACAAAAACGTAGTGGTTCACAAATTGTCGAGTGCCGTATTGATAGATGGTATATTCCAGCAAATCAATTAAATAGTATTATAAAAATTGATATCCAGTTGGCCACATATTTCTATCACTATCCAAATGTAATTATAATTTCATTTTTAAGCAATATAAAGAGGGGACCAGGATACTGGAAGTTTAATACGGAACTTAATGATTTGGAATATTTTGCGATGGGAATTAAATCTATATTGAAGGCTTGGAATTTCAAACTTTCTAACATAGATGATGCCGAAAAATGGTTCTTCTTGGACTCCTGCAAGTCAAAAATAAGAATTTTGGCATTTCACTTTAGTAAATTAAAAAGGATCCAAGATGATTAAAAGGAAAACAAATTACTAACACAATACAGAGACGCTTATATTGAGATGCAAATGAAATGAGAGAAACTTGAAATAGTAGAAAATACAGAAGTAGAAATTAAAGATTATTATAAACAAGGAGCAAAAGGTCCTGCAAGTCAAAAATAAGAATTTTGGCATTTCACTTTAGTAAATTAAAAAGGATCCAAGATGATTAAAAGGAAAACAAATTACTAACACAATACAGAGACGCTTATATTGAGATGCAAATGAAATGAGAGAAACTTGAAATAGTAGAAAATACAGAAGTAGAAATTAAAGATTATTATAAACAAGGAGCAAAAGGTCCCATAATTGGAGCCAGAGTTAAATGGACAGAAGAAGGGGGAAAATCGAGCAAATATTTTCTGAATTTAGGGAAATCTAGAGGAAGAACAAACATTTTTAAATCAATACGAAGATCCGATGGCAATTTAGTTTTTTCATGCACGGAAATTCAACAAGAACAAGTCAAGTATTATCATAACCTTTACCAAGAAGTGAAAATTTAGACATAGTATCCCAAGATACACTTATAAATAACTTGCAACAAAGATTATCGAAAAAACTAGATTTCGATTGTCATGTAACAGAAGAACAGTTAGACAGTGCTTTAAAATTAATTAAATTGAATAAGTCGCCCGGCTAAGATGGCTTCACATGTGAATTTTATTTCAAGTTTTTCAAACATTTACGTCCGATTCTAATATTGCTGTATATATAATAGTTACCATAAACAGTTACTATTGTCTCACTACACAAATCAAGGCCTAATAACGTTAATATGTAAGAGTGGGGACAAAAAAATTTTTTAAAATGGGAGACCAATCACATTACTAAAGTTTGAATATAAACTAATCGCAAAAGTTCTAGCCATAAGAATAAAAAAAAGTACTACCCCATATAGGAGGAAGAATTATTTATGAAAACTTGTTCACTATTCGGGATGATATTTTTGGGCTAACAAATAAAACCAACCTTTGATCATATTTGGCATTGACCATGAAAAAGCATATGATACAGTAGACCGATCTTTATTATTCAAATTAATAAAAAAACTTAATTTTGGAACATATTTTAGAAAATGGGTTTATGTGCTGCTTAACAATACAACGTCAAAAATTAAAACAAAGTTCAAAGAACAACAAGCTCAACTACTTGATAAACTGCCAAGTGACAGAGACTCTTCTACCTCCAAGCCAATTTTGGATTATAACACCGTCACCTCAGCATAAGATGTTAATTTTCGACACTCAACTTCAGTGAGTCAGAACCTAATTGGAAAATACAGGTATAAGTTTTTACCTGAATTCGTCTGTTAATGTTTTACAACCATCATATTGCCCTTTGTCCACTGTTCACGCGATTCAGTCTTCAACCCCATGCAGTTTTGTGGATTCTAATCAATTTACTAATGCAAATGTTTTACAGTTACCAAACAGTGCACCTAATTTTGTTGACAATAGTTTTTCTGCTATTATACCTACGAGTGTACGACCGTGATTAGCACAGCAGCTATCACTGTTCTCGATAGATTTACAGGGCCGGTGTATTCACAACCTATGATTTCTGTCCCACAGCGGCTTTATGCTGATGCCATGTCTTTTGCAAATAATAGGCCAGACGTATTTTCTCATGTTAATGTGACTTTGCCTATTGTATCACAGGCCCATACTAGTTCTTATTTTCCACCATTGTGTAGTAGTTTTCCACAGGCTGGGCCAAATACTTTTACAACTGTTAGTAGCTTGCCTCCAAACCCTGTTTATACAAATTCGTTTCAGCAGCTAACATCAGTTTTACCTCCCTTATCAAATCCTGTAAGACCATCTTTTACTCAGCCAACTATTTCAAATGCCCTGTACACGAATACTTTCACAATTCCATCCTCATCTTATATGTTGAGCTCACAATTGCATCACTCTATTGTCACGAGACAACCTCCGTTACCTCCCCCTAACGTTATCCATCACCAAGCTGCTAGGAAAGATGTTTGTACCTTCTGGGAAGAAATATTCAACAAGAATTCCGCTTGCCTGTATTGGATAAAGTTGAATTTGCTGGCGATCCATTGGAATATTACGCATTTATATGATCATTCTATACCACAATTGGACGTCTTACATCTGGTCATTCTACGTTATTGGCACTATTGTTTGCTTACTGCAAAGGTGAGGCACATGAAGTAATTAAGCACTTGCGAATGGCTGATGACACATTTTATGGTCGGCAAAATTACAACAAATTTGATAACTCTGCCAAGAATGGTTCATTTTGCTATCTTTGCAAAGGCAATCACATTCTGATGCGCTGTAACAAATTCATAGAAGAATGTATTTCTGATAGACAACAATTTGTAAAGAACCAGTCTATTTGCTGCAATTGCATGCCATCCAAGAAACATTATTCCACTAGTTGTTCATCAGAGAAGAGGTGTCTAAAGCAGGCACATGGCGGAACTCATTGGCTTGGGCCGCAAACGTTTTTACCAAACTTAAATACCAAATCAATTCCGATTTACGTTAGAATTTGAGCGTCGCTAAATCAAACGCCTGGATTGCACAACACTTTTGCGGATTTCTGAACACAAGATGCACACAAAGACCATGAACCATGAAATTCAACTTAACTTTTATGCAAAATGGACATACATAGGCGTAAAAAATGAAGGAAAAAAATAAAGTCAGCATTTTTTCTAGTGCGAAACTTGCCTTCGATTGTCATTGGTCAACTGTTTAATATCAAAGGGTAGTTTTGATACCGCACAATGTAACTGGCTTGTCAAAATTTTGTTCGTCATCGTACTCCTATGCTTCGACTTCATAATTTTCAAATTATAACAAAGCTCGAAACGTATTTACGGCATCATAGGCATACATCGTTGTATTACAACTCTTCCCAATCCTTTTCCGATTTTCATCCTCAAGCTTCATCATTTTTGTTCCAGACATACCGGTGGATTTGTTTTTGTGGTTCAACAACCATCAATAAAACAAGTACCGATATGTGACTTCAACCTTGATAACTTCACAATGGATAGCAAACTCATTGTATCGCCACAGATGTTACCCTTTGCGTGGCCCTCTGTAAAATCATGTTCTATGGCGCTTAACAACGGTTTTCTTATGGCGAAGTCGCGTGGCATTATAGCCTAAATTCTAGTAAGATTTGATATCATACCAGGTAATTTTTATGTTAAATATGTTTATATGTTCGTATTTACACAAAAACTTCAAGTGGGCCGCACGAATTCTTTCTGTGGGCCGCATGCGGCCCGCGGGTTGGTCATCCATGGTCTAAAGCAGGGGTCTCAAACTCGCGGCCCGCGGGCCAATTGCGGCCCGCAGGACGAGAGTTTGCGGCCCTCGCCTTGGTATGAAAGCTTAATGTTAGTGCGGCCCGCAAATCAGCACATGCGGTAACTTGGGATGTCCCTACCGTTTTCGTTTCCGTTTAGAGCTGTATTTCAATAGCTTTTTCCAATTTCGGTTAATCGTAATTTAAAGTGTGCAAAACTTAGACATCGCCGCGACATTTTTTTCGGCACGTCGTTAAGTGGAAGTGCTGAATCGTCCGACGAATAAGCTCTGCGTACTGGTACTACTGCGTACTGGTAACCCCCATCGAGACCAACAATCATGGGTGAAATTCACAATTAAAGTAAGTATTAGGATTGCATATAAGTTACGAAATTCATTTTCACCTCCGTTGGCAAATTTGGAATTTTCACAGCGCTAATTTTGTTATTAGAATCGCCGATTGTTTTCGTCAGTGTGACGTGTTATTTAGGCCTTAATGATTTCTATTTCTCCATAAATCACAGATTTCCGACGACATATGTCCTGTGCCACGAAAAAGATGAAAATTCCCTTTCTTTTTTTCGCACTGGACTGTGACTCCATAGAGAAAAAAGAGTTATTCATTTTATATAATCATCGGCGATAAGATGCTAAAGATAAATATGAGTCCGTAAATATAAGGAGCGAATCCACAACTCCAATTTTCTAGATTGAAAAGCGACAATATAAAATAACGAAAATAAAACGGAAAACACCATAACTTGTGTTTTGAGAGGCCCGCGACAGATTAAAACGCTTTGCTAGACATTGTAAATCGCAAAATTTCACTTTGTCAGACATGCAGTCATTGTGAGCGAGAGGCACTTTTTTCTTTCTAAAAGTGCCGACGGTGTCTGGCGTGATTTGTTTCCAGATTATGGCGATATATAACAAAATTTTTGTAAAGTATATTCAATAAATTTTTAGAAATAAATTTTACTCAGTGAAATTTTATCACACACTCAGCGATTTTTCTAACGGCGCTTTTATTTTGTTGACGCTATACCGCATCTCACATTATTATGTCCAGAGATGGCCGTGGTATTTTAGATTAGGACGGCAAACTTTTATTTTGTCCTTGATCGACGCAGCCATGAGTTACCTTGAACACAATTAAATTAATATAGAAAGACAATAAAATTTTTTGTAGTTGTCTGAATTGAATATTTTACACCGCAGAAAAGTCAATGAACGCTGAAAAGGTCGACTGTTTTAACAAACGCATAAGCACGGCGACCGTTTCAGAATTCGCTGCATGGGAATTTCCGATCGCAATCGGCCATTTTAGTAACAAAATTATTGCTGTGAAAATTGCAGTCGATGTTACGAAAATTTCAAAAGAGGGCGTTTCGAACCCGACTTATGTTGCTACGACACTGCTTTTAATACGATTGCAAATAGTTAGGTTAGTTTAATAGTTATTACTTATCGATCTTTAGATCGGTAAGTATGTTGATAGGTATTTGTCTGTCTGTTTGTCTGTTAGATGCACGCGATATCTCACGAAGGCGTGGTTGAATCTGCTCCAAATTGCATGTACATTCATCATATCTCGGACCAGAAGCCTATTGATTTTGGATGAATTATGTCGTATAATTAGCGAGTTGTTAATTAATAAGTGATGGGACACGCGGTGTCACTATAGAGTCATGAATCGAAACCGCAGTTTCGATCGATAGTCTTCGGTCTCCGACCGATATTCTCGTTTTAATTTTGTGGAAAACCTGATGCGGCCCGGACTCACTCAGACTCTGCTCCAGCGGCCCCTGGGTAAATTGAGTTTGAGACCCCTGGTCTAAGGAAGGGTGTGGCGGACTTTCACCACATTCTGTTACATTTGGAGCAGGTAGCATGTATTGATTGCATCAGTCGCGTTCTAAGGAACCATTACATGCACCTAACCTGAAACAACTTCTGTGAATTCTATGTCTGTACTCAACACTTTGTACCCTGTTCGACTCAGGCTGTTGCTATTGAAATACATTTACCTGATGCAAGTGAAGAGAAGAAAACAATTGCTTTCTCGGATTTAGGATCTTAAAGATCATTTTGCTCTACTCGACTAGTGAAATTTATTGGGCTTTCTGGTAAACCACAGCGTTGCATGATACGCACTACAAATGGCGTTGCTGTTCATACTGGAGAAAGAGTATCATTTTGTCTAAAAGGCGTGAACAATACTAACATCGTGGAGGAACATAAAGCTTTAACTTTTGACAAAATTCCTGACGTCAGAGATTTATTGACAAAGCCAGATATAATTGACAAATACACATTTGAATAGTTTGAAGGTCCCAAATATTGATGGCGATGTTGAACTATTAATTGGGATACCCAAGGTATCTGCCCTCTGCCATTTACTGATTCCTGGCTCTCCAGGTGCCTTGGTTACATGCCTCGGATTGTGTCTTTTCGGCAAAGATTCATCGATGAAATCTGATAATAAGTCTCTGAATTATATAAATACTTCTGTACCCATGATATCTGATGTACAGAGTTCTAGTGATGTAGCTGTGAATTTTATTTCTACTCCCCTTCCATTGCTATCATTCAATGACACTACTTGCGACACCTCATCAAAGTCTTTCAGAAAAAGATCACAATTTGCGGGAAAAAGAAATTGCATTTGATATTTCACAGACATCTACAATTGACAACCATAAACTATACTGCAAAACCATTACAGATTAGGAAGTGGCACATTGTCAGATGACCGTGAGCAGCAAACTGAATAGCTGTGGTTTTTCTCTTTATTTGTACCACCTTGCATGATGATATTCAAGCTCAGGGGTCACCACACTACGGCCCGCGGCGTCATTTTATCTGGCCCGCAAAAACACGCAAAAATGGCGAATTTTTTTTCCAAAGGAAATTTCCCCCGAGCATCGCCTTCCTTGTTTATTTCGTAACATTGGCCAATCAGCAAGATGCAAAAAAGTGACGTAATAATAGGCCTTTTCGCATCTGCTTAGATACTTTTGTTTTGTCACCCTGACAGATTTTCAGTCTTGGTTGTAAACAATACTTTCTTTTTTGCGATTTTGAATGCTATTCGTTAGTTTTTGGTTGTGTTTGGGAAATTCAAATATGGATCAAATACGTCAATTATCATTTGCCTCCTTAGGAGTTGTAGTTTTAATAGTAGGCCTAGTAATAAAAAATAAGTGTAGAAATAGCTGTGACAAAATAGGCTAAAATTCTCTACCGGTACGCAACGTTTTCTGCGAAAGATGCACTCGTGGCGCGTGCTTTCGACGAAACTGTTTACGTTTCTTGTGCTAAAATGAACGTCGAATGTGCATGATGCGCTTACAGTACTGTAATCCCTCGCGTACTGCTCCAATTTCACAAGTCACACTAACTTTTGTACTGCTTAAATGCGGATATTCATGTAGGTATGTTACAAAAAAATTAAAGTATATCCGATTTAAATAAAAACTGCGCCAGTGGATCTGAGTGAAAATAGGAAAACAATACCAAGTTTATAAAAAACGATCAAGGAATAACGAAGATATCGGAATTTTTGTACCACCAGACAGGCCAATTTTTTCCAAGAGGATTGTATTACTTTTTTCATAAGAACTGTAATAAATATGATAAAGGAACACATATCAATCACTAGTCTTTCGATCTGCGTCACATCTATGGAATATTGAGACTCTTTCAAGATTTTATTCTGGCAAAGATTTTGATACCGCCGAAAGATCGTCGCAAATAAACGCTGGAGCTGTGCACGTTAGTTTGACAGTGATTCATTGTCGGTAATTATTAACGATGTTCTGATTGTACAAATTTCATAAAAATTGGTAAGTATCAAGTTAGGAAAGAAATACACTCGTCCACATAAATTTTATTGGTGTCCATAGACTACGTATAAATAGAGCGTAATTTTTAAATGCTCCGAATGTTGGGAAATTTATGCGCTAATGAAAAAAATCAAATACCAGATAATAGTTGTTTATTTATGTCAAAATTTCATGGAATTCCATGCTACAGTAGGCAGTCCGTAGTCGTTTTTATGAGCGGTAATCCGACACGGCGTAACGGTACTTAGCAGACGTGATGCGTACATTTTTTGAAGCGATAAAGCGGATTTTGTAACATTCCTAATTCATGACTACAACGTTTTGATAACAGCTAAACTCAGGTTAATTGTCTAGATATAGAAATCTAACAAATCTTGTATTATTGTTTTCCTAGTATGTTCTCGATATATATTCTGCGATACCGGTATAGATAGAATTTAATATTCGAGTCTTCAGAAATATAGCATATATATTGTTGGATAAATTGAATGGATTTCCCAACTTTTGTGAATTTATTGTATTGCATTGACAAAAATATTTGTCCGGCCCGTTTCAACACAGTTTGAGTCATGTCCGGCCCGCGGTCGAAAAAGTTTGGTGACCCCTGTTCTAGCTAGTTAAGAATGATATTAATCGTGAAATAGCTGTCTGTCAAACTTGTGGAAATGATTTTTCTGCCATGAATGCAGATCCATTAGTAACACAACGTCACAGATTACGTCGTCGACGACTAATTTAATCCTGAGACGGATTGTTTGAAATTCCCTCTGGTCTCAGATGACGCTGCAACTGGGTTGAAGGTGATCGATATTTATGAGGAAGACCAAGTGAAATGCGCTTCAAAGGAAGGAGCCATTGAATTATGGAAAGCATGCCAATGAAAAAAATCTCCAATGTCAAACGAACTGCGTCTAGGCTACTATCAAAGGTTGGTTCAACATACGTCTGCGAATCTGTGTTTTCTACTCTAAAACACTTGAAATCAAAGCATTGATGTGTTCTGACTGACACCCATGTGAAAAAACCGCAGGCCACATTTAAAAAGAATAAATGTCAATTGTAAATTTTTTATAATCGTGTTGGTTAGTAATATTTACAATGAACAATGAACTAGCAAGTCTGGATAAAGGTATATATATCTGATGTTCTTGTTTATAATGTGGCTCTTCGCCGTAATAAAGTACTTTGAGAAATTGGATGAATATGTAAAGAATGGATATGCTGAACAGATACCAGTAGATGAATTGGCACCTACAGGGAGAACCTGGTTTATTCCGCACCATGCAACAAGACAATCGAAGTTTCGTGTTGTCTTTGACAGTTCAGCATAGTTTGAAGGAAAATCACTGAACAATAAAATAATTCGTCATATGTTTCACAGAATGTTGGTGAATTCGGAAGATACACAATCTCGTTTTCTATTGGTTCCTACACATGATCTTCTAACAAAACCTGTATCTCAATTTAGAATGCTATCGCATGCCTTTGGTACCCCTGTTCATCATCTGTTGCAACATTTGCTTTGGGAAAGATGGCAGAAGATAATTTATCTAATGCTGATCCGACTGCTGTTCAATGTAATTGTTATAATTTTATGTATATGATGACTTATTTTCCGAAGATACTGTGGAAGAGGCTTCTACATTAGTTCGGCAGACTATTGATTTATTGGCAACAGGAGTTCTTGGGTAATGTACCAGAAGTTTTACAATGCATTGCTGATGAAGACAAAGCTCCGGTGGCTCATGCTCTGGAATTAGGCGATGATACAGTGAGTCGTACTTTAGGCTTGAATTGAAATGTAGCAACTGACCAATTTGTTGTTATCGCCAGAACTCAGGAACGCCCTCCTACTCGGCGTGGAATATTATCCACGGTGTAACAAATATTTGACCCTCTTGGGTATGTTGATCTAGTTCCGGGGTCGGCAACCTTTTGTCGCTCGCGGGCCAAAATATTGGTTGCAAGTCATTGGCGGGCCGCACATATTTTTACAAAGTTGAAAATCAAACGGATGATACTTTTTATAATAAAAATGAAGCAGTGATACATCTCTCGAATAGAATATAGATTTATTCCCTCATTGCATTGCATTTTTTGCGCCATTGAACCTTTTGCACTTAGCATCAACTTTTCAGCGTTTTGTTGCCAATCGTCTAATTATAATTAAATTATAGGTTTATTAAACGAGTAATTGTGAATTTTATACTTGTTAGATTATAATATAATGAATTGTGTAACGTGAAAAATATAATCGTCAAAACAACTGTTTTCTTACTATAATTCAGGGAAGCGTCGCGGGCCGGATTATGTTACTCCGCAGGCCGGATCCGGCCGTAGGTTGCCGACCCCTGGTAGCAGATCTAGTTGATAGCAAGAATTTTTTTTATTTCGGGGAAACACGATATATATACATAGAAATAGGGGGGGAAACTACATGTAACGCTATTGCACTATAAATGACAATAAAAGTCAGTGTTGAAGAACTTGAGAATGAGAATATCAAATTTCAGAAATTATCTACATTACTGGTTCAAGTGATAGTTGCTTACTTTGTCGCTCTATTTTCTAGTATGTTTGCCCGTATATATTTTTACAATTAATAAATTAAGAAGAACAACTATTTCAATTTTTGTTTCTATTCATGGAAATGATTATAAACTATTCAAATAATTTCTGCATTCGTTCATATGAAACGCGTATCATTCATTTCGTTCAATTCCTCGTTGCGACCTTTACCGTTCAATGTAGTGGTATCAATCTTATGTCTTTTATAATCAGGATTAATCATTAGTATGGCAACCATCGAAATCATGAGAAAGCCAGCTGTCGCTAAGGTAGCAGTTGGAACTCCCAGTTTTGTCATCATTAGTCTGGTAATGGACGTGAAAATGACAATGAAGGTATTCGAAATCGACGTATATAATGACATCAGAAGCAATTTGTCAGCTGGATAAGTATTTTCAACCAATAATTCAATAGCGGAAGGTATGTACACTCCACCTGCCGTGTTAATTGTTGTGTATAATATATAAAGAAGGGTCATATTTCGGCGGGAATGTGCAAAGAACAGTCCAACACATGAGAGTACCATGATGATTACACCTGGAAAAGTTATAAAAGGTAAAGATTCCAATCCCAGCTACTGAAAATGGTTTTTTACTGTACGCTTAAAATGCAGTTTCAGCTTCGAGTGGACGTTAAATTCACATATGAGGTACTTTAGGTTTCAGAGTTGTGCTTTTAGGGTCTAGAATAATTAGCTTTTATTCAGCAACTCAACGCAGTATTTATTTTAACAGAACAAAAGTTTTAAGTCAGTCACTATCCCATACCCAGACAAAAATGAGTTCCAAATATAAATATTGCATGAAACAGATGGGGTCAGTCATTAGTAAACCTATTCTGAATACCCTCTTCTCGTTACTATACCGGACTAAAATGAATAGACGTAATAAATTCGAAGATATATATTACAAAAAAGCTTCCAATGTAACGAGCAGGAGTCACATAAAAAACTCACTGCATGGAAACAACATTGAAACTTATTTCGGAATGTATGAACAGATTCCC
This sequence comes from Styela clava, assembly GCF_964204865.1. Lineage (NCBI taxonomy): Eukaryota > Metazoa > Chordata > Ascidiacea > Stolidobranchia > Styelidae > Styela > Styela clava. The sequence goes on along the minus strand of NC_135258.1, from coordinate 13,111,065 downwards.
CTGTAGATTATTTATTTGCTATTCCAGACTCAAGTAACTTACTTATTAAAACTGTTTTCTTGAAGGTCTTAAATCTATCAAGCAATTTGCCGGCCACTGTAACACCTGCTACTTGCCCAATGGTCGATATGAGAAATATTTTCCCAGGAACAATATTCTCTATTTCAGGAAACGTAGTTAATATACAAGACGGCATCAAAATCATCCCATACACCAAGTAAGAGTGAAAAAACGACGTCGCCACAGTGATTAAAACAAACTGACGTTTTCCAACAATGCTCCGAATGCTTTTCAGTCGGTCAATACAACATTTCCGACTCCGTTTTTCAGTTTCCAATAAAATTTCATGTTGCGCCCGGCTTGGAGGAGATGGAGGATTGTTTTTGCAGTAAATTATTGCTAATATCAATGATAATAACGAGGAAATACACATGCTACCGAATGTCGTGCTGAACACTACTGTTACTCTGTGAGAACCTTCCCATTCCGAATTATTTGTTGTTTTGGTGAAGTTAAGTGTTGGGATGGCGAGGGGGTAAATAACGGATGATGCTATTGAGCCTCCAATAGTCGACCGATTGCAGTAACGTAGAACAAATCTCTGAATGAACAAATAATACGAATCAGTGTTGTATATTTTGTAAATCTTTTCGTATAGCTTTCTATTTGACATTATTTTTAATACTTGAGACAGCACTCTGAATTTGACATATTCTAATGACATAGTACATTGGCGTAGCAATATTACTCACCCTGAAAGAAATCCAATCATGCAGACAAGCGAACCGCCCAAAAGTGCTAAAATGAGACCTAACATCATTGCACGGAGGGATAATGCATCGCTGTGATAAGCAGAAAGCAGCCCCACTGGTAAGCCAATAAGATGTCCAATAACAGCCAGCAAATCTGTTACATACGGTGTAATTTGGTAGAACATCGTTACAGCATTGTTCAGAATGATGAAACCGTTAGTTGAATATATTTGCCAAAATGTTACAAAACAGAGAATCGCAAGGAGAAGATATCGTTTGAGATATGCTTTGTATACTATCTCCGCCATAGCTGCCGAGAACGGTACCAACTGTAACGCAGAATAAGGTTTAGGTAAACCTTCGAGAGATGCCAATACTTATGACTGACGCGTGCTTCAAAGAACGTGATATCACAGTAAACAAAAAGAAGAGTACGTTATATGTGATATATACTTCTGACACGGAAATACGATGGATCAATTTTGACTCTCACAATAAGCTTTATAGTTTGTAATATATTTGAATTCTAAATTCCCCCCGAGATATAGATAAAAGTATATAATCTGAGATACATACTGAATAAATAGTGAATTTATTCGAATGCTATAAGCGAAATAGCAGGCTTGAACTCAACAGCTCATATTTGTCCACTAAAACTATTGGGTTATGTCGGTAGAATAATAACCATGCATGTATCGTGTTAATATTTATCGCGGTTTATGAAACTGGGGTTTATGAACATCAGGACTGTAGAATCGGAGTAGCTATTCGATGTCGATTACCGAATCCGTATCATTCAAAAACCAATTGACGACTTATGATTGACATAAATTTTGTGCTCGACTCCAGGTTCAAAAATAGTTCGACTGCGGCTACATACTCCAGAAACATTTTGACCGCGAACACTTTAGCGTGTGCAATCGTTTTCGTTTCTTCCGAAAATTTCGGCGTTCACATATAGATTATTTTAGTAATCGTTCGACTATGACTGCCACTTTTAGAAGTTACAAACTAGATTTGAATCCAACAAATAGTACCAAACTCTCGTCCACGGTTCTGAAATTTTACGTAAAGCGTTTATATATTGAAGCTTTAGATGGCGTTTTGCAACGTGTCGTTTGCAGCAGGTGGTCATATTCCAGATTCAGATGACCAGCTGACGTCAATGTAAACAATAGTCTAAAATAGTGTATCTACGTGCACAATAACAAATTCACAAAGCATGCAGAGTGAAGACTTTTATTATAAGCAAAATTTATTATAAAGTTAATTACATTTCTAACAAAAGTATGCAGTATGCACAACTGTGGAGATTAAATTCATTTGCGCAATTTTAATTAGATTGCCCGAAAAGTCATTGGTATCAGCAAACGTTTGTACATAAGTTGGTGTGACATTCATCTGTATCTAAAAGACTTGATGATTTTTGTCCAATATTCCGTGACGATAACCCTTCCATTACCATCTGCAACGATTGACCATGGACTTCGAAGTCCATTCTGTTCAGTTGCAACAAATCTGTATAGAATATTACGCAAATAGTGATTGAAAGTGGTTCAGAAAAATTGAAGATTTGTATTCCTGGCCCTTCGTATAACCTATTATCACTACAGCAGTAAGCGGCCGATATATATATTGGCTATATATAACAGGTAAAAAACCTAAAATGTTCGTCATAGTTGTTTTATTCACTGTTGGTTGTGATTATTTTTAATGAATAATACCCTCATGTCGTTTATTGTTTTTATAATGAAATTACACATTAGGGGGCACTAAAGCCTCAGTGCTTAGGGCACCAAGGGGCATAATCTGCCCCTGGGGGCACATAATGGTTGTTCAGTATATTGTTCCGAATATCACATTGTGAACATGAAAGTAAAGCCGATTTCTACAAATATTTCACAGTTTAAGGTTAAGATGCTTATTTCCAATATACACGATTCATGTTATATCGAGAGCAGCATTCACGATTTTCAACGTCCCACATTTCTCAAGATCAAAAACATGACCCGTCGATTGGTCGCGCGGAACTGATATAATAATACGCAATTGAAAACAGTTTTATTCATTTAACTTCTACCAACCTTTGAAATTCCCAATTGTCATTGAACATAGCGATCCTGTTATGACCATGGTCAGCCACAAACACGTTACCGTCCGCGTCTACACAGACACCAGCCGGGTTTAAAAACTTTTGCCTTGAACTGATTTGACTCATTTGGGGAACTATGCAGGATGTTATGCACGCGAGACAATTTCCCTTTTTGTCAAAAATCTGAAAAATTACATGTTGTTTTTATATTTTTGTATATAATTGCTTATAAATTATCAATTAAAAAAATCATTACTTTGATATCGTGATTCGCCCAATCTGATACTAATATATTTCCATTTCTTTGATCTACTGCAACGAAATATGGTGTATGAAGACGTAGAGTTTCCAATTCTTCTCCAGCTTCTGTATGTCTCATTTGAATTCCAGTACCACCTCGGAAGAGCTTTTCTAATCCGCCATCCGAAGCATGGATCGAGGCACAGCTTGAAATTGAAAAGCGAATAAGTATATTTATAAGGTAATTTATAAGTATAAGTTCATTTTTGTCCGTGTTAGTCACTTATATATCGAGAACAATTCACGGATTAGCAATCAATTACAGCTTGAATTGTAGTTCCGAAAAGTTTATATTCAAAATATATTCTCACCTCTTTTCAATGTCTGTGATTACAATTTTATTCGTCTTTTTATCTACAGCTACTCCACATGATTTACCAAAGAACGTCATTCCAAATTTTCTAAACAATAGGAAAATAGATAAATTCAAGAAAATTACTATACTGATTTTGTGTTTGCTAATTTCTTTTTATCGGTAGTGACCAATGATGCGTGTTAAAATGTCGTTTATAGTATGTATCCTTGCGCATCCTATTTAAATTTATTTATTTTTACTTTGTATTGAAATTGAATATTCTGAATGTTTTTGAAAAGTGTTTTACTTACTTGCTTGACTTTCCTGTGACTCCAAAGACACGAACGGTTTCACCGCAAGTTACAACTATTTTTCCTTTTTTAGTAGTTGAAATTCCAATTGGATTTAATCCTCTTCCACCAGCAATAAGTTTGAAACTATTGATGAAGTTACCACCCGCCGTGAAACGGAAAATACGCTGTGCCTATATATGATTTACAAATACGTCAAAAGTTACTATCTAATTTCCACGCTTACGTGGAACATAACGATATTATATAAGCAATGCATGTAACAACTGTGTAATCACCTTGTAATCCGATGCGACTATATTTCCATTGGTTAATAGTGCGACTTTCGGTGCAGAAGTAAACGTACATGGTTGTCCATGAATTTCGAAGGTACTCACGATTACCGTACCGACGTCAACGTCTGGTCTGCTTCTACGGTTGCAAAGATTCTCTGTGGATCGAATTCTTATTGGCTGCCTTATCATTACGTCATCAAGTAGAGAATTCGGGCGTGACATAATATCACCACTGTCTGTAGCATTCAGCATTTCCACTGAAGAGGCCATGAGGACTTTTCTCGGTTTAGGCGTGGGTCTTCGAATACCATTGATTTGATCTGATAATAAAGCTAGAGACTGAGATCGCCTCACGGAAGAATCGTCCCTCCGCGGGGTTATATTTTGCAATGCATGACTTCCATTATTCTCCACAAGACTGTTCAGAGACCATCCATCGTGTGAATCTGGATTGTGTATAAAGTAAGATATTATGGTAAGTGTGTGCTTTAGGTTTATGAGCGTATTTCTGCACAATAACAAATGAGCTATTTAAAAAGCGTGGTTGTATATACGAGGTGCCTTTATATAACATACATATTACTAGGTAGTTTAGATACAAACCCGATGTAGCCCACAATACAAACTTTATCTAAGCTAAATATACAATATAGTTTATTACCTTCAGCGCTGAATATTGTCGATTCGCTGGCATCAAAACTACTTGTTGAACACATTACTGTATCGTTCATGAGGATCGGCTCTTCATCAGTGTGATATAATTTCCGTCTAAGGTTCATACTCGGTGAATTTGTTACATCATCTGATAAAGTTTGAGGTCTTCGTATTGCTTTTGCTGCAATCAATACGACAAACTCTATTGTATATTCATACTGCTTAAAAACTTAGTTCATAATTAATGAAAACGCGTAAGAATGTATAGAGTTTGCATGCATCATAAACAAAGTATAAATAGTACTCTATAAAATAAAACATTTTAACGAAAGTTGAACGCACACATCATCTAAAAACTGCAACTTATAAATAGTTTAATGTTTATTTCACCTGACCAACGGCTGGATAACTTGAACGTGATAAAGTCGCATTAGAAATCACAAATGGAAATAGAAAATGCTGGTGCAAAAAACAAAACAAAAAACGTTTAATTTAATTAAATACCTCTCTTGTTCCTGCGGGGAATTTTTGCGTACAAAGCGTCCTGGTTTGGATCAGTATTATCTTGAGTTGCGTTTGTGGCATTTGTATCACCGTTTTCAGCTTCAAGGTCTGTAAAAATCAATTTTCAGGGTTATAAATCCAACATAACCTGGAAGAATTTCAGTTTTATGTTACTAAATTACATATTATATACATATTACGATAATTATATGCATTGATATAACGTATATATTGTTTTAAACTATTATACTTAAATACGTACGATGAAAAATTACCGATTACCGCAGTTAGTGTCGAGGTGAAACTGTTGCTAATATTTAGAGTGATGCTAATGTATAGAGTAGGCCTACTTTTACCTCAAAAATTTGGCCAATTTTCGATAAAGTTGAGATCTATATTTTCTGAAGATATTTTCTATTTTTTTTTTGTTAAACCCAAATAACATATATATTTTTATGTGAGTTTTACCATTAATTTCACAATATTGTGGATCCTCATTTTCTTCAGGTATATTATTGTTAGTAGAATCTTCGGTTTCTCCAAAGGATATAAGTCCTTTCTCCAAATAAGATGTTGTATTAGGAGAATCTTTCTGCAACACGTCTGCAATGTGATAACATGCAAAATAATAATACTAAAAAAATATTCATTAAAAGGCACGATACCGCATTAGATTTACGAATCAATGTGACAGACTAAAGACTGTTTTTCCATATATACTATTCAGTTACCTTTACACATTAGTTTCCCCATACAGTGCGAAATTTTCATCTTTCTATTTTCTTCGTTGTTTGATGGTGTCGTCAATTTCACAAGTGGATCCTGACATCTTAAAATTTCTTTCAATTCTATGTCATCTGGAAATTATCAATACAAAAGAGTGTAACAGTCAGCAAGCCCCGTCTTCGTGATGTCAGTGTACCACTTCATCATAAATTAATATGTTGAACATATAATTTTGAGATTGTTCTGCCTAATCATCAACTTTACCGAGCATAAATTATCAATTTTATATTGAACAACTAGAGGTCTAAGTAATATTTACTGGGCATGAAATGAACCTGTGTTTTATGTGTCGTTATTGTAAAAGTGTGAGGATTTTTCTAAATTTCTATTCTTTATTCAGGACTCATATTCGACAACATACCGACACATTCTCTCGAGTTTGATTGAACAATCCCTTCCATTTCTTCAACTGTGCTCAACAAATTCAAAATATCTGTTGGACTTCCAGATGATAAAGTAGTTTGATGTTTGATTTGAAAACCATTGAACGTCTTTTCAATTTCATTTAATTTTTTTGTTTCAAGTTGTTCATATTTACCGAGATATTTGTTGTGATCGTTTAGAAGTTGCTTCAATGCCTAAGATAAAACACGAATAACAAAATTACAAATTTAGCAGAGTTATCTGAACAGACTGACTATGGGGTCGAGGATGTTTGCATGCGGGACAGAAGGTATATAAAGATAATATAATTACACACTAGGTCACATTATGCTTTCCAACTTTTAAAACTGCTGTTATGCTGTTGGTGAATTTTCTGATTACTTGGTTATGTGCTTATGTTACATGGTTAAAACAGACCTGCATTTTCGTAACCAGGTATTTTAACAATGCAAAACAAATTACTGGTTTTTACGGTATTCCTGAAGATTTACACTGAGACGTGGCTACAGTTCAAAAAAGCCTTCATGTTACGAAGAAGTAAAGATTCAGGTTGTTCACCTCATTCAAGGCTTTCCCTCTTTTTTTCACAGACGCTATAATAGATTTTGTATGTTTTTCAATGTCACGCAAGATGATTTCCTTTTCATTTTTACGTTTTGTTTTTGTTTCCGATATTGAATCAACCAACGCTTTTGAGTCTGAAATCTCCTTCCCTATTGAGATAACAAGTTCACTGGAACGTCTTTTGACATCTTCAACTGCGGCTAAAAAAAAATACCAAAATGTTCAAATAATAAATAATGCTTCTTATACGCAAATTTGCTTCTCAATTATGTTTCTATATTTTCTTTTGTACTATATCCTACTTGGATAAAAGAACGATTGGTATTCAGAAATATCTTATTTAGAACAGGTCTTATAAAGCAATTGTGCTCCTGAAATTCGCAATGTCTAATTTGCTTACAATTGCTTTTATGATTATAAATATTACCTTTAACTTGTATTAATGGATGTTGTCCACAAGTTTCTTGTATACAATCATGACAAACGGGAATTTTACAACATTGACAAAACATTCGACAAATCTGTCGTGGAAATAAAATGAACTTGTATTAGCCAAGCGATTACAAAGTTTTAATAGAACTCATTGAAAACCACTAAAAGGAAATACCTCATCCTCGTGGCGAGAACAAAATATCTTTGCTCGAGCTTGAATTTCCGAGCTGTATTTTCCGGTCTTTAGACTACCAAGCGTCACTATCTGTAACAAAGAATGTCGTCAAAGTTAGTGCATGAAAATGGACTAATTGGGGTATAAAAATAACTTCAAATACAATAGAAAATAACTTTATTCCGAGATGGAAGAAATCATGAAATTTACCTAACCTAAATGATTACAAATTTGGGTCCTGGACCTCAGGCAGTCGCGAAGCACCAGAACTCAATAATAAGTCATTGAAATCAAAATTGATTATGATTAAATTAGAAATCAGAAACGAATTTTCCAAAATATTCTAAGAATATGAAAAGAAATCTTATTATGAAAAAATTGTCTATGTCGTGTCAGCGTAATTAGTTTTGTTTAATAAACATTTCGAAATAAGATTGGTAAATATTAAAATCAAAATGTTTCTTTTGAAGTTACATTCTAACAAATAAAGATTTTAAAACCCACATTGAGGCACAGTCATAGCTTACCTTATGATTCCTTGTAAACTTTGTCTGACAATGAACAAGGTGACAATCTCCACATAAATAATCTGAACAATCCAAACATCTCATCATTGCTTTTACTTCATCATCACATATATCACATAAAGGATGACGTCTAAATTATGTAATGAAGTTTTTCATCGATTTTTTAAGGTCAACCAATTATTTAAATAATCCTATGCCAGATACAATGCTTTTTCAGTGAAAAAGTAAATATATTTGGTACAACAATATTTTGTTTGCAATGCACTGACCTTCTGATTATTTTTGATTCTCCTGATCCAATTTCTTCCCATATTAAAGATATTGTAGATGCATTGGACTCTCTGCGACCTTTAATAGTGTCTATTAGACTCTGAAGAAAAAAAAAATTACAGATAAAGGCGTTCATACTGTATAGTTTTTCGTTGTCATTGTTCCAGCAATTAATGGGGAGACAACAAGTTGTTTTTGAATATTAACATAAATCAGAAAACAACAATAATTTTTCGGACAAAGTATTTACTCTATTGCATTTACTCTATTTAAATACACATATTGTGTACAAAACTTTATTTATAGATTGGCCGTTTGAAATAGCGGATACCTGGACAAAAAAATTCTTCTTCAAATTCGACAATCCACTTTTTCTCGGTAATAGAGTCCGTTGTCTACAAACTGGGCAATGTATTCCACCTGAAATCATAGTCACGCATTGATCCACACAATTTCTGCAAAACGAATGTTGACAATCCAACAAAACCGGGTCTTCGTATGTATTTAGACATATTTGACAAGTCAGAAATTCTTCATTCAACTTGTGTCTCAAAGCTTTTGCTCCGGCCATTTTTGCTTTTACTTCGTCAACAAGCAGTATATCTTGTACTGTTCCATTCGGAAGATACTGAGTTTTATATCGCATCGAAAAAGAATTTTTAAATTTCATTTCCGTACCACAACACAAGATGAAAATGATTTTACCTGACGTACAGGTAATTAAATGTAAAACAATTTCCAAAAACTTTAAAATGAACTTCAATACTGTAAAAAAGAATGCGTGAAATGATTTTGCATTTCAACCTAAATATTTAGTGCTATGTTGTAATAATCGTGTTATAACTGGCCAGGAATGCGAAATGTATTCTTACCCATTAATCACGATGGTTTTAAACTTTAATCATGTTAAGCTCAACCGAGCGTAAAATATCGGTAACGTTCAGGAAACTATCCGTGTCGTTGACGTTTCCTCGACTAATCTTACAATGTTACGTCACTCGAGTGTTGTTTTCCGCAAATATCGTTTATTTAAAGAAGTTTAACCGCATTAAATAAGTAAAAATAAACTTTGCATTTAATCTGCTTGTAAACGGCATTTTGGTAACTTATTTGCAGATATGTTTGATGGTTAAAAAAATAAGTGGCAAGAAACTCTAAATAGACACATGATACTTAACCTTAGACGATTACATCATTTTTATTTAAGGAGAACGAAATAAATGTATGCACATAATCATGTGTAATTCTGCAAACGCATAAATAAATGTCATAAATTGGGTTTCTGTGGAACTAAATTATATCCTTTCTTCCTTCATGCTTTGTGCGAACGAAGCCGGCATACTGTAGCAATTGTGAAGACAACTCTTTTAGGTGATTAAAGAGTCTTGCTGTATATGATAGTACTAATATTTCTGTAAAAACTTGAATCTCTTAGAAATGTTCTGAAAAATCTTTTATGGTAATTACCTATTGGTCGTATGCTTTATTCAACATAAACAATAATTTATTTAGTTGTAAACAAACATGCATACTTTTTAACACATTAGTTTGTATTCACATACATACATAATGTTCCATTTTTAATAATTGAACAATAATGTTCTTTTTTCATTGATGGAACAGTAAAGTATAACATCACTTCATTCCAGACTCGAAGTCATTATAATAATATCATTCTTATTCATTATGATTACATCATTAACAATTACGTTTATTCCAATCCACTCCTTATAAGGAGACATATAAAAATATCGCAACCACGACTTGTAATATAAACCTTTCCACAAGCGGTCACGGTTGGATGCGTTTCAACAAAAACAATAAATAGACGAGGTAATATAGAAATTACCAATAGTATTTTACTCTCTCAGTGACGATTAATTGCTTGACAACCATTATTTCGTTGCCCGGGATAAATCAACGCTCAGGTTAATACAAAGTCAAGTTATTTTTAACACCATAGTTACGTTCGCTAAATTATTATTCTAATTCTTGACCATATTGAAGTTTCATGCGAATAACTTTATTTAAGATTCATTTATTACCGCGTGAAGGTGCGTGTAATCTGGGACTATACTTGAGAATTTTTAAGATCAAATTCCTAAAAACTGTTTTAGTGAGTTTTTGACATTCATAAACTTCACGTATAATTGAGATTAATTTGTAGTCATAACCTTTTTGTACACCTTGCTTATCGTTATATATCAATAAAATATATAGTTAGTCGATGCAAATTGGCGAATTTCGCCTTTGCAAATTTTCCCCATTTTGCCATTCAACAACAGCAGTTAGTTACATTTTGCAAAGTGCCCATAGTTTTGATATAATAAAACGAGAAAGCGCAATTCTCTATCTATATCATTTTTTATTATATAGTTGAATTTTTCAGTGTTTCACTCGTATATCTGCAACGCCAAATAATTATTAAAAACCTCTGGAGTTAAAATCATGGAGTCACATAGTGATACAGATGTGGCAACAGCCAAAAGATTGGCTCAGATGTTTCTTGCGGACACTGAAAACAAACTGCCGAGATCGTCATCAAAAGCGGAAATATATTCAGATAAACCTGAGAAACCAAGCATTGATACCATCGGAGTGAGTCGATAAAATTGAAATTTATTTTTTGCCGGGGACATTTTTTGACATATTCGAGCTGGTACGTTAAATCAGTATCATGCCACAGGATTAAAAAAGGCTAGCGTAGACACAAGTAACAGCACCACCCATACAATTATATTGTGTATTGACAAACAGCAAACAGTGTGTGCTTTCCAATCAATGATCAAAAATGTTGTTTGCCAGAAAAATCTTGCTAAGGATCCGGTGACAAGAAGAAAATCTTTTGCCGGTGAGCTTCCTGGATATACACCTCAAAAAAATTCTACGATGCCCCCAATGGAAGGCATGGCGTACTCTTTCCATCAAGCAACGCTGAACTTGACATCTCAGGAATTTAATCTGGAGCGGATAAAAGGTATGTTGGAACATTTATAATCCGTCGAAGTAATAATTGCAAAAATGATCAAGGATAACAGTTTTTGCAATATTTTATTTGATTTTATTTTGACCAAAAATATTCCCGATTTTCTTTTGTACAGATCGAGGGGGAATTCAAAAAGTGCCTGATTCTCGTGAACGACCTAACATCCAATTCAACATGGATACTATAGTTCGGCAAATACGAGATGATATTATTGATCGATGCCGAAAAATTTGTGAAAAAGCAGCTCTGATGAAATACGACGAACGACAAGGTGAAATACAGTCCACGAGGTTACCCGAAACCGCTAACAGAAGTTTTACTTTATATTGTAAAAATAAGAGGACTAATATGGCACATTCGGTTGGAAATATCTTCAAATATTTCATTTAATTTTGCTTTTTATTTTCCTTTGCGCAGAAGCTGGACTCATTCCTGATGAACTTCGTGCAGATCTTGAGAAGAGATTGGCAGATTTGATTATAGTTGGTGAACGGAGCGGTCTCGGAAAACATACTCTGTGCGTTTACGAATTGGAATGCCATTTCCACATCAAAATTGCAATGGTTCACATAGAAGGTCCAACGGAATCAATCGGTAAAGTTTAGTAATTGTTGCTATTAGTTTGACATTAGGTAATTAGTTGATTCTAAATTTTTTAATTTCAATATTTTATGGATCAAGTTTTGTTTCAATTTCGTTATTAGTAGAGGTACGTATATAATTAATTTTAAGATAGTATAGCACAGGGGTGTCAAACTCGTGGGTTCTCGTGGACCGCATTGCATTTTTGGAATTGTTCAAAGGGCCGCAAACATTTTCTGGTAAATATTTAATAATGTATACTTGAAGTATATTTTTAGACAGGTCTAGTTTGTGACATATATTGTGATGCAATTAAACAGCCGAATAAAGTTTTGTTATTTTTTTGAATTTTAAATGCCATTTACATATTAATTTTTCCATTTCACTATTACTTCAATTTACTGTATTTATTACATAAAATCATAAATTTTTATGTACAACTATCCAAATCATTTTTGAACAAAGTTTTGATATAGGAAGAATAATACCTACACTAAAAATGACCTAATCTAAATACTAACTAAAGAATAAACTCAGTGTTTTTTTTTATTACACATGTCCCGACGTTTGGCATCTCTTGTGTGCCACCAGCTTACTAATATCAGGCTGAAATGATTTTACAGTAGCAACTCTAATTAACGAGGTCACATGATCATCGGTTACTCTGGATCGTTGAGAATGTTTGATTAATTTCAGTAAAGCAAAAATATTACGTTTATCATTTCATGTATAGATCAGTGAACAAGCAAATGACTGACTTTTCGGACCAGACATTTCCCACCACATTTCGCGACATTTCCTACCATTACGTGGCATCAATTTCACTTTGAAAAATTTAATATATATATATATTTAGATAAAAAAAATATTACAATAATTGTTAAGCGTTCGAGGGCCGCGAGTTTGACACCCCTGGACTATAGCATAAACCAATATTCCAGAAGTAGGCTGAACGCGCCTCAATGAGTTAAGTAATATAAAACCGTTTCGATCAACCGTTATCAGGAAACTTAAAAACTGCATATTTCACACAATTAATTCATTTCATAGACAAAGCTGTTCAACTCTATCGAATGGGCCAGTTTGCTGAAGCATTACCTATGCTTGAACTTCAACTTGAGAAAACTAACTGTTATATGCATGAGTTAGTTGCTGGTTGTCTGTTTAACTTGGGAAGGATAGAAGAAGCAGGATTTCATTTCCAACAGGTCGGTTGAAATGAGTTTTTACAATGTGTTATATTGCAACAGTGTACGTTCGAAATCTACCAAAATTACAATTTGAATGCAGGCACATGATCTTTTTATTCAAACTTTTTTTCTTTGAACTGACTCGTAAGATATATATAATATATATATAAAGACAAATATGATATAAGCAAATTACCACGTGTGTGTTGTTTTTATTTGATATATATATTATTTTCAGGCAATAAGTAACATGACGAATCGAGATATCAGTGACAGAACAGTGAAAACAGAAAAACAGCAATCTAATCTTCTCGCTACAGCAAAGAACGCTAAAGCAAAAGCTGGGGAAAGTATGAAGAACCATCAATTTGAAGATGCAATCAGATATTACTACATGTCAAATGTACTCTTTTCAGGTATATATGACTTAATACATTATAATATTACTGAGCGGGCGTCCCTTTTTTTTAACCCAAACCCATAATATACTTTATTTTCAATCTAGAATCTTTTTATTTTAAATTTGAAATGAATTAGTTAATCTGAGAAACTGAGCGTGACCAAACCCGGGTTGGAAGAAGCCGCTGACTTAAACACTGAATATGGCATTCCAAGTCCTGCTTGTAATTTCTTTTTCATTTTTGGCCCTCTAAGGACACAAGATATTGACAGATTATTAAATGACTCTATCTATTGCATCTTGCATGAATACCTGTAATAAAAACAGTTAAGATAAAACTGTTAAATTTGTTCAAAAACATCTAGGGATCGAGAATAGGCAGGAGGGGATTGACGGTATGATTCTATGCATGGGCGGACTCAATGACGTCATACAAGCACTGATGAAAGTAGATCCGGTGGAAGGGGGTTCACCAACAACGCGAGATGCTTTGACGTCGTTGTTGGAAATGCATGATTTGTTTAATGATATCATCACCAACTGTGATGTTGACGTCGGGTATAGAGATCACTGCAAAGCACTATGTATGAATGTTGTCGGTCTAGCGTTTGAATGTACAGGAAGGTAATTGAAACGAGTAGTCGATGATAAATCAATTTTGGTAAACCGTACAATATTCTATATTTTTTATGAGGTGTTTTACATCGCTCTCTACTAGGCTCTAGACAGGAAACCACTGGTGAATATTACTATGTATGTAATAATATTAGCCAACTACCTTATTGGAAGGGATCAAATCTTTCCGATTCAGCACTGTCAATCCCCTTTCAGTGTATCCGGGGCAATGTGGTTGACATTATATTGAACGCCAAATTTCCAACCCGCGACACCACAAATTTGACCGAGCGGTCAATTTTACCCAAGATCCCCGTTGACACAGTTGTTGGATGGAGCCTAATCCAGTAGCATACATTGTAACATAACTCGTTTCAGAGTTGCTTAGTAGCACTTATTTTGTAGTACATAAATTCCATCGTGTCTTACTCTCTATAATACCACTTTCTGATTGTTTTATAGATATATGTCAGCTCTTAATCGTTATAAAGAAGCACAAAATTGCTACAGCCGAATCACTGATGACAGACAAAAGTTACTTCGCATGCGTGACTGCATCTTGAAAGCACGACATTCTGTGCGTTCATTGGCCAAACAAGTTGGTGGGGCATATTCTGACGGTGAAATCCCTTTACAAGTGAGGAAGTGTTTTTCTCCTTTACCATTCGCACAAAATATTGTAAATAGCCAGCAATGCTAACAGGTAATATTGCGTTTTATTTTATGATTTAGGTGCGACAAGCGATGTCTATTGTTCTTCAAATGCACTCATCTTTCATGTCGATCAGCGAAAGAGTTCATGTCGACCCAGAATTTAGAGCTGAAAATCAAGCGGAGGTTCTGAACAGCGTCGGTATTGGGTATTATGAATTGAGACAATTTGAACAAGCGGAAGCAATGCTTAAAGCAGGAATTGATCTACTAAAGAAAAAGATCGGACCTGATTGCAGGTAGGAATAGAACTATCTACGATTCACGGGGGTTTGTAGTGAAAAATAGCGTAAGGCATGGATGTTTCGTTAACAGTAACCCATTTTTTTTTTCAGAATTATCACTCTCGCCCAGTTAACCTACAACATCGGGCTTTTGTACCAGGATATTGGACAATTATCGAAAGCGAAAGCATGTTACCAGGAAGCTAGGATTCTTTATCAGAAGATCGATGATGAACAAACCAGAGACGAAGGAATGAGGAAAGCAGAAGAAGCTTTGGATGACATTGAATAATGAATGGGAACGACTTCATTGCAATCAGGACATTATCGAAATGCCTTTATATATATATATATATATATATGTTTATTTTTTTCACTTCGATAACTCATTGCAGCGTGGACGTCTGCGTATGCGAAAGCTGACTTGAGATGCGACGTTCATGAAATGTAATTACTGACCAAGCTCTTTTGGTACAGTCATTGCCATTCTATTTCGCTATATTTAACGTTTACTTGTTGATTTGGGACAATGATTTCATTTAACATCGGTGGTAAAAGACCTAATTCGTGAATATTCACATCCCAAATCCAAAGTACTTCCAAAATAGAATATTTCAACTAAAAACTCGACAACTCCAAAAGGTTTATATTGTTCTACATATATGTAAGATCTACGTCATCTATAAATTTGTTTCGCTCGTAGTCTTCTACCATGTATTGTAGTTTAATTAGCATTTTTTAAATATGTAGATCGACCCATGTTGCCGATTCAGTAGCGCATTATAAAAGTCTTTTCGGTGCCTTCCATTGTTGCGACCCTTGCTCTCGGACAAATGTACTTAATAATTAGCATCTGCGAACTACATGTTTGGTCTGACCATGTGACGTCACTTATAATACCTGTGGTAGTTTCTCGTTCACCATACATAATAGGCGACGAAATAAAACTTGGCTAGGCACATTTTCCTACGAGTAGACTGGGTTGGCAAACTTAATTTAATAAAATAAACTTCAGAGGGATAGGAACGCTTTGGTTTTATAACAGGTAGGAAACAACCTCTTCCGAAATTTCCGCAATTCCATAGTCACCCTTGTTTGATGTGCTTAGATTTTAGGTTTTCATATTTTAAAACAGTCTCGGATTAAGACAAATTTTCCCTAGTTATCACAATAAACAAAACAATGTAATCAGAATTGCTTCGCTATATTTATTGACCATCAAATTTTTTTAAATTGTCAATGTATATAAATAACATGAAATTTGTTCAAGAAAGATTGCAATATTATTAGAGCAATTAATACAGCTTTAAATTTTTATAGCAAAATGGAATATTCTAGCATAGGAGACAAGAGTAACAACAAAGTATGGGTCATCAATATACATAGTAAATACCTGTGCCATTTATAATCAAGACAGACAAAAATGTTTAGATAAACCAAAATAGTGTGAAGACTTGCCACCTGGTAGAAAAACTTTGAATGTCTACATATACCAGACATCTTTCACCGCCAAAGTTGTATGTTCAACTACTGATAAACCAATATAAATAAAAAATCAAAACTAGAACATGGTTTTGACATTTGAGGCAGAATTGAATTCTTTCACAACCTAAAACCCGTGCTTTCGAGGAGACAATAATAAACCAGAGAAAAATTATTATGGCAGGTTAGACTAACTTGAATTAACTATGAATCAACACAGTATGCAATTGGAACATTAAATAAAACGTGATGAACTTGAGAATAACTTTGAACAGGAAAAACAAAAAAAATTTACAACATAATTAACATGAAAACGGTTTTTCAAAGAAATACCTCTTCTGATCTATCTCAGTTATTTCTCTACCGATGCTGTATATAACTGAATAAAGTCAGCTCTTTTGTTCTAGTCAGGCACTGATGGACAAAATATACGCTAAATGGGAAATGTATGGGGAAAAATGTAACGACTGAAAAATCACCAAATCAATGGCTCTATGCCTAAATGACAGAACACTGAACAGTTTACACATACAAGAACGAACAAACAGAGAAATGGCAGTTAAGCTTCCTTCTCAGAATGTTTTCCGTTGCAAAAAGCAATTTGAGAAAACACTCGTCATAATGGGAGCAAATGGAAATAAATTACAGTCACAAAGCACTCACTCACTCAGAAGTGAAGAATACTCAAACACGTGCAAATAACATAACACTAGTTCTATCATGACCGTAAATTAGAACAAAGTTCCCAGAAGCATAGAATGCCATAAAACACAAAATACCAGTAACCCCGCCACAAACCAACCATCTAATATAAGCAAAAGCAAAACGAACAAGATTCAAGATTTTTGAGTAAATATATTGGGTAAGGTGATTAGTTGAAATGGTAGTGGAATAACATAATTATCAGTATTACTGATCAGACTTGGGTCAAATTCAGTCAGTCAAATTCAGTAAAATCAAAAGCACCCAAATTTGATTTTTTTTTTATATTTCATTCTATTCTATTGTATCCCTAATAAATTTTACTGGGGGAAAATCCTGTCTCAATTTGCTTTTTACTTATAAATAATGATTGGAATTACTGTAGCAGGGTTTAACCTCAGCAGCCATTTGCTTTAATTGACTCTCCAGATCTTTTTGTGATGTTGAGCGTCGTAAATGTCTGAAAAGTGGGAGGTTTGTAAGATACATTTAATACTAAAATGAAATTAAGCGAAAAAAGATTTGAAAATAAGGCAGAGAGGTTATAGAGTTGCACATATTTACACAAACATATTTCATTCTATCAACAATAATCTAATAAATGAGCAGATGACTTACAAACCGAACATGGTTGAAAAAAATAGGAAATCTGACGCCCATGACAATCATAAAAAGTGTAAACAAACTCAGCTATATTCAGGAATAGATATCAATTTTGTATTCATTTTATCGTAAAAACTTGTTCAGAATAAACTACAACAAAATTAGGTTGGTATTTCAAAATATTAACTTTTAAAAATAAACAGAATTGAAATAGAATTTTAGGAAATTTTTACCATTTGTATCCAATCGATTAAAAATGCTTCAAATGTAAATGATAAATATGTTAATTATCCTTTTTTAAAAAAATGAAAAGTTATACATACTTCTGCTGTTGTAGGATGTATTCCAATGGTTTGATCAAGTTGAGCTTTTGTCATTCCACACTTCATTGCTGCTGCATAACCCTGCATAACTTCGCCTGCGTTTGGTCCCATATAATGCATACCTGAAAATTTAGGAGACATTATTAATTTTGAGAAGATATTATTAAGTCAAAAAACTATCATGAGCAAGTGCAAAGTAGTCGAACAGAAATTGAACTTATGTTGAGTATGTGGAATAGGAAGGTATGCTAGTCATTAGGAAAGATAATTTAAATTGTTCATTCAGAATATTTTCTTACAAAGAGATATATTGCATTATGAATGACTTGTAATGCACTATTAAATAAGTACTCACCAATAACCCTTTCATTTTCTTGCAGATTAGTAATTATTTTAGCATAGCAGTCTTCATTTCCACGGCCAGCAACAGTCCATTCAAGAGGCCAAAAATCAGAATGATAAACCTAGAAAAAGATCAGTTAAAATTACTATGATTTGAAAGCATAAGCATATAAACATTACAAGTCCATGACATATCTAGGGCTATTTCCATCATGAAAAATGTAAATCAAGCTTTTTGGACCACTTTACCCAATGCCCATTAGGCTTTTAAAATAAGATACCTACTTCAATATTGTCTTCTCCGTATTTCTCTATTGCTTTCTCTTCAGACAATCCACAAGCGCTGTATTCAAGAGGTGTGAAGACAGTTGTTGGAACGTTGTCGTAATCACACTTAAATAGACAAAAATACATATTAAAGACTAATTCACATAATTACAATGGTTATCCATTGAATAAATTATAAACAGCAAAGGAATCAAGTTGAAATTACCAAGTTATATTAGCTTGGCATCACAATTTTTTTTCATACAATTCCTTATTGTTTCAAACCTTGTTAATAATAGTTAAAAAAAAGCAACATACTTTGATTTCCTTAGAGTAAAATCCTTTTTAAATAGCTTAGGCCTAAAATATTACTCCAACAATGTTATCTGGCATTTTTAGCTACAAAGAACTTTTAAACTACCTTAATTTTTGAGCCAGCGAACAATCTTTTTGAAAGCAGAACGCCAGCTTGTATAGCTACAGGTGTAAGCTCAGGTCGGCCTTCAGCATTATCCCCGATACTATAGATGTGAGAAACATTCGTCTGATCATAGTCATTTGTTGGAATTTTCCCATTTCTGTAACAAAAACATACATTATAAAAATGATATTAAATAACATACTTGCAATAATGAAAAACAGGTAGCTGGAAACTAAGAGAAGTTTATAAGTTAATAACTATACCAACATAGTGAAAAGCATTACATACTTCTTGGAAACGACGCCAGCATTATCAAGACCTATTGTTTTAGTGCAGGATTCTCTTCCTATTGCGACAAGTACCTAAAAATAAACAATGAAAATACTATGAAAACATGATCAAATAATGGTTTAAGAGCAATCATGAAAGTTTACAATATTACTTTAGCAAGAAAATAAGTGCTTGGTAATTCTCAGAAAATCACAGGTCGGCATCGAAGATTCCTACTTGTCACTAATCCATGGGACCATGGCAAAAACACTTTAAATTCGAAACAAGCAAGCACAGTATTACACTAAAATTCCCTCTATATATCATGCCAACCAATACCTTGTAACTTTGCTTTGACAAAACCATGCCAGTTAAAAATTATCATTTTTGATGTGGTACCGAATACAGCGCAAAATACCTAACAGGCTGACATACACAATTTTGGTAATAACAACTTACAGTGTTAAATTCCTCTGTTTTGATATCATCTGAATCGGTACATTTACAAGATACTCTGATTTTTCCTGGAGCTCCATCTTCAATTTTTTCAATTGCAGTGGGAACAAACCTAATCGAAAATATATATGGCTTTATAATTATTAAGCACGGCAATCATTAAGTTAATTGCAAATGTGTGAAAGCAAAACTAGGTTTTTTTATAAAAGAGCAGATGAAGCCAGAATTGGTATCTTCGAAAAGGAACCATGGATGATGAAAGTTTGAAAATCACCCTTCCAAGATGGTTATATAATTATATTTGAATCTATTCAGATTTAATTATATTTGTTATTTCATATTCTTGAGCAAAGTTTGATTTGGATTATTATCATTTAAAAAATTAAAATCTCTCGTTAAGATTACTTCATTTATTTGAAAACTAAAAAATAGAGAACCAATCAAATCATCCTTTATATTAATACCTTTTCCTGCATTTCTAAATTTAAAGTCAATAAATAAATTGACTTATATGTTTTCTATGATCCAATTTAGATATATTCAATATTCCATAATCAAAATTTTATCTGAGAATGTATTAGGAATAGTAGATCATTCTTCTTCGGCCAACTCTTAATAGATTATATTATGCAACATTTATCAAAGACTTAATGTGAAACCAATCAATAATGAAATCAATCTTCATTTTAATATCTTAAAATTTCAGATTTGCAGTTCATTTTCATCATGTGTTAAAACAAAAAAATATTTTACACATGATTAGTAAGTGTACAAACCTCCTCCAGACCCGAATGCCTTCTTTTTCTAAGTAATTTCCGGCCCTTTCTGCCATGTCTTGGTCAAATCCTGTATAAAGAATTTGAAAACATATTTATAGAAAATGATTATTTCAAAAGTATTGGAGATAAAGCAATAAAAATTTCACAAAAATGTGTTCAGAACAGTTAAACAGCACTTTGTTTGAAAATGAAACTTCACTTTATAAATAGGGAGTTGGAAAATATACTTTGGTTACATATTACATTACAGGCATATAATATATATTGATAACTAATACATATAAATTGATACACCAAACGAAGGTGTGCTTAAGGAATTTCAATCAAGTAGAATTCGATAAAACAATCGAATTTTAATATGTTATCTTAACATAAATTTCTTTCATTGAAATTGTAATCTATAAATTTACTATTATTCAATTTGATAAATTATGCGAATTGATAATACCACAGTTTATAATATTCTAAATTATTAAAATATGTACAAAATAGTTGGATACTAGGACCTAATTATAAGAACAGCAAAACAATAATTTTTCAAGTATAACCTCAAAATTTCTAATATTGATGTGATTATCCTAAAATACCTTATAGTTAAATAAAAACATGGTCATGACATGAATACTACTCAATAAACTGCATTTCATTATTACAGTACAACTTTTATGTGCCATATAGAACACAGAACAATGAAACAGCATAAAAATTTTTTCAAATCATTGCCTATGATTCATTTATATAACGCTCATGTCATAAACAATGACTAAGTTTGTCCTGTCGTGACTGATTATTAACCCATAAATTTTGAAGTTTACCACAAATATTGACAAAGTTTGCTTAGTCATGACTGATCGGCAACCATGTTACATCATCTATGGATCATGTTTAAATCTATTTTAAGCGAATTTTAATGATGGCATACTGTTTTATCATTCTGATACTCCAGAAGTGCTATTAATAAAAATAAAACTTGACGTTATAATACACTATATTATTTTCATGAAAACTTCAGCATTTTGAGTGTTGGCCAATTTAAAATTTTTTCACCATTGGTTTTATGAAACCTTCAATGATTAATCAGTAGGGATGGGCCGGGATTCGGATCCGGACTCGGATTCGAGTCGAATCCAGGCATTTTTTGGACTCGGATTCGATTTCGAGTCCACGTCATTTTTACCGAGTCCATAATCAATTCTGTTTTCACTAATTTACGCCTATGTTTGTACTTTTACCCCTATAAATCTCACTACATACCTTAACTAGTAAAATTCAAGGTTAGATCTGTAACAATATCCTTCGTGTGCAATATAAACACTCCTAATAAAACGAAGACAGATATCCGGATAATATAATGATAGTTAAAAACTATTGATCGCTCATAACAATGATGTTGCGCCAGTCGCCTTCAAACTATCTATTCTGTTTGGTATACATGTGGTACACAATAAAACATGTGTTATTGCAATATTTTTGAGTTTTTAATTTGCGTAAAAATGAAACATGTTCTGGATCAACCCAATGGGGAATCTCATCAATACCTATTTTAAATCGAGTTTATTGCGTGGAATCCTTTCGCTAAAAAGGCAATGGAAAGGATGGATAGTTTTAGAACGTTTACATGAACTACTAAATTGCAAGTAGATGTACTACATTGTATTGACGACGAGAGGCATTTCTCTACCATATGCGCACATGACATAGTAAATTTACGGCTAGAAATATTTGGAATTATGGGAAAGCATTGTAGTCGAAAGCTTTTTATTGTTCATGTTGACATGTAAGAATTTCTGAATAGCCGCCCAGAATTGACGCAAGGTGGGCTGGAAATCCAGTTCACAGCCAAGGCGCACATTGACCACGTTTACGTTTGTATTATGGCCGCCAAAAAAAGAGAAAAAATTTATATTTAAAATGACTCAACAGCTATCTCCGAACCATTAGGCAAAAAATATGAGCTACGACGTATGTTTGTGAGAGCACGATGCTGTAGCATGGTCAAAAACACGTTTCTGTGCTTTTCCATTATGACGTCACGGACTCGGCAGATTCGATTCGAGTCCTTGACCTATTACTCGGATTCGTCGAATCTTTGTAATGCCGGACTCGTCCCATCCCTATTAATCAGTAGCAAAATGTGTAAGTTTTGTTAGAAACAAGTGATCTCAAGGTATTTTCAGTGACAAAATGTTACTTTTTGATTTTTTAGCTTCCAATTGAAGTTTAGTATACATTCTCCTAACACGACTTCAACTGGTAGGTATTGGTAAAACTACTTTTGTGATTAGAACTAGAATTCTAAATACTCGACAAAGAACAGTGACTGCGTATGCATATTCATTACAATTATATTTTTAAAAGCAATTACATCCAGAAGTGCACATTGGTCCAATTAATATGTTCTCTTCTTTCGATGCTGTCTGAAAATCATTTTTGCATAAAATTTGTGTATTTGATTATTACTTATTATACCTAAATCTAACCTTCAAAAACTCTATTTAATTTAGTTCTGAGGCATCATTTTGATCTAGTAATTTATTATACAAAAATTTATTTGCAAATAATAGATTGTTACCTCTTAGAAAAATAGATCGCACCATTACTGTAACATCAAGTCCAAGACCACTGAGAAATCCGGCACATTCTAAAGCAACATATGAAGCTCCGATAACCAATGTCTTTCCAGGACAATGTTGCAAAGAAAACAAATCATCACTGTAAACAGGAGAGCAATGCTCAAATTTGAAATCAAAAAGGTCGAATTACGAACTGCAGCGAAGCAGTAGCCTATGCGGTCTACACAGAAATGATTTCTGATCAATCAAATGGTTTAAATCAAGTCCTACTATCATAACAATTCATATCAGTAACAATAGGGACTCAGACAATCACCGAATTTACGGAAAAGATGGCAAACTAGTTTGATTAAATGCCACATGTTAGTATATACACAAATGACGAAATAGCAATCCCCATACCACACAGAGAAAATTAGGGCAATGAAAGAAATAACCTTCTAATGGCTGAAAATTCGATAGGACCAACAGTTGCAGATAAAAATGATTTTTACACAATAACAACAATCACCCCAAAGCAGCAATATGATCACTTTGTGCCCCGATAACAAAAATATAAATTACATTTGTGGACTACCTCATTATTCTGCTAAACAAATTATTTGTTTCAAAAAGCTTACGTCAAATATTTCTTTACTATTCACAGTAAATCATGAGCCTACAATAATAAACTACCTTGTGATACAAAGTTCTTTTGCATTAGGTAAATCAGGATACTTTGGTCTTTCTCCAACAGCTACTATGACATTGTTTGCAGTGATGACTTTTTCTACGCCTCGTTTATTTTTTGTCTGTATAAAAATAAGAATGGAATGTTTGAACCATAAAAGAAAGGCAAAATTTTCGGCATTTGATTTGAAATTCTGCAACTGACACATCACCATACTTTTCTACAACATAGCTTTACAGAACGCAAGACTACAAGCATTTATCGGAAGCCAGATTAAAGTGTTACATCATGTTTAGTCATAATGGCATAATCTTTACATATCACAGTCATTGTTACTTTTCTAACATTTAGTGTACTAAAGAAGATTCCACAAAATTAAAAAAATAAAATAAAATGAATAGAGGTACGATTTATACTTAAAATTAGCAATGTGAAATGCCCTATTGTGAATACAATAAATGAAATCACTATGATTCAAATACATTGAGTTGAATGACTTCCCATGTTTCGGGTTAATTGAGAAAACTTGAAAAAAAAAATGAGTACGTT
This sequence comes from Styela clava, assembly GCF_964204865.1. Lineage (NCBI taxonomy): Eukaryota > Metazoa > Chordata > Ascidiacea > Stolidobranchia > Styelidae > Styela > Styela clava. The sequence goes on along the minus strand of NC_135258.1, from coordinate 13,086,599 downwards.
AAATATGTCAAACTATTGGGACATGAAATCTAAAATCAACATTGCTAACTGCTAATAATTATTTCAAATAATAAATTTCTTTTTATCACAAAGCACACACTAGACAATCCCCATTACCGGACAAATTTAGATGGTGTGTCTTGCGGCTCTACAGTCTAAATATTAATCTAAGAATAAAGCTAATAGTCGCACACCTTAAATATTTGAATACGATATGTAACCAAAACGTTATAAAAATATACTTTGAATTTTTTTTACATACTGTCAAGTGTCAATATTTATACAAATTCAATTTCATTGAATTACACAAAGCTTATTGGGGATTTAAAAAGGGTATTATATAGTTTCCTTTATATTACTGGTAGTCGAATTCCATTCTGATAACCTTAAAAACGATTTAAATTTTTTATTTTATTTCCAAAAGTACTGCAGACAGTTTATATAATTAAATCAGTCCTGGTAAAACTTGAAATGATGGATTTTCAAGGATGCATTTTGTAATTTATAAATCAACAATTATACTGGTTTCTCAATGGATAGGCCTGTTATTGAGTACATAAATACTATCACTTACAAAAAAAATTTACTACTACCGCCATTTAGTTTTACTTTGTTAATTAAAATATAGCATATTCAAAGTTGAAACTGCTTATTAATAACAAATAAGAGAAATGAAAGCAAAATTAGTTTTATATTTTTTAATTTCGTTGTATCATTTAATATTGTTATTGTAGCTTTACCTTGATAGTATGTTGATCAACAAACTCAGCATAGGCATTCAAATATGCCACACTTTTCTCCCTCAATGCTACTCTATATCCCCAGTTCAGAGATCCAATATAGTTTTGTACTCCTTCGACTAAATTTGCCCAATCGTGTTGTACTGTAGAAGAAAATGGAGAATTAATAACGCAAATTATGATTTTTTCAATCAAGTTCTACAAATCATCCCATAAGCATAAAAAGAAAAAACATTGTGTAATTGATTTACATAACTCGAAGTACATCAAAGTCTCATTTTTAGTAATATGACAATAATGTAATTCAAAATAAAAAGATAAATGAATGTACTAGAACACCGGTTTTTAACCAGTGGGCCATGGCCCACTTCTGGGCCACGGAACATCTTCAGATGGGCCACAAACCTATTAAAAAAGGATGGAGTTATTGATAAATTAGTTGAATTTTATTGTAATAGCAATGAATGATGATGCTGTCTTCTTGCTACTACATGATAATTTTCATTCTCATGATTAAAGCGAGAGTGTCATTTTTGCAGAAATGAATGTTTTCTTCCAATTTTTTCCTTGCATGAGAAAGTTAATGGGCCACAGAATTTTTTGTGCAAAAGAAGTGGGCCACAAAAAAAAAAAGGTTGAGAACCACTGTAACTAGACATTAGGAACAGATTTGTAAATAGTGAATATGTGCTATAGACCCCAAAACAGCAGTCAACGCGTGTACTGGAATAGTTTAAATTTAATACTAGAGGATAAGAATAATTGAACAACTGTATCAAAGAGCCAGCATTGTGTAAATTTGCAGAAACGCACATCAGTAGCCAAAGCATACATAATAGCTAGCCTAATGCTTTTCACTTTTGCCCTCTACATTCAGGAAGTGACACTTGACAACCAAAGGTTCCAATCAAAAGCGTCAGAAATTCATCAGGAATTTCACAACAATTGAAGGATATGATTCAGGTCATTTTAAATCAATAAATTTTTCCCCATCAACTATTGTGCCTTGTGACATTAAAAAGCAATTTCACAATATTGTTCAGAATTGGCTCAAATAATAATTTCATCCGTTTAATCTGAGCCTTATTGAAATGATTCATTTACATGAAGATGACAATTCAATTCCCTTTTAAAATCACTATACAAACATTTTTTTTTTTCAAAATGGCTTCTTTTGATTTAACATTTTCATTTACCGGTAAGTGAAAATAAAAATATTCAAAAAAAGTGAACAGACTTCAACCTCTGTGACATGTCATTGTTATTCAAATTTGAAAATCCTAGATTATCAAAACTATACCTGTTTCTGCATTAACGTTCCAACCAAATGCTTGAGCATCTTTTAGACTGTTTCCAAGCAACGCAGTTTGATGCATCAGCTTCTTTGGTATACATCCCACATTTACGCATGTTCCACCGAGACCCCAAGCAGTTCCCAAGGGGCTAGGCTTCACAAAATCACATAGCGCAACCTAAATATTGAAGTATAAATATGATTTTAAAGAACTGAAAGATTGATCCATTTATCAAACATAATATAGATGTGGAACTATGCTTACTTATTTCCCTATCCCATACTTAATAATTTAAATTCTTATTTTCTAGTATCTAGAAGAGAAAAAAAAGCAAATGCAATGTATTTTTATCCTATGGTAAATAATTTTTCCATAGGCTATACCAGGGGTGGGCACAATTTTTTAGTATAAGAGCCGCATGCTGCAAGTCAGAACTTTAAAAGAGCCGCAGAATTTGTGAATTTATTAATATTATCGAAATACCATGAACAGAAAAGAAATTCACACAAGAGGCTAATAACAATAAATGGATAAACAAGGCAGCTATACTCAAATATATGCACAGTTTGAGCTCATTTAATTTGTGCTCCTTATAGCTGATTTACGAGGGTAGTCTCGTAAGAGGTTTTCATGGTTCGTTTCATGGTGCCGTTTAACATTGCTGACTTTATTCTGACTTAGTAGCTTATGACAGATTAAGCACAAAGGTTTATTCTCCTGACTGGTAAATGCGTATTCTTCTTCCCATTCTGACTTGACAACTCTGTTTTCATCTTCGTACTTTTTAATTGAGGACATATCGCACAGTAACTTAGATAGACTAACTAACCACAATCAAGCTGCAATACCGCCGACGCATCAATAAACATTGACCATTGTGACGAAAGATTTGCTGACTTGACTGACTTAAATTCAAAATTCAACGCTACAGCGATTTTCATACTAAAACATAATTTGTCCTAATCATTGACGAAAACTTCTTTACGACTTTTAATAAATTAAAAGAGTTCACATTAAAGTTTTTAGTAAAAAGTTAGTTAAAATTAGGATAATAATTTATGTTAGCGAGAAGAGCCACACAAAAAGTCTGGCGAGCCGCGGTGTGCCCACCCCTGGGCTATACTAAATAATAACATTTCTAATTATTGTTAACTCGGTAATCTGTCTCAATACTTTTTCATAGATTGGTTGCGATCTTGCATTGAATAGCAAAATAAATATAAACCATGCAAAATCATTTTAAGAGCACAAAAATGATATAAAATGACCAATAACCTTCTTTCCTAGTCTTCCTGCTTCTTTTGCAGCAGCAAGCCCACCAGATCCCCCTCCGATGACAACAAGATCATAATCATATTCTGAAGATGAACTTAACATAGACAGTAATCTTCCTTCAGAATGTGCCTGAATTTAAAGAAATAATGCTTTAATTAAAAATACCTAAGTAAAAAGTATTTAGAGGCATTGGTTGAGATAAGAATACCTATCAAAGAAATTCAAAATTACATTTTGTATGAATTATATTATGTCCGCTATTCAGATTCTTGAGCATTTTCACAGGACTTTAACAACAATTCAATGTAGGTGATTAACTACTGATCCCAACTTATAAAGAAAATATTTAACTAGGGTTTAATTCCATATCCTAAAATGCAAGGTAGAACGAATTTTTTCCCTCCTAGTGTAGAAGCATTTTTATTCAGGTTTATGTGAAATAAAGAACAGATACAATGTCATCATGACCAATTACAAAGAACATTCATACCGATTTTGTTGCATCTGCACCTCCGAGATGTACACCATTTATATATGTGTTTGGGACTGTTTTTTGACCAGACAATTCCAATAATGCCATCTGCAATGCTTCTCCATTTTCTGAAACCAAAAAATGTAAAGGTTATACATTATTAGTGTTTACAAACTTTAAACGACATGTAACCAAATAAACGTCTGAAGGTGATTCATACAACAAATTTGTTAATTATATCAGATTTAACAGTCCACCTAATATTATTGTGTATAATATAAAATTGTTGCAAATTCACAATTTTCAAGGTAATTTTTTTAAATAGGCCTACTATTGATGATAAACTTTATTTTAATTGCTGTCAAATGGTTCGTTCGAGAGCGAACAAGAGTGAAAATTCTTATGGTGTATCAGTCAAAATTTTGTCAGTCATTTTTTAATTGACAGTAAATCCTGCAGATGGAGTATAATAGGCATTTACCTTCAAGATCCAGTTCTAAAGCATGAAAACTAATTCCCAACGAATTGAATAATTTCTTTATCTAAAGGTATAAATAATAATTTAAAATAAATAAAATATACAAAATCAATATGGATAAAAAGAATTCAAAAAATTGGTTTTATATTATTGTAAAAAACGAGACAAGATTTGATCTCTAACAAAATTATTTTCAATTTTGTAGTACAAAAATAAACATTATTAATCAATAACCATAACCTACGATAATGAAATTTATATTCGAGATGTATTAAAAACACAAATATCGTTAGTAAAACTATAAGCATTTAACAGTAATAAAGCTGATTCTCTTCAGTGCTTTCCAGACTAGTAGCTATGATATGTAAAGATTTAAAAAAAAAAGAGAAATACATAGCTCATACACATCTTAAAAACGTTCCAAGATAGACCGATACCGTAATACTCAATCGGGTCTCATGTAGTTTCGTACCTAACATACTTCTAGTGAGCGAAGCGTAACAATTTTTTGATATATCAATCCTAACCCCCATCTGACTACGCCATCCAAAAATTAAAACACTGCGACATCACAATCACGTTATAGAGCTTGCCAAATATACGCACGATCGACCGAAGTGGCATTGGCGCCGACGATAAGGAACTGACTGACGATACCGATCTCTCTCCCATTGGAATCGTTGCGACGAGAAAACGAGAGAAATAACTGTTTGATTTCGGGTGCTCGTTTGCACGTCTTGGATGGCAGTTCGTATAGTTTGAAGGGCTCTATTACGTCACTGTGACGTCGTAATGACGTAATTTTTGGAAGGTGTAGTCAGGTGGGGGTTAGGATGGATACGTGAAAAAATTGTCATGCTACGCCCACTAAAAGTATGTTAGGTACGAAACTACATGAGACCCACTCAATCTTTATTAGCAATGCTTTTGAAAAAATAGCTTATTACAGTATTAAAATACACAAACTGACCTCTTTACAATAAGGACAGTACGATTTGCTAAATAGCATAACCACATTCTCTTTAATTAGCTTTTGAACTCTTTCCTGCACATCTGGTATAGGAGCCATGTTCTCTGGCTCAACTTTAGTGACTTTGGCAGCCGGTTCTTTTTGTTCAGAATCCAGATTCAGAGATTAGAATTGAAATTAACAATAATTACAGAATACTGAATAGGGTACGACTGAAAAGTGAATGAAAAAGATGAACATACAGACATAAGTACGGAAAGTGATATGAAAACAATATGATATTTGGGCACAGGTAAATACTCTTAACAATCTGACAATGCAATCACAGAATGGCTCTAGTTTATATGCTGTATATGTGAAGCATATTTGATTGTCTAATTAGCTGGACTACCGGCACAGAACTACTGAACTAGTACCTGGATATCCAACTCTATAATAATAATAATATATAATAATAAGTTTATTTCGACTCCATAATCAGCATAACAATAAAATGATTGGTAAAAAAAAATAAATAAAAACTGATTATGAAATCAGGAGAGCAAACAAAACCTTAGAAAAGGTTCAAAACGTACAGAATGTATAAAAGATGGAAGGTTTTGCCAAGAAGAAGTGGTACGTGTTCACTCACCTAAAATAATGGAAATAATTCGCACACGCTCACACAACCATACAGAAGTTATAAATTACATACGGGTAGTTAAAAAAAAATGAATGAATAAAAATTACTTGCCACACCATATTAATAAATTTATAACGTTTGCCACTGCCGAATTGATAGATTTTATCTACTCTCTCTACTTACTGACATTAAACACAGAAACAACAGCAATGCTTACTAGACTTATTGCAGTATTGGGACTACCAGACTACCGCAATCTTGATGTCCTGAAGTCTGCCAGTACGGTAGTGATTAAATGAGCACGCCTGTACAAAATAGCAAAACGTGATACTAAATGACGACGCTACATGCAGACATACCGGTAGAAAGTTAACCAGATTACGAACAAACGAACAAACACTCTTGAATATAAAGTTAAGCTCGAAGCTTAAATCCATAGAGAAGTGCACACAGACAGTGACTAAGCAAACAAACCAACTCCCAGACCGAATACTTGACTGACACTTGATGATACATGACTGAATACTTGACGATACATCACGTTGGCGCGTAAATATGGAGAAATAGAAATTACCAATCGCCAGAAACATTCTCTGCAGGAATCAAGTCAGCATTTCTTTTGTGATTATTATCCTCACGTAGGGTGGTTTTTCGCGCCAGCCGCCCAGACAGTTTAGGATAGGGATAGATGTTCCCAATTCTTATTTTTCCTAATCTTTGCCATTTAAAGTTTATTTGCGAAGATTATCATAGGCCGCGAGACGAGGCCGTTCATCTTTCAGTTTCGTAGCGCACATAAGGGAACTACCTGAAAATGATTTCAAAATGCTCAAAATAAATTTAGTAACAAATAATACTTTGTTCCCATTTCCAAAAGTTGCACGTTTTACGAAAAAGACGCTTTCACTACAAGAAATATGTGTTACCATAACATAATATCCTACTATTCTCTGATTTTCTGGTAACAGTGGTCGTCAATGAAGGCAGACTTCTGCAACACGTAACAATTAAAATTTGATCAGCTGTAGGTAGATTCCCGTGGTCGGGTGAATCTCGTATGTACTGCTCGCTTTCACGTTGAGTTGAGTAGCCTTTCCATCGTCTTTTTCAGTTATTATTAGTTAAGTCATTCTAAGAAGGTGTTAAAAATATGAGTAAGCTATTAAACACTTGTAAATTCTTACCATGAATAGAAGGTTAGACCTAGAAAGATATGTCACAAACAACGATATTTTCATTCATGTATGGGAAGTTTATAATTAATTTAATGACGATTCTTGACTATTCAGCAAACTTATACTACTATATAGAACACAGCATACTTGATACATTTAGGCCGTTTGTGTGAAAGAGGGAAAGTAACCAATTTTACTGATGTCAGTTGGTCCAAATAGAGTCGACAAGAACAAGGGCAGCAATGAAAGGTTATTTAGGAGTTGAAAGAAATGTAGCCTTGGAAGCGATTGAGAGGTGAGAAATCAAGTTGTAGACCGACAGTTAATGTTTTAAAATATAGAGGGCATTTAAGACTGTGTGATTTATAGAGATTCAGTGTAGATGTAGTCTAGTTATGTATTAGAAATATTAGTCAGTATGTAGTGGTGTTTTCATTTATCGTACACTCATGTTGTTCCTATATGATTTTCTCCCTCCTTTTAGATACTGTACTACAGTAGAAATTAATGTTATGGTAATGTTCCACCTAACGCAGATTACCATTGCTGTTGCATTTTTTTCTCGGATATCTTTTAGTGTCGAAGGTACTGTTTCTATAAATAATGTTGCCTTTGTTTCAAATACACAACCACATAATTTGAAAAAAGACCAATTGTAATAATTCTGTTACCTATGTTATGTACATACTGTTTTTATTTAATTTCTTGACTTTTCCGTGTAAATTTCTCAGTGCGGAATACCCGATTTATTAGTGTTTTTGTGCTCACAATGTTGATTTGTAAAAAACTTGCATTGCATAAAATTGATGCATTTTGATACTGTTAACAAGCGTCAGTGGTTAAATGTTCAAGAAGCATTTCGTCGTAACTCCAATAGGGTTCAAATATATTAAATTCAATTTTTTACTTCTATATCAAAATTTATTGGTAAAAAGTATTACAGAATTGAAAGTGAGAACTTGTGGCTGCTTGTTATTTACAAGAATCGAGATCCGTGGGGTCAAGTCACTAATATTGATCCTCATTTCTACACTATCGTCCAAATGCATGTTTCTTACTAATTCAAGCACTAATCTAGCAGGTGCTCTTTCGTTTATTTCAGTTTATCCAACAGCATATGAAAGGAGCAGCAATTTTAATGAAATGTACTTATTTAATATAATTAGCACTTTATCTGAGTATCCCTGGGGTCTACCTGGAACACGTTGGGAAGCCCTGCTCCAGAAGTATCTATCAATTTTATTCTGTAGTGTGAATGAAATCTTCAAGCATGTGTAAAGTTTATTAACCATGAAACTTATTTGAATCAGAAGTCCATGACCGTGGCCAAAAATGTCTGAGTTGATCGATTTATATCTGAATTTAAGAAACATAAATAAAATGTTAAGTGTTAATTAACTTTTGAACCAATAAAAATGAAAAACAAAATATGGTAAAAGTATGAAACAAATTTTCTAACACAGTGTAAATTTTAAATACAAATGCATTCTGGCCGTTGACACCAAGTCTGTCCAATGCCAATATTACTAAGAAATGTATAGCAGCATGTTGCCTGTTTGCTGGTAAAGGTTTCAACAGTAAAACACATAATAATATTGGCACAGAGAGACTCGGAAACCATCTGAGGAATCCACCAATAATAAATACACTTATTTCGAAATTTAGTTTTAGGTTGGATGATTGTTTGTTTTTTATTTTTTTTCGTGGAGTGGATTTCATTGATTGGCATTGGATCATTAAATTTGGATGCATGATTTTGTAAAGTATTTGAAGTTGACAGTTCTTTCTCACTCGTCAAATTACTTGAGTTCGATTTGATTCTCCTGAGCTGGCTCAGAGCTTGGTCTAAGTAATTCTCTCATTCGCTCTTCTGATTTCAATAAAGTTTCCTTTTCTTCTCCGTATTTCCGCTTTTGTGCGCTGCCGTTTATCATCCATTTTTGGTCTTTAAATATTGTGCTAAATTCTGAAATTATCGGGTTGGATTTATTGTGGTCGAGATTCCGTCTCTCTCTGGTCAGGAGTAATGCTACCGATCCCTGGTTCGTCTCTGATTTATTCTTTTCGAACTTTACTCTTGCCCAGTGTGGCATATACCTCCATCCTTAAGATCTTCTATTTTGTAAATAACCCGGACAATATCACAATAAAGATTCAGAACCTTCTGTCTATGGATAAACTGTTTCAGAATCGGAGTTTGTTCAGAAATCTTAGATGCTATTCAAAAACTAATCTGCAAAAACAGACCACTGGCGGGACTGCAAATCAAGTCATGTTGACAAGGCGCAACGTACGATGATTTGAATGGAATATTCCGCTATGAAAAAAGGGTTTATGTGTAAAGTTGGTTTTGGGCAATTTTTGACTTAACTAGATTTATTTTTCTTAACTAGATTTTCTTTATTCGATTTGATAATGTTTTTGTTGATTGAAACGATTCAAGTTTATTATTATTTTATTCACCAAAATCTGTATGGTTCACATTTTTGCTGAAAAGCCATATTCTATCAAAGACTCTACTATCACCCTTGAGTGAAACGTACTATATATGCACCACACATTTACCTTTCATACTTTGCCCATTCATATTATATGGTCTCACCACTCAAAGGTATAAGTTTATTTCGACTCCATATTCAGCAATAGACGATAATGATAGATAAAAACAAGAATAAAAGTAACTGATTATAGAATCGGGAAAGCGAACAAAACCTCGAGTAAGGTTCGAAACGTAGAGATTTTAGATGGAAAGGTATTGATAAAAGAAGTAGTACGTGTTCGCTCAGGTGCTGTATTTACGTCTAAATTTTGATTTCATCGTTATGCATATGTGTATTTGGTGTTGTCTCTATTCATATATGTTGTCTTGTCTTATAAACTCCTCTGTATAAACAGTTTTGTATATTCCTCCCTTACCACTTTCACCACACCAACCCATCACCCCACTTTGCACAACTGTCTATATAAGTGACCATATTATACATATTTAATCTAATGTTTTTTGTTTTATATTTGTCAAAAGGAGTGCATGCCGCACATTTGTGTTTTAGGCCAGTAGGTCTTGTGCATGCATCCCGTCCTAAATAATAATAATTGTCAATTTATTTATTTGTCACTATGGACCTCTCCCCGAGCATCTAATTCCTCGTTTACTTCGTGACATTGGACAATCAGCAAGATGCAGAAAGTGACGTAACAGTGCTCCCTTTTCGCATCCGCTCAGACAATTTTCTCACTCAGACAGATTTTCAAGCGTGGTCGTAAACATTATCTCGTTTTTGAACTCTATTCGTTAGTTTTCTGTTGTGTTTCGGAAACTTAAATATAAATCGAATAATTCAATGATCACTCTGTCTTCCTAGGAGTTTTAATTTAATTGCAGTAATAAAAAATTTGTGTAGAAATAGCTGTGATAGTCTAGGCTAAAATTCTTTACCGGTACTTTTGAAAAAATAGATTGTTGTATGCGATAAATTATAATAATGTTTTGAAACACATACTCCATTTTACTGGGCCAACTTGCAAAAACACTCTTAAAATAGCCCCGAAATATTTGCAATGGTAAAGTATAAAAATAATTTTTCGGGGGCCAAAGGTCGGGAAAGGTCCATAAGAGACGAATAAAAATACATCCATCCATACATATGCGGCGCCCGAGAGCTGCATGATAGCCATTTTTCACATGAACCCTTTCCATTCCCATTTGTTTGTCTTTTATTATTTCGAACTCGAGAGCAAATCCTCAGACCGTGAATCAGTGGTGAAGTTTAGGTTGTGCACGTTTAATCAGAGGATGTGAGTAAAAGGAAAAGGGTGCTAGTTTCCCAGCTTTAGCTATGGTAAATATCCCAAATCTGTTGTGTCTGCTTAGACAACATGTTAATTAAGCTTAGATAAGTACTGAAGTACCGGGGGTCTCATGTAGTTTCGTACCTAACATACGGTACTTCTAATGGGCGTAACATGACTTTTTTTTCACGTACCGGTATCAATCCTAACCCCCACCTGACTACACCATCCAAAAATTACGCCATTACGTCACAGTGACGTAATAGAACCCTTCAAACTATACGAACTGCCATCCAAGACGCGCAAACGAGCACTCGAAATCGAACAGTTATTTCTCTCGTTTTCTCAACGTCAGTCAGTTCTTTAACGTCGGCGCAAATGCCATTTCGGTCAATCGTGCGTATATTTGGCCAAAGTGACTAGGATAAGATAGGATTTACATATTTATCCCGGGGGAGAGGAAAGCCGATAAGACCGCTTATCCATATGGCGAACCACGGCCTCTCGTCCGGTTACCATTCCAAGTCGGGTATGGGATTAGTTATATTGTTTGTTTTCGGAAGCATGGACTTGATGGTGGAGGAAGCCGTAATCGACCAGCGGTTACGTAAACCACCCAACGACGGCGAGGAGTCCGGCAATCCTCTCGCACATAACCATCCCTGCATGGGATTCGAACCTGTGAACCCACGCAGAGTAATTAGAGGTGCGGTGGCGAGCGTAATCCTAACGCTTAGCCCGTTGAGCCACATCGCCGTGCCAAGTGACTATAAAGTCACTTTGGTGTGGGCTGGGGTACGGTAACTGTGAATTGTGTTTCCAGGATAATCGTTTTCAGTTTAATATTAAATTCTATAGTCTTGGGAGAAATAGAATGCCCAGATAAATATGTGTCTGCACATATCACTTAATTGCATTTCAATGTGATTATCAGTGTCAAATGTCAATGTATTGTGATTTTTTGTACAATATCGTGTGGAGTTGCCTTTTTAGTAAGTTATCTAAATTCAGAATTTCATTGCCACTATGTTCAGATGTAACTTCCATAGTGCTCATCAGGTAGTGTACTTTTATGTTTTTACCAGAGTTGCAGATAGAACCTGAAATGCTTACAAAAAAATCTCTTAGTGCACTAAAAAGGATCTATTCCAACACAAAAATTTGTACTTCGAAAAGAAATGTTTTAAAAAAAGCTTCTGATTTAATCCCTAAGGAACCTGTTTGGAAACATATTGAAGAAGTTGATCTTCCACCACCTACAAAAATTTCATTATCAAAAGCAAGACATTTGGAACAACTATCATTGGTAAATTTTGAGGACACAAATGCTGTGAAAAGACTGGAGAGTGCGATACGTTTCGCAGACCAGATATTGCATGTTGACACTGATGGAGTTGAGCCTTTGGTATCTGTTTTGGAAAATGTGCCTCTCCCAATGAGAGATGATGAACCTCAGGAAACAAAAGGAGATGTATTAAAATTACCGCAAGAAGTATTTGAGGGCTATTATATTGCTCCAGTTGGAAATAAAGTTTATGAGGGCGAAACCTTTTTTGACATTGATAATGAAAAAGATGACAAATTAAGCTGATATTGTTACAATTACTGGTACTAAGTCTCTTCTTTTAACATGAATCATTTATTGTCAAGTAGGATGCAGATTGATTTGAAATCCTATGTCAGCTTCTGAGGTTGGACGAGCTGAATAGAAAAATAAGTTTGAACACTTCGATTGAAACAAATAAATCGAGTACTTTAGTAGCGAATATTAGTATAAACAAATTGCACATATGTCAGCATTTCTAGAAAACGAATACCCCAAGTTAAAGAATGCTGAAAATCTGAATGCGTTACAAGAGTCAGTGTCAGAGTCAATGTCAGTACAGGAATTTATTTATTCATCAATGGTGTCATAAATTTTATTCTTAATCGTTAAAATAATTCACAAGCTAAATGAATATGTCAATGTCAACCTCTGACCATCCTCACTGGTGACTAAGATCAGCTCGAATTTTCAATAAAGTGCCATGTCTTCTCTTTTCTCCATTAAAATAATTCTCTCATCATTAAAATTTACATTTATTTATAGTTTAGGTTACAAATTTACAATAGGGTATAAACTCAAAACTTTATATAGCATGCTGCAAGATTTTCTTCTTTTTGCTGGGCTCACAATATCAAGTGCTTTGATTGTTGTCGTATTTATTTTCATATTGTGGGTGATTGTTTACAAACTTTTCCTGAAGAGGTTTAAATTTATTCAAGCAATAACTGATGGAAAACAGGAGGAGACAGCTAATAAAGCTTCCGAAGAGAAACTAAATTATAGAGCAAGACTAAGAGCTCGTCGATCAACGAAAGAGACTTGACCAGGTGTTTACGCAGTATTTTATTTCTCCACAGCTTGTTGGGGTTGGTGTTTAATAGCAAATTTGAGATTATTAGATTGGACTATTGAGGCTCTAAGAAGGGTTTCTCTTAGAGTAGCGTTTCTCCTACACAACCTGTTGCCTACTTTTCTCCTGACTATCTGGAGACCAATTCCGCTTTTGACCTGCTGGATAACATTTTTTTTATTACATTACCATCGTTCATAATTTTTATGATGTAAATTTGGTATACCCTTATTGATATACCCAAACTTTTTGAGCACTAAACCTGAAAATCACCAATCATTTATATTTACTTTAATTCAACACCACTTTTTTAGGACATTATATACAAGAAATTACATGTTGGAAACATTCCACCCAAGATGCTGTCGATCTTCTTCAACAATTTGGAACACCAGTGGAACATACTTGCAATGAAAATTTTGTTTTAAAATGTTTAATAGGTCACGAAAATCTTTGATGAATTCAGGTACCATTTTAGCGAGTATTACGATTTTTCCCTAGTAAAAATAATATAAAAGAAGGTAATTTTGTAACATTGCATATGCCGATTCCCAACAAGCTATTTTGGAATTCATTCAGCAAGTCTTTAAGCTTTGGTTCACTGATTGATCAGCTCGTGACTTGGGTGATTTGAGTTTTATTGTCTAATAATTTCACTCGAAACTTTAACCTATTTGTAATATGTGATGCTATGCCACAAACATGGAAGTTTACAATGGCCATTCCATTAAAACATATTCTAAACTTATGTCATCTAATGTTGAAAACATTTTTATGCAGGTTCCAGAAATTATTAAACGATATGCTACTCAATGTTAATACCACATTGTTTAATATTTTTCAGTAAAGAAATCACACATTGGACACCTGCCATTCACAGAAATCACATTGTCTTTGTTGATATTGAATATTTTTATTAGTGCTTGCTAAAAAGTTTCAAATTTACCTACTTGAGATTAGCTTTTCAAATATGTTAGAGTTGTTACTTGGTCTTAGAACTGTTTATGATATTTTTAAAGATTTTATTGTGACATAATATGAGCACTTTTCAGCTGCAATTTATAGGATCTTTGTTTTATTCATGCTCTATTCAATATTTGCAATACTTAATTGCTCTTTATTTCATGGTTGAAATGCATGTATCGAATCTGCACCATATATTTGCTAGATACTCGTTTTTTAAATTGCCAATTGTGGGATATATCTGAAATGATTAGCCAATACATTTTCATATTATTTTCAAGTATTATTTCTTTGAAATACTTTGTAATGAGCTCCTAAAAAAATTATACCATTTCAAATGAAGTCGAGATTGATGTTAGCATTTTTAAAAGACTCTATACATATCATAGATTGTTTTTTTCATGCATGCCACTTGGTATAGACACTGCCTGATTGACATTTTTATATACTTTTCCATACATACACTCCAAATTGTTGGTGATCGCAATTTAATTGAAAATTTCTTTATGTACCTCAAAAAGGCTATGAAACTTATTGTATATTCAGTTCTGGATTGTTATTTCCAATTTAGGTTGTTTTGTTCATTTGCTCGCTCTATGTAGGTATAATTTCTCTAGGTCTAGATATTTAAAAACATTTCAATTAGTAATGAACCATCCACTTACCATGCTGAAGTATATAATAAAATTGTCTTCACTACAGCTTTTCACATGCCCATTTGAAGGAAAACACTTATTAATCACTTCTCAGTAAGATGACCTTGAACCTAATATTCTAATTAAATATTTACCTTAACACTTGTACTGTTTTAAGTAAAGAAATGTATATAGCATTACTGGTGCAATGAACTGTCTGTCTCCTGCTATTCAAGAAGTCATCCATGATTGTATATATTTTCAAATTCGTCATTTATCTCAAGTATTCATATTTTGACAATATATTTATAAGACTGTGCGTGGACTGTTGTCGGTTATATATATATTCGTTATTTTTACCATTGTCGACCCAAATATATATTGTACTCATTCCCTTATTGTTTGTAACATGTTGTTATCTCCAGTGAAAGCTTTTTGTGATGCGATCTCACCTTTATGCAGTGGATGTGAAAGTTGATCGACTTCGACTGTTAGGAGCAGTGTTGCGATCCCGGGGTTATTTTGAATATAATTAAAGCGTACTCCTAGCGCTTATCGTGATGCACAAATGTATCATGATGCACAAATGTCATTTTGCAACTTTAGCTGAGAGATCGCGAAAATCAGTTATTTATACCACGATATTATTATTTGAGCATGGTGTTTTGGCATGCGGTTCCAAATTACCACACACATTCCACCACTGGTCAAATGCGATTGTAATTTAACTGTGGGTCGATATGGATTAATTCCGTCGTCGTGCAATGCCACTAATAAAATTGTTGGTAGTTGTTAGGAAACAATTTATTATCCAAGAATAATCATTCCGCTATGTTATACTGTAATTTTTTTTAGATCCGAGAGGTCGTGGGCCGGTGTTGATCAGCAGATTGTCTGGTGGAAAATATGAAAATTCATATTTAGTAGATGATGTCCGCAGCCTTGATATACAAACTTTTAGACAAAAGAAAATGTGGGGTCGATGCCGTCGGGGATTTAGCGAGAGTTCGTGGCGTCCTTGAGTCTCTTGTCAAAGGAGTTATAACTTGTCCAATTGAGACTGCTACCTGTAACTGCAAATTTTTTGTGGGGATGTACGTCATTTAGTGACAAATAACGTCCTCTCCTCCCGCTCACCAGGTTATGTGTAGGATTACCTAATCAGTTTTGTTCTAGATAAGTGCTCTTCAACAGGGGTTCCGCGGAATCCTTGGGTTCCGCAGCACATACAGTGGAGTTCCGTGAGTTTATAGGGCTCTTTAGGGGTTCTGGATAAAGGAAAAATTGATGACTGCTGGGCCAGTAAAGTTGCAAAAAATGATTATGCTTCTTTTCCGTTTTTGGATGAATTTCTAAGCGCGCAATAGCAAGAAGGACTCCTAGATATCCGTAATGATATTAATTTGGAGGAAACCTTCGAAAAACACGGAAGGGGGTAATATTTCTGGATTTCTTTCCACAAAGGGGGTACAGCAATTGCAAAAGAAGCATTAAAACTTTTGTGTCAATTTCCCAATACCTATTTGTGTAAATCAGCATTTTCTGCTTTAACAACTATTAAAAACAGAAAAGAAGTTGTTTAAGAGTGTAGACATGAGTATGAGAGTTGCTTTGTGCGCCGTGGGGCCATGATTCAAAATGATTGCAAAGGAAATGCAAGAACAACCTAGTCATTGAATTTCACGCTTGTTACCTTCGCATACAAATTCGCGTCAGCTCATTGAGTAGATATCCTATTGGAAACAATTGGTGTAAATTATAAACAAACTATGTACCAGTTTGGCCCTTGTTGATGATAGACAGCTACACCAATTGAGCGACTAACACTATTATTTTTTACGAGCGAATAAACTTAGACTTAGTCTAAAAGCAGTTGGTATTTATTAATTCACTTTCTCAAGCCATTACGATTAAAATCGACAAATTTTTTAATTTTAAAAAATATATATAACAAGAGTCCATTTCAATGTTAAAATTTTATAAAAAATTCAGTGGTTCTTGTATTTACGCAAGTTTGGGTAAAGTTGTGTACGTTAAGATCTGGCAACACTGAAAAGCCTGAAACAAAGCCACTTCGGTTTATTTACAAAAGAAAACTCTTTTGTGTCTGAGTACCGCCAGTTTACTTTGTTCACGTACGAAACGAATGAAAAGCTTAGGAGTGTTTCTTTATATCCTGGAACATTGTTTGTTCTCGTTCTGACGAGCACATTTTATAATTTCTTTATGGGTTCATAACACGCAAGTCAGTCAGCATCATGTCGCGCTACTCTGGTTATGGATGTAATATAGCGAATCCTGTGTATTACAGATAGCGAATAGCAGCAGTGACTAGTAATTACCCAATCTGTTTATTATGACCCACTGGGGATGAGTTCCATAAATATTTGACCATATGTAACTAAAGGTAGCTATGGCATACGTCTCATTATGATATTAACCATAAATTTACGTGTTAGTGGTACGTGAAATAAGATCTCTATTACACATATCCCTCATTTTATTAAAAAAAAGGTCAGTGGGCATATCTGATATAAACTAGAAGCTTACAAAAATTAGAAGATAAATTCGCCCTGACACCTGTTCAGTATAATTGATACTTTAAGACAGACATGTAACGGACAGAGTGCGCATCAGCAGGATCTATCAACGTATTAATCCGTTAGGAAAGATTGATAAAAATACAATATATATATATTTACGCTTGGGTTGTCACACTCGTTTTATTGCTTCAATCTATTTCATTCGGTATTGAGCTTATATGCTAGATAGACATAGCAGCGCATTTCACCTTTAAAATATCATTTTCATGGAGAAATATTTTGTGCTGAGAAATTCAAACGGTCGAGTGAAACATGGACTATCAAGATGATAAGGTTGTCGAAAAACTGCAAAATTGGTCACTCGATGAAGGTGCAGTTCAAGAGGATCAAGACGCCGGTGAGGATCCCATTTTTATTTAAATTTCTACGACTATGGCCAACTTTTTTAACGTCTGCCTAGTGACCTACTCGGCTGTATTTGTATATATATAACTATCAAATTTTAGACAGTAGTAAAATACAGCATTTAAGTTATTGTGTACTGGCTTCTCATATACTTGGTGATTAAGAAATTACGAATGGAGATTGTGCATTTCAACCGTTAACAATCTAGATGCTTGTATAAATATTTTATTATACTTCTGATCCATACTACAGTAGGCTAATGCGGACTTCAGAGGAGCAAATTTGTACGGAAAATGGTGAATATATGCGTCATATATGGATGGCGCCAGTAGGTATCGGTCATCGTTATTAAAAGATGTGGTACCAGGCACACGAAATTTACATACATTTATATATATAAGACGTATATCCTCCATAACATTGCAAATCGTTAATAATCGATATTAATAAGTG
This sequence comes from Styela clava, assembly GCF_964204865.1. Taxonomy (NCBI): domain Eukaryota; kingdom Metazoa; phylum Chordata; class Ascidiacea; order Stolidobranchia; family Styelidae; genus Styela; species Styela clava. The sequence continues at coordinate 13,068,388 of NC_135258.1, read as the reverse complement.
CTCGCTTATCACAGTAAAACAGTGTTAGCTAGCGAAGTCAAGTGTTTGTTCAAACATGCTTCATTACCCTTGTTTCGACTATGTGTATCAAACAGTGTTACTAAATAAAACAAACGAGTTACGCTGGTTTAATACTGAATAATTATGTAGCTAGGGTCATGAACTTGGTGATAAATGAGAATGGCAAACTAGAAACAACCAAGAAAATTTCCTTTTTTGGAATTGTCTTGCAAATGTCCGAAATGTATTATCTCGTACAGAATCCACGTTTATCTCGGGTTTTATTAACGTTAATAACCACATGGCATGCTAAACTCAAATACCTTCAACCGAATCCCCTCCATAATAATGCGAAGTTTTCATACCTGGAATAATGAAATAATTTTCCTAAACATTGGTATAATAGTGAGTGCGCTGATTTAACTTTGCTACAATCAGATATTGTAAATCACGGACTCGTAACTCGACTAATTTTATTGTTCTAAATAAAAACTACCACTACCTCACCGAGACACGCTACAGTAAGTACTTCAATATAGGCACGATTCGATGATTTAATCCTTCTATTTGGTTGGAAACAAGTTCTTATACTTAAAATGTTTTCTATTTGTCTAGGAAATGAAAAATTAACGTCCGAAGAAACGAATCGTTTTCATACCGAATACGCAAATGAATATTTGGAACTATCCGATGACGAAAACAACCAGTCGGCCGAGGAAAAGTTTCGCGGGATAGATACAATTGGATTAAATGACGAAGACGACAACGAAGTGGATTTAGGTACTACATAGCAACTTGGTCGAATGTCTTAAAAACTCTGTAATGTACTTGCAGGGAGAATTATATATACATATGCCAATCCTCGTGAATTTTCGACATCAAGTAATAAGTTGGAGGCGTGAAAAGCTTCTTTCACTATTTGTAGGCTTACCATACGTTCCGCTTTTTAGCGTCTGGTCCCGCCGTCCCGACAAGTCAGTCAAAAGTCCCACTTTTGCGTTCAGCCATCCAGCATAATACACGAACATGTTCTTGTTAATGTTGTTGCTGTGCAGCGCAACGCTAGCCTACTTACTGAAGGTGAATGCGTAATTTTGTTTGTTTCGTTGTTTCCCGCTAACATTGTTAGCGAAGGTATCACATGTAAAATCAATTCTAATTGGTCCTGTTCGGACATTCACGTGAATGTAACATTGAGCAACGTCTTTTTGAAGGTATTATCTACAAAAAAGCATGCTTAATTAGGGAATAAGTAAATTTTCATTGATTGAAAACGGCAGTCTATTTCATTATTCTTTATTCCTTTTGCTGTACATAAAAAAAAATCTAAATTCGGATCATTTGTATCGTTAGCGTCTATTCCTTTCTATTTTTCGAACTGAACCCGATAGTTAAACAGAGAATATGCGCATGAACTCTCGATGACAATATGGTCAGTGAAGACAGCCGGGATGGCTTTGAATGTAGGCCTATGTAGTAAAATCGGAAACTATAAAGTTACAGGATCACAGCTAAGGGGTCGTGTCTTTGGAGGCGTCCCGCTTTGAAGTACAAAAAATATGGTAACCCTAACTATTTGCCACAATAATGATAATAAAAGAATGAGAGAGCAGTGTAGCACCCAGAAGTAGCAGGGCCGCTGGGGCTGCAGCACCCTCTGCTGCCGCATAAAGGTTGCAGTGACCTCGGCCGGCCCTGTGTGCATTAAAAATATCATGATAATAAAAGAATGAGAGAGCAGTGTAGCACCCAGAAGTAGCGGGACCGATGGAAGTGCAGCACCCTCTGCTGCCGCATAAAGGTTGCAGTGACCTCGGCCGGCCCTGTGTATATACCGACAATCGAAATATATGAATTTATTCTGTCAGTACATGTCTATCGCGATAACATTCCGTGCACCATCCTTATTTTACCTATGTACGAAATATTTACAGACAAATATTTTTAAATTCATCTTTTTCAGACGATGGAGAAACTGGGGCTTCTCCAGATTTGGAACGAAATCCCTGGGACGGGTTGTCATATTCATCACAATATTACGAATTACTGTCTGAACGCCAACAACTATCGATATGGAAAGCCAAAGACGATTTTGTTTTGAGCGTTGATGAAAGTCCGATAGTTCTTGTAACTGGTAAAGCGGGAAGCGGCAAGAGCACACAGGTAGATCTTTTTGTATCTTGTATTTGTTGACGAAAAACAAATAGATATATCAGAGTAATCAAACATATAGCAGCTTTGTTCCTGTAAATCAAATATTTTGTTTAAAAGTCATTTCGATTGTACTTTTCTAGGTCTAGGAAGCATCTAAGCATAATCATCTTGTCAGAATTGAGAGACAAAGAGGTTACTACGAAAGCCAAAAAATGCGCGCATTTTTTTCATAGTGTACAAAATGGGCGGACTACAAACATAACATTTTCACAGAATCTATTTCGCTTTTCATTCGAATTATTTCTCCATACATTAAAGCTAAGTCTATCATGTATGCTATGCTGAAAAAACGCACCCCCACAAGGTTGATCATACTTGTCAAGGGGGGAACTTCTGTTTCGGCCCCGCCATGCTTAGAAATGACGTATACTATTACCGTTTATATTTGTCAAATGGCTAAATCACAAAACCTCATTTTAATTTATGATATCTGTGGAATTTAACATCTCTTTAGATTCCACAATGGTGCGCCTATTTTGCGAAAGAGTTGAGATTCCAGTTTGGTACAGTAGTCTGTACTCAACCACATGCTCTGGCTGCTATCTCATTGTCAATGCAGGTGAGACTTCTCGTAATTGGTATTGTTTGTATAATAATATAAGTCATATTTACCTATTAATCTATTGTTTTTCAAGGTATCACGAGAAATGGATCTTACCAGTATCGGAAATGAAGTTGGATACAAAGTACCCTTCTCGGATTGCACCTCGGATGAAACATTTTTGAAGTATTTCATTTATAATTTTGAATTGTTTGAAGCTTATTAGTTGGGGATTTTTAATTGGGAACGACAGGAAGCTAGCCGATTTGGCATATAGTAAATTTGTATTCATTACCCTGAATATGGTCGTTGACCACTGGGCGATTCAACATTTTAATTATAAAATCTTTTTTAGATTCTGCACTGACGAGGTTCTCCTGCGAGAAATGACAGAAGATCCATTGCTTGAACGATACGGTATTATCATACTAGATGAAGTGCAGGAGAGAACAATTTCAACGGATGTACTCTTGTCTTTACTGAAGTAAGCTAATTCTTATCATATGCAATTTTTTAACGTATACTTCTTGCTATTTACTAGTCTTACTATTTAATTTGATCCGTACTATTCAATAATTTCGTTTTAATTTCAATAATTTCAGAATCATATCTTGTCATCGTGATACACTGAAAATTGTAGTGATTAGCCAATCCCACGCAATGCCAAAACTCGAGGAATATTTTGAAGGAGTGCCCATCGTCGACTTGACTTTTATGGAGGAAAATGCTGATCAAAATGACGCCGTAAAAGTAAGTAATTTATGGTGTCTCAAAATATCGTATCTCTCTTGTTACCTAATACGCACTTGCCACACTATTCCTCATTTGTCTCAATGTTCTGAGTTATGGTAGATATATATTGTAAGCTGAATGACTGAAGTAGGTGGGGTGGATGTAGGCTACCCAAACAACATGTTCGATGCCGAATGTGCTAGTTTTGTGCAATAAAAACGGCATGAGAATTTTTTAATTCGATACATAATTTTCCGCATAAGCATTGTATACTGTATATTAAAGCTTATGGTATCATACTATCTTTCTCAGAACGACCAAGAACCAACCAAAATAGTTGAGAAGACAGAACAATCATGCAAAATTCATTACAAGCTGATGAATATTCTTGGAAGTGACTTTGTATCTGATGCTGTTGAGATAATAATGAAATGTCATTGTGATCAAAATATTGAAGGAAATATACTGGTGTTCATGCCGGGCAAAAAGGTAAATATACTTGGGAAACAGCGAGGGAGAGTTTTCCTTATTTCCCGTGCGCCATCGGGTGCGATTTGAATAATATTTTATGAGTTGGCCCTTTTCAAATATATTTTGATCATTAACGAAATAATTGTTTTGCAGGAAATTGATGAAATTTGTGAACGAGTTGCAAGAGAAGTAGCTATGAGAGCTCTCAGATGCGAAGCTGGAGATTTGGTAGTTGCAGCTTTATATCACGAGTTACCTTACGGATTTCAGCAGGTATTGTATGATAACTTCTAACGCATATAATCTAGTTGAATGGAGCCGAATTCAAAATTAGAAAAGAAGTTTCAATGCCGTTAATTACAACTTATAAATAGATATAGCTCATAAAATCGACCAACATTGCACATACCACTGGAGAAAAAGGGATCAATATTGTGTTTTCACCAATTGGCTTAAATTAGTTTGGTTCAGTCATGTCCCTAACCTTAGCAATTTCTAGAAGGTCGAATGACCTAAAAAGTACGTTGGTTAAGATTTATAAATGTCATCAAAAAGATTATTTCTAACTCTAGTGAGTTAAAAACTCATTTCCCGTATTCCAAGTGATTCAAGAGTCTTGCTGCACACTAACACAAATATATTTCTGTACCGTTTCGTCTGACCAAGGTCAGATTTCTTCAAACATACATAGTTCAACTATAACAAGAAAAGTAGTTACATGCAATTTAAACAATCAGTGTAAGAGTATGGGAGTTACGCTTTTCTTTTTTGCTGAATCTTCTGCTTCTTCTTTTTGATTCGGACATATTCTTACCTTCTTGGTCTGAATTTTTGGAATTGTTTTTGTCCTGAGCAGACTTTTGCTTTTTTGTTCTAGTTCTGTCCCGTGTTCCAGTTTCTATTTTTTTTATGTCACATCTCATTTAAACATTTTTTATAAATTTTAGAAGTGAACTTAATGTTATGATTTACAGAAAGTATATGAGAAATCTGAAAATACATCAATTAGCAACGAGAATGGCCTTCGACCGCGTAAATTAATAGTTTGTGATTCGATAGCAGAATCATCTTTCTCAATGTCAAACATTTCAGTTGTGGTCGATTCCGGTAGATTGAACTCGAAGGTTAGAACTTTATGTCAATTTTTTTAGTTTTCTTATAGACCAATTTTATAGACCAATAGATAACCGAATTCAAATTTTTTGTTCTTAAAGTTGTAGTAAATCGATAGGAGGCCATTTGTTTTTTCAAGTTTTATTTGATTCCTGCGGGGCCGATATTACATATTGTGAACACTTGTTCACACTGTCCATACATACATTCATGCACTGGCCAATTGAGATAACGATACATAACTATTTTGTGATTGAAAATTTCTGTTATCTTGCAAATACAGTATATAATTGCTAAGTGAACCTTATTGAATATAACCTAAATGCAACAGCCATCTAGTCTAGAGTCTAGACTACCACTAGATAGAGCAAAATACTGAACAACTTTTGAAAGTGAGATATTCAGTCTATTCCAAAATTTCAAAACTACTGTAATTATTTCATAAACATTTTTGTATCACTTTCAGGTATACAATTGTCGTATTCGTGCACATTCTGACTTTTTAACGTACACTACCAAATTAAATGTCAATATGCGAACAAGTCGTTGTGCCAAAACTGGACAGGTTTATAGACTTTACACAGAAGCCGAGTTCAAGGTAAATACAACGATCGATGGTGTAATTGGTAGCATGTTATAATAAATGTAATTTCGAATTGGTAGTTTCTAAGCAAAAGACGGGGAGATCTTCAAGCTCTTTCAAACTAACAGTATTGCCCTGGGCAAGTTTCCTTTCAATCAACTATAACAATGCGGTAATTTTTATCACATTTTTCTTTGTTACCCGTAAAACAGTTCCAGTACTTATTCAATCAAATAGCTATCGACCAATTTGGCATATAGTATAATTCCTCTTCTTATCAAGAACTAGTTGATAATTGTATATATATTGTTCAAGTCAATTTAAACAAAATTTAGATATGACAGTTAATTACGCCCAATATCCAGTAAAATAAATTAGGCAGTCGTGTTATTCATTACAGAAATTTGAAGAATTTCCTCTACCCGCCGTTGTTCGAAGTGAGCTTTCAACAAATATATTACTAATGAAGAGACTTCTGCAGAGACTGGATGTTGCATTCTCAAGTTGTCACACATTAGACCCTCCAGGTATTTCGAATTGGATATATATAGTTAATTTAAAAATAAACATTGCTTTTTACCGCTAATCCCTAGGAAGAATTTTCAAATTGAACATCCATGATAAAATCCACCGGTATCTGAACCGAGATCATACATCTCATGTCGACAATTAAATTCCTCGTTTTCCGGGTAAAAGGTGACGATGGTATATGAGTGGTGGGAGTCAGGGGGTCCACGTTCTTACAGTGTCGTGATATCAGCGAACCCGTTATTGTTTTATGGTTTTTATAGTTAGACGACCGCTGCAATGTGTGCCTTGTACTGCAGTTGACGAATAGCGTTATATTCGACGTTTCGAATATTGTGTATTATATTTGTAAGAAGCGTTTCATGTTAATAATGTAGCTTGTATAGTGACATACATACATTTTCTGAAATGAGAGAACCTGTTGTTAGTGTGTTCGATACAAAATAGAACCTGTTCTCCAAATTCTGAATCCCACAACTGAATTTTATTCTTTGATCTGATAGTCAACACTAGAATGAGGAATAATATATTAGAAACTTACTCTATTCATATATTTTAGGTCCGGAAGCATACATGCAAGCATTAGAAGATTTAGATTATCATGGTGCTCTTGATGACAACGGCAATCTGTCAGATCTCGGTGCAGTAATGAGCGAATTTCCATTAAGTTTGCAACTAGCAAAATGTGTGATTGCCAGTTGTGGGGAATTATGTTCAGAGGTATGTACGACTAGGTAAAATACAATCTATCGTCATCTGTATCATCTAACTGGAGCTTCTGCTTTATTAGGAGCAATTATGTAAGTATCCGATTTTCTTTCAAATTTTTTATCATTTAAACGCTAAATAGATCTCAAAATGTATTGCACAGTAAATGTTCAGAGCATAGATATACTATGTGCAGTTTATTTTATCGCAAAAACTTCGGTATAACGTATATTTGCGTAAATAAAGTTTTATGAACTTTTCCAAAATTATGTTCTTCGTTGTCTTTTATTTTTAATAGCTCGACAAATTTATTTAGGAAATGCTGTCCATTGTTTCAATGCTCGTTGTGCCCGATTTCTTCGTTGTACAAGATGGAATGCAAACTAAGATAGAAAAACGGCGAAAGATGATGACGCATTCATCTGGAGATCATTTTACCTTACTCAATATTTATGATGCCTTTATAGCAAGTAGGTATACCTGGCTATGGAATAAGCATTTTGAGCTGGCGGATCCGTTAGTTGCTATAGTATACCAAGGAACCCAACTAAGTAAACGCGTCTCGGAATATGAGCTTGTGCCTCAAAGAATGTCCCATACTGAAATTTGTCGCGCATGGTGATCTGAGTTGCGTGGACGTTTGAGTAAACGTAAAATGAAGGTGGACGAATTTAAAAACAATAGTCATTGTACTTTTAAGTTACGTTTCGGGAGAAATTCTGGGAAGCTGTGAGTCTATATAACAGATATAGGCAAAGTACGGCTCGCGGGCCAAATCCGACCGGGTGGTAATTCAATCGGGCCCGCCTGATGCTGCCACAACCGGACTAAAAATAACTCAAGGAATTGGTTGAGATTGCGGTTAAATTTAGTTTGGGCACGAGGCTTATTGTTTTCCACTTTTGCTTTTGTAACACTGTAAATATTGTTCATAAAATGTAACTTTTTCCGTCACTTACATGGCCCGCCAGTCTAGGTAGGCAAAATTGTTGGCCCCTGGTTCAAAAACCTTGCCTACCCCTGCTATATAACAATCACATTGTCCGTGAGTTAATGTGCAGACCAGACCTCTATATAAGACAGCTACAGAAACAAATTTTGTAATTCTAACATTTCACAGATAAAGAGTCAGAACAATGGTGTAAAGATAATTTTTTGAGATATTCATCATTAAAACTGGCGACTCAAGTTCGTGCCAACATTGTTCAAGTCATGGAACGACTTGAACTTCCCATGAGCCCTCGACTCACAGATATGAAAGAAATGGAAATAAGCGTAAAAAAAGCTTTGCTCGCAGGATTTTTTATGCAGGTTTGATATGAAATTAAATCGCAAACTTTGAGGATGATACAAATACACAGTTGGAATAGTTTTTTTTATAACTAATGTGTAATTTTGCAGCAAACCGATTTATAATTTTCACACGGCAAATGAAATCAAAGCGTACGTAAATAGAGAATGTTATCAAAATTTTCCGAATGTATGCCTATTAACTATTATATATATAGAAAACTTTGAATAAGATATTGTGCACAATTCGTCAGAGAATGATATTTTTCAATAATCCTCTTCGACTTTTGTCGAAAATTAAAAAATGCAGTTAAATTTTTACAACTGTAAAGCATTGAAATTGTAGACACATAAATCTTGTTTTAACAGGTGGCAAAAGACGTTGACGGGAGTGGCAATTACCTGATCGTCAGAGATCGACACGTTGCCAGATTAAGTTCAGCGTCGTTCTCTATGACGTCACCGGAATGGGTTACGTTTAATAGATTTGTTTTATCCGACAATAGCTATATCGTCACTGTGTCTTCAGTCACGCCAGAAATGTAAGATTATTCCTAAAGTTGATAAATCGATTATTATAATATCAGAGGGAATAAAGCCTTTATGGATGAATTATCTTACGTATTGTAGACACATCACAAACCAGTGGATCATTTGATAAATTGTTGTTGTTCAGTTTTTGAAACAAAGAATCACTTTTCTTGAACTACTAAACCAATGGATTTATTGCTTTTTATTCTAGTCCATTCTACTTTTTATTTAAATTTCCGAGGGTACGTTGTATTTAGCCCAAGGACGGAAAAGTGCGCAACGAAAATTTTTACTACCGATGTGTTTAAGCTATCGCTTAACCAACAACATATGTTTTGTGTGACAGTCCACACTCGTGTCCGATTGTAGAAGTCTCTATATATTTCTGTCTTTAGATATACCTTCTCTAAATGTTTTTGGAAAAGTAAAGATGGTCAGTTTTAGCCTCATGATACAAAGTTGTTGCCTTATACAAAGTTAATAATTTATAACTACTGTGGAATATTTCAAATTTATTTGAGTGTTCCGAATGTTTCGATTTGATTTATTAGCGGTAGAGGTGCAGGCTGTAATTATCGGAAAATTATCAATTTTTGCACGTCGGCTGCCTAGCGTTTGACTTAGGTGATCACAACCAAATTCTTGCCTCTCTGCTATGTATAAACGGCCGATTTAAAAATTAGAATCTTTTTAGTTTTTTGACATTAGGAAACCTAAGAAAAGCAACTGCTGTTTACACCATACAGCAATGGCTACTGACCATTGTATGAAAGAAACCAAATAAAACTATTTCACTATTAATACCAAAGATACCAAAGGTTACTAAAGGTATAATAACAATGATAATGTTGTATTCAAACTTTCATTTTTCAAGGGTTGCAGAAATCATGCCACAAAGTTACTTAGCCAACTTGCCTTCTGGCGAAGCCAAAAGCAATTTATTGGAAGCGATTGAAAAGCTCAAACATGCTAACATACGAGACAAAGAACTGGCGGGTGAGTCAGTAGAAACTGCAAAAGACATTGAAAAATCTTCAATGAAATTACCACTTCATCGTCAACAGGGAATTCCAGCTGCACCATCTTCACAATATCAAAATAAGAAGGGTAATAGTCACAGTATACAAGGGACGAGACCTTATAGTAGTCAGGCAAAAAGTTCCACAAGCACAGACTCGCAGATACAAAAATCTGGTAACGTTGAAGTAGATATTCTGACGCAAACTGCACGTGACTTGAACTACATGTATCAACAAGCGTCAAGCTACGTCAGAAATTATGCAACCGAGGAGACAGAAGAAGAAGAAGAAAGCTGCAACATACAATAAAGGGAATACCATGTATTACCATCATGCACATTTGACTCAATATTTAAACCTTTACCGTTCTCAGCCAGGGTTATATAACTTCTTAGGCCCGTCGTCTTTTCTTCGTTATCATTCTTGTCTCGTTTTTTTTATATAATTATATTAAGATTTGAAATCGCTTCTTCTAATCGCTTACAGGTGGCTAATATTGAGTTCATTTTTATTGCTTCTAACTGCGACATTGTTAATTTCTTAAGTTCAAAAATCATTTTCTTCAATATTGCTATGTTTTGATAGCTAGATAGTTTTTTTCCGCCAAAATGTTTTCTCATCTCAATTTCCTATAGAAGAAAATATAATAATTTTAGCAAATAACGGAAAACTTTAGTGATCATCGTTTCTAAAGTGCTTCATTAAACACACGAAGTAAATCTTTAATGGATTTCCAAATAAAACAAATGTTTCTATCTATCATAAAACTTTGCATCGTCTTCGAGCCGTACACGAGTTAATATTTAATTTTTCAGTTTCTGCTCGTTAAATATTGTTAATTTATAATATTGTTTTTCTGCACAAGCTGCCAGCTTGGAGAACGAGTCACCTCCCAAAATCTTAATCAATTTTTAACAAAGTACAATGTATTGGCCACCAGATAAAAAGCATAAAAATTGATATTTTTTCTCATTTCAAAGTTATTCCGACGTTGGGGCAATAATCAATATAATCTCAAAAACAATGTAATGTAAACTATTTTTAATCTCTGTTTAATGAATAGAATACAAATTATAGCATAAAATTACTTTCTATTTTATTTGACATAGGTTGTGAGTTTAGTGCTTTTTGTGTCATTTTCATGGCCAAATGTAGAGTGAAGAGCTATATGGAATTACATTGATTTTAGCATTTGATTGATATGTTGCTGATAATGTTTGTAAACCATGACATGTGTTAATAATATATTTAATTGCGTTAAAATAAACTGCTTGCCTTCAAAAAATTCAAAAATAAAGTATAATAAAACAACTTGTAGAGTATAGTTTTTTTAAAGAAAAATACTAGCATGAAGTCAAGCATAGACGAGTACGCTAGATTCTAGAAGAAACGAGTTGAACAACTTGTCTTATTCTCCAAATTGATTAACAATCGGATGAAGCGATACGATGCTCTCCTTCTAACCCTGTTTTATCGATTCTCTCCCCTGAAGAAAACTGTAATCACCTTTCTTATCAATTACACATTCTCGTGGGATATAATTCATGTTGTTACAGCCAGATAGAACAGTGGAAACGTTTCCATATTCTAACTAAACCAAGGTTGTCGGCTCCGGGTGCCACAAAATTATTTTTTTATTGTTCGCGGGCCACAATAATGCCAAAATTAGGTAAACAGTGCAATACAAAACAAACGTTTTTATTGTGGTAACATATTGATCAGTTTTTGTCATTTATCAAGTTAAAACATGCAAAAAAAAACACCAAAAAACTTGCTAAACCTGAAAAAGTCTTTCTATGTCTATATTTAGTGTAAGATTTCGAACTCTTCATATAAGAAAAAGTGCATCCGCAAATGTAAGTGCATTCGAACATCGATAAAATTTTCAAAGCAAAATCTTAATTTTGAAAAATGCTCATTACTCACAAGATTCTAAAATGCCGTTTAAAGTTTATTCTTGTGTCACTTACACAACTTTTCGACAAGAGGTACATGAGGGTTATCACTAAATTTCTGACATTAAGGCAGAATTTTTGTAATACTGTTTAGGCTGGTCACAACAAATACCCGGCATGAATTATATTTTTATAACATTGATATTTAATCATCAGACATAGCCAACATAAGCTAATACAATTCTCATTCGATTTTTAGTTTTTTATGATGCCGAAATTGTTAGCATATATTCCCGATCAAAAAGATAGAAAGTTAGATAACGATTCAGACTGCCTGACACATCATTCAACTTTGCTAGTTGCCTCAGCTAGCCATAACACTAGTAAATTCAGTGACATTAGTGATGTAACAATATGTCAAAAGATTTTTCGGGTCAATTTTATGACCAAATAACACCAAATGCGATTTTTTGATTACTCTCCGAATGCGACGCATGTCACAGATAATGAAGCTGCGGGTCACACGTAGGCCTGGGTTTAAACCACCCTGTTCTGAACGATGAATCTTGAATTTACGATCTTTCCATTCTTTTAAAAAGCAATGTGTTCGTCTTGAACAATTTGAATATTGTTGATGATGGAGCAAGGGGGTTGTATCTTAAGGCAACTGTGTTATTTCCTCACCTACAAAAATTAATCCATTCTTGCAGTCTATTTGGTTTCCGGGAACCAACATCTTTTCAATTTTGAAGATCGGAATGTCAAATTTTTTGTCAAACTTTTAATATTTTGAAGATGAAAGTTACAATTGTATTGCTCCCTCGGGCCGTACTAGTTCCATTGCACATCAAAAACCACGTTAATATTTGCACCTATCCTGCTGAATTGATGTATTTGACAATTAAATTGAACTAAAAATCGAATCTTTTGTAGAGAAATACGGAAATCTCTCCTAAATTGCAATAACAAACGACGTCATATATTGTACAACATATTATTGTATAACACGCAAACCATGTCAATCCATCATGTGGTTGGATGCTAAATTATAAAGTTGTTTTCAAAAGTTCAATCTTGCAATAAAAGGGTCAATAAACACAATATCTTACCTGAATAGTACTTGGTTTTCATGTATCTGAAACAAATTATCGCGATTAATATCTGCATGTAAAAAAGTGCATTTTACCTCTCGCGCACCAGCACGCGGTTTGCCAGTTTTACATGTCTGAGGTCGTTGTTCACACGTAATTCATATATATATATCACAGTATTGTCAGCACGTCAATTTATGTGACAAATGTGTAATCCAGACTAAGATAAAATAAATTATATTACCTGAAAAGGAATTTTTTGGAAATGAACACTTTCTTTTTACGTATTATACTTTAACATCAGATTATTATATCTGACAGGAAGTTTGATTGAAATAGATCAGAATTTAATTTCTGTTGAATACAAAAATATTCAAAATTTCAAACTTTTGTTTGATGTGTTAAATTGTAGTTACATAAAGTCGAACAAAAAAACTCCTTCAATCGACACTTTTTGAGATGATAAAATGTAACGTTAAAAACTGAAGATGAACAAAATATAAAGTTGGATCACTGTAAGTGTTGGCATTGCAGATTAGAGATTTCAAAATCCTGAATATTGTAATGGTAAGTGATCTAAGATTTCCACCTTATTTATTGGGTGTAATCCATTGATGAGACTGGTTGAATCACAACCTCCAAACCTTGTAGCCGCCTACAAAGTTATATATATTTATGTAGATACTTCGACCTCTGAATGTTGGAGTCTGTGCTTGATATTTCATCTGAAACCGCGAAAACAAAAGATTATAATCACATCATTTCAGAACTCGTTTATTTGATTCACTCCGAAAATTTAAATTTTATTTTGAGCCTAAATATACAGTGTGTTCGGCCCTAGTCAATTTTGAAAATTGTATACACTATAAATAAAAGCAAAACCTAATACTGACAAAACAAAAAGTTAAATTTAAAGTGTAGCAAGTTCAATGATAGTGCCAAACCTACCTTAGTTAGGTATTTGGTTATATTTAAACAATATATACATGTAATAATCTAGGCTCCCGGACTTGAATGGAAATTTGCAGAACCCCTGGACAGTAATGGTGAAACTCCAGGGTGTCGATAAACCCTGGTTTGATTTTTTTTTATTTGAACCGAATTTACAACTACTCACTATAGCACACTGTCAGATACCAACATTCATACGCTTTTTTATTAAGACTTCCTTGAGAAAATCTAATAAAAGCAAATTCATAGACATCTAAAGAGAAATGAGTGTCAACACTAATTAGTATAAAAGTAACCAACTACATTCTGACTGACTGCTATGATTAGGTAAAATTATTGAAGTTTCCCATTGCTTATCTCAGGACATAGAATGATAAAAAAAATGAAGTAGATCAGTGGTTCCCAACCTATTATAGTTCGTGCCCCCCTTCCAGGGGCTTTTGGGACTCGTGGACAAGTATGACAAGTGCACAAGGGAAAACATCCTGTCATTATAAATAACCCTATCGGGTACTGTAACTACGGCGAACAGTGCAGTTATTTTATTTTGAATAAAAAAGTGGGTTAACGAAATCTTATTGAAATTATTCTATCACATAGTATCGTGGCCCTTGCACAACTGGGGTGGGGGAGAGTAGGGGGGATGTCATTCGTCTGAGAACCACTGGTCTATTGTATTTGAGTTAAATTTTTCATGATACAAAAAATCGCCTTTCTCTCCGTGTACGCTACTGGGCCAATCGCATCTAACTATTTTTGTATTAACTTTTTTGTATTTAAAATGGAATTCGTCTATAGAGCTATGTAGGGCGTTTGTATTTTTCCATATTCTTCCTGGAATCTCTAGCAACGATTTTGAAAAATATTCACTCATTCGATGATGGACAGAGGGCTGTTACATAAAATGTTCTTTCCCAATTTTCTTTCTCAGATAATCTTGTCAATTTAGCGACTTTCCCGTAGATCTCTTGGATTAAATTCGCTTACTCGATTGGGTGAAGCTTCATGGTTTATTAGTTTAAATTTTGTGCTTTGGTTATTTATCTGTGGCGTGTTTATTTTTTTATAACATATATGTCCGAAAATTTTCGAATTTATAGATCATCGAAGACCTACGCCAGTCCATTACCTGGCAATGAAAATTGCAGCGTGTCGCTTTCTACTTTCTCGAGTTTTCAGTCCAGGGATAAGCGCAGGCTTTTTGTTTGAAGTACCAATATTTTCCTCTTTTTTTATGTTACCCTCAATAGATTATTCTATTTTGAATGGTCGTTATCAAGTAGCTTAAACTGTCAGTGATTGTCGGAATGAACAAACACTAATTTTTTAAAAGTCCGTGCATGCAACAAGGATTGGGTGATGTGAGGGCCTAGGCTACGTTGGATCGTACCTCGAATGAATCACACTGTATCATGCGACGCTGCGTGGTAACACAGGTATTTTTAACTCGAATTCTCTATTGCTTAGTTGGTTGCTTATTTGACAAAAATAATGCCCTTGCATAGTTTTTCTGCTGATATATCAAGGTTCTTTGTGAAAGCGATGTCTATACCGGTAGTGAAAATTGAATGTTCATATATTTGTCCCGGCTCTTTCCTTTCATGATGCACATTATAGGTTATTAGGCCCAAGCAAGTAAATAGATTTCTACCAAACAAAAATGCCAAACTTTTCACCGAAAATGTGAAGCAAACAGTCCAAACAAAATGTTGTGTTATCATTTTATACTTTACCATTGCAAAATTTATGATGCTTATTTTCGAGTTTTCGCGGGCAGTTTTTATGTGAATAATTTTTGGTAACTACAACTAAACTAGAACTCCTAGAAGAAAACAATGACCATCGAGGTATTTGTTTTAAATATCGGAAACACAAGTATAAAAACCGACAAATAGCCGGCATATATTTTGTGTAGAGAGGTTAGAAGATACATTTTGAAATGAGTATGAACAATACAATCAAAGAGGTACATTTAATACTAACAAATTGCCTATTGAGTTCCTGCCCATGCATTATGAATACTTCATGGTGGGTATATTTAAAATTATCCGGTAATATATATTGTATATTTACCAATTTTTTTTGAGAGATTCTAGATCTCTTAGATACAGATTAATTCAAGTAGCTAGGCAATTAGCAACGGCTGTCGAGGATTACATGTTTTATACTTGCCAGATCGTCATTATCTGATTTTCTGTCAATGTACGAGACAAAAATTCGTTTCGCGCCGACCTTGAACCGTCAAAACAAACGCAACAAGATTGTATCGGCGTCAAATTGTACCTAATAAGTCCATTAACCGATTAAATGATCCCAAAGCTGTAAATACGTAAATATAAGCTGTGAATGTTTATGGGAATCAATTCTGATATCACAAGAAGTGTTCGTTCTAACGCTAATTATTCGCGATGTATAAAGCGCGTTGTCTTATTCTCTTTTAATCTTAATGATCACAGAGATATAGCTGTTACTTATGTATACATGTATACAATCGAAAATAATCGATTAAATAATACAGCACCCGCGGGTTGCGCCATGCTTAAGGCGGTTGTTTCCGAGGAAACCTAGGTTTATGTCATAATGAACAAAATTCATACTTTTGCTATGAATTTGATTCGGCAATTTGTTTTGTTATTTCACTCTGATAAACTGTAAACGGTTTAAAATTGTTAATAAATTGTTTCATCTGCGCAACAACATGAAAAGACGCAAAAACTAAATATTCTCGTAAATCCGTTTGAAGAAAGGGCGCGTACAACCACGAAATATAAATTTCGGTCTTAAAATGCGTGTCAAGGCTATATATTATTCGAATATTGGAAAAATAATCTGTCTTAATATGTATACTTGTTGAGATTTCTATTTCGGATATCAGAAGCGGACCGCCAATACACAACTAATGTAGGCCTACGGCCTACGCCCCTACAACAACCAATAACAAGTTATTGTTTGCTCTTACGTATGAAAAGGAAGTTCAATGTTTTCAAAGTAGATATCTGTTACTACTTTAAAACGTTTAAAAATCTAGAACATTTTTACACAGTACGATGTATAGCACTCGCCTATAATACTCCACGAATAACCGGAAAGTATGTTAATTAGGAATTTACCCTATCCCTGAGCTATAAGAATTGTTGATAGATTTTGTTTGAATAATATTTTTTAACACTAGTGGGATATAGTTCTAAATGTTTATGTTATCGTAACGATAGAAATGGCATTCCAATAATCTTGATATTTACAAACACTAGACGGTGTTGCTGTGCAGAATCATTTTCCAAAACGATTTTGTAATCCTTCAGCGTTGAATTACAAGTCTCGAGTGAGCTTCCTTACTTTTAAGCGTAGCTAGTTATGAGTTATACTTTATGGTTCGTACAAGCTATCTGTATAAAGTAGATATCATATTTAGGCTTTTCAATCTTCCACATACCTAAAACAGCAATGTTTTGTAATTTTTGTATATTTTAGAAATGCCTAGAGGTTTTCACTGAAAATGAATCCACAGTAGTAATAACTATCATAACATTCTAAAAATTATGGTCTTTGCGATCTATGCACCATGCTTGACTGTACATAAATAAATAATTTTTGACTCCATGATTCAAATCATGGTTGAATTCGAATGAAAATACGTAATAACAAAACAATTGTTTGACAATGACAAACGAAATAGAAAAAATAACGATAAAAAATGATGACATGATATTAAATGAAATAATAAAAAAATAAGAAAGTGAAAAATTGTAATGATAAAAATAATGCTTATCGGAACAGTGACAAATGTGAAAAAAGTACAAAATTTTTCAGTCTTATTTCTCTTTTGGTTGAATCTGCAAAGAAACAGCATTTCTATATCTGGAATAACTTTCCTATTCGAGATCATTTTATAAATACAATTCGGTCCTGCATATTGAGAAATCGTAAGACTAAAGCAGATATACTTCTGACTCTCCGCGATCTCACTCAGTGGGTAACTCTAAAAAGCATATTATAAAATGAAGGCATAAAAAGCTTCAAAAACAATAAAACTCTCAAATAATGCAACTCATTTTCTCATTGAATCAATTTTTTGATTTTGTTTAGGACACACTTTGTTTATTCGGGTAAATCCAACTGATGCATTGGTTTTTGTAACTTTTACTGGAAAATACTATTAGTTCAGTTAGGTATTCTGAATGAATATTGCCACTGCCATTTCAAAACACTTCTTCATCCGATTTCTCTTTCTTGATATGAATTTGATGTGAGTTTATTAAATTATCTGATGAATTATTTCTATTTCCAATAATCCGGTCCTGCTGTTGTTGCTGACGCATTCTTTCGTATTCTTCTTCTTCCCTGTCAATTTCTGCTTCATCTTCTTCGTTCAGTTCAATTTCATCGGGTTCTTCAATTTCGTCAGTTGGTTCCGATTTATGTTTCCTTCCGGCAGCTTTTTCTTCGATTTTCTGTCTTTTGTATTTTGTACGACGATTTTGAAACCATACTTTGACCTGGAAAAAAGAAAAGAATTTTCTTCGTGTTTGCCTTGAAGAGATAGATGGAAAAAACATAATTATCTTAAAAACCATGACCTCTGGTTAGATTACCAGTCGTCGTCGGAAATCGTAATAGTGAACTAATTTATTGTTTCCAAGCTCTGAATAACGAAGAAAGCTATAACCGACCAGTAATCAATAATTAATATATTTTTAAACGAATTGACACATCTGGTTTTGATATTTTGATACATTTATTGGTGCATAATTGGTTTTATTCACAATTTTTTCAAGTCGAACTTTTCACAGAAGTCTACATTACTAATGAAGAATTTCAATTTAAAGTCTAAAATAATACCAAATATGTATTAACGTTTTGTATACATTGAAGCATTATTATCATAATCAATTTCTTTACGACGTAGATGGTCTATTTATGATTTAAAAATGTGGATATATAAATTGTAACCATGCTACCATACTTGCAAGTAAATTTTCTCATTGTACTTCTAATCTCCTATGAATCTTTAAAAGATTCAAACTCTTTCGATAATGGTTTAGCACTATTACCTGTGTTTCAGATAACTTTAAGGAACTTGCAAGTTGTTTTCTTTCAGCACCAACTACATAATGATTTTTGTCAAATTCATGTTCTAAGCGTAGAAGCTGAGCCGGTGTAAATGCAGTCCTTATTCTTTTCGGTTTACGATGAAAAGGATTTGACATCAAAAACCCGAAACGGGCTCGCAGTAAAGGATCTAAAAAAACAGAAAAATGTTATTGTCAACAAAATTTTGAATGCCATATTCTATATGACCGTATTAACAAATTTTACACGTCGCTTTAAACAACAAGTCAAGCGATACCTCATATCTGCAAAACTTTTAAATTAATTTGTATGGATTATCATATTCAAGTTTGGGCGATTATTTAATATATTTTAATTATTGTTTTCTGTGATTTTTTTCTCGTTTGATATAGACGCCCAATGCATAAAATGCATATATATATATACATATATATACATAGATAAAATTTGAATACAACGATAATCCACTTTAATATTTACTGATATTTATTGGGTATAAAATAAAAAAAAATTGATTCATTTGAAATAATACCATATTAAATGTAGTTAACAATTGAACTATAATAATCTTTGATATTAATTAAAATTTTAAATATCATACCATATGATATTTTTTAAATTTTCTAAATTCATGATAAAAATTGTAATTGGCAGCTCGACTCGCGAACTTTGTTATGGAACTATGTAGCATCTCATTTTTCATTCGCTGAGTGGCAGGTTTTCATAGCCGCCATTTTATTATATTTCGCTGCCCGATTTTTGAAACGTTTTCACCGCCGACAATGTCAAGAAGTGCCGATCAAATATGTAATTATTCGTGAACTATAATAAATAGACGCCACTTGAAATTTTTCTTTGGACGATAAACAGTTTTCAGTACGAATTTTTGTAAATCCATTTTTGACATGTTTCGGTTTTGGAAAGCAAATGATTTCGAATATAATTCTTAATTAATAAAATGATTAATTATAGGTTTGAAAATCGAAGTTCGGTTTGAAACACTTCCAAAAATATCACTGTTAAAAATACACGGCAAATATAAAACATTATAAAGAATAAAAGTACTTCAATTTTTTTCATTAAATTAAACGATTGAATAATTCGTATAATAAAATTTATCATAAAAAAAGATGGGACTTTGAATGAGAGCCGCATAAGTTTACGTAAGTACAAATACATATACTATTTAAATTAGGGTGAATTTATGAATTTTTTGTTAGTGATCTTTTGAAAGAATATCTTTAACGAGTTGTTTTTATTACCAATAATACGACGGCAGATTTTTAAAATTGTGTTTGAAAATCGTAATTGAAAGACGTAGAGTAATTTATATCATCGAGGCATTTGGTAGCTACGTTGTCAGGCTGTAATTAATTTTAGTTTCAAAGAAATTGGCATTATCTTGATAAAGTGTTTTTTGACGACGAAAATTTTATTATGAACTTTTAAGAAAATATATTATTCGAGAAATAAAAAGATGGTTAGAGTTCGGCATGAATATTTAGGTGAGCTTGCCCATTCCCCTATTTTAATTATAATTTTTGAAAATATACATTTTGATAAAAATACTGAATTTTGGGATTAAAATAAAAATATTAATTACCGGCAAACGGTGCTGGATGAAGACTTCTTCCCTGCCTCATAAGCCATGGATTGAATGGTGGTGGAGCACCTGGAAGAAACGGGTTTCTCATTGATGCGCCCATCATTGAGTCCATGGGCATCATTGCCGCTGGATTTGGTGGTAATGACGGCATATACGTGTGTGGTATGGATACCGGAGGCAAACTTTGCTCTTGTGAACCACCGCCAATTCCCGCCGCGGCAGCAGCAGCCGCTCGAAATAAAATTCGGTCCATCATGTTACCTGGTCCATCAGTGGGCGCATGGGCCATCGGGTGCATATGTCCTTGAGGGGATATCGATAGACATCCTACCGGAGAAGGTAGTGGGCCAGAAAAGAATTGGTTAGAGTTCGGAGAGGTATGTCGTAGATCACTTCCGCTTGGCGATGTAGTTTGATGCGAAATAGGTAGCACTGGTAACATAGAACGCGATTTTTTGTCTTCTACGTCAGGTCCGTTCGAATTGGAGGAAATATCGCTCCGAGGCGACAGAGATGCGCGATGTTTATTTGAATGGGCTTGAGGTGGTGATACTGAAAATGGAAGGTGCGAAGTACGATTGATCTTTGGCGGAGAATCTCTAGTTGTAAATGTTCCATTTTCTCTTACATACATATCTTTATCTGTAGATTGTCTTCGACCAAGCGGAGAACTTGAGGAGTTTGACCAGGAATCTGCTCTATCTCTATTCCAGTCTTTACTCTTTCTATTTTTTCTTTCTTCTTGGGTTTCTTGTGCATTATCAAAGCTCGTATGCATTAATGACTGACTAAAGTGTTTTGCCGCATCTTTGTTAAACTTTTCTTCGCGGTTGCGATGAAATTGTTCAACGTTTCCATTCATGTATGGATGATGTCTCTCATGTAGTGAATTTCTTCCTGACTTACCAAAGGCAGAAACAAATATAGATTTTTTGTTTTTCAAATGATCTAATCTGTCTTTATCATCGCTGGCAACCAGAGAAGCAATGTCGAATCCCAGCTTTGTCTTTGCCATATTGTGTGAAGGTATGACGACTGCACCCGGATGATTTGGGCTTATAAGCATCGTGACTTTTCGCTCTTTTACTG
This sequence comes from Styela clava, assembly GCF_964204865.1. Classification (NCBI taxonomy): domain Eukaryota; kingdom Metazoa; phylum Chordata; class Ascidiacea; order Stolidobranchia; family Styelidae; genus Styela; species Styela clava. Next base: position 13,046,956 of record NC_135258.1, on the reverse strand, counting down.
CGTAACTTCGACGTCGTTTAAGCGTATTATAATTCTAGAAAATTGTTCTCACCCTCGATTAAAATTTGAATTTTACTTTTTCAACTGCTGAACAACAAAATGAGAGATGAGTTGATGTTTTGTTAAGCAACGCAAAAAGATTGGAGGATAAACATCCAATTATCTTTACAATTTTGCGAGGACATTATTTTAAAACATTCACGCCTTCCAAACGGCCCGTATGAATATTTTATTACCCGTAGCGGACCTATGACTTGCTAGTATCTTAGTTTTTTCAAGCATAACACACATTTAGTACAAACAAAAACGTGACCCTCAAATTTTTGCACCTGACACCGCATAATCGTGTAATCATAATTATTTTTAGATTCCTTTGATGAGTTCAAATGGACATAACGAACAAATAGTTTACATACAAAAAAATTGACAACAATTGAGGACCAGCCAAGCTTATTCTATTCAATTTATATTATAAGTTAATTAGTTTATTCCACATATGATCTGTATTAAGAGTTTACTCAGTCACTAACGATTTCGACTAATCTACCACACTCGAATAGGTTCGCATCTGTCCATATCAGAGTTTTGTTTCGCCACTGTTCTGACTATTGTCTTGAAAGAAAAACCTAACTGTTTCTAGTATTATGCAAGGCAATATTAACACTGTTTATCAGGAATAAATATATATATATAATCTTAGCATGTCAGTGGCCGCTTTCAATATCACTACTAGTTGACTGCCCTGTCCAATTTTGCCTGACCGTTTGCTACTGTGCTTTAATTAAGAATTTTTATACAGAACGCGAAGAGTAAAATTAAATGCGAAAAACAATTTATAAAATTGATATAATTTACTAAAAATTATGTCGACTTGAGATGAATTTATATAGTAATGAAACTCGCCCGAAGGAAATCGTCTATTTAAACACCACGACTTCATTCCGTTCTTACCCGTACTCAATCCCTTTTTCTCAAGCCGCGGAATTTTATGTCTCGCATTATCTCTCCGGGCAAAGTTTTTGTCGACGGGTTCGTTTACATATCCGACCAACGACAATTGTTATCTCTTTGTTTTTACTTTACATTTTTGACAAAAGCGATATCTAGACAAGATAATCGAAATCAGAAATATTTGTAGATAGCATAAAAATGAAACTTATCACCCGTACTAATGTCGCCTACTGTGTTGGATTCCTTGGTATAATGTTTTGAATTCGGCGATGATAGTGTATTCAACAAATTTGAATAAAAAATAATTTTAAATGATGAAGGGATCACACAGATTTTTAACGGAGAGCTTAACTAAAAAAGCTTATTTATTCATACTATCGGTGAAAATATTAAAAACGAAACAGATGAAAATTATAAGAATTCGTTCCAAATATCTTATACAAGTCTGTCATATTGAATATGAGATATGAGTAACACGAAGATATCAGGTACAAATCTAGTCGGAGTTTCTAATATGAGAGAGAGACATGCTAATTCACAAAGGATGCGAGTTCCGCCAATGTTCAGCACTTGTTCTTCTTGGTATAACTCGTTTCTTCTTTTCTTGTATAACACATGATAGAGATTACTCGATGGCACGATGTAGCGATAGTCGCCATATTTAATTTAGTATGGAATAGTTGATTTAGTGGGTGTAATGTTACGCTTAATAATTGAGTTGGAAGCGCAGTGTTTCATCACACCGCCATATCTTCCAATATGTCGTAATGGGAATGATTCGTTTTGTCCGAAAATACTTGTTATTAAACTATATTATATCATCATCTTTGGGTCGTCAACGTAACTTGAACTTCCCTGCAATACAATATTAATAGCGAAAAGTGGATGCTAGATAAAATATCGTCGGAAGTAATGTGACACGTCCTGTATAATTTTTTGAGTGGGAAAAACAACTGAATCATACACACAACATATTTTCATGAATATTGAAATAGTTTTGGTATTTTAGAGACGCATTTTTACTTTAATTGTTTTTACTATTAAATTTCGTAATGAATCAATAGAATAACCTTAGTTACTGTTTAACTCAATGAAATGAAACTAAATATTGTTCATGTTTTATCAGACTAAACGAGATGAGTTCACTCATTTTTCTTTAATGGAAGTTTTCGTCCTATAGATGCAAGTCAGCACTTGGTAGGCTACACTTGAATTTAACCGCCTCGAAATCAACCTCCACGACATTATAACTACTGTAAATTAAGTCACAACAATTGCTGTGGTTCACGCGAAGGCCCGAGAGTATACCATTAGTTGAGTAACGTTACACTGCTTGTAGTCTATCTTTATATCCTTCATAGCGGGTTTAATTTCGCCACTAATGGGAAATAGGAGTTGTTACAGGTACCAAAATGGCCCTCTTACACATCTTATTTTATGTAGGACCCAACAAGGAAAGATGCGATCTGCTGAAAAGTAAATCCCAGTTGCCAGACTTGGAATATGTCCTTTTGAAATATTTTCTTGTGTTTTTAGTTCAGATTAAGAAAAATGAATATAAATTCTATTTGACCTGAAGTTGTCATTAGTGAAGCGGAGCTTTTTCTCAAATTCTTTGTAAAACATGCAGGCTCACTGTACTAAAGCCGGGTATCGCATTTTAAAATACTTCAAAGCGTTTGTACTAATTTTATTCCATAATTTTAAGTAACGTTAGTAATAATTTTATGCACATAAAAACATTAAATTTCGAAAATTGTCGCATTTATGGCAAAAATAACGTCGCTTGTGTCGTTTGATGAATTCGAAATGGCGAATGATTGTTTTAAACTAGAAGAGTCTAATCATAGTAAAATATTTAATGTGACTATTCCAATGATATCTTGATGAACTGCGTCACTTGAAAATATTATGTCAAGTGTCATACTTTCATCTTGTTCATTTATTTTCATTATTATGAAACAAAGAAATAAATCAACCCTCTATTAATAACAGCGATGAAAGTACAATTCCATTTTATAAATTTATTTTCTTTACTCAAGTAAAATATCCATATACGGTTATCGAGTCTGTGAACGTTTAAATCCACTCTCGCCCACGACTGACGCGATTTGATTTGCTTTGGCAATTTTTTACAAAAAAGCTCTGATTTTCAAGCTGTCACGTGAATTTTAGTAGGGCTAACGCAGAATGTAAGGTTGTATGATTTCGTTTCCACACTCATTGTTATCGAAAAATATTGAGACATATATTCACTTTTGAGCTACCCATATGCAGCTTTGAAAACAGTTCAAGAATCTGTATTTTTAGATAGAAAATATAATTTCCCATAAACTGACAGCTTGCATGTTGAACAATATAATATTATGATGTAATCAAGTACCCTACTTAGACTTAACAAGTTCTTTGAAGTATTGAACTAATCCATATCAAAATGTTTATTTCCTTGTACAGAATATCTCTTACCACGCCAACTTCTCTTGATAAACCATTAATAAACATAACAAACAAATTGTTCTATAAACAAAAAGTATATTTAGATAAGTCATAAAGGATTACACCGTTTTGTAATGTTATCACATGTAAAGGTAATTTTGAATAAACATCTGCCGTTACTGGAAACGATTATCACGTATAACGTCAATCCGTATTATTTTATTTCCTATTTAGATTACTTTGCCATATATGTAATATGCGTGGATTATCGTTTACAACAACGATTCATGTATAGTACATACTTAAAAACTTCATGTTTAAGAAATTTAAATAATTGTAGGTGTCGTCGTCTCGATGAAATTCCGAAAATTTATAAAAAAAAACAAACATATTATTAGTGTTTGTAATCTAACCGGATAATTCATAAGGTTTTTGATATCTTCATAAGTTTTAAATATCACTTGAATTCACTTCATGCGAAAAGTTATAAGGTTTCCCATGTTGAATTTTTTTTTTAATATTGTTTGAAATGAAAATTTGATACGCCTATTCTCACTTTCGAGTTTATAATTAAGTTTTCACAGGTACATTCATTCTTAGCGCTCGCTAAATTATTGAGAATGATTTAGTTTGGAGAGAACTGAAAATCAACATTAGATGTATTGTATTGGATGTTTGACGAATTATCCTGTAAACGCGCCTTCGTCAGCTTGTTTTTGCGATTGGAAAAATTCATAAAACTTGGTTTGAATATCAAAATCCTTTATTATATTGTTGGATTTTTTCTTCTCTTTTGTATAAAGAAAGTAACAAGGTCTCGAAGTTGAATCAAAATGCAATCTACCTGTTATACAACGAAGCCCAGATATTGACTACAAGTTGTTGACAAATGGATAACTACTTTTCTAGCCGTCATATTAGTATGTGTTCACTCATTTTGCCTTCTGATAAATGTTCACCAATTTTCATGATAAAACATCTTCACCCAGAACAAGAGCAAAACGTAAAAATTCACCCACTATATATAAATATGCAACTCTATACGAAAAACTATTAAATAAATGCATTATTATTTTATATTAGAGCTTGTGGGTTTCATAATGAAAGTTTAGTGTTACCATTTAGCGGTCTGAATATTTTCATCGTATCTCCTATCTAAGTCAAATTGGGCCTATCAAATGACGGGCAAGCGTCCAGATTCTCAATAATTTTCAGCATTAGTTAAAAATTGCACGAAATTTATTGTTGCCATATTCTCATGTTACATTATCTTCCTCATATTAACAGCGATTTTTGTTCGATAAGAGATCTCGTTTTGAACTTTTCAAAGTTTAAACGATTTGTTTTTGCTATGAAATAAATAAATCAAATTTACAAAAAATTTCAGTTGTTAGCTCGTTGTATAAATCATTTGTATCCGATTTATCAAACAAATATGTTTGGTGCATCTCATCTTAAAATATGTAGAGAATAGTTTGAATTGAGTTGTTCTAAATGTTGTTCATAATTATGTGCATAATTTAGAGTTATAATACCAGTTTAACTAATTATGAGATGTCATTAACACGTCACATATGATAATTATTAAGGTAAAAATTTGGATATCATAAGCGTTGATAATGAATTCATAGGCTAACTGTTTCTAATATCAGTCCCGGCAGTGCAAGTTATGTCCAATTTTATTTAAAATATGAAATATATCAAAAATCTATTTGTGGCCATTTTGTTTCTTTTCTCACTCATATCGTTTTGTTATAAGATAGTTCAGTTTTGCTAACAGCAACACAGGACTAAACTTTGGCTGTGATTGCTGGCTATTTTATATTGGTGAGTAAACACATGGGATATTTCTCGATTCACTCTTGGTATTTGCTTAACATTTTTTTTGTGTAAATGAGCTCTCAAAATATAATATTGAGACTATGATGAGTTCGTATTTGAGGAAATGATTTATTGATACGATTTTATTACTTTTTATATAGCTACTGAAAAACCGGTACATCAACGTCATTTACAATTATAATTATATTTTGAAAATCTAAATACAAACCTTTCTCGAAATCGTAACATCAAAAGTTTCTTATGAACGGCGGGTCATATTTAATTTACTTTTATTAGTTGACACCATAATCATCACCACTGACACATTTCACGGGTTTAGGTCAATTCGGACATTCACTGACCATTACGATATGATTTCTCTTTATAGATAATTTGTTTTCTTAAGTGTCGCAAATATAACTGTACCTTTGATATTTGTAACCCTTTTTTTTAGTCTAGCTTTTACTGTTAGAAATAATCAAAATATCAAATATTTTTACTCGGTCATTGCCAAAGATATAGCTATCGAACTATGTTTTATGCTCGGTATAACAACAGGGAGATACGATATTAAAATTACATTTCTTTCATATATTCATATACCTTTCATTATAAATTATTACATAGTATAAACAAACTTTGTTGAACGGCCAAAATCATTTTTAGTAAAAATAAAGTAGTAATGAGTTTATGTACTATGAAAATAAGATTATATTCAAAGAAATTTTTCGTTTAATTTTCAATTAAAAGAAGAATTTTTTTTGGAATTTACATTAAATCATAATTAGTAAATAATTTACCTTCATTAATTTCTCATTTAACCACAAATGTCCGCTTCGTATCCGGATAGTTATTCTTAAAAGGTATTCTAATTATCGTTTCCGTTGGAGAGTACTGGAATGATATTATTTTGGTGTTTAGGTTAAAGGAGTTTTATAAAGCATTGATTGATCAATATTTATGTCACGTATTCTTTTGATGCTGAACCAAATTGACTCTATTCGGGACGAATGGAGTGTTTCCAATATTTTGGTTCGACCAACGGGTTTTCAATGTTTGTCCGAATGAAGCCTTATTGAGCCTGCATTTTGAGACTTTAAGAAATTATTAGGATTCATTTTGTGTTAGTTAGAAACTGGAATTGACTTGTGGTTAAGAGAAAACATGTTATCGATTTTACTCTATCAATCATCATATAGTTGGAGTTAGTGTTTGGTTTTTGAGTGAGTACTTCCCATCTTGAGTTGGCAATTGATTCCTTCGAAATATAACTTGATAATGGCGAACTTGTGAAGTACGGAGCGCTCAAACTTGTTCTGAAAACTGAATGCGACGGCATTATCAGAAATTACTTGCTATAATTGTTTGTTTATTTATTGAAGGTTATATTACACCAATTACCGCGTAAGATATGCCGACAATTGCCGATCACCTTTAATGAGGTAAAATATTGTGACGTCACATGTTTTGTTTTCGGTTTTAACCCGGAGCTAGACTATGGGCAGGTGCAGATGAACTGAGTATTCAATCACATAATCAAATTGAAATGAATGAGTGTTTAATACGACAGGAGAAATATTATCATGTCTTTAAATATTGTTAACAATATGGTGAGTCGATCATGACATCTTTCGGAATTTTTCCTGTTTTGTAAAAACGAGATAGTGATCTATTGTGTTAATCATTTTTTTGAATAATCAAATTTTCCAGAAATATCCAAAATCAGTGCAGCCACATATTGAATCAGTCACATAATATGAAGCGAGTACGTGCAAACAGTTAAACAAAAAATAAAACAACCCATGTGTCAACTTTAAGCTAATTTTAGTATGTTCTTTAAACAGGTAATCAATTTTCTACCTTGGTTAAAATTACAATAGGCAATGTTTTTCTGTTCCGTACTGAAAAGTGTACAATCTTTTATAAAAAAAAATATAGAACAATCTTTAAAGATATGACAAAATTATTTACCGCCAAAAATCAAAATTGGAATATATAAATTGTCCACCAAGTTATTTTAAGTTCCATTTCCACCGATTATTAACAATACCAAGTTACTGAACTATAAACAATGGTTAATTAATTAGTAGATTAGCACCTGGAACAGTGCACAATCCTTTGAAGCGATTTTCTGTGTAATTATCTGCTAATTAAATCTTTTGTGACCCCACAATCGAACATGTATTAAATGTATATTTAGCTCTAATAACATATTAATTAGCTAATTATTTCTGGGTCAAAAATATAGTTTAGGATTTGGTACGAACCAAAATTGAAGATATCACGCAATTACCAGGAAATCGAGAAAGTATCGCGTGCAAAGTCGAGGATTTGAAAATTTAAAAAATATCTATATATAATTGTCGATGAATAACTCCGAAATTCTGCGGTTAGAAAAACATACCATTTGGTAGTAAATGACTTTCAAAAGTCAAGAAGTCGAGGAAAGCGTGTGCCGTTACATCATATAATTAACAAATGTAGAATTTTCAACCATTTAGCCCATAGACAGACCATTGTTTGAAAAACAATTTTTGTCTAGAATCCACAGTATCTTGCCAAGAATTTCTATACCTCATTCGAGTTATAGGTTACACACAGGAAATTGTATGATAATAAAAAAAAATGATGATAATTTGAATTAGTCATGATATGTGCAATCTCAAAAGTAATCAATGAATCGTCCCGATAAATAAAGAAAAAGACTAAATGCTCACAAGACATTTATAACAAAAAACGTTTCAATTGATATTGAATACACAAGGAACAAATAAATGACCATGATAAGATCACTAAAAAGTTAAATTGGGAATGTTGTTTCAAAATTCAATTGGGTTCAATCATGCTAATGTAATACTAGGTACATATTGTGCAAAACATCAATGATTCTATTGTGTTGATGTTTCGCCAACCATTGACCAAATAAAAATGTTTCTATACTTTCCCAATGCAAAATTGTTGATACGCAAATTTTTAATGCGCGTTTCGCGGGTTTGCGCTTAAAAATCGGTTAACTCGTAACCAGTATTTTGATTTAAAATATTCTACCACTTGCCATTTAAAATTGCTGATAGTCAATTGTAGCGTAGTCTATTACTGTTTTTATGGACTAATTTTTGACTACTGCAACTAAACTAAGATTTCTCAAGAAACAAAACGACCATAAATGTATTTAATTTATTCCTGGATTTCGGAAACGCAATTAAAAACAAACAAATATATAGCAATACCAGGAAAATAAGCTAATGTCCACAACCATGTCTGAAAATTTCTCTGACTGAAGAAATGTGTACGGGCTGTTTCCAAAATTTCAATTGTTACGTCACCTTTGGCATCTTGCTGATTGGCCAATGATACGGAAATAAGCAAAAAAGTCTATTATAATACGATACCATATACTAGAAGTCATATACTAGATATACTAATACCATATACTAGAAGTCACTAGAAGAAGTATTGCGTGACAGGCATTTAGCCCACAGGACAAAGATAACCAACTTTGTATACTATTGATTTCAGTCAAATGATGTCGTAAACTAGTTCTGGGTCGAAATTGAACCCACGCTGCGTTTTAAAACTAGGAATTAAAATCAAAACTCGGATATGATGAAGGTGTCTTACCCTACTTACAACAGCAGTTTCAAGTTTGTATTTGATGATTTCTGATTTTTTTTTTCATTGAACCTCAAAATTTATGGATTTTACCATTTTTACTATTAATACTCAAAATTACCTCGTTTCCCTTTGATGTTTTGGTCTTGAACTACGGCATGAAATTTCCGTCCGAATTTGCGAAAATTGTTTAGAATTATTAAATTATTGATATAAATTGCAACAAATATACTTAGATTGCGTAGATCAGTGAAAATTTGGTCGTTTTCATGGCGATTTAACATTATTCCAATTTTAGTAATTTTTGATAAATTCAGTAAAATGCTTTCTTGGCACGCAACTAAGGTAAATTGTCTCATCGATAAATTGTTAGGAAATGACATTCACCACTTTGCTTGTTCAAACAATTTAAATATATTCCAATGTGTTATTTTTATTTATTTACTCACAAAGACTCAAGGAGAATATACGGTTCAAATACGTCAAATATTTTACATCCCATCAAATTTCTCCCATCTTTACAATGAAATGAAACAGGCTTGATTTAATATTTTTTGCAAAATATGTATGTAAGTAGAGAAGTAAGTAATAAAATTGAATAATTCGTAGTGCTTTAATCACTGCATAAAATGTGTACACTCCACCTCCATAAATTTAGATATGCTTTCCTTGTTAGATGATGCTGTGCTAAAAAATTGAAAATGAAGATGATTTTAATATTTTTATCTATGAAATAGATTTTGCGGGTTGTTAAGAAGATTTATTTGAACTTTCACAAAAATGATTGGATTGTTGCTTATTTTTTTAGTATCATGTTAGTTTTCTATTCTCATTTTACCTAATGCAGATGAAAAACTAATATTTAAATAAAACATTCCATTGTAAACAACTAATACCAAATTTTGTCAACTATTCCAAGTGTATACTAAGTCTTACGTTAAAATAATGTTGGATGTTCTGTTATGGGCATTTAAATTAAATATAAACATACACAGATTCGAGATTTTCAACCAGTTTATCATTTTATATGCACAAAGGTTTTCGAATACCAAATACCACGCTTAAAATCTCACCAACATTGCATGAATGAAAGAAAGAAGCGGCAAATATTAAATATCTTTAAAAACCAAATCGCAGCTCAAGAAAACTTTCGTTATATAATTTAGGTATTGCAATCTATGTCACTGCAAAATAACATATGTATTGAAATGTGAAGCAAAGCCTGTACTCACAGATTTTGACTTTAAATTCGTCTTATAATACATTGCTTGCGGCCATTTATCACTTGATAAAAAATTCTCATTACATGATTAACAAATAAACAAATGGCGTTTAAATGACGCACATTACAAAATGACTTTTCAGTTGTAAAAGGAGAAATTTATCTCAAAATCAATAAATATTTTTGTTTTGAAATTGAAATCAAAGTTCTACGGAAATGTGACATCAGAGATTGATTATACCAGTAAAAGTGGTAAATAGTGGTTTGAGAATGCAGCAATTTGAAAAACATGTTTGTTAATTTTCAGTGACTCTTATATTATGGGTCTAATTTTTGACCAAAGTTTTTTTTATCAGTTCGTCTTTCAATTCGTTTCTTACATTTCATCACAGGACCATGTATTAGATGAATGTTTTTTCTTGGTATTGATGAGTGTTTGTTTTGTTTTTGAAGTTTACTACAGTGACATTGCATAAATGGCAACAATAAAAACATAGTGTTAAAATGAGCTGGACTCAAACAACCTTTTTGTTATTGTATACTTCCTCATTTTCACTTTAGTTTTCAGAGAACGTTTTGATATCACGTTAAAGGTGTCAGGACACAACATTATTTTTGCATCAATGTTACTTCCGTGTTGGAGATGTGGGTGAATTTATTTTTCTTTCTTTTTTTGTTGTTACTTTTCTTATAACAATTATAAACAAGTGACGAAAACATTAACAAATACAAAAAATTGAAATATATTTTTGCTTCAGCGGTTTGTTATTGAAACCAGCAAACGTTTTTATGGCTCATATGTGCAAAATATGTTTACGGGGTTATGAACAAAGATGGGACTGTACGCTACGCATCCCGTGTTGTTATGAAACACCGTTTAAAGCGAAGTACATCAACATTGCATCAATTAGTCTAAATATAATTTTTGCATGTTCAGATTGAGACACACTTGTCAAAAACGCTATGCTGTCAAGGTCACAATGGTGTGCAATTCTGGAAGAAACTGGGTCATTTTGTTGGGGGCTTTTGAAATACACGTGTCACATACGGAAATTTTAAAAATGCAAAAACGGACATAGAGTTGGGACATAGGATTATACGCAAACAACAGAGAAAATTGGAAAAAAATTGATAATATTTATAGATAAATTAATTTATAACAAAAGTAAGTGCACACATTAATTTTAAATACAAAAAAGTCACCGTTATGTTGAACATCGGTTATCAGCGAGCGTGATCTAACTCATAGGTCGCGTGAACCAACATTGTTTCACAATAAACGCAATGGGTGACGTAACAATCGATTGCCAAAAGTCACTCATAATTTTTTTGAAACCGGGAATTTAGATATGTAGCTAAATAATGTGGGTGCAATTTCGCACTATTTCGAGACATATAATATCATAGTTAAACGCCATAATAAGCATTGTCAATTTCTTATCGCCGGTTGCAATCTGTCAAATGATATCTAATAACATAATGTATAATAATGATACGTATTTTCTCCGTCATGAATTGAGAACATGTAATGTTTTGTTTTCTTTGACAAATAATTGACAATGTCCGACAAGTACAAACAATGTGATACATTTCGGAATCGAAAATGCGTACGACAACCGCAGAGTCGCTTTCGATAATAACCGGAAATATAAATGCATAGAATCTTACTGAAATATTAAATTAAATGAATCAAGCTTATGATTACTATATCTACAGTGACTAAATTCATGGCGCAGTAAGAGTACAGTGACCTTATGTTACCATAAGGTTCTGATCGTATATCAGTACATAACACTGTACGATTGGAAGAATTATCGGTTTGGAGCACGTATTTGCATTATTGTTTTTGCACTGAAGCCAGGGTTATGGCAGAAAATTCGCAAGTACGACAACCCTAATTCGGCTACCGGATTAAATTCCAACACTGAACTTAGTTAGTTAACAAAGGGGAGGTCGTACTGACACTGCATATGCCAGATGGGTGGTGCGTCGGGTTTGATATGTCGGGACACGTACGCTATGATAGTGGTTCCCAACGCTTTGTGGCTCGTGGCCTCCTTCCATAGGATTCTAGCACCCATGACCCTCTTGTTCGCCATTTAAAAAACTGGACGTACCTTAGTCTATTATGTATTCACCACTTTGTATGCTATGCCAAAACAAACCAACGTCTGAATGTGTTCAATATACAACCAACTACAAAGGTAAAAATTAACAGAGCACCGTGGTATTTATAGTGCTATTTCTATTGGTGGATTCCATATTCCATTATTAACAAACAATCCACGCATAAGAAAGTGAAAACACCCTGGAATTAACCTTTCCATTTGATCAAACTGCAGAGAGTGGAAAATTATCTTATGAAGGAAAAACTATGCTGACAAAATCGTATTACAATCAATTTTGCGTCTAGTAATGTGACCCCTCATCAACTGCTCCTGGGAGACCACGGGCTTCCGGTTGGGAACCACCGCGCTATGACGTGGTGCACATCATTGCAAAAATGTATAAAAGATACCACACATTCTTAGGCACCATTTTAAAATAGAAAACGACTAGAAAAAAGGCGCATTAGGCGTTGAGATACCAATATAGCAGTTAATTGTTACTATATCTTTCGGTTAATGAGAGATAGTCGTCGTTATCGTGTTTTATTTAAAACTATATATCTGTTTTACTTTATTGATGAAAGCATATCATTGTCGTGGAAATGGCATTTTTAAAATCTGATGTGACATAAGCGTGGTATTCGTGTACAATCATATATGTTGCTCATTTTTAAAGCGAAACAAGACGCCACACTTACGTGTACAGATATCTCTTACGGAATTCGGTTTAAACTTTCAAATTAATATTTTAACGAGTCCTAAAACGATCGTTCTGTGAGCATTATGTGTCACAGTTACTTTATACAATATGGAATACTTAACGGGCTTTTAAAATGATTTCCTTTCACAAAAAGTGACAGGAAAAGTGCCATTTTAGATATTATTACAGCTAAAAGCTCGGTTTTTATCTGTGGATACGGATAATAAATGAAATATTAATTTAAGTCTCTGCTCTGATAGAATTACAAAAATTTACAAGTATTTTAGCGTAATTGAATAGACAATATTATACGATCACACTTAATCAAGCATGAGCTTCTGGTGAGGTTATATGTGCCACTTACACTCCAGGAATATTAGAAGCTAGATTCACGGAAATTTGTCCAAAATATTTGATTATGTCTCGACTACGAGTAGCTACCAAAAAGAGTTGGTTACATGATTTCAGATATGTTATCTTTTGCCTTATTTAGCTGTACTTCTGCGAACTCAGAGAATTTTGCTGTAAAATTCATTCATCGCGGGAAAAATTTTGTTAGTTCATTATACTCCTACTTTTGAAACTTTCACGCGAGGACCTTTAGAATTATTATTTATGTTATAAGTATATTCGATATCATAAATTTAAAAATAAATTAGAATGTGTTAATCTTATCTATATCAATCTCAGAATATATAGTATCATTAATCTTTTTTATTCAGTATGTATTTTATGGTATGAGCTAAAACCGACCCTAAATAAAATGTTGTTAATCATCTTTTATTGTGCGTTTATTTTGTTTTATAAAATTCCTCGAAATTGCGTTTTTGACACAATTGTTTTTTCCTTTTTAACCTAATTACGATGCCACACCGCCTGATCGCGCTTCAATCCTTTTTCGTTGTGTAGGAAGTCGTGTCCGATTTATCAATCTGTATTTCGAAATTTGAGAGATGCAATATTGGCAAAGAATGAATCTTTCTGTTCTCTTTAGCATACCATATATGGTGATTGTAAGTTGATGACACCGGGCTGACCAGTGCATGAACTAGACAACTCTAAGCTATACCAAATAATTAGACAATCAATGTGAAATAATAAGAAGTCAGAATTTGAGAAACTTTGATTATCAGGTTTACTGGCATTTCATGTTGAAAGAAGTTTCGAGATTTCGACCTTTGTTACTTCAGTTAACTTTCAAACCAGTAATCGCAAATAATGCCGTTTAAACGATATTTTGATTGTCATGCAAGTTTGATAATAAGCTTAACCACTTCAACCGGATAACAAACTTGTTATTTTCCGTCTTATAATTTTTGTCTGACATACATGAAAAATATGTAATTTTAATAGCATTAAATGGTAACTTTACTGCTTCTCCAAATGGCATTCATTAACAGCGAATGGTGATAAAAACCGTTTGTTTCATCTGAAATAATGTGAATCTATATTGAATTTGATGATCTTTTTTAAAGCTAGTGATGCATTACTCATACGTCTATCTTAATGATTAATAAGCGGTTTGTCGCTTTGTTATTACCTAACCACCGTTTGTAGACCGAATAATAACAATACCTGACCATCGAGGAGAGATATCGCCGAAGTTTCATCCATTAGATTTGTCACATTAATAATTGCAGGATACAACAAAGCATTTATTAACCTTCATTTGTTGAGTGACGTTTGGATCTGATGTTTTGTTAATTTCAAATCTTCCACCATGTGCGACTCAAAATAGATTGTAAAGTGGAATTGAACAGTTTTTTTAAAGTATTTTTTGTCAATATTTAATCTGTACAATCAAATATTGAGAAAATTATAAAAAAAATAAAATAAAAGCTTTGCATAATATAAAATATGACTTACATGGAATGCTGATACCGTTTTTAAATCCACATTTAAAAACAAATGATCGTATTTCCTAATTTTTCGAATTTACTACCTTTCTCTGACCGAAACGTGGAAATTTCCCTGTCACTTTGTGTAAGCAAGGGATTATAATATATTGGGTATATACATCGCTCTACACAAAGTTTATCAAGAAATTTTCTCTCAATGGTTTTGGATTAGTGACCTGCCCTGTCACAGTACTTAGAGCGGAAACATGAAATATAGAACCCTCACATACGTAGCCTATCACAGCACACCATATCTCAATAGCATGATTTCGTATTTTCCTTTAATATGTTTTTGCATCTACTGGTTTTCTGGGTTTTTTATAGATAAAATGAGACACACAACTTAGATTTCAACGATAAAATAAACACATCATTTATTATTGTCTTTATTAGTTAAGCTGCTTCAATCAACTTGAACTGATAATTACAAAGATCGATGAACAAAACATTATATCAGACATGTCGGCTCCTTTAAGAATTTTTTATGAACTTTTCCTTCAACTAAAATTATAACGTGTAAGAAAGCTTACACAATTGTGTCACAATGGGCCGATCTATTAGCACATATTTTTTGCTAAAAAGGTATTGTTTTCGTAAGATTTGTGGCTAAATTGTCCAAAAAAACAATGGCAATTAAACAATAATAAAGTGAAAAGAATTCCAACTTTGTTGTAACCACTTTAACTAATTTGACTTAAAAGTCAAGTTGTGACCGCGGCTTAGTTTCCAGGTATGTCCAAAACACAATAGACAGGCGACATGTCCTTTGTTTGCAGATGGCAATTACATCAATACAAAAGTTTTAATATGAGACTTTTCTGTCTTGTATGATTGATTTTTTAAGACATTTCAAAGCGGTTCAAGACCTTTTTCTCCAAACATGGTCAGGTAGATAAAATTTTAAATAGGAAAACGCTTTTTCTTTTTATCACATTTTAGTGTTCAAATTTAATCAGCTTGTTTATTTTGTTCCAGTCGTGATATTCACCTTTGGTAATTCAGTTAATTACATATAGTTAATTACGTAATTAATTTCGTGATCTATTTGTTATGAAATCAAGCTATCTTGTTTTGAATGCTAAGCTTTTTTTTTTAATTTTTATCATGCCTTGCTTACGCATTTTTAGTTTTAAAGTTTGCATGAAATAAATCATCAATCAAGAATAGGAATTTGCAGTTTCGATATCAAAATAATATCGTGTGTCATCTCATGCTTATTGTCAAATAAACATACATAACTAAAAATTGTTTGCTGATCTGTTTTTTCTAGCTAACATCGGATGAATCACTAAACCCACAGAGGAAAAATGGTCACATACAATTAAAAATAAAACCATTGATATCCGAAATAGTTTAAATTAATTGTTCTAAACTTATTGTTTTGAACTTAATGGTTTAAAATAAAACTAATAAAATTAGTTATTTTAAACTCATCATGCTTACAAATAAATAAATGTGAACCTGGGTAACTCGGAATATTTTTCTTCTTTTCCAAAATGAGAGAGAAGTAATTTGAATAATTAGTTTGAGCATATAAACTAATAGAATGCCTGAATTCGAGTTAATTGGACATGGTGTCCGTTGACCTATTCTAATTCATAAATTAATGAAGAAATACCAAAATACTTATTGGGTATCACGGTTAGAAAAATAATCGAATAGCACAACAGTGACATCGAATAATTATTTACACATTGAGACCTCCAAAACATAAGGCGTCGGTCATGGACAGGAGAAAAGTAAATCATTTGTCTTGGTGTCACGATATATATGATAAGTCTATTCACTAGACATTTCTCTTGTTTATGCAGTCACAGTTACTGAAATATTTTTGTATATGACAACTGAAATTTTTAACAGTGACGTATCGAAAACATGAAAAATATTTCTACAATTAATTAGTAATGCAATGCTTTTATAATATCTAAATTTATGTAAAAATTGAGTTCGCGAAACAAGAACATCGCATAACAGGCTTTAAACGTTCTCGCGCGGCAAGGAAATTATAAGGGACTTCGTTGAAATTGCCCGTTTTGAAATTAATTTTTTATGCGTTAGGCCCAATAGATGTTATAAGCGGTCAAAATTACTTCAAAACGAAATTCAAAACTTATTCCGCTTTAAGTAATTTCATCGCATCGAAAATGCAGGAAAATAACACCTAGCGCAATTACTCCGCCGCATATGCTCTTTACAACTTTTAAAAGCAATTACGAAGGTTTTCTTAAGCTGTTTCAAGAATATATCCCCTTTCATGTGCAAAATTATCTTATGACCGCTGTCTCAACCTTCCGCCATTTTTGTTTTTAGCCATGATAACTCCAATTTCGCTGCAGCGCTATAAATTTTCGACATATACTTACGAATGAATAAAAATTGGATTTGCATGGGAACGTATTTAGATACTTTTTTAACAAATTTTTCCCTTTCGCTCAAATTGTACAAAAATAAATGATTCCATGGCCATTTATTATATACCTGCATGGTTGCAAAATTTATATCAAAATTGCACTTTATGAAATGTTATAAACTTGCAAAATGTTTTTATTTTTGATTTATAATTTTATGTTAAAAATGAGGCAAAAACGTTCACCGAATATATGATATTTTGTAAAACATTTAGACTTAGTACATCAATGGTTGTTAATATGTAAATATAAGCATTTTGCAATATTTGGAATGTTAAATTGTTATCAAAATAGCAAATATAGAAAGCTCTAGCTGTTAACATTTTATTTTGTTGACGAATGTATCAAAATGGAGTTACTGAAACAAACTAGTTTTGTCTACGAGGTTGCTTCATCAGCAACTTAAGAGGAAAAGGTGTGCAGTATGTCTTTCCCGATCGCTCGGTGCGTCCAAGTTATTGTTTATTTTGGGTAAAATATAGTAAAACATCATGAATCAAGTTGGTATTTTTATTTCAAAAGCAAAAATATTCAAGAAGACAAAATAATAAAATAATACACTTAGTTATTCACATTGTATTTCTTGATGTGTCATCAATGAATCAAGTCATTCCGTATATTCATATTTCCAATTCTTTTCTTATATTATTTTTAAAATTAGAATCTTATTCACATTTCAATTTAGTGTAGCGTGTTATTGATACGTCTGGCATTGATGACACACATGATTAGTGTTCCACATTCTATTCAAATGTGCTAAAATAATTTTATTTTTGTCGAAGTTTTTGGACAATAAAAAATAGTTAATATCTGTTTATGTTTTAATTATTTGAGAATTTCACTCACAGATTTGTGACTAATGTGTCCATGGGGAAGAATCGCCAAGACGCATACTATTTTTTGCAAATGGCTTTCCTCTTCAACTTTTATAAACAAAAATCCATAGGAGCAGTCGCTCTTACATATGTAGGTACATATCCCTTATGCCGTTTTTTTCTTCTGTTTTCTTGCCAAGTCATTATATGAAGAACAAAATAACATGACCCACCGCACCAAAACAAGACTCTCTCGAAAAAATAAACGAAACTCCTATAACATGGGCACGGCAATGCCAATCATGTATGAAGTATACATCCCATTGGTCATGCGATAGAACAATTCCCCTTGCGCCCAAAATGACTACCAAGATTAGGTATAACTATCTTCGAGCGCGCCACACCTAATTTCAAATCCTTTTCGTCACATTATTATTTCATATAAAAACGGGAAAATATCATAATATGATATCAGGTATTGTGACTTTTAGATTTTATAATCAACGAGAGTAAATTCTTTTGACCGAGTTGGCAAACAAAAAATTCAAAAAAAAACTTTGCCATCAATTGAAAGAAAACTTATTACCAATTTCAACAAACGACCCCAAAATCGATGACGATATTTCGCTTTGATGTGGCGAGTGATTGTTACTAATATTTGACTTTAATCATCGATAAAAAATATTTGATTGCAATGATTTTTGATCATATCGCTAAACTGACCAAATTACTATACATTACCTCTCCCCAAATAGACGATGCATCATAAAGTAGGCAAACACTTCTCACGCAATTGTATATCATTACAAGTCTATTGCACTGTAATAAAATTGTGGCAAATTACTATCATTTGAAAGTAAATAAAGTGATTGCTCAACAAATAGAAACCGAGAGCGAACCAAGTATTGAAGTCATGGTCATATTAAATTGTAAAATTGAGTAAAATACAAAATTCAAATTCTGAACATCTACAATGGCCATAATTTAGGGAATTTGATGGCCTATAAATTAGAATATTAGCCTAACACCATGTTGACACTGAATATTAGAGAACCAGCATTCAAATAATTGTTTCATCCGAGTTCAAGTGACAATTTCGGTAACTTAGTTGTTTTGCACAGTCTAATATAACCCATGCTCTGCAGAGTTTCTATGAAAAATATACTGCAGACAATGCCATTTTATTCTATAAATAAATAAAATATATATATTTACAGTCCATAATTTAAACATAAGTTGTTGATTTACTTTAAAAAATTGGAGACACAAATGAATAAAAAAAACGCCTGCATTTTCCATTTTTTTTTGTTTCTACGGAATATCTTTGCAGTCATTCTTTTAAAAAATGAGGAATATTAAACACAAATTGGAATAATTAATCGAGCATTTTGGATCTGTTACACTGGCAAGCGGTTGAAATAAATATGAAAATTAATGCTGCTATCAAAGTAGCTTATATCTGTTGTTATACTTTCAGATTTTCCCTTCATTATGAGAGTGAGTTTCATGAGCAATTCATGACAATTCGTAACTATACATTAGTTATTGAGATTGCACATACACAATGTATACCGAGTGAAATCATTTTGAATATATAATATTTTAAGCAAGAACGTAAAAAACCTAGGAGAATGAAGCAACTTTCAACCATATGAGAAATATTTGTGGTTCAACAAACTCGAAGACCTATTATAGATTTCGTTCATAGCAAGGTCACGCCAAAAGAAAGAAAGTCATTGCAAGGAGTTAAAATAAATTTACAATTCTAAATATTCAACTTAACGGCCACCGCGAGATAATTAAAACAAGATAAACATCCTGTTATATACAATATTCTTTCTATAAAAAAGATTATATTTAGCATATAAACGGATGGTTTGAACTTTCGGCATCAAAAATAAATGGAAAAAATTGTCTTGTAAAACAAGATTAAGGCGCAATTCTCCTCGGTAACACCGAAAATTCGTATTACATATGTCATTAATCTGATGTTCATATGCAACCAAATCATTATATGTTCGAATTGTTAATTTTAAACTATTCATAATGAAAAAAGAAATTGTTAATTGACTCTAAAATTTACATGTAATAAAACAGTTAGGTGCTTCATCCACCGAGTGATGTGGTAAGAATTTAAATATTTGAATTACAACAAAATGTACATAAATATTTTTAGTTGAAATATAACATAATTACAGTAAAACGATAATCCATTGCTGAACTTTTTGTATACATTTTTTGTGGTTTTGTTGCTTAAAGTGTTACATAGCGGTCAGCGTCGCGAGATATCTGAATAATTCTCCTAATGGCTAATCATGAGGCGCAAGAAATCCATGGACTTTGCCGGAACCAATATTGAGTATCGGAAAGGAGAAGTGATAGAAAAGTTCACACAAGTTGTTAAAGTAGGTTTAATCTTATGAAATTTATATTTTTGGATTTGTATTAAACTTATCATCAAAAAATAATCATGAAAAGCGTCTATTGTTATAGCTGAAAGATTTATATAAGAAAATTGAGTGTGATTCACTGTTTTTCGTACAGAGTTAAACAGAGCTTGTGAACTTATTATTGCGACTGATATTCTACAATGAATTTTTGTTCTGAACAAATAAAACGTCAATTTTTTACGTATTTCAAGTAAAATAAGCTAAGTTGAATATTTTTAATAAATGTATGTTATCTGTTGTTTAAAAGCATGTCTTCCGTGATTCCCTTTATGAACATACGAAATTATGTGAATTATTTATTTAATTTTATAAAAAAAAATAGCTTTTTATATCAATACTCAACCAACTCTACATCTCATTCATCTAAAACGCTTGTAGGCGCTGTCGTATATATAACATGGAAATAATATCAATAATATTTACACGGATCGACTTTTTATCGACTCTTTGAGTTAGCTTTACATCAGTTATAAAACACAAAACTAGTTAAACTATAGTTTTATAACAAAACATTTTAAAATGGGTGTCTCTTAGGTTGTGCGATCCACAAAACTTTAAAAGTTTAATAAAACTTGAAAAAAGACACTTCCAATAATCGTACGAAGAAGTTGATGGGCGATGGCGGATTTACCGGTGTGGCCCAAGCACATTCCAAATCTAAAAGCACAAGACAAAACCATACTAAAGTATATCAAAACACTCGCATATTTATATATTAATCTTCTTCCCAATTAAACATTTATATGTGTAACTGGAATGGCCTTTCATTTCCCCAAAATTAAAACGTAAATCCTGTTATAAAGTTTGAGTACAGAGCTTTCCGAGATGAATTTCATGATTCATTTTCACAATGCTTGATTTCCGTAAAGTACAACTGATGTGAGATATTGGCAGCTTCTCAATGTTTTATTAGTTATGAGCCAAACGAGTAATCACTTTGCACAATTGCTAAAAATAAACAAACCATCCATAAAATATTGAATTGAAACTGAGCATCACGCAATGCAGAAAAAACAAACTCAGAATCATTTTGTCTCGTTTCAGCTGTAATTAGAGTAATGACTTTATGCATAAATGCAAACTCGTTTCAGCAGTTCTCAGTCAACTTTCCAAAGAAGCAATTATCGTAATATATATACTTTATCGCTTTGTTCAAGAATTATTCATAATTGTTTATATACGTTTATACTTTGCGGGAAAACGGCTGGACAACGTACTAATGAAATGCTAAAATACTCATTTCAGTTTCGAGTAAAGTGAAAAAAGTCATTATCTATATGAATCCTTAATTAATTGACTGAGAAGTTTTGACTTTTTAATGACCTCTGACGTTATTCCCCTAAAACTATAAAATGTTTATAAATGAAATAAATGAAAAAAAGAGTATCTTGAATTTTTTAGTCAATACTTTTATCAGTTTACTAAAATTAGCCCCAAAATAAATAAATGTACATGATCGCCTTGCAATCATGACACTAACTCACGTTATGGTATGTATGTGATAAGTCGGCAATCCCGAAATAAAATATTAATCAGTTAAACTCCGTAAAAAATTAAAATCCTCGTTCAAATTTTTCAATGTTAAATTCTTCACTATTAAAAATGCGAAAAAATGTTTCAAAATTTCTCCGTATTCAAATTTGAGGAAATAGTAAAAGTTCACTTTTCGGACTTACTTGTACTCTTACTATAGTAGTATATAAGCTGATGAACGACACGATTATTTTATTTTTTATTTTTTTCTTCAACAGTGTGACAGCAAAAAGAAATATTAATTATACTTATTTAGCTTTAAATGTAAACGGAACCTAAATAGGAAATAAAATATTAATGTTATGTTCTGTAATTCTTTAAGCAATACGTCATTATTAAATAAAATAAAAGTATATACATTTTCTATTTATATTTTTTGTCAAATCGTTCAAAATTAAGAGGATCATATTTAAATATATAATGTGGTTGCACAAATAAAGTATAATTAATTTTACTTAATTCAGAAATATGGAAAATATTAACAAAATGATTATTAATTCATTTCAATTACGATAGATAAGATTTTAGAAAATGAAATTTATATGTTATAGTTCACTGTTTTATAAATTATGCCGTTTCTATAAATAAGTCATAGTTAATACGGGACTATTAAAAATGACTTGTCAATTTCTATGTGCTTCATAATTATTAACAATTCTTAAATACTGTATTTAATTATTTTTTATCGGGTAGGAGAGGTCGATAGATGTTTAAAGAGCATAGGAATAATTCAAATTATATTTTGATAATTATTAACTAATGCATATCGGTTTGATAAAAAGAAGTATTAGTAGACTTCAATCCGGGAAAGTTTTGACACAAATTAAAATTTTTTAATTCGAAAATTAGCAAGACGCAAAGTTATTTCGCGACCTTACAAATTCTAAAAAAAATATCCCACTTCTGATAGGCGTCATTCTTTCTTGGGCTCATTTTTCATGAAATAAATCCTTATTATTCTAATTATATGATTTTGAAATCACTGTTGAGTATTTTTAATGAACTTTCGGTCGGTTCAAACACTATTTCAATAACAAACAACACACGCATAATTACCATGTTCACTTTTGTTTAAATTGTTATTATTTTCATCTGCGATAAGCCTCTCATCATCAAAAATATTTCGTGGAATATCTCATTATCATAAGCTTCTTAATATGTAATATTATAATACGGTAATGTTAAGCGTTATTTTGGATTAAGATGAAAAAACGATTCCGAATTTTCGGTTAATAAACGATGCTAATTTGAACAAGGACTTAAAAGATTATTACGTGATGTCTATGGTTTTATTTCGGTGATGACAATGGATTGACACTATTTAATTTGGGTCTTGATAGATTTCCAAACGTAATGAACTTTTGTTCCGATGTGGTTTTCGAAACTATTTTGTTTTTGAGGTTGTGCCATATACGAAACACATATTGATCGTACGTTCCGTAACGTGGTTCATCACATTAAAAAAAAAATTATAGTCCGATCCTCATTTATTTTTCATTTTTTTTTTTTGAAAATGGCTTCGAAAATAAAAAAATGTTGTCTGTGCAATTCAGAGTGAAAATGTTTATCCGACGGTTGTTTACGAGCAAGAAATGAAAGGAAAATCCAATTGATATTCTTGATCTGCGCATCTTCCTTTTTGGCGTTATCTTACACGCATTGACTATTTATCTATTTCTACTAACTTTAATTAGTTCTGGATCCATTCCCATCTCTTCCAAAATTCAAACTATGCCAATTATCTCCAAACAGTAGATAGTTTGTCACAATGGCGTCTTGTTCAATGAGAACAACCAACGGAAATAGTTACATTTTTAAAATTCAACAACGTTTAACAGACAGCTCAAGTTGTCTGAAGGCAACCTGTATTCAGCAACTCGTTTACGCTAAAACGGAAACAAGAGAACCCTGACGTGATCGTATTTTCAAACCAATTGGCGTTAAAACTAGCAATTTACGTTACAGAACAAATTTGAAAACCAATATACACAGTTTAAACCTTCTTTTATCTTTTTCTGCTGAGCGTTTGAGGTCGAGGAAACGGATAAATATTTTATGCGTAATTTCTAGGGGAAAGTATTAATTCACAAAATTACCTTAAACGAAATGGGAACTCACGATAAACGAGCAAATTGCTTGAAACTTGTGATCTTATAGAAATGATAACATTCTACGAGAAGAAATTTGAATTGGATCCTATTTCAAACATCTACATAGAAAATGTCAATATTTGGAAATTCTCTACATTTCCGCTTCAAAATTACAGTCTAAGAAGTTTATATTAGTCGACATAGAAAACGTAAATCAAAAAAACTACTAAGCAAGGTAATATTGACATAAAAATTATTCTAAGAATTGAAGTTCGTTCATAAATATCTAAACATAACAATAATAACTGATTAAGCTCTTCAGTCAATTTCAACCCGTTTTGAATTTTTTTCTCGATTTAAAAAAAAAATTAGTAATTTGAACTATATTCACGATGCAGTTATAGTTATATTTATTTCATTAATAAATCAATAATATTCAATAATAAATTTTTGCCGATTTTGTTTACATCACCTTCAATTTTTCAATCGAGACCTAATTCTAATTTAATAAGCTGATACTGGAAATGTTAACAACACTTTATAATCTTATCAAGTTGTGTTTTTGAATTACTCAGAATACATTCTTATTTAGAAATAATATACCCGACATTTATGAGTAATTTGGAACATTTGTAGGATATCTCGTTACACTACTTAAAACACATTAATGTATTGCATATTATAAAATGTCAAGGCCAAGTGTAATGTGGTGTAGCAAAAACGAACACTTTTAACATGGGAATCAAATAATAAAAAAAGTTCATGCTTATTTAACGGTAAATTATTTTATGTTCCCGTTACTTACGCATGTTAATCCTCAAGTAGAGTGAGACCGCAGATTATATACGCTGGTCAATGGCAATCGATATCTATATAAAGGTATGTTATTGCAAAACGCCTGTTCTCGTCTTACTTGAAGTATTTAGCTAAGTGTAGTTGTAATAAACCAAATATAAATTATTTTCCAATTTATTGTGGATTGTCGCAAGATCACATATTAATATTCTAATCTTATTTACGGAATGTCTACCGTTATTTTATAATAGCCTGATTTTGGTAGAAGGTGGCAACATTTGTACTATATCGCCCCCTTCCGGAAACAAAGCGAATACACAAATTTTAAGTAAAATATTAGAGTCATCTTGTTGGCGAATATTCCAAATACTTCTTTTTAGCCCGAAAGACTTTTATTTAGAACATAGTGACAATTTTATATTCTGTATTTAGTACTTTATTACAAAAAAATGAATAATAGCAAAAATGAAAGCTATTGAAAATATCGAAAAGCAATGCAAAGCAAAAACATTTTATAGCAAAACTTCATTTATGATTGAATGATATAAATCAAAAGAATAACAACAAAGCGATATTTGATAATAGTTTTATGCGAAGGCATTGATTGTCACAAGAGCGCTAAAAAATCATATCGGAACAGTGGCAAACAAATAAGAAAAAGCAAAATAAAAATTGAAAAGAAAAAATGACAAAGTTTCAACAAAAAACAAAAATTCTAGATAAAACACTTTCTTGTGGACAATTCATCAAGTGACATAATTGCTTATTATCAGGAACTAAAGTAAGGAGGATAAATTTTTGATGATAAACACTTAAGCGGTTCGAAATATAATTTCAAATATAATTTTGCTTCTTAAAATAGCATAGAAATTTATTTTGAGTGAAGTTTTTTTATCAAACCAGGCGCAAGAACCGGTATATATATAGACATAAGAAGGTAAAGGTACAATGATAACTAATAGCAAGACAAAAATATGCAAACAATATTAGTTCAAGCGAATATCAGTTAAAATAAAACGTGGAGTTTCTCAAGCAATTGGGATGATTTATGATAAAATGAAATTATAGTATTTTCTCTTTTCTAAATATGCAAACGCTATAGCTCCATCAGTTTTATTACAAGTTTATGTTCATTGCTCGTTTCGTTCTTGTTTAATATACATGATATGATTTCCATTCATTGCGGTTTCATGTAGCCTTTGCTGTTGGCGCATTCTTACATATTCTTCCTCTTCTTTATCAATGGCGGCTTCATCCTCTTCATTCAGTTCAATTTCGTCCGGTTCTTCTACATCGTCTTGTTCTGATTTTGATGTTCTTCCGGCTGCTTTATCTTCAATCTTTTGTCTTTTAAACTTTGTACGACGGTTTTGAAACCAAACTTTAACCTGGTAAATGAATATATATATAAATAGGTTTTATAAAACACATACATTGTAAATAAAATGCTAATCAAATCCGTCCTTTCAAGTCAACATTATGCATAATCCTTGTAAATTTAGTTGTCTAAAATGTAATATTTTCAAACCTGTGTTTCAGATAGTTTCAATGATCTTGCCAGTTGTTTTCTTTCTGATCCAACAACATAATGATTCCTCTCAAACTCTCGTTCAAGTTGTAGAAGTTGTCCTGGGGTAAAGGCAGTACGTATTCTTTTAGGTTTTCGTTGAAATGGATTTGCCATCATAAAATCGAGTCTATTCCGCAGAAAAACATCTGAAAATAAAGCATATAAATAAAATTCATGTCTCTACTTATGAAAGTTTAAGAATATTATTGTAAGAGAATTGTTTATTCTATAAAATGACCTTGACCTTTTGAATCGTAGCTGCGTTATAATTAATTAGTTGTTATCTTTTTAACACGATTTGACACACATTATTCGCCGTTAATTGTTTGTAATTTAAAAGATCAAAAACGTTTTGCTGCTTAAAGGCGGAACGTAGCAATTATTTCAAAACGTATCACATTTTATTAACATACTGCTCGAGTCATTTTCTCATGCAAGCTTATGCGGTAAAAAGAGTGAATTTTGACATTTTCAGAGAATCTTGCATAACAAATTAACAGTTAACCGTTTCCGCTTTCAGTTTGCAATTACAGTTTTTTAATAAAAATTACAAATTTTTACCACGGGAATAGCTTTTGTCTGAGAAGGTAATTGGACACGATTACTCTAATTAATTTAAGGATCAAAAAGTTTTTAATTAACGTTCTAATTTTAAACTTGTTGATAAGCCACTGAAACTTCACAAAGAATGTTGATTAAAAGGTTAATAATCGGTTGTGAAAGGTATGTTGCGAAAATATTCTTCCTATGGGAAGTAGGTCTTAAGTAGTGTAAGTCTAGCAAAAACAAACGTTCATTTTTGATACGTTTCGAAATTCCAAAAAATAAGAAATACCTGTGTATTGCAGGGGATGAAGAGGTGCTCCAACAACAGGGGCTTGTTTCAGTAACCACGGTGCTTGATGGTTCGGAATAAAGCGTTGCTGTCCTACTGCCGATATAGGAGGCATATGGGGAACGCACGTTGTCGGAATTGTTGGTGCCATATATGGGTTGGGTCCCACACGTCCTAATCCGTTGGCCGCTGCGGCCGCAGCAGCCGCTTGAAAAACTATGCGATCCATCATAGCCGCTGCAGCAGGATCATTGCTATACGGCGTTACTTGGTATGGGAAACCAAATGCTGGTCTTGTACTGTTGTGAGATGGATGGCATGGGTACATAATAGGAGCAGATAATGCTTTTCGTTCTTGCACTGGTGGGGAGACTGAGATTGCTGACGGATATTCAGTAGAAGCAGATCGATCCGGATGATTTTCTTCACTTTTAGCACAAACTTGAATGGGCGATTTTGTTGAAAATTGATATGAACTGGGTGAAATGGAACGCGCCTGAGGAGTGAATGCACTCACATCGTGTGAGATGTTCCTCAAGCTTTCTTGTACCTGTTTATCATGTTTGTATAAAACTGAATAGCGATTTTGTGATATTGGCGAAATTGATCTCGTTTCACTTCTTGCTCGAATTCGCTCATTCTGACTTTCTGCTTGCTTCATTTCAACATCGGTATCTGAAAAACCTTTAGGCGTTGGACGTTGTGGTTCGCGACCGTCAACAAGTCGATTTTCATCGATGTCTCGAGAACTTGTAACAATTTTAGCATACGGCTGATATCTGACATTCGATTTATCATTTGAACTGAAACGTCTGTTGGTCAGAGCCATCTTAGTTTGAGATTTTTGTATTTTATCTCTGCCTACCAAATAGGCGATGCTGAATCCAATCTTCTTATTATTCATTGTTGAAGGTGCCATATTCAATGTGTCGAGATGAGTGGGGTCCAAAACCATGATAGCTTAGCACATATGTTTTAGATATTTTATAATACAATTATTAAATGTATTTATTATCTGTTGAAAAATGAAATTAAAATTGTAAAAAATATAAGATTCACTTAATAAAACTGCTTATTAGAATTTTCATTCTTTGCAAACATTTCAAAAATGAATACAAGCCGATATGATCAACACATTTATTATCAAAACAATAAGTCAGATTTTATATTATTTGCTCAGCCCTTATGCTAACTCAATATAAATTTAAGTCCAATCTTTCTTGGCTTAGTCGTGAAACATTATGTTTCATAGTTTTGATTTACTTAATAACAAATCAAAAATGTAATAATCAACTAGAAGTTTTAAACGCTATTTACCTAATAAACTATAAAGCGCGCAGTTATTAGGGATATTTACAAAACGCGACGAAATCATTGAAAATATACCTAGTTCAATTGCAAAAATCGCTTTCAATAATTGATTCATTCACCTTGACACCGTTTCTCTAATTATTACGCTTTGACTTCGTTGTGACGAGCACGTGTATTTAATGCCATCAGGTGAAACGTTTACGTGCCTTTTTTTCTTCATCTTCGTTTAATCTCTCAAATCGGAGCTAGAATGTGATTATTATTTCATTACGTTCCTTCGTCTTTGTTTTCTCGGTGTCTAACTCAACCAATTCCTCGAAAAGTTGCTTCGTGTGACTTAATTGCACCTTACACGTGTTTATGCCTTATGAAAATACTAGTAGTGAAAGCGAACACTGATTTACTGATTGCCTAGTAATTGGTCTTCAATCGTATTTACAGTTTTGTCTTGTTTTCTGCCAAATTCGATTTCGGAACCACGCCTTTAAATTTATGCGTGGGAATTAGTTTCAATGCAGCCAGAAAATGGTCAAATAACAAATATTACTACCGAACTATTGATATCTCCCCACTTGATTCTTACTACTTTCTAACCCATTGTGTGAGCTTTAAATTAAAAATATTTGTTTTAGCGGTACTGTGATTCATAGCACACTCCACTACGATGCAAATTTTAATTGTTTGTTATGCAATGAAAATTATCGATGAAGAAAAAATCATTACTTTGGTCACTTATCTAAAAATATTACTTGACTTATGATGGTTCTTCAAGTTGAATAATAAAATTTAAGAATTTTTCTCATTCATTTACCAGCTTAGATTTACCTGCCAACCCAACTTCAAAATGTTATTTTTACATTATTATAACTAAGTCAACACATTCTCATATCGACTCCATAAATTTCAACGACTGGTGAATGGGTATTAGAATCGTGTTAATAAATAGTCGGACAATTATCAAATTGTTCAGAAAATATTTTTACAGCATATTACTCCCTAAAATTGCCTAATAACACAAAATGTGTACAATTTATAGAAAACGTATCAAAGACAGTGATTGAGTGAAGTGTTGTAATCTTTTTAGTGTAGTTTTTTATTATATTGTCACAATTAAGGGATAATTTGAGAACAGTTTTCAGGTAATCTTTACCTCGTTCATCCTACACGCGCTCCGGTGACCCGACGATAAAATTAAAAGTCAATTAACAACTTGAAACAATCAAATTTACACCTGTGTTCTGCAGTTTAACGGTCATTAAATTGTCATTTATAGCGAGTAGGAAATGTGTATGAGCGGTAATAAAACCATTTTCCATTATTCGCTTGTTTTACCGTTCATCATTTTCTCTTTTGTGTTCGTTGTAAATTATTTCAACAGATGTCACGGTGTAGAACATGATAAACAATTAGTTCGTCGGAACATAAAAGCAAAACCACCCAATAATCAAAGGTTGATATCTGGGTGAGGAATTGCACACTATTTTAAATACTTTTAGTAATACTTAATCAGACTCAATTTCCAATGTTTGTGACATTCTTAATATGTATTTTACGTAAAATAAACCAGAAACATTACTTTCTTCATAAGCCTAGCACTTCAGAAGACAAACGTATTTGATTTTTAATCTATACTTAGTGTTCCTATAAGTGCGTTCCAAAATCAGATCATGCACACATCCATTTTTGGTTGGATTCATTCAAAATATATATAGATTGAGCAATGATATGAAATATGGTCAGATGTATGCAAACTTGAATATCGTGTTGAATGTAGTGAGTTCTTTTTTTAAGGTACCTTTTTCAGCATTGCAACATATAATAGTAGTGATGGGCAAAACAAACGACGTCATCATTTTGAGGTGATTACTTTATTATTACCGTGATAAGTTGTCTGATGAGTCACTCTCATGTGAAACTTAATTATTTAATGACTTTTTATGGCACGAAATGATATTATATTTCACTTTCTTTTTGTCTCTAATCCACTAAACAACAATTTCTGGACACGATTATTTATTGAAAAGTCGTGAGTCAATTCAATACTAACATATGTTTTAGCTCCAAACTATATTTGAAACGCTTTTCTCAAAAGTACAGTTCTCCAGATCCATAGGTGCCAACCAGAGATATGGTCACGTTTGGATAATCAACATACAACCAGTTCAAGTTTCGATTTGGAATTTGTTAGTCAGAAATTTTACAAGAATGTACTTCTTTTACCACACTGCATCAGAGAAAGTAAACGTCATAAACATGAAACGTCATATTTAATAGTCGCGATTGCTGAAACTCTTGAACGTAGTAGGCCTACACTGAGATAAGCTATGTTGTCATGTGAAGTTTATGCAACATGCTCACGACTTCGCTTTGCATTTTATTGTGCAAACTACTCTAAACAGGGGATTTCCGATCAGTATAAGTAGTAGCTTCCGCTTAATTTTATTCTGTGCGTGAAGATATGTGATGAAAATCTATAAAAATTTAAAGTCTTAAAGAGTTGAAATGAATTCAAATTTAACATTGTGCATTTCATAGGATTTTATAATGCTTTGCGTTTCAGAATTATACGTGAAATAAAACATTTTGTCTGTAAAAATACATCACACTTTTTCTGAAAAAAAAAAATAATTAAAATATTTTTTTTGTACTGGTTGCGACAATTTTATGGTAGTTTTTCTTCTTCTATTCCCGAGCAGATAAAAATTACCAATATTATTAAAAAGTTTCAAAGGACAAATGTGGAAATCTAAACACGACTAAACATGGGTATGAGATTTTGTAAAGTTCGTAAATTGCCCAGATGTGATGCGCGCTAGTAAATTATAAATTAATATTCATTCAAATTATTATATAACTGAATTTTAACGAATCACACTTATCATCACAAAAGATTGCCTGCGTTTAGAGCAAATAAACATTTTATTTCAACTGTAAACAAGCTAGAATTCGTGAAAAAGTAATGTTTCGTTGTCACAACTGTGTTGAAAAAGTACATAAGTGGTTGCGCAAAAATAAATTGTCGTTCTAAATTCACTGATTTATATGAAGTATAATCGCATATTCACAGTTTCCCGGTATCACTTGAACAAATCCAACAACATCTCCTAAATAAAATGAATAAATATTTAAATGATATGTAAATTAGATTAGGATTCCAAACCCTTTATATCAACGGATTTCTAATGTGATCCCAGATTATCTGGATTAGGTAATGTAAATATTCTTATATTATTGTTTGATAAATTTTGTACTTGAAATCAGCATACATATTCCCTGAGTGTCTCACTTATTAAATTTAAAAGTGTATTGGTATATCATCTAATGAAAAATTTTCATAAATATATACTTTTGGTCTGAAATATTCTAACCAAAGTCAAATGATCACAACAGATGAGCTTCCCAGTTCACTTATTGCCATGGTCTATTATCACCAACTATTTTTCGTTTTTGATACTTTCACCGCTTCATTCATTGTAAATTGCTCAAGTGCCATGATCACATATCACCCCTTAGTGCGTATTATAACTTTTTTAAAGGGTCGCAATACACATATGGTGGAGATGAGAGAACTCATAAGAAAATGATAAAATAAATGTTCAAATTAATTTGTAATATTATGCTAGTTTTTATTTCTTAGTCACGAATGATTATGATTATTGTATTAGATATAAGCCAATGTTTTATAAGTAATTTCCAAGTACAAATATTATAGGAAATCTAATTAAAATGTGATTAAATCAATATTGTTTTGATTAAATTTTTGTCTGTTATATATATATATATATATATAGAACTACCTGGGAACAACTGCACACACTTAAAGATTTGAAAAGAGTGTAGTTCTAAATCAATTGATCTGAAATATTATCTGTAGATTGTTTCCCCGATATCAATTATGGAATTAATTCATTCTATAATTGATAATAAAGGAGACGAAGACTACAAAATATTTATTTAACGCCTATATTGTTCTTGATCCGAAATGCATACAAACCTAACTGCATATAACAACAAGTAGTTTTCAATTAAATAAGAACCTATATATGTTTAATCCCCATACTTTTTAAGAATCATTGGCGCCAAATTCATTTGACTCTATGACATCTAATGCACACTAATACTAAAATAGTAATCGAATTCAACAAAAATAAAAAATAAATTACCCGAATGATGTTGGAATTTATTATGACCTTTTCCAAATAAATGGCGACATAATGAACGTAATTAGAGTCTAATACAATTAATATTTAGGACATTCAAGTATTAAAGAGTATCTTTATCATAATTTGCTACGTAATCGTATATTTAATACACCTAATGCTGCATGAAATGCATGGTTTTGCTTTTGGTAACTAGAAATTAGATGTGAATTTATTTTACAGTTCTTCATAATTGTGTACGTGTATTTAATTGAATAGATAAATATCTTGTTAGTCGCTAATTGATATGAGATTGACAAGTTAACAACCACTTTCTCGCGCAATAAAAGTTGGATTAGATTAATGAGAAATAATTTATTTTCAGTTTATAAAAGAAATGGCCGCATCGTAGATTCAAAATGGTTCTGACATATGAAGTTGATCTATCAAATTTCAAAAAGATGCGCAAATTTCGGTCAAATAACTACATAATGAAAATTTTGCCCGTATTGTTGCCATAATGATTATATCAGGTACAAAAACTATTTTGTTTAACCAGTTTCATCAATGAATATTATTTTTTAATAAAATTGAATTTATATCACAGTTTTAAACATGATAATGATGCATCTACATATTAGAATATGCGTCACATAACGCGCGACTGAGTATGTTATAGTTATGCTTGAGGCATGTTAACGACATCGTCAAACATTCAATATATATACTGAAATCGGCGACGATTCTCACAAGATGTCTTTAGCATAATGCAAAAAATTCTCAATAACATTCAAAAAGAATGGAGAATATTTATTAATGATAATGCATCATCTATGGAAACTATATTGACAGTCACATCTGTCAGTAAGCATCGTTTTGTTATTATGTTGTTGTTTCTTGTTAGCCATCATTCTTTTCTTCCGTTTCTTCTTTCACATTAACTACTGAACCAATTGTTTTGACATTTTCAGTGGTTAAAGATTGTGTCTGTCGCTAGTAGGCTATACCTTTAATTAATTTAAAATATTTTATTTTTGTTTCGTTTTTTGTGTGTGATGACCTCATCAAAAATTGAGCACCTTGTGGCGGTTCCGTGTTCGCTATCTGGTGGTCAGGCGCAGTCGTGAAGGCTGTGGACTGTGGTAACGGTAGTCGACTCCGACGTCAGATTGCATGCCCGCACTACTTCGTTTTGGCCCTCGCGTTCATGTATTTGCGCATTGCTCTCTTGTTTATTCATTTAAAGATGTGTTTTATAATTGAATATTTTTTAAATCTTACCTGTATCACTCGCAATCTCCTGGATAATTGTAAGTAAGACGGGAGTTCATTAGAATGCCGTCTAATTGGTGTAGCATTCTGGGTACTTCCAAAGTTATAATTTTATTTTAATTTTCCCCATTTTAGTTCTATTACGAGTTTGGGCACTAGCCAAGTGACTCCCGTAGTATTTGTACAAGAAATTATGGCCTAATCCTAACCTGATACACCTACTACGTTCCGGTGTCCGCCATCTTGATTCACAGACTTCGGGATTACCGCATTCTGCACTTTACCCATGGTTTTCACTAATGAAGAGAAGCAGTGTCACAAAATGCATAAGTGCATTCTTTTTTTACAGACATAGGTCATAAAATGTACCATTTTTTTGGTCGTCTGCTTATTCGTGTTTATCGTCAGGAGTTTGGTCTAATCTCAATTTGAATTAATGAACTAATGTTGTGTGTGTTTTGTAACATATTCTGGTTATTTCTAATGTATATATATATTTAGGCCTACTGCTTTTAATCAAAACATTTGCATTCGTCGTGGACAATGCAACTATGCGCAAAATAGCATGGTGACGAAATGTCACAATATTTGGCAAAAGCCAATTGCCCCAGGCCAATTTTGATATTTTACTTGCTTCTGATATGTAAGCGCTATGAACATTTCTCATATAAAATTATCCGCAAAACAATAAACATTAACTAATAATGCGTTAGAGTCAATTTCTCGATAGCACTTCAGTTTTCTCCCAACAAATTAGCATTATTATGTACTAGATAAACGTTCGCGAAGGATCTAGAAATTTGATTACTTTCCACGTATGCGAGAACACCAATCGTAATATACACGATTGAAAAAAATACGGAAGGCGAACTATTTATTTTTCTGGAATCATATCTGGGTCTAACGATAAGTAAACAGTATTTTGTTGATAAGGGCACTGAGATGTGTTTGCTGTTGTTGCTAGTTCATCGCACAAAATACCGCCCCCGCTTTCTCCCAACCGGAAGTCTGGTTTCTGAGTTATATAATGCTATCAGAACTATTTTTATCACAATGATTTACCGTAAAGCATGTTGTTTCAAACAGCATCGCCACGTTCATCTCCATCGTTTTTAAAACGTGATGCGAAGTTATCTTGCTTCGTAAATTTCTTGTATTGAGTGCGAAATCAGCGACCACAACAATAAACACAACTGAAAGATGATGTTTCATAAATACATCAAATCCTTGAATCCGCGTGGGATGTGAAAGATAATAATTATTTTGCATATCTGACTATCGTGACCTTTTGTGAATTATTTAGAATTGATAAAAAGCGCGGAATGGTTTCCTAGTTGGACGAACTAGTTTAGCTGCAGCCAGTGCCTAAATTTCATTGTCTCCCAACAGAATATATCCGAATCATGAGCGCATTGAATCTTAAATTCCCAAATATTTGACTTATATTGGTAAAAAAAAATTTAACAACATGCACATATTCGTACTAGGCAAGATACTCGAAGTCACAACAAACCAAATTTATGCAATGAAAGGTTGTCCTCTTAGCCTTTATATTTCCGAATAGCTCTGGGGTACTGCATCTCTTTTCAACATCGGGTGGTGCATGGTGTTTCCTGTACAGACTCTCTTATCCTATCTCATCTATCTGAAGCTTTTTATATTAAGGTTTCTTTAACACGAAATGTATGAATCGTTATTGTTAATCTGGACGATTTTTTATTGATGAAATATCGCCATTTCTCTCCAACTGATGGACATTCTTTTCGGAAGGAGCGCATTCGAAAACGCGGTAATTTCATCCTAAAGTAGGAGGATGTTGACACAGTTATTTGACTTTCTTATTTTGAGTATTGCTCTCTTGTTTCAGTTTCGGATGTATTTCCATTGTTATACTTTTATCACTATCGCCATGGCTCACTTTTTGTTTCTGTAATTTTCATAACAAAACTTCACACAGGCATATTTATCATCGTATTTCATTTAGCCTGTAAATTTAAAATCATTAAATAGTAATAGGAATTGTGGACGTCCAAGACGAGTGGTTTTGGGGTTCCAGCCAAACTAGTTACATCTATAGTTGTTACATCTAAACCAGTTAGTTACGTCTAAATATCGAGGATTTATACTTTTGGACCAGTTCTTGCCGTGAAACTCTATGTGATATTTTCACAGTTCAGATGGATAGCGTCTAGCGTTATAGCCTACAGCTTTTCTCGAAAAGTTTGACTTTAATTAAAAAGAATACCACAGTCACTTTTGCCTCCCATTACTTCAGGCACTCTAAGACAAAAATGATCAATCTCAGAACGAGAGCACATCAATTCTTGCGAACGAAACCCTAATATATTTTTGAAGCCCACCGATAAAAAGCTGGACAAGATTAGGGTTGCCATGCGCCAGATTCTCCCTGGACATGTCTGGGATTTTAGTGACCATATCAGTCAGGGAGAAATGTTGAAAAGTTCTTAAACGGCGGTATTGTTCAACATTTTATATAATTAGTTAAATACCCAAACCTTAGTTTTTGAAATTTTGGAAATCTAACGGCAATATTTACGGTGAGATTTGTTTAGGGTCAAAGATTAAACTTCGTAAAAAATTGCCAATTGTAAATTTACTGATGAGATGAAGGCATCAGCAAAATTCTTAGTTTGCTAACCAGGAAATTGTCTCCGTTTTAAACAACGGTGTCGCTGATCTCACTTCTGATAAACATTACAATGAAGGAGCTTCCTCATCAACTTGAGCGACAAATTATTTTGTACAGATGAGACAATGAAGAAAATTTCAACGCTTAAATAGGCTACAACTTTAAAGATTTGCCTTGTAGAGAATTCGTTGTGGTTTTCCAACACAAATTTGTTAAAGAGCCTTTAATCTTCGTAACAAAATACGTATAGTAAGAGAAAGTATTGTCTTATACTTCGAATTACGAGACTATATTTGCCTTGAAGTCTGTCGTGTATTAATTCTGTTCTGTAGGCTTATATGTTTTTATTAATGTTGTTGTTTTCAGTAACAACTCGCATTTGGTTTAGTATAATAAATCAATTTTGTTGTTTCGTTTGTTTGTTCCTTATTTACCCGACTCTCAAGGTTAGGTGTCAGCAACAATGTGCTTGGATCCATTTGGCATATATACCGTAATAAAAGTGTTTTACTACAAAAATTGATAGACATGACTGACTGACATAAATTTGGCCATACAGCGATTCAGTTCACGAAGATATATTTTTGAAAGCTATTAAAATAGAATTGTTACCTGCTGTTTACTAGACTTCTCAAATTCAGATAAAGCCATGTATTAATAATATTGGCGTCTTCGCGGGACATCAAGTGCTGATGCCAACCTTAAGATGGCGTGAAAGAGCTTTATTCTTTGTTAAAAAAATATATAAATATTTTCATTTTCTAGACTTATGCGTTTTATAATATTGAACACGTATGCCTCCACTGTACGCCGGGTTTTCTGTTATTCGTGCTAAGATATATTGAATTCTAACACAAACAAACATAAAATGCATTCTGACCAAACGAAAAAAGTATTGCTCGTTTATTTTATTTTTGCTAGTTTTCATGTAGGGACGAAATGCTGGACCAATATTCAGCCACCGTTTTGTCAACGTATACAAAGCAAAATATTAATGTCTGAAATTTTGAAATTTAATAAGAAGTTTTCTGTGCGAAAATGGATAAGGAAAAATTGAGGAACTTATGAAATAAAGAACTTTGCAGGTGCAGGCTGATGTTTAGGCACTTTGCGACGTTACTATAATATATACCTTTCGGTGTCTCTTGACAATAAAGCATCTAAAAATAAATTATTGTATTGCCCAAATAATATTTTTGAAAATTACATATTTCTCTATATATAATTCTTTAAATGCTGAAATTTGGATATAAAAACTTTATATCCAATTTTATTACCCAAATGAAGAGGATCCTGGGGTATATGAGAACGTTGTTGGCACGCTTGCAGAAACAGCACCCTAATTCTTATTTCAAGTTAATATTTTATTTCGATTCAGCTTTCCAAGAGTTGCCCTTGTGTTGAGTTCATAAAATTTGCGTCATATTACAAAAGATGATATATATCATAAGGTAAAATCATGAATTATAAAAAATTGTACAAACCCTGACATATAAACACTGCTCACGGTGAAAAGCGGTCTGAATAAATTGGAAAAGCCTTAAAAATCTATATAAAGGAATGAAACATGTAATGGAGGGAAGCAGTGAAACTGTAATAAAATTTAAAACACTCAAGTTTTGCGATGAGCTTTTTACAATTTGCAGACAAATAATTTTTAGATGGTAACAATAAAAAATTATCTATTCAGAATACCAAAATCAGAGGATTATGTGAAACAACATTTTGTGCAAATTAAATTAATAAGAGGTCTAAACTTGGTAACATAGTCTGTTCCAAGCAATAAGTGAATATGGAATATTTTCTGGTTTTAGCCATGAATAGCCATCATTTTTGTTTAGTAGCGATAAAATATAAACTATTCGGTTCCTGTACTAGATAACGTAGTTTGGACTCTGAGACCATACGGAAATCGGCCTTTAACCGAAGACATTTAAACCTAAAGGATAACATCGCCTTTGTATTCCATTGAGACCAAAAATAATACAAAACCAAGCATATTTCATTCAATAAACAGAAACATATTTGTGATCGACTCTCATTCATCCAAGAAGGAAATGGGTTAATAAATCATGTTAATCTAATTTGCGATCGGTCACATTCACGATTATATTTATTTTTGAGAAAGTATACAAAAACCATTTAATGGAGTATGACATGTTCTCATTTATTTAAATCCCCTTATTTCGATGTAAGAATTTATCTCTTGTGTACGATTGACCATTGTGGCAACATGGGAATACTCGAAAAATCCATCGCAATGCCACGCTTTTTATTTCTTAAATGTTAAGTGTAATCTGTAATATGGCAATTATCGTCGATGCTCTTTGAAGGAAAGAACATCATCTCCCGCAGTTTTAATTTTGGTGGTCAAATAGAAAAAAAAATCACAAGAAATGGGGCATTTGGGCGGATCGATGGTGGCTCATCAATTTTTCATGCAATGTGCATTGGAGGCCGTGACGACAGCGCTAAACGGCAGAAATTGCAATTTTATTTTCGCCTAAATCCCGAACGAATTAAGTGAATGTGACGACAAGCGATACTTTGATATTGGCAAATGGGGTCGATGAACCATGATGGGCGGTAAAAGCAGCAACAGGCTGAAAGGTCGTCAGCTTAGCCTCATACATAATGTAAATTCACGTAATTACTTCAGTGATTTTAAGTAAAGGACATTCGAAATAGCTTTTTAACACCCACCTAATCCTGTGAAAATAATAAAAATTTGAATCGAATGAGAAAACTATGAAATCCTTGTAAGATTACTAATAAAAAATAAAATAGTTCTTAGTGTAAATAGCAATTTTTCAAATTTAAAACAGTTCATACCATCATAAACTGATTAATTAGAAATTGATTTGACACCGGCCATGGTGTCATTTTGTGGCCATGTATAATGCTACAATAGGCAGCGGTTTGAATTTTGAAAATTGTTTTGAAACGCTTGCTAAACAAAATTACCCTGTTTAAACGATTGTACAAAAGTAAAAAATTAGCCTGATTAAAATCGACCTTTAAGTATCATAGACCATCGAGATTCAGAACAAGTGTTTGGTGCATGTGAAGACTATTAATATCCAAATTTGTTAATTATAAAGAATTTTCTTTGAAGAGCATAATTTTTTTTTCATCGATAAATTGACAAACTTATCTATTAGTTTACTACGACATTTTGCAAAATGTTTTATTCTCGTGTTCACAAATTTTTAAACAACTAAGTTCGATGATTGTATTTAATATATAAAACTGAAAAGTATTATTTAAAATTAGCAATGTTGGAAAATTTGAAATGATCTAATTTCATTACACACATGAAAAGCAATATCTAACTCAAGATCATTACGAATAAGGGAGTCTTCTCTGCAACTGCAACTGAGTTTGGAGGTTTGACGTTGGGTATGAAATAAACCTACCAGATCTTGAACTTTGGTTCTTACCTACGACAAAATAAAGATCAATAACGAGATGATGACTAACCACAGTACCATGTGGAGGAAAAGTTTTCAAACAGCAACCCAATATTACATCTTATTTTCAGGTGATAAAGAATTCGTGTTTTTCCTATGTATATTGTTATAAATAATTTTAATATCCATACTGTTTTTGATATATGCTTTCGTCTTTTAAA
This sequence comes from Styela clava, assembly GCF_964204865.1. Lineage (NCBI taxonomy): Eukaryota > Metazoa > Chordata > Ascidiacea > Stolidobranchia > Styelidae > Styela > Styela clava. Next base: position 13,006,709 of record NC_135258.1, on the reverse strand, counting down.
GCGGATTGAAGCAGAGTTTTATGAGTTATTATCAATTCTTTACCGTAAATTACCATTCATCGTTAAAGGGTTAACACAGCTAAACTCGACGCAAACAAGCCAGCAAGCAAGTAAATTTTGCGAGTGCATACTCATTATCGCTAATCGACCAATACACGGGGCGACTTTTTGATCACTTTATTTCAGTCATACCATTTTCTTTGCCCCTGCCTCATCGAACATTGATTTTACGCCATCGCGAACGTGCCCATGGGATCCGACAGATAGTACACTGCCAAGAGTGGATATTAATTCTTCGTTGCCTTTACTTTAAACAGCCGCGAGTCGGATTTCATTAACTCAAGAGAATAATTAAACTTTGGAAAGTGTTTCAAGAATGGTCGGAAGACTTTGTTTGGATAGAAACAATACATTGAATATTTTCAGAGAATTTTCCAACAAGAGAATATTTCGTAGAAATGAAATGACATTTTTATATTAAAAACAAAATTTGGATTTAAATAAAATTACAAAAAATCACATAAAACATATAGTATTTAACACCTGATTAAAGTTTCCTTAGCCCAAACGTGCATGAAACTTGATTTCGAAATTATTTATATCGAGAGTCCATAGTCAGTGAATAGCATACTGATATATAAATAATGTTAGTAAACCTATTTCTGTTTTACAGTTTAACTCTAAAATTTCTCTATTTTACTGTTTTTTTTAAAGTCATCGTTTAGATGATATACTATTGTCGCATGGGAAAACACCAATTAGCTTAAATGAGTTTGCAGGATAGATTTAATGGCTTAGTGATGTAAGATGAAACAATGTGAAGACAAGACTTGTTATGAAAACACCATAGATTTTCTGCCAAACAGGAACATGATTCCAAGATTAAACATTTTCTTCATTTGCGTTAAGCCGTGACACGAGGTGATTTATTAAAATTTGCGTTGAAATTTATTCACATATTCACTCATTTTTCGAAAGATCAAAATATTATGCGACCCTGCGATTTCTTTAGAGCAACGAAGATCGCGGAGAGCATTTTACTTGAAGAGTTGAAAGCCGAGCTGGGCGATTCCAAGAAAGCATGAGATGGTCTTTATTTTCAGAATAAAATGTTTTCAGTACTTTATGTTTTGAAAATGGTTAAATTTCACATCAAAATTTTATAAATTTTTTTTTTAAAGAAAAATCTTCTCACAGAATATCACCTTTCAACTTGTTGCCAGATCATAAAATAAGAACCGACGCGGTGTGCAGGTTCATTCACATACAGTTCCATATATTTATTTATTCGGTATAACAAACTTAGATTTCAGAGTTTGAATAACAAATACTGTCACTGCGTGAAAAGGATGTTTTCCGTAACCAAGTCTGCAACACCAGGATGTTTGAATAAGAAAATTTCAAAAAACACTGAAATCACAGAATAAGGTTTTTCGTAAGCATGTTTGTATGTCAAAGGAAAATCATTATGTTATTTTAACATATTTCTTTATTACATATAATTAATTATACATTCCTCTACTTCCTGCTTTTCTAATTGAAAAAGATTGATTCTTTCTCTGTTGAATTCTAACCTTCACGATACCGACGACCTTATCCCATGCTTCAACTTCACTCACTTGATTTGATCATGTTGTTCCTCCCCTACACCGGTTTGCAAATTTGCTGAACTGTTGCTGTTACAGCTTTTTCTCATTGAGCACAGTAAACAAATGCTTGAAATATCAAGAGTTAAACAGGAAATAATCATTACGTCTTGCTTTTAATCAAACAAATCCTCATATTATATGTATCAAGTGTCCTAATAATTAACAACACTAAACATTCTTGATTCTTCATGAAAATCACGTTCAATTCATCAGATGGTTATTACTCGCTGACGATTTTTAGTTTGATTTCATGGAAATTATTTTCACTGGTATTTTCCAACGGACTTCACATTTTATCCATTTCCACAAAGGTGCGTTTTAGTCGCAGAGAGGAGATAAACTAGGCGCGTAGACGGATTTTAGTTCTAATTTTGCTGCATATTCAACTATATATATAGGAGAATGCAACATTCAAATTTTTACGCGGAATCGCTATTGATGGGCATACACATCAACAACAAATTGCTTGGTGTATCTTTCTCACTACATTCTCAACAAACGTCTGACGCGATTTGGTCCGTAATATTGCTAAAGCATTGAGCATTTTAATTCCCATCGAATGTGATTTGAGTCACGTCCTCATGGCCTCGCGCAGGGGTAATGAATAAATTGTTTAGACACTGTCCCCGCAAAACATGGATGTGTGACTCTTAGGCAAAATCTTGTCTGGATAGAATGATAAACATTCCATAAAAATTTATCACGCAATAATAACTCATATATAATATTTTATTAAATTATTAAAAGTATGCGCCAAACTTTATAAGTAATTATAAAATAGCGTTAATTAACTCAAAGATGACTGCTGTAAATGTCTTCCGACTTCGACCTAATGGATGAATCAAATCGTGTTCAATCTCTCCCGTTTCAGATTTGAGATTTTATATAATTTCTCTCGCTTTATTAAGTTGATCTACGTTTTGAATAATTCATTTCACTTCGTCTTTCTACGCCGTTAATCTTACAATAATTCTATGTTATTTAATAATTTTATGGAGGCTTTTTAGAAGATTGCTGAATATTAAAGGAGATTTTAATTTGCTTCGATGAAATTGAAAATTTTATATTCAATATTTTCATCATTATAATAATAATAACTTTACGGTTTATATGTAAGTATTGACGTTGAGCGTTAATGTTTCATGAAAAATTTTAAAATTAAAATGAGAGCAAAGGAAATGTTTTATCCTCGGGTGACATCAAAATTTACATATTTTTCTGCATAATTATTTCCTAATTAATTTTTAGATTTTACGAATGACTCAATTCAACATTATTTCTCAATCCATTACTTTACCCCTCGACGTTTAGAATATCATCGAATGAGTCTTTGCCAGAATATGCAAATCATATGTTACCTTTTCACTTTTTATTTTAATTTTTGTAACTAATTTTCATAACTACATTTATATTTCACACGAAATACGAAAAATAGGTTTTCTATTTGGTTTTAGTTTTCTATACTTTTCTTTTACAACCGAGAATCATAACGATATTAAGCAAAATATAAAGCAGCGCGGTTTTGTATGAACTATTTCATACTTTCACTTCCGGAAAGATTCACGTTAAATGTGAGGAGCCAATAGACGATGTGTACATTGAGTGACCTCTGAACTCACCAGGAAACCAATATCCTGTAACTTTCAAATTAATCGAAACTTTTAAAATGATTATTAAAAATGAATGATGCTTAAGCTTTATACGATAAAGCTTTTTACAAATATATTTTAAACAGGCTATACCATTCGTTTAAATTTCATTATTCAAGAAAAATAAATACGCTTGTAAATATATTTGTCTACGAGGATAAAAACTCAATAATTCACCTGAATTATTAATGGGATTTTGCCCCCTGATTTATGCCTGCTGTTCAAATTACTAATGAGACGATTAGGACGTTTGCCTCTTATGTGAATCTTTATGTTGCTTTTAACGGCAATAAAAATCAATTTTGAACGAATATTGTGAATTGGAGCTGAAATAATTTGTCAAAATGATTATATTTATTTACTTCTCAAGTTAAATAAGCGGGCGGGCATTGCACGCTTTTCGAGGTTTAGCGTGATTGTTCAAAAGCACAAAACTAGTTAGAAGTTTACTTTCTGAACATACAAACTAATCATAACGTTTAGTGATTTAGATGCAGATCATATACAAACTTCTTCACAGGTTTGCTTAATTTTTGGAATTTTTAATAACAACCAGAGTTAAAATGGCGTAAAATAATTTGAATCAACAGAACATTCGATATCGGAATAATGAAATGTCTACCCAAATGAAGACTGCGTAGTGAACCTAGATGAAAATTCAGACATTTGTTTATGAATTTTGTCATAAATGTTTTGATAAGATCGTCGTTAATAATATCTGAAAAATACACAATTTACAGTGTTCACCCTGATTCATTCGTGATTTAGGTTGAAAAAGAAAAGTCATACCATATGATTATAACATGACCATTTGATTTGCCTCGTTATTCTAATATCAACATCGATGAACTTCATCTGTCTTCCAGGCTTGAATATGATCAACAGTTGTTACGGAAGTTTAAACAATTTACGCTAAATCAATTTTTAACATCCTGGTTATTTATATTATATTTTCTAACATCCTGTTATTTTATATAAAACAATTTTGTTACCTAATTTTCTGTCACTAACTTTATATGAATATCATCAAAGATGGTTGGAAAAATGTATAATTTAACGTTGATAAATGAGTAAACGTTGTCCTTTCCAAAGATGTAATTAACATAAGCAGGAAGCAGTATTCGATAATTTAATTACACAAATGTATACGTGAATCTATAATATAATGCAACATTGATTGTTAAAGTAATGGCTAATAGATGAAAATACAATTTTGATTTTATGTCATTAAAATATTTCTTTTTTTATTGTTGTTATTTCTTCTTATAAATATCTAAATTTTCAGACTTTTTCTTCACTTTTCATTCATAACAAATTCACTCAATAGCATTAATGATGAGAACGGCTGTGAATAATTATTTGTGATTTTCATGAGTTCCGGTCACTTCCAAACGGGTTGTTGCGACCTGTGCTTGATCAACTATTACAACCTTTCCTCGAGTATTTGAGACATATAAAAATATGCAGAAAAAATCAAAATGGTTTCTTTTATTTACATATATTTATATTGTAATACTGACCTATTTGTTTAATGTAAAAAAATCATAGTTATATTATCAGAGAAGTTAAATAACGTACCGGTTTTCATTTTACGTTTCGCCGCATCATGGGTTTTGCAACATTCTGGACTTTGGCTCATTGTTCGATATCATGACAAAAATATATTAGATCAATTGTGTAATAATTTTAAGGATACATTTATAAATCTCAACCAATCAAATTAGATTTTTAAATTTTGAGGATTGAAAATATTTATGTTTTTTTTTCATTTCGTTACTCCATCTTTGTTTTTTTATTTCCTGTTTTCTGCGAGATGATTTAATGAGTTGACAAAATCGTTTCACGAGTAGTTGTGCGAAGCTTGTGAAACCACAAAAAACCGTGTAGGAGATTCTAAACTCCATTAAAACAAATAAAATATGTATGGTAATGTATCAAGAATATACCACTTGTTTACATTGACAATATTTATATAATATTTTGGAAAATCAGGTATTTTTGCAATTTATTATTCTCGATTAATTTTGCTCAGAACCACACACTGGTGTTGAAGACATTTATTCTTTATGTTTTATTAAATCACCCTGATCCAGGTAACCGCGGTGGTAATCACTGTTCATCACGGTAATAACTTATATATTCTAATAGGAAACCGTCTGTTGGAAAATGAGCAGCCCAATAATTCATAACTACTACTGGTAATAATTTATAACTGTTAATATGCTGTATTATGTATTAATTCTGACTTTTCTTGTTTCCGAGAAGTGATGAAAAAATCATAAACAGTAGTTGTCTGTTGTGCTGTCTGGTCGCAGTTCTTTTGTAAATGTTAACTACTGAACCTATTTGCTCTCTACAAAAATATACGATATGAATCGTAACTATAATTCGTCGAAGTTGTATATCGTTCCTAGTCTTCCTTTTCTTTATGTAAAATGATTGATAAAATACGACGGCAGTCGACGTTTGGAACTTATAATTTCACAAAACACCCCTGAATACAACATATATAGAAAAACAATGTATAGTACAAACAATGTTGGTGAGAAAACGCGTGTTTATCCATTTCATGTATCTCTAATTTTCACCGTCTGAAGTCTTGCATTCCGTTTTGTAAAGTTTTCTTGGGACATCAGAATCGGACGCGGCTACGTCTTCTTCTGTGTTATCATGTCTGCTTTCGTCAATTGATTTTTTACTTTCCCGGTTAAAAGATTCCGACATTTTAACAATGGGAAGCTGTATGTTCAATGGTGAAACTTTTCGCTCGCTCGTAACGTTATATATCATAGCATTATCCGGCACATGGTTGGGACCAGGAACAGCTGAATGTGCCATCGGCCAAGGGAGGCCGCTTGGTTTTCCAACAAAGTGAAGTTGTGGTGGGAAGGGTGCACCGGGATGTATGACAGATCGCATTCTTGGATGGATCGGCATATGTTGGGGATGTGGGTGAGAAAACGATGCTGCCGTGGGGTTGGGGTGATGAGGCTGTAAATGGGGCTGTTGTTGAAGAGGATGAGAGTACGGATGAAAGTGACTCGATAAGGATCCGAACATTGATCCACCAGCCATGACTCCGGCCACTGCAGCCGCAGCGGACATCCCAATTCCAAGACCGTCAACATCGGTGGCGATTTGCCTTTTCCATTTGTTTCTTCTGTTTTGAAACCATATTTTGACCTGAAAGTTATAGGCATTTACAAATATTCTGATGGAAATGAAATGCTAAAGGTTCAGAAGTGAAAGTATATAGATATTTCCACACAAAGAAGATATTTTCAAGTGTTCCAATTTCAAATGTGTATATATAGAGTAAGCTTTGTAAGCCTAGATTTCAAGGGGTTATGGATAAGAAAACAAAATCTATGTCACTATATATAGACATCGGTTTTCTAGAATACCACAAAATTATTGGAAAATATTATCGATTACCGTACAAATTGACAATATCGAATTAAGTTTACCTGAGTTTCTGTCAGATTGAGATTCCTAGCTAAGCTGGCTCTTTCCGAACTGCTGAGATATCGTTTCATGTCAAACGTTGATTCAAGTTGGTATATTTGCGTACGAGAAAACACAGTTCTGGTTTTCTTCTTTCGAGGTTCACACGACGAAGACATCGAAGATGTCATAGGCGGCGATGTAGTTGGACTTCCTAAAGATTTCTCCGTCTTATTGTCCGCCTCGTCGAATGAATCGGCTGTTTTTTCTTCCATGTCAGAAAGTTTTTGATTCTGACTTAAAAATGAAGTGTTTTGTCGACCATTTTGATACGAATATGTGCTGGAAACGCGAGAGGTTTTTGAATACTCACTGTGATTATCAGTCATAAATCCACTCGCACGAGAATTAAATTTTGTGAAAGATTTCTTTAGATAGTCTGCGCCTCCATTAATAGGATTTGGTCGTCGAGGTGAAAACTTGTTGCAAATTTCCTCTGAAGTTATACCTTCAAGTCCAGGGTTTGGAGGACTTTTTGAAAATCCTTCACGACTTATTCCAGCAGAATGTATTGCATTCGTTTCTCCATTGCTTTTTGTTGAATTCACCGTACTGAAAGCTGACGAACAGGTTGAAATTTCGGAAGATGAAGTTGTGAAGATTTTTCTTTCCTTTTCGCCGTCCGATGTCCGTCTTGTCGCTAAGTTTCTTGATGGGAATTGATATTTTGAAGTCGTTGGTATGTCCCACACTAAAACAGAAATATTTCAAATCAAACTTGATTGTTTTTATAAATAATTGGAACAAAAAGAGTACATCAAACACAGAAATAAAACAATAATATTTTTAGAGTTTAGGCCTTGAAACTCATGGAACCGCAACCTATACATATTTGGGTCAAATGTCTGAAATAAAGTCCCTGACATTCCCGCCTTGAAAGGGTTGTGTACAAGCGGTAACTTGACGTACTAAGAAATTCATCATTTTAGAGATGCATGGCGATAAAATACACTTATATGTTTGTAACACATGCTGTTTCACTTTTTATTGCATTACTCAGTATTTATATCACTTCCATGCCCAAAAATATCTCAAAACTATGTTAAACATATGTAGTATGATGAATGTACCTCAAGCGTTTATTGCTCAATTTTATCAGGGCTGATGCATCAATGACTTTTAAATTTTATTCTTAGTAACAGTACAGTTTTTGTTAAAAAATTTCACTTTTGCCGTATTTGTTTAAAATTATTCGATCAAAAAAGTTGTCAAGTGGGCCATTACTCATATTTTCATTAAATGCTATTTACCAAACACAAAACCGGAAAAAATTACGCTATCGGTTCATTAGTTGCCCAAATCGGGATTAATGGGCAATTTATTCGCGAAATAGCCACAGTCGATTGAACTCGCCTCAGAAATCGTTGGACCGTTTTACTCGATTTTTATTTGAGCTTAAGTCGGAAAATTTCAATAAAACTTCAAAGGGAAATAAAGTCCATGGTTTTTTCAAATGATATATTGAGTCGTAATACGATATATATGGATAAATATGTCTGACAATCAAAGAGCTAAATTGGTCGTTTATTTTGTGCGGAAAAATTCATTTTGGGATAAGTATCAAAAGGGGTTGTGGCGCGGTACAACTTTGGCGTGTTTACGTGTCACTCAATATTCGCGCATGAATGATCTTGAATATGTACAAACATTGCATGTCTCACGTTAAATTTTTTTTTTTGCACTACCTTGTACGTACTTGCAAGGTCTCATTTCCAATACAAAGAAATATAAAAAGAAAAAAAAAATTTAAAATAAAATATGCTTCTCGCTTACAATATTCAATCATAAAAAATTGTAAAACGAACTTGGAAGCTGAATATTTTCTTACATCAGCTACAAAAACACGCCTGGGAAGGTAGTGGAAAACAAAAAATTATCCATCTTTTTAAATAGGATTCGTAAATTAGTTATAGAAACTGGTAAAAATAACATCCTGCTTGCTATTGTTGATTGCAATAAATTTCTTCATTATGGAGCGTTTAGAAACTGCCAATCTGTTTCGGTCGAAGCTCTTGTACTTACTCAAAAACAACTTGGAAAAATACTGAATTTTACTCTTTATTTAACAGTTTAATTTACACCAACTCTAGGTCATTAACCGTAATTACTTCACCGGTTGATTGTTTTATCTAAGAAAGTCAATTTCAGTTCAAAACTGCTTTGAAGATAGTTCTAGCGAAAACGTGCGTTTTTAAAATGAGTTTGTGAAGCCGCCAACAAATTGTCTGTTCATGTGGACTCTGTTTTTACGATTTTGAATGAAAACTTTACAATATAAGTAAGGCGTTCTTTCCTTATTTTCTAGAAATGCCATTTGGTATCGTGAAACATATTAGCGCTATCACGAGTTTTGCAACATCTCTGACCAAATTACAGAAGAAGAAAAACTGAATTTCATTTAGCAGAACATGATTTAAACAGTCTCTATAAATATACTATGTTCTAATTAATGATGATAATTTATAGTAATTTTTGCAAGGATACTTTTATAGCCCTTTTTTATCCTGCGAGAATGATAGCATTATCTATTCAAAAACTGTAAAAAATTTGAATTGTTACCCAAATTTAACACACACGTATAAATTCTCAGATTCCTAATCAGGTCTCGTCATCATTCAGATCCAGACGATGTTCAAATCATAAGTGGTCTCCGACATGTTCTGTCGACAAACTCTTCTATATGTTTACGCTAACACAATTTTCTAACCTTTTTTATAAAACCCCTTTTTTAGAGTTCAAACAACTTCACTTCTGGAAATACCAGATAAGTAAATTGCTTTTGACAACTACGCATATTATTCATTAACCACAAATATGTTTCATACTCTTTTTTTCCAACACCACCATTTTGTTTCATCTTTAGTGAGATTTGAATGTATTCCACCTTGACTGGACTGAAGTTCGTCAAAGTATGTAATTTTTGATATTTTCAAAGAATATCATTTTTACTATTATGAACTGTTTAACTGATGTGATTCATTATCTTTGTATATAATAATGTAGAGTTGTATATAGTCAGTCCCTGGTTTCGCCTTTCAAAATGCAGTTCATAACATTTGATTTAAGTTGCAATGATATTTATGTGAGAAGTATAGGAAGAGCATGCACAAACCAAGTTAAACGGTTAAACATGAGAAATGGAAGTATTATATAAAAGACAGTCTCACCCACAATTTAGCGACCGTTAGTAACCAAAGTTTATCAATTGGAAAAAATAAATAAATGATCTAGTACAACTCAATCCGAAGATTTGGGTCACAAATATATGATTACCCTACACAATTTCAATTTGATTTAAATTATTCAAATTCAAATTTAAACAATGCTAATTAGACGGGAATCACCTCAAATAGATAAATAAAAATATAGCTTACAGATGTCTTCATAAAGTTAGTGTAGCTTTTATATTTATCAAAGATATGAAATTAATTGAATTGCTTTAAAAAATAGACTTTTAGTCTGATAGGTTTTATACCATTATAGAAACCATTTTGTTTCATATATTCAAAATATATTTTCATTTAGTCATAAAATTTTGTTATTATTTTTTTTCTTCTAATTTCGTCCAAAAATCAATTAGAAGTTTTCATGTTCATGCATACTAGAGCGTTAAATCCAGGTAAAAGGGTTGGGCTGACTCTTTACATCATCTGAGCAAGTCTTTTGTAGTGATTTCTGTAATAGTTTCTCCCATCCGTACCCAAAATGGAGCGATTTTACGGCAATTTCACCCAATTTAAGGCCCGAGATCGAGCCGGACGACCGGTCAATTATAATTTCGATTGATGGGGGTTAGCGCGTGCGTGGTCGCCTAATGAGAAACAATTGCCCCACTTTACCCTTCTTGAGATTAGTCGATATTATCATGTTTGAGTGAATATTTTACTCTAAAAGGTTTCAAGCCGCTTTGTTTTGGTAAAAACTCGACCCGGACCGCCACCCGCGCTTAATTTTGCATGTCATCAAGCAATTGAAGCAAGCATTAAAAATGGTGAAAAATTTAACCAGCATTTAACCGAAATCTTTCCCTCTTTGAAGTCGCAATGTAGCCTCTGTACGAAGTATAAGATGTTGGTCTGTCGGGCAATCTAGTGCGGACAATCGACAGTGGAAGTTCGACAGAAGACAATTGATCTAAGTTACTACGACGAAACGACGAAGATTGATATATTTATTCATTTTTTTGAAGCATGCACAAAGTAAACTGATTTTTAGTTTGGGTTGATGACATTCAATCATAGTTCAACTGTTTCCGTGTCTATTAGAGATATATTGACTCAAAGCTTCAAAGGCGACCTCTAATGCGAATTAATCCCCGAAAATGAGCGGGTTTAGTTGTCTCGTCCTTTGAGGTTTGAATGCCCTTATTAAATTAAAGTAACCCATTTATTTGGCAAACCGCTCAAAAAAATTTTAAGTGCGCAATCATTTTCTTAGATATTTTGGACCTGAATAAAATTAAGTTGCAAAACTGATTATTCTCGGCAAATATTTCATAAACCCACTTTAAAGAGCTTCAATATTTTACATGCATTATTATAACAAGAAATAATAAAAAACTAATTTTTACCATTTCAAATTCTCTATTTAAATTTACTCCCCTTTCATTTTACCTAATTCCCATTCATTTCTCAAGTTTTTGAATTCAGATTTCAAATATAGAATAAAAAATATTTTGGAAAAAATATTGCATATGAGAGAATAAACTCGAAAGCAGCTTGTGGTTATACAAATGCACTCAAACTAAATACAACCCATTGTTATTATCCATTCTTAGTAGAGAAAGAACACATTACAGAAGTGACTTTTTGTGCTGTTATACTTATATATAAAGTTTCAAAATTACTTGTGATCATAAAAGTTTAAGTCTTCTAAAAGTTTTGTTTGTTGTAGACGTTGTTAATGAAACAGATTTTACATCAATATATAATGTTTTGTTTATATACAACACATAGAACAATATTAAAACAAAATTTAAATACATAACTTAAAATTGAAAACCCATGAATACAAATTTAAGTTTTTAATTATTTGAATTTTTGATCAAATGATAAAATATGACAGCAACATACACTTGTTTGAGAGCATGTCAAATATCTTTGCGTTTGTAAAAATGGACAAAATCGTTTGATCAACAGTCGAGTGCGATTCATTGCTCATGTTCGACTGTGCGGAATGTCAGAATATGATAAAAGAGCATTCATTGATAAATATTAAAATTTTGTTCGCCCGCGCGCTAATTTCACATTTCCAATTTCTCTTTTTCCGATAAATGCCAATTTGTAAAAAGGATATGACTAATAAACATTTTTTTAGCGTATCATTGATTTTTACAAAATTGTCAAAGTGTAAATCGTTTAGGTCATATGTTGGTCTACTCCATTTTGCTCAAAAGGTTAATTTTATGTCAAACCTAACCCACAAAATCACTAGTCTTTGTATTTTTCTTCTGAAGCAGCAAGTATAGGGTTATTAGAAAAAAATACCGCGGAAAAAAATCTTCTAACATTTAGATTTTTTTTTAAAGTAAAATCGACTCTGCATCCAATTTGTATTCATCAAAATTAATTTAATCGGAATTTTTTATTGAAGATGCTGCAATGGACTATTGACACTGAATTTTTCAAATTACTCTTTCAGCAGAGTTGTTTTAGAAGGTGACTAAAAGAATAAAATTTAAAAAGAATTTCTACTTATTGCTTTTTTCAGTATGCAAGCTGAATTTGTCAACTTGGAATTTTGAAAATTTTATATAAAATTGAATGAGTAAATTTTGGTAAAAAAAACTTTCATGCCAGCACTTTCGTAGAAAAAAAAATATTATATAATAAAAAAAAATAGAGCAATTTTATAAATATATCTATGTTAAGCGAAAAATTTATTGAATTCTAGGGAAAACATATTACTGGAAAACAGTCGATCTAAGTTACATACCTGGTTTACGCTGAATGTTTTCCATAGAATTTCTATCTTCATGTGTTTGAGACGTTCTTCTACTTTCTAAAGATTCTGAAAACTGGTGATTTTCTGCTGCTTCTTCACCTGAGAGTTTTGGTTGTGCAGAACCTAATAGACTCAGTCCTCCAAAGTTTGGGCGAGCATCTTTCGCCCAAATTTGCTGCAACAATGCGGTTGAATTCGCTATTTTTCGTTGCTGAAAATTTCTTTGTTGTTGTTGCTGTTGTTGTTGTAAATAAAAAGCTTGCAATGGATTTCGACATCTACTTTGAAGATACAAATTTCTGGCTCGATACGGATATGGATGAGTCAATCCGGAAGCAACTCCGGGTCTGTGATTGAGCAACAGTTCCTGCCACATTCGCAGGTTTGCTTCATCCGATCTTACTGAACCAGCAGCCAAAGCTGCTTCTCCATAATACCCGTATAAAGCACTGGCCCAATTGTTCACATGTTCTTGGCCTGGAACTTCCAATCCTCCATTAAGTTTTGAGAGGTATAATGCTTTGGCGTATTTGTCGTTTTCGGCGTCGCGCATATCTACTAATGATTTTGGTGGAATTAGAGTATTTTCATGCTTCTTATACTCATGGCTCCCATCTTTGAGAGATGGAGAAAGAGAATTGAGATAGTTGATCTTAGTAAGATTGTACTCTGACATTTGTTGTCCTAGCATTCCTGCAAAACATTTGACTTTTGCGATTTTTCTTGCAATTTCGTCCTCATTTTCATTGTTGGGTACAGTTTTGTCCATAATGTTTTTTACGTTTTGCTCTTGTTCCGTCGTAGGAGATGAAATATACTTTTTGTATTGATCTTTGTTTAATTTTTGTAATTCTTGTTTCTGCATTCCCAAAATCGAAGCTATAGAGAATTTCCCTTTCATCATCACGTGATTCGGAAATCCATTGACGTCATCTTTATCGTCACTTTCACCCGGCTCGTCAGTTGTGGTGTGAGATGCATTCCCCCCTTGGGAACCTCTGTCCTCGGAGTTGGTGTCTGACATTTGCCCCGGTGAAGGGTCTTCAAATTCAATGACACTATTTTTACGACAAAAATTGTTAGTCTTTTCGTCTTCACGTATTTCTTTTTGTATCATTTGCGACTCCATTCGATTTTCCTTCCCTATTACAATATTGAATTTTGACAATTGATCACAGGCACAAGGAAAAGCAATGTGTAAAATTATCTTTAAAATTTAGTTTTCTAATCACATAGATTTACTAATATGATAAAAAGAAATATTATAATAAGATCCCTGCAACTTAACTATATGTTCGATGCTAGGTTTTTCATTTTAATGATGTGGTGTGAAGAAACTAAAAATTATTTTAGCTATTTCAATTCTGTACATTTTTAAGTTA